>NC_090266.1:993772724-994414390 GCF_040414725.1 Anabrus simplex | reverse complement strand
ATATAGAGCTGCGCGCGATGTTGTAAGGACCGTCTGGCCCGTTGCAACATCTCTGGTGAAACGGTTCGGCATGCCTCGGTGTTGAGCTGCCTAAGGTGACAAGGACTGGCCGGCTCCTGTGCATACATCAGTTGTTTTATATGGCCCCACAGAAAAATATCCATGGGCATAAGATCGGGTGATCTGGCGGGCCAGGGGACGGGTCCTTCCCTCCCTATCCATTTATCAGATGGTTTCAGACGACCACCACCGCGTGCGCTGGAGCTCCGTCATATTGAAATCATACCCTGCAGCGGTCAAGGAGTGGCACATATTCCAAAAATGGTGGTAGTTCATCTTGGAGAAACCGCAGATAGCGTTGGCCGGTCAGATGGCCCTGAAAGAAATGGGGACCGATGAGGTGATCACCCATGATTCCACACCACACATTCACCCCCCATTGTACCTGAAAAGCAGTCTGTCGCACCCATTGGGGATTATCCACACTCCAATCATGCATATTATGGCGTTTAACGGTTCAATTGTTATGGAATCGTACTTCGTCCATAAATAAGAGATCGCTAGAAAAACAGGATCAGTGGCCACTTGCTGTAGAATCCATTGACAGAACGCCACACGGGCATCGAAATCATGACCAAGGAGCTCCAGGTGTAAGTGCAGATGATACGGGTGAAACCGGTGGGTATTAAATATCCCCATAACAGACTCTCAGCTGATGTTCGTCTCCTGTGCAATGGCCCGTGTGCTAGTATGATTGCTACACCGGACAGTGTCAAACACGACCTCTTCATTGCCAGCGGACGTCACGGGATGATCTCGAACACGTCGTGTCCTTCCCAGCGAAGCACCGTCCCGCAGGCGTCTTTCCACACTCCGAAATGTCATGATCGCCAGTTGTCGTCTATCCGGATAGTGTTATTGGTAGTGGCGTTGTGCCTGATATGCATTCTGTCTAGCTTCTCCACAGATAACTAACATATCCATTTACTCGTCGCTGGAATAAATCTCGAGGCAGTGAATAAACTTTGTGTTGTCAATGGCTTCGAAGGAGGGAAGTTTGCACAGCTACATACTTACCTGCCATCGCATGTTGTTATCGTTCCAATGGGGTATTCTTTGCCCTACCTGTTGTCTACGAAGCTTGCAACACGTACGACTTAGCTATCTGGTCTTCTCAACCTCGTCCAACCAAGCATCATACCCCATGCAATATTTCATACAGTATTTTACAGGGTCAAATAAACAAATCAGACTTTGGAAGCTATCATGTATGCAACCTTACCACATCTCAGCCAACTGGTTGTAAAAAAAAATGTTCTTATGTGGGAACCGAACCTCCTACTTCGAGCACTGTCCACTATCACATATCTCCCCGCCCTCAAGCCGTGTGAGCTACCGCGACACTTGACCTATAGCGCCCACTTACATCCCATACAGTACCGTACTCCCGGTCTGTGCGTCCACCTCCTGTTTTAAAGTACGCGTTCTGCGTATCTGCACTCGTTTTGCGGGTTCATTTGAGGTACCCATAATGAATTCACATTGACACTCACGATTCCTGCTGTCTTCTAGCCCGTAAACACACATCTCGTTATATTACCCCGGTTTAGGGAGAGGGACCGATGTCTTTCAAAATTGTAGTAATGTAAAGGGGTGGCATGAGACTGGATCGCAAGGGGCTGGTGGACCAACCGGTAGTGTGCGGACAAAAATAAAAGTATTTAGGGAACAGTCCGCCTCTGTGGTGTAGTGGTTAGCGTGATTAGCTGCCACCCCCGGAGGCCCGGGTTCGATTCCCGGCTCTGCCACGAAATTTGAAAAGTGGTACGAAGCCTGGAACGGGGTCCACTCAGCCTAGGGAGGTCAACTGAGTAGAGGTGGGTTCGATTCCCACCTCAGCCATCCTGGAAGTGGTTTTCCGTGGTTTCCCACTTCTCCTCCAGGCGAATGCCGGGATGGTACCTAACTTAAGGCCACGGCCGCTTCTTTCACTCTTCCTTGCCTATCCCTTCCAATCCTCCCATCCCTCCACAAGGCCCCTGTTCAGCATAGCAGGTGAGGCCGCCTGGGCGAGGTACTGGTCATACTCCCCAGTTGTATCCCCCGACCAAGAGTCTGAAGCTCCAGGACACTGCCCTTGAGGCGGTAGATGTGGGATCCCTCGCTAAGTCCGAGGGAAAAACCGAACCTGGAGGGTAAACAGATGATGATGATGATGATGATGATTTAGGGAACAATTAATTTATTTTTTCAATCAATTCTCTGAGTGTGGCAAATTTACCTTTTCACTTCTTTCTGTTCTGGCATTCTCATTATCAAAAGGTAGAATTGTTAAAAGTTGAAGGCCTCTTGTCTTACTAAAGATTCCAATATATATTGCTCTTCCAAATATTTTTGACCATAAATCATGGAGTGAAACATCTTGATCACAATTGACTCCAGTCAATGTAATAATCCCAACAAGTGCATAAATTTCTGTTTCACGTACGAGGGGAAACTGTTTCCTAGTCGACTCATTAGAATGCTGACAATTACATGAACAACAGTTGATGTAAAAAAATCTGAAACGAGTCCAAGATAGGAGTTGTCCTGCATTTTGGTGTGAACCGCTTTCCCTTTGGATTGTCAAACAATTTTGGCAAAATCTCTATTTTGACTTTCTTGTTACCTGATAATGATAAACTCTGCCGGAATTTGTTGTATATCTAATAGTTGTAGAGAAAACTCCACCACTATAATCTTGAGCCCCAACTATTTCATTTCCCATGAACCTGACTAATCATCGCCAATTATTTCCGTACCTTCATCTTCAGTAACATTATGGATATCGTCCACGAAACAGTTTTACAACTCATATTGTACATTCTTTGAGTAAACACGGAAATGATCACACTTCCCAGATGCATGTAACGCATGTAGCCTCGGATTGGTGAATTTATATTACCAATAATGACGTTAAAGCGGGAAACAACGACTTTTAAAGCGGAAATATTACAGCAATGGATAGAAATCTCCAAATCAATTCGTGAAACTGGTTTGAAATTTACAAGACATGGATTACTGAGTTGGTCATAATATTCCCACCATGTCCGACTCGTTGGCTGAACGGTCAGCGTACTGGCCTTCGGTTAAGAGGGTACCGGGCTCGATTCCCGGCCGGGTCGGGGATTTTAACCTCAATTGGTTAATTCCTACGGCACGGGGGCTGGGTGTATGTGTTGTCTTCATCATCATTTCATCCCATCACGACACGCAGGTCGCCTACGGGAGTCAAATAGAAAGACCTGCACCTGGCGAGTCGAACCCGTCCTGGAATATCCCGGCACTAAAAGCCATACGACATTTCATTTCATTTCCCACCATTACAACTAAATTTTAGAAATGCTTAAAAAGTGATGATTGTAAAACGTAACAGTATAAATACACGCCTGATTATGTTATAAACAAATATCAGGAGGTTGAAAGGATTAGCTGTATGTTCAATTTAAAATCACATAATAAATGTTAGGCACTCTTTGCCCAACCTTACTAAAGCTAGGTTTGAATAGGTCTTAAACTTGCTCCCGGTTCTCTTCAATTTTAACATTTTGAAGTTAAGCTAAATAAGCAAAATAACTATTGCAGTAAGAAATATAGCTCATGTTACTTATCATAGATGCAGATTTTACTATGTTCACGGAGACTGCAGAATAATTAAGCAGAGAACAGGGACACAAGAATGAACAGCGACACAAGCATTGACTAGTATCTCGATAAGTCACGCAGTTACTTTCTCTTCTATTCTGCAGAAAATATTGATCACCAGCCAGGGCATGTGGTACTAAATCCAAGTATTCTGTCCCGTCGATCAGGACTGTATCAATTTCTATCCTGCTGTCACGTACATCCCTGTCTTCTCTCGCGCGGATATGGTCGCCGGTCAATAGCAATTTTCCTCTTTCTGTGAACTCTAGATTAAAAGTCGTGCAGTCGTAAAAAGCTGTGTGAATATGACAGAATCTATAGAATGTTTACTCTGAGGACGATATTACGTACAAGATAATTTTTCTGTCCTCATTCGCGTACGATGCCATCCTGATCATAAAACCATAATCAGACTTTAAGATTCCATGTTGCAAAACAGAAAAGAGAAAAGAAGAAATCAGCTGGACATTGAAGATGATAGCATTCACATTTCCATTAACGTATGCTATCGTCCACGGATCTGAAACTCATTGCAATTTATCACTTTACAGCACATGTAAAAAAGCATAACTATGGAAAAGCTGTTCAAGTTTCATCGACATTCACAAGTCATTACTTTTCAGTATGAATGCATGGAAGCTGCAATTACCTTTGCTTTCTTAATTTTCACAGTTTAAAAAGTTCAATCATTCATAAACTATTGAATATAACATTCGTCCCTTTACCTTGAAATTACTACTTCGTCAACAATTAACATCGCCTTGTTGATCTCTATTCGCTCTATTTAATCCGCACCTTTCTTCAAGGTCTGGTCTCGTCTTTCGGCAACCTACGCTCATATACATGATCCTTCAACCAAAGCCTGTCCACAGGCATAGGTTTATTCAACGCGCTCATTTCAATGGCAGCATGATACTTCCTTTCCACATATATATCTACTATAATTTCCATCTCTTCACATAAGGAGTTCTTGTTCCAGTCATAAAGTTCTATTCCCTAAAATCATAATAATTTAAGACAATTAATAAATGTATAAAATTGTACAAGATTAATCTAATTCGTTTCCTCAACAGTTACATGCAAGGACAATAATGCCGAAGCTGTCCTGGACTATAGAAATCACAGCATATTTTATACCATAATAAACAGGGCTGCATCGTTGAACGAACGTAACTCACAAGCTCACATAACTGTTGGACCTTATGATATTTAATCAGAATGGACAGTATTACGATAAAGTATCTCCTTATTTTATAGCAGTTTACATACTTATGGATAAATGCTTACTGAAGTTACTGAATCACTACATTCGAGAAAAAATGGTATAGAAGCGTGAGGAAATCAGTATAGTGAAGGAAATTTATCTTTAGTACCGGTAATTAGTTTTATGAAGTTATTAGTCAACAATTTATTATTCGCATATACTAAAAAGTATTATTTTGGCAACGGTGTGAATGTTTTAGTACTTCAAGGACACAGTTTCGTAAGTGATTATGTCGGCTGTCTTCTAGATGTAAAAAAAAACCGATAGTTAACAAGGACTAAAACCTGTTGAAGTAATACTAATGCAAATCTGATGTCATTTATCACTATATAATTAATGCAAGATACAAAGTAATAATAATAATAATAATAATAATAATAATAATAGTAATAATAATCATATATCCCACATTACAGCAATAATCTAAATCTTTTACTCAACTGCTATATGTAAGCAACGTGTATATGTCTTCATACGACAGGTTCCTATAGTCTTAATCTTCAACTCCCAAAACTGGAACGTTGCTAATGAAGGTCCTAACGTGTGCTGTTTTAACGTATGATTCAAATTTCACATATATAACCTCTGAATTAAAGTAATACACTGTAATACAGAAACATTCTTGGATTACATTATCAAAAGTCCCAGCATATAGCAAAGTAGCCGTGTACTATGTGTTCAATAATGAGATTATTGTGCATGCATTTGACTTGTAAATGAGGAGTCACACTTTTATCAGCTTCGTTTCAATCTCTTCGCAAATGTTCCATACGTTTTATGAAGGGAATGTACATCATTGATACAAAGTCTTAGGAGTGTGTTATCCACCTCTTGGTATACCTAGGTTTCACCTTCGAGTGTACGCACGATAACCGGTGATACGTTACCGGAAAGTTGAATCCCTTGAAGTCCTTTATCTAGTTAAAATAGACACAGCATAGCATATACGAGTGTGATAACGCTGTATCCTTACTGACAGTACGCTACACGTGAGGCTTTCGAAACATTTTGGATTCTATGTAGATCGGTAGGTCCTGTGATTGATGATCTCGAAATTTGTGGTCACATACTGTCAAATCTCTTTCATTTAAAGTTTAGCTTTTTAAATTTCCAGATATATTATTTTTTGTTATTAATATCATCATCTCATCATTTACTCCAGAATACTCAGACGGATAAGGTACATCGTCGTTGCGCCTCAAATACCGTTGAGGGGATAAAGACTGACCCGCAGCACATGTATCGCTTAGAATGAAAATTCGTCGATAAGAGTTCATGCAATACTGAACATTTTGTAACAAAACCTTTCTGGTCAGTTCTAAGCCGAAATATCATCACATAATGTTTTTTCTAGGCGCAACAACGGCATGCTGAAGTTAACTGCCCTTCTGGTATCCAATGTAATGTGTACTTTAGATCACGCCCACTTTGGTAGCGAAGGTCGCTAAATCATCCTTTATGATCGAACGATGTGAACTGTAATGGTGACAACTACGTAATACAAACCATAGGTGGGTAATCGTTGTTCGGAACAGTATATCTAAAGATTTTTTATATGTTGAAAGTCTGGGATTTCATTAGTAAACGTTTCGAGGGATTTAATATGCCGTGTTCATTTCGTTGTTCCTAGCTTATATTAAGGATTTCGTGTGTGTTTGGTAATTAGTCTCTTTATTAGGTAACAGTGTGCGATTTATTATATTCTTTAATTAAGTACAGTGGACTTTGGTTAATTCGACATTGAATTCGAAAATTGGATAATTCGTTTTTAGAAACTAGACATTTCGAAGTCAGGATTTTATAGCAAGTTACTTGTGTAACGGTTTCACAAATTGAAGTCTTCAAATAATTCCCAAGAAATCTCTATTTTATTTTAGCTTCCTAGTTGTTGTCAGGAAGTCGCCATTGTTAACCGGCTTAACTTTTTTCTATGCCACTGTCAATGAGTATAGGATCAGCATGGCCTTGACCACCGCTTGTCTACTGACATCCACACATGGCCACCGGAAATCTCCCCCTTTTCCCATCCCAAGGTCATCAACTTTTTAATGAGAGCAAACAATTGCAAACTATTTCCATGAAGCAGGTTTCAGAAATGATGTAACCATTGCAGAAATTGTTCCAGGAGAACTAGGAATGCACGTGGAACCAGAGCGATGGCAAGAATTAGTGAATGATGTCAGTCATGACATGTATTTTGCTGTTGCGGTATGTTGAGAACTGATAGGTGAAGAAAATCTGGAAGAAGTGCTACAAAATTCCAAACCATCCAATGATGACGAGGAGAGCAATCATGATGTCACAGAAGAGTCTGCACCGACCACGTCTTAAGCTTTCAAAATGGTGAAAAATTTAGGATGATTTGTGGAAGCTCAGTGAAATGTTCATGACGGCACGTTTCAAGCTTAAAATGAAAATGAAGATTTTGTCTGTTATGTAAAACTAAACAAACCCAAACACACCAAAATACCGTAACTAAATTTTAAGTGAGCAACGGAATTAGTGAATTGTTACATGTGCTAATTTGTGTGTTAATATTGTAAATGCTGTTGTTCTACTGGAGTTTATGCAGTATACATTCATGTGAAAACTTTCGTCTACAGTAAAGGACAAGCAGGTGTTACGATACGGTAGAATGCATAATACTGTAATAATTATCCATTACAATGAATGTATTAAATTTTATGTATTTATACAGTACTGTACTCTATTTCCGCTTAAAAATTGGCATTCATAGTTAATCCCAATTTAGGATCATTAGAATTTTGTTCTGATTCCCCTTGAATTCGAAATTCGAAAGAGTCCACTGTACCAACTCAGCTAGATTATGATACATTCAAACATCAACAAACGGATCCTTCAGGCGAATACAACATCTATTTTACTTTAAAATTAATATTTTTATTGTATAGTAAGATTATTCACTTTATTTCCCGTACACTTATTTTCATTGTGATATAAAACTGGCAGTAAATCTATAGAAATGCATTTAACTCCGATAAATATTTGTTTATTTAAATATTAAATTATAAATATTTATTCGTGCAGCAATATTTTTAAACCACGATATACAGGCATTTTAACGGCCTTACCTTATTAGTTAACACTCTCTTCGTCTGAAGTATCCGTTAGTGCTAGTGATTTTCGTTTTGTTGTAAAAAGTGGTTTGGGTGGTCTGATAGCTGTTTTCTACGTCATATACGTGGTCTGTATAACTTCTCCATTTCTCCGGCGTCAGAGATATGCAGGCGTCCATCAGTATGTGAATTACTTCCTCCCTGATCTGTGTCTAATTGCTTGACGCTGTCCTGTTCTTTATTTCCGACCACACCATCTTACATAGGCCTGAAGATACAGTGGTATGGTGGTAGGCGTAATAAGACATGCCCATAGTTGTCACCTAGCACATATATCTGATTCAGTTCGCTGTAACGAGATGTTTCCCCTATAATTTTCAGAAGAACATGAACTATATGGATGGAATGGGGAATAGGAATTATATGATTTGTCATAAACTGGTGAATCTTTCCTTTCTACAAGGATGAATTAGGTTGGGTATGTGATAGACGGTTATTATAAAAGGCGTTGACTAAAACGATTACAGACGACACTTCAAGACATTTTAAGAAGCAAACTACAAACCAATTTTCATGCTACTATGGTAATCCGCGTGAGCAGGAGTCATTCTTGCATGAGTTATAATCGCCATGAAATATAAAAGCCATTCTGTTAAAACAGTGCTGATAGCTGTATTATTATAATTATTATTAAAATCAATTAGTCTTATCAACACACAATTGTTCAGTTCATCACTGGTTTCAGACACGAAGGTTATCAGTGTTTAAAACATTAAATCATGCTAAAACACATTGGTGTCTTCAATATAAATTGCAGCCAAGATGGAATAAACATTGGAAGGGCTGGTTGGGCATACTGTTAAAGCTGTACCCACATATAATTAGTTGGGAGCGTTCGGCTCTGATGGACTTTTCTGGATACAGATTGGTATTTGAAACCCGTGCTCCAGAGGAGACGATAAGCGACTAGGCTCTTACGGGAGGTGATAGTCAATCCCAGCGGTCTTATCCCTCACGGCCTGCACTAATTAGTCAGTAGTGGAAGATTTGCGATCTCGATAATGTTGAAAAGTATTTGCTAATTTAGTTGTTAATTTTTGTTTTCGTGGGAGTTTGATAAGTATTTAAATAATTTCTTAAGTATCCTTCCTTCTATAGTTTCCCCAACTCCTGTTGCTTTTACTGTTGATTTATTTTAACGGTTCTCCCTTAAAACACCCCCACTTTCCAGAAGCTTGGATTTTTTTCTCCCTTCACTGTTTGTTTTCGCAGCTTAAATGACACTGGGCAACAAAATTTAAATTTTTGTTTGTTAAATGGAAGAAAAAGTGTGTTTCTGGTACACTATTTTCTGCTGATTTCAAATCTGTTTTTAGAATTTTTCTATCAGGCACAGTTTTTGAGTAATTTTCAAAAAATTAAAAACATGTTAAAAATTGTTATTCCTACTAAAATTTATTACCTTAACTTAAATTGAATTTACATGCATTTTAATTTACATACACTTTTTTCTGCTGATTTGAAATCCGTTTTTAGAATTTTTCCATCACTCACAGTTTTTGAGTAATTTTCAAAAAATTTAAAAAATGTTGTTAATCCTACTAAAATTTATTATCTAAACTTAAATTTCATATACATACCTAAAAAGTATGAGAGGTAGATTTTCGGATGAACTTAGCTTGAGGAACATCCCTTTTGAGTGACCAGCAGTAGTCAGCCAGCATATTTGGACCCCATTTTCCCTGGTAACGGCTTTCAAATTCGACGATGACTTGATGGAAACGTTCCCCGTGTTCGTCTGAGACAGCGCCGAGATTTTCAGGGAAAAAGTCAAGATGCGAGTCCAAGAAGTGTATTTTAAGAGACATATTACATCCCATGTGTTTATAGTTTTCTAGAAGTTCACTAATATGTTCCCTGTAATTCTCTGACCTGTAGTTTCCTAGAAAGTTTGTGACCACCATCTTAAATGATGACCATGCAGCTAGTTCGTATGTTTTTTAACTTGCTTTCAAACACTGTATCTTTCATCAGTTCTTTGATCTGAGGACCAACAAATATGCCTTCCTTTAGTTTAGCTACAGATATTTTTGGAAATTTGGTTTGGAGAAATTGAAATGCATCCGTACTATGATCAAGTGATTTTACAAAATTCTTAATCAAACCTAGTTTTATGTGTAATGGGGGCAGTATGATTTTGTCAGATGCAACAAGAGGCAGATGAACGACATTTTCCTGTCCTGGAGTAAATGACTGTCTTTTTGGTCAGTTCTTTTTTTATATAGTGCTTATTTCTATCTCGACTATCCCACTGACATAAAAAGCAGCAAAATTTAATATATCCTAACTGCAAACCAAGTAAGAGAGCTACAACTTTCAAATCTGAACATATCTGCCAGAAATACTTTTCATACTGGATAGCGGATAGTACCATTTTCATGTTTTCATATGATTCCTGTAAGTTAGCTGCATGGGCTACAGGAACTGTTGGAAATGTATTTCCAATGCTAAGCAGTACCGCTTTCGAACTTCTTTTCGAAGAATCAATGAATAAACGCCATTCTTCTGGATTATGCTGCTGCCCTAGTAACTCGAAGAGACCTGTAACATCATTGCAGAAAACTAGTTCTTCCTTTTTAGAAAAAAAGATGCTCAAATTCCTTTTGACGTTGGCGGAAAAAGCAGACTTTGGTATCTTTCTCTATAAGGTTCCAGCCTTTTAGTCTTGAAGCGAGTAATTCTGATTTGGCTTTAGACAAATTAAGATCACGAACCAAATCATTTAGATCTGATTGTGTAAGCAAATGAGGCTCAGAAGAAGCAGCAGAACTTTCTACAAAGGGTTGGTCATCATCCATTTTATCATCACATAACTCTTCACCGACATCAACTTCTTCACTTCCATGCATCAACGATCTATCTGGTGGAGAAGGTATAGGAAGCCCTGGACCATGTAGAACCGGTCTGGTTGCTGATTTCAGAGACGGATGTACAACTGTATGTTTTGACTTTTAAGATATACCAGAGATATTAGTCACACAAAAATAGCAATCGGTCAAATGATCCGTAGGTTCTCTCCACTGCATCGGAATTCCAAAAGGCATATGGCGAGTCCCCTTCATCCACCCTGTCAGTAGAGTTACACATGAAGCACAACATATGTTAGAGGCCCAATTCTGATTCAGATCCATCTTGCAATCAAAATATAACTCATAAGCTTCCTTAATTAAAGTAGTAACACTTCGCCTCTGCGCTTTAAGGGTTAACTCGCCACATATATTACAGAAAATATCTGGTTTATTTTTACAGTTGGGAGGTATTTTTCACACAATAAAATAAAACACTACTGTATATTGAACACAAACTATCTCCTTTCAATAGACTTTGGAAGCACAACTCTATGCAGGCAGTCGCATGAAAGAAATCTCTAATTCAACTGACAACTGCAATGTTCTAAAGTTTCTAATTGTTGTGGCAACAATGAATAATATGGAATTCTGTACATTCTTAAGAGAATACAATGTAAAAAATATAGTAAGAGTATGATAAACCAACAATTATAATAGTTTATTAATCTTTGTTAATGGTAGCATGCTAACCCGTAAATATGAAAACAAAGATTTGAAATTACAAAAAAACTGTGGGTGATGGGAAGTTTCTGGTTTCATATTCGTAATCAGCATACAAAAGTACATAAGAATCACCATACATTATACATTTTACAAAATCATTGTTGACCAGTGTGATTAAAATATGTCGTTTGTGGTATTGTTGAAGGATATCTGCAGATTAACTTACTGTATTCAGTTTCAACTGAATGGGACTGATTAGTACCCCATGATCGTAAAAATAACGACATAATCTATGCTAAATAACAACTGATGTGCGCTCGACACGAATCAGTGATGAAGACTGAGTGATTCTGCTGAGAAGTAAAAACATGGCGCTTGGCAATGCCGCTTCTCGCCCACTAATGCAGTTCGGCTTTCGTTGAAGCTATTTACGGCTTTATGGACAGGGGGTTAGTAACTGTAGCATTTCCTGAAACCAAGGCCAGAATTCTAGGTCCAGTAGTATATTGACTCAAATTATGCACGAACAGGACATATCGCTCCGATAGGCTACTGTCATTACACAGTAAATATCAGCTACCAAAGAATGGAGACCTCATTTTAGTCACGTCGTAAAACTGTCACCGTGCCACTGTAACCGTATTAATGACGGCAGGCTAACAAATCCTTATTCAGAACAAAATACCAGCAGTCGCAATACCACATTGAAGAATGTGAGGTCAATATTTATAAATCATTCAAGAGGGAGGCTGTTTGACAACAAAATTATATGGAGATCCGTTATCTACTTTAAAAGGTCATGAGAATATATTTGTTTGTTTAACTGTAATTCATTTTCGAAACCCCATATGTAAAGTAACTCAGGATACGCAGACGTATGGAGTGCCTCTTTCTCGTTCCTGGAGGCAATGAGTTCGATTAAAAATAACTCTGAAAATTCTAACCATTGACTGGAGGCTTGGAACGGGATTCTCTTAGTTCTGTGAATATATTTGGGGATATTTCAGATGCAAACAAAGCAGATTTTGCATTAACGTTGTTATACCCAATTTCTGCTGATAATTTAGAGGTATTTGGTCGTTTACACGACAGGCTCGAAGCACAGTTAAAGCTAGAACTTACAGGCTTTGCCGGTTTTTCTCAAGGAAAATACTACTAGCCAAACCTACACGTAACTTCAACTAGTTCAAAAGTACACAAAGTATATCTTCCAAAGCAAGAGTTACTCATTACTTATTTTAAAAAAGAACATGGATATTTTAGGATATATAACATGATATCTGAATCTAAGATGATGGGGCCACCATCGAACCCTGAGACGACCCCCAACACTTCAGTATTACAAACACGGCCAAATTAAGAGAAGCTATGATGTAAAGCCTTTTGTAAAATCATTTATACTTTAGGGAAGAACTCTTATGTGCTACTAACCAGTTTATTACAATAATTTGGAAAAACTGCAATTCCTAAGCTAAATGGGTGCAATTAAGTGGCCACCGAAGCAGGTTCCCAAACGTAACTGTGTCCTTCTTCTTATCCTCTTCCTGACCGTTTCGCAAGTTATTGGAGTCGGCCATTGATGAGGACTGGGACCAGTTTTTACAGTCGGATGTCCTTCCTGACGCGAATCATATTTTGAGGGACGTATTAACAATTGCATGTTTCTGTGGTGTATTGTCTGTAGTTGAAGAGAAATGTGCTAAGGTGAACACAACCACCAATTCTCCAAAAAAGGGAAACTAAACGCACGCAGTCTAAATCCTCGGCCCGGCAGGTAATCGAATCCTGGGCCTTCTAAACCGAAGGACAGTATGGTGACAGTTCAGCCAAAAGTCCGGACACTCAAGCGACTGTATCATTCCGAGAAAATATATCTAGAAGGGTATTCCATTTAAAATCCATGTAATTTATTAATAATCTAATATCTTTATGCCATGGGCAATTACTTGATCTGGGTGGATTCTAATTAGAAAGGTATAATTTCTGTAGATTGAAAAAGGATTCGAATAGTCCTTTACTAGGTTCATTTTTAACACCAGGAAAATGCTGGGGCTGTACCTTAATTAAGGCCGTGGCCGCTTCCTTCCAAGTCCTAGGCCTTTCCTATTCCATCGTCGCCATAAGACCTATCTGTGTCGGTGTGACGTAAAAGCCCTAGCAAAAAAAAACCGATGAACACTCCAACCGACCTCTGACTATTTACCAATTTAAAACGAAGAAAATTCAGTTTCCAAGTGTGATGGTAGAACGCTTCTCTTTAACCCTCGGATGGGCGCACGGCGCACTCGGTGTGGCAAATTCGTTTGTTTTCACTTTGCTGATGAACGTAGTATTTTCCAGCCTTGGGAGTCAAGGTATGCTATGTTCATTATATGACCAGGAGGTTTCAACTCAATTGATAGCCTATCTGCCTCTATGAGCTGTTGAAGTTGACAGGTACCGTGACGCTGCACTGAGTGAAGCGTGTGTCCACTCCCCCTTTCGTACTTATTGTAGGACGCGTTCGCTCCGTGTGTGCTTGTTTTGTAGTTCATGCAGCTCATCCGTTGTGGTGCAAGTATTATTCATGTTACACTCGCTGAGAATGTTCCAATATTATTTTTCACATCGATACTATTTTTCAGATAGATTTAATCACCGTACATATTTGTTTTGTTCGCGAATTGTTTCGTGACTTAAAGAAACTTTCAAAAGTTATTATTTATTTATTTCTTTTGAAAGGGCTGAAGGATTGGCATCCACGGAGGACATTCGCCATATTCTTCTAGAGCTTTCCGATGATGATTTAGATCTTTAGCCTGAATTCCGCGAGGGCGAGGACGGTGACGAGGAAGACGATCACGGACAAATAGTTGTGGTTAAGGAAGAAGAGGATAGTGATACGAATCGGTCAGGATATTCGGGAGCAGGTGAACCTGACAACGACGGAGATGATTTCAGATTTTATTTGGTTAAGACATAGAAACAATCCGGTGTAAGAAACCGATTATTGAAGCAGGCGAAACTAGGTCAAAAAAATAATATAAACTTCTCCCGCTCCAAAAAGAGTTGCAAGAGATACTAGAACTGAACTTGATTCGTTTCTAAAATTCTTTGATTTAGATATCATTGACAATATTGTTTCATGAACTAATATTTTTATTGACAAATTGCTCTCTACCACCGAATGTGTGTGTGAGAGAGAGACGGTAATTAAAAACGAGAACGGAAATAAGGGCTCTTTTTGGGGTTTTTATTCCTTTCGGAGTGAAAAATGAAAGATACACTTACGCTGAAGAACTATGGAAGTAGACGGCACTGGTATGCCTATTCTAAGAGCTGTATTCAGTCTCAAGCCGTTCCGTTTTCTGATGCGAGCACTTCGATTTGTTAATGTGCACACTCGTAAAGAACAACAATAATGCTATAAGTTAGCAGCTATTCGGGAATATTGAGTTATTCGCATAGTGAGTTCGTCACAGTAGATGAAATGCTAGTACGATTTCGAGGGCGCTGGGGTTTCGTACAGTATATGAAAAACATACCGGCCAAGTATCGCATAAAATATACGCCCTGTGTGATAGCAAGTCATAGTACATATCTAATTTTCAGCTGTATTGCAGAATTAAGAAACCAGGTCTTTTTGTGACATCCAATAAACGATTTGACATTGTAGAAATTTTGACTGTTTCGACATAAAATTCGAACTGAAACATTACCACCGACAACTACAGTAATATTCCAGTTATGAGTTGGCAACATTTTCACATTTTAACCAAAAATGTGCATTTAAGTGATATTCTGTAGGAGCCGCACTCCATGCGGCGCGCGCCCGTCCGTGTATTATCTCAAGGCGTGCCCACCGGAGGGTTAAGAAAAATGTGCACGCTGACATTTCTTGATGCGTGATGCTGTTCTAGCTCGTCGGACAAGAGTAACTGATATCACTGTAGAAGCCCCAATCACGTCAACAACAACAAGATATATGACAACCTTGACTCTTACATAATCTACCACACTACCTAGCATTTAGTTTCTTATGATACTGTTCCCAAGCCCAGCTCTAGCAAGCACAGTACAACAAAAGTACATCGCCAACTTCGTGGTGAAGTATTTCAACTGATAATAACAGTAAGTTAATTAATGAGTGGACCATTCCCTGGACCAGTCTCGACTAATGTAAGACCTCTGATCAGGTATTTCAACAACGACTGTTGTTAAACCTTAGCAAGTATCAAACTGCTTGCATGGCATCGATCATTTCTGATAGGTCGACCGCAGTGTGCTGTGTTCAGTGGGGCCATGTCAGACCAAACTGTAGTCATCTCGTGTGTGAATCAGGGTAGTGAGATTCGGCCGCTTCTGTGTACGATTTTTACGCTGGATCTACTAGGTTGTGTGTTGTCTATTATGGCGCTATACACTCATGACTCCATCGTTCACAGGTCCATAAGAAAAGAGAACGACGTAAATAGGCTACCATCAGATTTTGATAATGTGGTTCTGTGATGCATGTAAACAGAATGTCTATAAATATACACCAGTGTAAATATATACATTTAAGTAGAGTAAGGACACCGTTACAGCATCAAATATCAGTGTATGGCGAAAAACCTGAAGCCTTGCATATCAATAAAATTGCTTGGTATTCATATTTGCAGCAATCAGATTAAATAAAGGGTAAAGCGTACAGAGTCTTGGGAGCTACAAATAATGCAATTCAGATGGCAGTACGACCAATATTGTGGTACACGCTTACTTCCTGGCAGATTAGAGATCATGGCGAAACTTGAGAGAGAAATCAACGCTGAGCAGAACGACTACAGCCATTTAAATACAGCCAGGTCACTGCCCCCATAACGGTTCACTGTAAACGAATAGGTAACACTTTTCCGAGAAAATCCCTTGCAGGTAACATTCATATAAACTATATTAACCGCATACAGCTGAACTACCGTTCCGCACAAAGTAATCGAGGTGTGTCCCTTTTCTCTCCTGCTTACTCCACTTGCAAGAACAGGATCTTATCAAAGTGGCTTCTTAGTTCCTTCTGCTAGGCTGTGGAGTAAACTTACACAGCATAAAAATGAACTTCCAACCGGAAAATGTTGTAAAGAGGTGAAAAGAACGTATATTGAACGAAACCTTATGTACATAACATACTTTTCTTATTTGTGTGGATGTTCAGTGTGGGTGGGTGGGCGGATGAATGTTAATGGGATCCCAAGTGTGTGACACTGTACGTGGGTATGAATGAGTCGGTTTACCTAGAGTTTATGTAAGTACAATTACTAGATAATGTACAATATATACTGTGAATATTATGCAAATAACGCACCTTTTTAATACGGTAATTATATATAAGGATATTTTTTTAGTCCACAATTGTAATTATTTTATACTGTAATTTTTAAATATGGATGATGGCACCTTCGTGTACGCGGGGCTATGCCTCTTTTCCATTAACCATCCCTGAATTGTGACACCTATTTGTGGAAAATAAATTACATTAGCATTAACCGTTTAATGTCATACTAGGACGGAAAGTCGAAGACTAGGACTGGGATGAAAGCGGTGGAAATGGGAAACCTCCGAAAAGCAATTATCCCGCCTGTCAAAGCAGGGGTTCGAACCCACCATTTTCCGAATTCAAGCTTACAGTTATTCGACCCGTATCACGTGGCCATAACGAAGAATGGCGAAGACTGAACGCCGGAATTTCTTGAAATAATAGCATATCTCAGTGCTGCTGAGGATATGTTCATTCTAAATTTTAATTCTACAACACTCCATAAATACAGGCCTACGTCTGAAACGCCAACTACAACATAATGACAAAATTATGTCCACAAGAACTTGACAAGTAAAACCATTATCACTTGTAATGTTAAGCTAGTAGTACGCCCAATCTATAGTATGGTAAGCTGTAGTGTTAAGCACTGCAAATACTTAAGTTGTGTGTGACTTTGTATATGATGATACTGGATTTAGAATGTCGAACTAGTAGTATTTCTTGTAATATGTTCATTCCATGGAATTGCTTGTTGTACTCTTTTGTTGTAGTTGATGTATAGTTACGTTTTAATTTACTTTATTGTCACTTGTAGTGTTAAGCTAGCTGTAACCTCAACCTATAGTATTGTAATCCGCACTGGACATACTTAAGTAGTGTGTGAATTTGTATATGGTTATGATGGATTTAGAATGTTAATCTAGTGGTATTACTTGCGATACTTTCTTTTCAAGGAATTGCTTGTCGTGCTCTTGTCGTTGTTGTTCTTTTTGGTTTTTGTTGTAAGAATTATGTTTTAACTTTATTATCAATTATATCATCTTGGTTTGAGGTGGCTACGTTTTCGCAACCTTTCGTTTCTGTAATGTATTAAAGTTATTTCCATTCGAGCCACCTCAGTAGTTTGGGAATAGCCCCAGTTTCATCGGCCGACAGCCCTGTAGGTTTAAAATTTTCATTATCTGTGAGCGCAGTGTACGCCTCAATTTTAGATTGTGTTCGGGCCATTTATTTAACCTGTATTTTTCGCAAAGGCCCCGTAGGTTAGGTACTAGATACCCCTGTTTAAAACTATTTCACTTTGTAAATTCGTGCCTTGAGAGGCCTGAGATTGTAGGATTTTGATGTAATGTTGCCTTGAGTAGGCTGGAAAAAATGAGAGCCTGTTAGCTCTTTTTCAAAGTTTTTCAAAGTTTTCAAAGTTTCAAAGTTTTCAAGCTCTTTTTCACGCCTCCCTCATGAAATAATCGATTAAATGAATCTATTGATTCATGAAATATGATCATCATCACCTGAAATAGTTACAATATCTAGAAGCATAGCGGACCAAGCACTGAACCTTCGGGTACGTCATTATTCACTACATGTCAACGTAAACAGCTGAGTTGATTGATGCTTAACTTACACTCTCTTATGTGACACATATTTATCGTACAGACAAGAATAGACATGTATTGAAAAAAGGAGACTTTTTCATCTATGTCGTTGGACTGAGACAAATGTTTCCAGGGATATAAATCTGCCCCCCTACCGAGCTCGATAGCTGCAGTCGCTTAAGTGCGGTCAGTATCCAGTATTCGAGAGATAGTAGGTTCGAACCCCACTGTCGGCAGCCCTGAAAATGGTTTTCCGTGGTTTCCCATTTTAACACCAGGCAAATGCTGGGGCTGTACCTCAATTAAGGCCACGGCCGCTTCCTTCCCACTCCTAGCCCTTTCCTGTCCCATCGTCGCCGTAAGACCTATCTGTGTCGGTGCGACGTAAAACAACTAGCAAAAAAATATCTGCCCCAGCTCTGAATTCACTTATATTAAACTTACTGAAGTCTCGGACAAATACTGCTTTAGGTGTCGACCTAGGCCTGCATTCCCTATTCGACGACTAAGTCATTGTAGGTGGAGGATTTTATGTCAAGGGTACTCTCACTAGCAGCAGGATGAAATGTTCTACTCAATGGTAAACATTCTAGATTGCAAACTTTCTACATGTACATATTTACTTTCGAAGGTACCACTATCAGATAGAGCACTGATATCTCCAACAACGAATATATATTTTTAATTCAACAGATCTGTACATATGTCATTCAAGAAAGAATCTAAAGAACCGGCTTTTGATGGACGATATACGCAAGTAAAAATAAGTTTAAAGTTTGGCAGGATAATTAAAAAATCAGCAGCCTGTTTCCATTTATTCGATCAGGTCAGGAATTGAATGAATGAAGGCCCGATCTAGGGGCGAGGACAGGATTTGTGCCGGCTGCCGAAGTCTGTCGCACTAATCAGGCGGCAATAATTAATGTCCCGGCAGGTGAAAGGCGATGGTACTGGTGAGTGGTGCTGGAATGAAAGATGACAGGGAAGACCGGGGTACCCGGAGAAAAGCTTGCCTCGCCACCGCTTTGTCCAGCATAAATCTCACATGGAGTGACCGGAATTTGAACCCCAGAAACCAGCGGGGAGAGGCCGGCGCGCTGCCGTCTGAGCCACGGAGGCCCCATTGGCAAGATAATATCAAGTACTAAAGCTTCTTATTATACTGACTTGGGGTCTGGCTAGCGATGCTACATTTTAGAGTGTCCTTTACGTAAACTGCGACACCACCACCTCTTTTATTTAACCTATCATTGCGGAAAACATTGTACTCATCAAGAGCAATTGCAGCATCATCCACCGAAGGTTTCAGAAGTTATTCACTAACAGCTATTATATCAAAAGAACTGTTTTCAAAAGTAAGACAAAATCTGGAAATATGATAGGAGCCAAGTAGCGAATGAGCATTAATGTGGGTTATCTTAAGATTTTTCGCGTATTGAAACTAACACTCACCAGTAATTCAGATAAATCGTGTTGACTTGCAGACAGAGTGATTTTTGCAATAAAAGTTGTAAGAGGATAAGTGGTTTCAGGACTCCTCTTATGGAGAAATAAGTTCAGAATATTACAGATAATTAAATACAAATAATAAATGATTTAAAAATAGTTAATAATTGAATATTAAAAATAAATGTAATGAACTTAAATGGAAGACTATCATGTAAGGAAATATACAGAAGTACAGTGAGATAATGTTGAAGTAATAAATCACTAGAAAACAAAAGGTTATAATTAAAATGATACAGTAAAATTGAATTAGTATGAATTAAATTAAGGAAAGGAGCTGAAGTGAAGTTGGAAGAACAGAGTACAGAAGAGAAGGCAATAGACTAAAATATGGCTAATGAATTACAGCATATAAAATATGAATACTTCTATATGTCACCACTCTCACTGTAGCTATTCTATGTCCTCAATCAGTCCTGAAGATTTCAAGCAGGTCATCAAGTTGTCTGTGTCGATGTCCTCACTTCGATGGTACAGGATAATGCTTCATCAACGTGTTCTTAGGCCTCGAGTGACGTTAGTCGGTGTTTTATTTAACCAAAACGTATCATGGTAACACCATCGATAGTCTAGCACGAGTGTGGACCAAAATGGCGGGCATTTTGTTTCAGAAAGTCCGCGCGAGCTGGCAGTAATTCCTCACTCTTACAGAACAGCTAAGCCTCGTGAGGTCAACTGAGTAGAGGTGGGTTCGATTTTCACCTCAGTCATCCTCGAAGTGGTTTTCCGTGGTTTCCCATTTCTCCTTCAGGCAAATGCCGGGGTGGTACCTAACTTAAGGCCACGGCCGCTTCCTTCCCTCTTCCTTGTCTATCCCTTCCAATATTCCCATCCGCCACCAAGGCCGCTGTTCAGCATAGCAGGTGAGGCCTCCTGGGCGAGGTACTGGTCATTCTCCCCGGTTGTATCCCCCGACCCAATGTCTCACGCTCCAGGACACTGCTCTTGAGGTGGTAGAGGTGGGATCCCTCGCTGAGTCCGAGGGAAGAACCAAGCATGGAGGGTAAACAGGATAATAATAATAATAATAATAATAATAATAATAATAATAATAATAATGATAATAATAATAATAATAGCTTCCCTACAGTCCCTAGATATCATATGATACGCTACATTAGAGTGCTGGAAAATGAATGATATTACTTACTTAACATGATCGTAATCTCCTGACAGGAGTACCTCGCATTTCTGTACTCTATAGACGACCGTAAACTTGAGTGTAGAATACCGACATCTCAATTAAGTTACACTGCACCGCTCTTCTAACATGATGGTACCCGCTACGATCACTCTCAGTGGAACCAAACGGCCACAGAAATTACCGTCGTTGAGGATTGAGGCATAGCGTTGTAGTTTAAAAAGTGTATTATCTAACCCTAGATACAAGGCGTGCATTCGTTTGGGATGGGTCGTAACATTTCAAACGGAATATTTCCTCGTAATTAAGCGATGTCTTTGTTTTATTCCAACGAACAGATACAAACCATCTGGAAATGAGATACTGTGAGATAGCATTTGAAAGTCAGGTCTGGCCTGCCTGGAACTTCATCTACCATACATTTGCCTACATAATGGAAATCAGCTTAGCTGGCAAACTGCCGGCAGAACGCCGAGGATAACAAAGGAGAATAGTAATATTCTCTACAGGTAGTGGAGGTTTGTGCCAAGATGTTTTCGCCCACAGAACTGCGTTGTTTTTTTTTTCTTCCTGTAGGAACAATCATTTGGTTTCACATATTAAAATCAATGTTAATAATTCCTAGGAATGGTCACAAGCAATGGTAATAGTAAAGTTATTCTTCATACAGCGAATAGACTGCCAGACAATGAATATGCAGATGAAATTAATGAATATCGATGATAATGACGATGGTAAAGAAGAGGACTAGGGTGCTCCGATAGAAGTGGCCGTGGCTCTAACTTACGTTCAGCCCCAGCATTTGCCTGGTAGGTATGTGGGGAAACCATGAAAAACCATCTTCAGGGCTGCCAATAGCGGGTTCAACCCAATACTTCCCGAAAATTAACTTAGAGCTATGTGCTACGGGATTCGTACTGAGCATCCTTTTTTACACCAGAATATTATTATTATTATTATTATTATTATTATTATTATTATTATTATTATTATTATTATTATTATTATTATTATTATTATTATTATTATTATTATTATTATTGTACCGGAGCGGAAGTACACCCGCCCCGTGGATTTCAAATAAGCGCCTTTTAGAAGGCCATCTACAACGTAAACTTAGAAACTGCTAGTGGAAGAAGTGTGAACGTTCATCGACAGATGTCTCTACTATCAATTTGGGTGCGCCCTCTGGTAGCGAGGATTAACAATTAATTTTTGAGGTAATTTTGTGTGTCAAGGTTTCCTAAACTGAAGTGTTTATTGATTGTTTTTGTGTTCTAAAATTGTCAGCACTTCTGTCTCTTCCTGCCAACTTAATATTTCAGCCAATAAAAAATTTACATTTATTTTAGTAACCAGTCAGAGTTTTTGATATCTAATTGATTGTCCAATGAAAATTGCGGGGGGGGGGTCAGGATTTCGGGCCATACAAATCTGGAACCTTCCTCTCCTCTATAAAAGTTGGGACCGTTCGGGCCATGCTGTGTTTCTGGTCCCTCCAGTCAAGAGGTTTTGAGTGCTTTCCTAAAGGAGGTAGGGGGAAAGGTTGCCTCGTCCATCTTCGGGAGTTCCACAAGCTCAAGGAAATGACAGACTCTGTTAACCTTGTAATAGTCCTTGTAAGCTAGCCTGAGGGGAAGGTTTCAAATTTCTTTCGTTATGTAACTTTTATTTCTCAATGTAAATTCGCGAGCATGTCTTACGAACTTAACCGAATATAGGGAATAAAGAGTGAGGAAGCTCTTGTATTCCTTTTCAACTTGATATTGTGGTGACTATGATTTTGTAATCTTTAAAATACATCTTTTAATCTTGTCAACTTTCTCTCCATCTAGCCACCTCTCTAGTATAGGCCTCTGTAACTTCGGACCATAAGCCCTCATGGGGTTTTAAATATTTTCATGTGAATTTCGAGGAGTGCAAGAGTTCGCCTCCTAACATTTTAGTTTTTGGCCAGTAACTCTAATCTTTTGCTTTTAACAAAGGCCACGTAGAATGGCTACTTGTTACCTTCTATTTTTCATTTTGGGTCTCTGTAAATCAGGTTGTTGTGCGATGAAGACAGTGCTTTTTTTATTATGTTTGTTCGTGGCGTCGACCCCTGTGGATCTTTTGTCACATATGATATGAACCTGCGTATAATTGGAATTGCGAAAGTGTAGAGTGTTGAATGTGGGAACATTAAGGACGACACAAACACCCAGTCCCCAGGCCCGGGATATTAAACATTTACAATTAAAAACCCCTGACCCGGCCGGGAATCCCACCCGAGGCCGCCGGGTGACTGGCGGGCGCGTTGCCCCCTACACCGCGGGACCGGACAAGACCGTGTTTACTGTTTGTTTTTGTTAATTGTAAGTTCTGCCTTTAACAGGCCTGGACGTTAAAATATTGGAGAATAGTCTCCTAGTGAGTAACTGTGTGGAGCAAGGACGCTCTTGAATGCCCATGAATGCGCGTTGAAGGGAGCCGTAGTGTTCTTGTTAAATTTGTAACTATGGAGCTTCAAGCTTTTGTTGTTAAATTGTTGTTATCTGATTATTCTAGTATTTTTACTCAAGCTCAAGAGCTAGACTTTGTACCCGATGTTGTTACTTGCCTAGCAAAGTGTAAAGTTTAAAAAGAAAAGAAAAGTAAAACCACGGAAAGAATAATATCACAAGTTTCAAATTAATCCTGCGTCTTTTATATATATCCACACATTCATGCCCGCACCTTCTTTCGCTGCTGCGTTCCACAGAATCCCCGTAACAATTATTATTATTATTATTATTATTATTATTATTATTATTATTATTATTATTATTATTATTATTATTATTATTATTATGCTATTTTGTTTTACGTCGCACCGACACAGATAGGTCTTATGGCGACGATGGGATAGGAAAGGCCTAGGAATGAGAAGGAAACCGCCTTGGCCTTAATTAAGGTGCAGCCCCAGAATTGGCCTGGTGTGAAAAATTATTATTATTATTTATATTAGAGGTTTATGACAGAGTAAGTACAATACATATTGCTAAAATTACAAGCATGTTACACACTTGTAAGTCGGGAAATGTAGGAATTTTACAGACTTTTACTTAATGACATCAATGTAGGAAGCGCAAGCCGAAAGCAGATGTAATTAAACAAAGTGCTGACAGAAAGTGTACATCTCATTAATGAAATACACGAACCGTGTTGATGTTTACGTTTCATTGCCACAGTGGCCATGTCGTTGTTGGATACTAAACATGAACTCAACTGTGTGGTTGAAAGATATTGTGCCACGCATGGCTAGGTCTATATTTCCTGGGTTATCTATCAGCTTTTGTGATGCCGTGCCTCATGCAAAGAGGCACACGATTAGCGCTACATCACTGAACTGAGAGCATATGCTCACTCACTCGATCCCACGTTATTATTATTATTATTATTATTATTATTATTATTATTATTATTATTATTATTATTATTATTATTATTATTATTATTATATTTTAAAGGCTCAATCATCGAGATCATCACTGAATAAATAGATCAGTAACTTTCCGTTATACTGATCTGCAAATTAAGTGTTCCACGGGAAGACAATTCATTTCATAAATTGAAGAAAATTAAACCTTCGCATTGAAGCCATAACAAACCCCTAACATTACAGTTTCTTGGGCATGGCTTTTTGGCTGAATGGTCAGCGTCAAAGCCTGCACTACTCAGAATCCCGAGTTTGAGTCCCGTGTGGGGGAATTTAATCGCTTCTGGTTAAATCATCTGACTCGGAGACTGGATTTTTGTATTTGTCTGAACACACTCCTCTTCCTACACATACACACACACACACACACACACACACACACACACACACACACAACGCACCAAACTATCAACCACCATTGAAATACACCATTGTAAATGATACCCTCCACCTAAGTTTGACGTCAGGAATGGCATCTGGACGTAAAAAACATGGCAAGTCCCCACGTGCGACTAAGTTCTCATCCGCGATTCCACCAGAGTGTGGGGAAAGTGGTGAAAGAGGAGGAAGAAGAAGTTTATTTTTGCTAGTGGCTTTACGTCGCACCGACACAGATAGGTCTTATGACGACGATGGGATAGGAAAGGGCTAGGAGTGGGAAAGAATTGGCCGTGGCCTTAATTAAGGTTCAGCCCGAGAATTTGCTTAGCGTGGAAGTTGAGAAAACACGGAAAAACATGAATGAGAGAATCATCGAAAAATTATAATTCATGTATAACTGATGGAGGAATTTAAATCCAGATATCTTCCGATTTCCGGCTAGTGCTCTAATGCATTCACCTATCTTGGCGGTAGTTTTCCTTAAAGAAACACACCACACGTTCTACAACTCTATCATATAGAAAATTGCCAAGTTATTGACGTCACTAAGCCACTGCTGCCTAATAACGGAATAGAGAAGAAGGATGCAATATGAAATCTAGCGCAATATCATAAAAATAATTTTCTTCGGAACACTAATTATTTGCGGTTTTCAACTCTTTGTATCTTGTAAGTAATCCTTCAGTAATGTTAACATAACACCCAGATCAATGTAGCGGGGTTAAGAAATTAGTTTGTTTACATATTTTTAGACGGGATAGATCCATCCGGAGAGTATTTGGTTAATTATCTTATTTTATTTCTTTTCTTCATTTTATTTCGAAAATTACCTACTTTCCAGATGAATTGAATAATATTAATTTACGTTATAATACAAATGTACGGTAAACTAATTTTAAACATATATATTCTAAAAACGAAATTCCTACTAGCATATCCTAAGTATTAATTATTGCATCCGGGAGATAGTAGGTTCGAATCCCACTATCGGCAGCCCTGAAAATGGTTTTCCGTGGTTTCCCATTTTCACACCAGGCAAATGCTGGGGCTGTACCTTAATTGAGGCCACGGCCGCTTCCTTCCAACTCCTAGGCCTTTCCTATCCCATCGTCGCCATAAGACCTATCTGTGTCGGCGCGACGTAAAGCCCCTAGCAAAAAAAAGTTATACCGAGCATTGCTTTAACAATAATGGTAAAATTAAAAGTACTCTGATCCCTATTGGTGCTAAAATAAGAAATAACTATACGTTTCATCAGTACAAAGTGTTACATGAAAGAAGTGTTTGTTGTGGTTCTGTAAGCTCTCTACTCTATTCATCATATTTCTCATTTACTACTAATATTGTGATTTTCACCAATGTCGATGCAAATAGAGAGGTAATATATGAGCCATAGGATATTAAGAGAGAACACAAACAACCCTCAATAAAATCAGCACACAAGACGAGACTGTATCAGCTAAACTAACTAAATGGGTGGTAGTTTGTACAATTCCTAGTTCGTTCGTATTTCCCGTTGCCGGTGATGTGAGAGAAAAATTTAGTGATGGGGATCCTCACCATTTGATCTGCAGGTCTTCTAAGTGGTTTCCTAGCAACTAATCTAGAAGCTTTTAACGAATCAAATACAAATTCCACAGTATCGACTCTGGACAAGTTAAGAGATTTTCAGATTTTAAATACGTTAAACACGTTCATAAATTAAGCTTTAATTTAAGGGAATTTGATTGCGGAAAGCTGAGAAAATATGTAATTCAGTTATCTCTAACTCTAATTATTTGCGGTTTTCAACTCCTTGTATCTGGTAAGTAATCCTTCAGTAATGTTAACATAACACCCAAATCAATGAAGCGGGGTTAAGAAGTTAGTTTGTTTACATATTTTAGACGTGATATGTCCATCCGGAGGGTTCATTATCCTATTGTATTTCTTTTCTTCATTTTATTTCTTTATTATTCTTATTGCTTTATGAGCATAATCCAGAAATATTATGCCAAAAATAAAGCCATTAATGGGTTAATTAATCTAAAATTCGAGGTCTTAAGGAGACTACGTCCCCTATTTTGTGACACATTATTTCCTGTGTTCACTTTTCACAAGAATTTTGACAGGTGATTTGGGGTAACGAAAATTCAAGATGATTGTAATGTTTATGTATTCGGTTTGCGTGCTTCAGTCCAAGTAATAGAAGTCACTGGATGTTTCTTTCCGTCTAGTTTTAAGTTTGTTCTTGAGTTTCGTAATAATCATTTCTTGTGAAAAATAGTGACATAATATTCAGTTCATTATTATCATATTGTAAGTTAGGTAGTTCAGGGTGGTAGGGTGTATTTAAGAAAATAAAACAAAACTCTAGCTTTATCCTTGCTGAGAGGAGTAGTAAGATCAGCCTGCCAGTGTAATACTTTGTGGGAAGAGAAGTTCCAGTAGTCTTCATATTCATCCTCTTCGTCATGATCCTCTTATCTCGTTGGTTCTCTTCTTATTTCTTGACTTTCTAATCTTTACAATTTTTACAACTTAGGTACAATTTTTCGATAACTATTCGCCGTATTTCAACGGAACTGAGCACTCACTTTATTCATTAAGTAACACAATTTATGTTTCCATAATGTCGGTGCCTGGAGTCTCACGGAGTAGTAGATACAAGAAAACAATGTGTTTTAAAATTTGTTAAAATTCACCTAATTACAAAATGAAGAAATTATTCCAGCTAATAAATGTTTTGACTTCATAAACCATACGTCATTGAATTAAAACATAATACCTGAATTGTGTTATAAGTAAAAATAATAAAAATTGTAATATGAATAACAAATGTCAAAAAAGAAAAAACATCGTCAAAAGCTGTTGATCTAACGTTAAAGTGTGTACAAAATTTCGTTTCTTTTCTCAAATATTACAAAGCTACCTGATTACAATAATTCAGAGTTATACGGCCATTATCATAAATTAAAACTTGAATAATTTACCCGCGAAAGGACCCTGCCTTTACTATGAGTTATTAGTAGAAAGTATCTAGTATTTCATGAATATGAAATAGATATCTGGCATCAGTTAATTATATATTATATTTATTTCCCCTCATACGGAATCAGTTATGTTCACACGCACAGGAATATCTGAATTCTACCTTTCATGATATACTCGGTGCAGAACTTCTTTCAATATTGCATAGATCTGACCATGGTATGTAATGAAGTGCATTTACAGAGAGCATCACGAACGGCGGTTGAAATTCTTACTGGAGGGAACGCCTTGATAAATAAGAATTCATATCATTCACTTAGAATCCGGGTGCTTTATTGACAATCGTCTGGTCGAATCATTTATCGCTAAGACTGTCTAGTCTCAATGGAAGCTCTGCTCCTTCCACTGAGCATAACAGATTCCAGTTAGCGTGTTACTTTGGGTTCGAGGTAATAATGAGTAAGAATTCCTGCTTTTGAGAGTGTTCGTTTCGAATTTACACACCGACCAGTTCCTAGGTGTTGAACAATAATATTAATGGTAAATGCTTCTTACTCAGTTCCCTTCAGATCGCATATGTTTTTATTTACAGACAGTTTCATTCATTAATCGATAGACAGTATTCTACCCAATGAATATCCTTTTCTGTTATACACTGACTGACAGAGCAAATGCAACACCAAGAAGGAGTGGATCGAAAGGGATGAATGTTGGGGAAAAAACAGAGACGGCACGGACGAATAATTGATGTTTATTTCAAACCGATATGCAGGTTACACAATGCGCACGGCATCGACTCAGTAGGATGTAGGACCACCGCGAGCGGCGACGCACGCAGAAACACGTCGAGGTACAGAGTCAATAAGAGTGCGGATGGTGTCCTGAGGGATGGTTCTCCATTCTCTGTCAACCATTTGCACAGTTGGTCGTCCGTACGAGGCTGGGGCAGAGTTTGCAAACGGCGTCCAATGAGATCCCACACGTGTTCGATTGGTGAGAGATCCGGAGAGTACGCTGGCCACGGAAGCATCTGTACACCTCGTAGAGCCTGTTGGGAGATGCGAGCAGTGTGTGGGCGGGCATTATCCTGCTGAAACAGAGCATTGGGCAGCCCCTGAAGGTACGGGAGTGCCACCGGCCGCAGCACATGCTGCACGTAGCGGTGGGCATTTAACGTGCCTTGAATACGCACTAGAGGTGACGTGGAATCATACGCAATAGCGCCCCAAACCATGATGCCGCGTTGTCTAGCGGTAGGGCGCTCCACAGTTACTGCCGGATTTGACCTTTCTCCACGCCGACGCCACACACGTCTGCGGTGACTATCACTGACAGAACAGAAGCGTGACTCATCGGAGAACACGACGTTCCGCCATTCCCTCATCCAAGTCGCTCTAGCCCGGCACCATGCCAGGCGTGCACGTCTATGCTGTGGAGTCAATGGTAGTCTTCTGAGCGGACGCCGCGAGTGCAGGCCTCCTTCAACCAATCGACGGGAAATTGTTCTGGTCGATATTGGAACAGCCAGGGTGTCTTGCACATGCTGAAGAATGGCGGTTGACGTGGCGTGCGGGGCTGCCACCGCTTGGCGGCGGATGCGCCGATCCTCGCGTGCTGACGTCACTCGGGCTGTGCCTGGACCCCTCGCACGTGCCACATGTCCCTGCGCCAACCATCTTCGACACAGGCGCTGCACCGTGGACACATCCCTATGGGTATCGGCTGCGATTTGACGAAGCGACCAACCTGCCCTTCTCAGCCCGATCACCATACCCCTCGTAAAGTCGTCTGTCTGCTGGAAATGCCTCCGTTGACGGCGGTCTGGCATTCTTAGCTATACACGTGTCCTGTGGCACACGACAACACGTTCTACAATGACTGTCGGCTGAGAAATCACGGTACGAAGTGGGCCATTCGCCAACGCCGTGTCCCATTTATCGTTCGCTACGTGCGCAGCACAGCGGCGCATTTCACATCATGAGCATACCTCAGTGACGTCAGTCTACCCTGCAATTGGCATAAAGTTCTGACCACTCCTTCTTGGTGTTGCATTTGCTCTGTCAGTCAGTGTATCTTCTAGAGAAAATAACTATAATGGTATTACTTTGATCACCTGTTTTTTTAGATAGAAATATGTTTGATTAAACCACCAACTTCCCGAATGTACGAGTTGCTAACAATGGAAAAAATGTAGCAAAGCCAAATGAAAAATGTAAAAGCTACAAACCTGAGAAATATTGTGCGCTATCAGTAGTCTGGTTGAAGGCAGGCTGCTAATCAATAATGTGGATTATAAATTATGTTTACAGGCTGTATATGTGGGATCGCACTATTTCCACCGTACCGCTTATTGTAGATAAGACGAGATCCGAAATCCCATATTTTGGTAAACTGAACCGTTTTCATAACTCCTTTGTAAACACTACGTATGGGGTGACTATTCTCACAAGTACAGAATTAACAAAGAAGATCTGTGCATGAACTTTAGACAACGAATTGGATATAAGATAGTCCTTCGGGTGAACACGGTATTTCCAATATAGTTGAAGATGGTAGGTGTCATCAAGAATCTCAGTTCTGTTGATAGTTCTGATTGTGATTTTTGAGTATGACAACTAATTTTCCCAAAAAAATATAAGGCTAAACTGCAATAAAAAGGACATGCCATTAATACAGGGCCAGTTTTAATGTAGGAGCTTGCCTCAATGCTTCTTGAGACCTACTTTAGGCGAGCGTATTTGTTTCATGGCGTCGTTGAATATGTACTCCCCTCCAAAACTTCACGTTTGAAGGATAGAACCCAGTGCACCTGAATAGAATTTATGAGTGCTCACCGAAAGTGTGTATCAAAAGATTAACGGTCACTTCTAGGAACCACTTTTTAGAAGAAATTTTCCCTCAAAAAGCGATAGTGGGTGAGTTACTTACCATATAGCAACACGTTTAATATCTCCACTTCGTTACCTGTATTCGATGTTGATTTTTCAGGTTCGGGACGTTATGACAAAGTATTTATTTGCTCGACCAATATGTACAATGTATGTTCGAATGCATATTCATGATTTGACGGTTTCCTCGTAGGCAATGGCACTCGGAGCAATCTGGGTTAGTCTGAGAGCCACCAAACGTTGGCAAACCGAGAGTACTTGCTTGTTATACAACTTCAACTTCTAACTTTCTAATTAGCCCTGTTGACTAGAAATCGTCTGAAATTTGCAGCACTTCTGGGCACAATAACGCAATGTTTCAGAAAATAACAGTTTAATGATTTGTTGTTGGTATTCTGTTTGAAGCAACACTCGATGTGCCTCATGCTGACATGGTGACTCATTACTGTGATTCAGAACATGTGGAACTATGTTTGAACTACTAACATGAGCACCATAAAACCACCGCTGAAGGCCGGTTTGAAATTGGTAATGTCGTGGATTTCTGCAGCTAGATTTACCTGCAGGTTTCAGCTCACTTTCATACATATTCTTGCTGCATAGAGTGAGTAAGGTGACGCCACATACTAAAAATTTTTGATGGTGGAATCCACAGTATGATAATGATTTTTACTGTAGTAACAAATCAGCTTAACGTTGTTTTATAGTTTAATAATTAATTATCAATAACATCAGTAACAAGTAGAGAATAGTAAACAATTTTTAAGAATCCATATATTCATTTACACATGTATGGAAGGGGAAAACGTGAATAAAACTAATGTCTTGAATGACTCTGGTAACAAAAAGTACACCGTTAAAGAAACAATAATTAAGTTATAGGTATTGTATATACAGAAGATGCCAACTGCGGAGTGCTGTATGTTAGCATTAATTTACGTACAATGCGCTTTACTATGTCCTGCATATGTTGGCACATTAATTGGGTGAGAAATTCTGTACACACATTCAAAACATTTTCAGAAATATGTAAATTAATCTAACAGACGAGCTTCCAATATGAGTTATTACAAGAATGTAATGTACTGGAAGCAGTGCCTTTCGGTATGAGATACCATCTTGTTTGTTGTTATTTTAAGGGGCCTAACATCGAAGGTCATCGGCCCTGAGACACCATCATCCAATTCCCGCTCTATAGGGGGATTTTAAACGATTAACGATTAATACTAATCTCTTAAGTATGGGGCTACAGCTACTTATTTACTGTGAGTATTTGAAATAAGTGTGTTTGTAGTCCTAAAGAAACAATGGTGAGTTTGCAATTTCCGTAAGACTTCAGGGGCTCTAGAACATGACGTAAGACATACGAACACGTTTGAGGCTAGCCTAGTATCGTTCTCAACATCTCACTATTAAAACGACATTAACGACTAATTTCGGTTCTCGATGCACTGATCGCCACATGTTTTACCAGTAACAGTACAATGCATGCGGCTGCTTCTGATATTGTTTCCTGACCGTATAATGAACACGATAATCAGAAATTTATTGTTGCTGAATACATGCATTTCAAATTGCAAATTTATAAATATATAAATGGATGTATAAACTATCTGATTAAATGTCTGATGTACTGCTTCTGAAATGGAAGACTAATCGAAACTCTAGTCAAATGAATACACTTACCAGTGGATATTAACACACTTTGGCTTTATGGTAGCTGTTACTCTGCCAGTGAGACTTTCTGAGAAAATGTCCAAACATCTCTGAGGGAACGGTACCAGCCATTGTTGTTCGATTCATTAGGGTCTGGAGTGAACTTTGCCTTCTTGTTCATCTTGAATGTGTTCTTTCGGATTCAGATCAAGGTTTAGCAACAGCCAAGATGTTCCCATAAATCAATCACGGATAGGTTTTTCTGTACGGTGTGAGCATATGTATGCTAAACATAGCCATCATCGACCTAATTTCTACCTTAGAAAGTGCATGGCTGACAAAAATGTCCCCGTACCCTTCTGTATTAAGATTTTCATGGGATGTTACGAGGCAGTCACATACCTTTCATGGAGAAATAACCTCATACTGCAATGCACCCTTGAAATTTCACCGTTATAACTCTTCATGCTGGCAAATATTGTTCTCCGAATGTTCACCATGCCCAAATCCTACTACGTTACATGGTTTAATGTGATTTATTGCTCCAAATCGCACGTTTTGTATTGTCCACAGTCCAGTGGCGTTAGGTGGTACGTAGTGCTTGCAGAAATAATTGTTTTATGATCAGCTGTTCAGTAATAATAATCGGGATACGGCATCAGCTGCCGTGTGCAGGCATATTCATTTGACGCCATGAGGATGTCTGCTCGTTAATTTGGAAGTTCTGTCTTTACTCAAGGTCTTCTACAGGACAGAGTAAACCGAATTTTTCTTGGGCGTCTATGGCTGACTTTTAATTAATTTTGTCGGCTGAACACCAAATGTGTCACCAGAGACCTCTTACATGGTGACGTCGTACAAAATGGAATGTCGAATGGATATATTTTCACCTTTCAAAGGACCTATGCCGGGTTTTAATCCGGTATGTTAGAATTCGGGGCCGCCGCTCTACCACTGACATACAGAAGTAGCTACTTGTCCCGTAACGGAAGTCCATTCCTTCTTACTCGGAACTGACAGCCAAGGTACTATGAATTTCACAAATAACTAATTTGATTTTTTCGCAAGTCATCACTCCTTCGACAGGTGCCGTCCGACATATGGGCTTCTGCTTCCAATCAGAGAAGGATGACCGGATACGTTTGATCGGATAGTGAATATTGGATTATATAGTAGGTCAATTATTTCAGCACATTCAAGGATTCATAACACTGATAATTGTTAGGTGATGATGATGATGAGGAGGAAAATGATAATAATATTTCTTTTTTTTTCTTAACCCGTTTTCCGCCCGGGGTTGGTTTTTTTCCCGGACTCAACAAGGAATCCCACCTATACCGCCTCAAGTGCAGTGTCCTGGAGTATGAGACTTTGGGTATGGAGGGAGGATGAAGCTGTGGAGGAGGACCAGTACCTCGCCCAGGCGGCCTCACCTGCTATGAGGAAGGTATAGCCAAAGAAGAGAGATGGAAAAGACCATACCATTAAATTAGGTAGTATCCTGGCATTTGCCTGGAGGACAAGTGTGAAAACACGGAAAACCACTTCGAGGATGGCTGAGGTGGGAATCGAATTGCCATCTATTCAGTTGACCTCCCGAAACTGAGTGGACCCAGTTCTCGACTACGCACCACTTTTCAAATTTCTTGGCAGAGCCAGGAATCGAACCCTGGCCTCCAGAGGGAAGCTTATAACACTAAGCACTACACTACCAAGGCGGACAATAATAATAATAATAATAATAATAATAATAATAATAATAATAATAATAATAATAATAATAATACAAGAAATAGGTGAAGAGTTGAATTGAGCTTGTAGTGTTGATATCATGATTAAGTTAGAGTTATTGGATCTCTAATTTTACCTTGAATCCAAACCCCATTGACGTAAACTCTTTTCAAAAATCCCATTTAAAAGGTTATGTTGTTGATGTGGGTGCTTGAATGAAATTATTTATATTTACGTGCATTTCGGCATGGGTCAGTTTCGTGCCTATAGTGACAGAATGTCAGTTTAGTTCGTTGATATTAAGATTTAGAATATCACTGATATGGGAGGGGTGAGGCAACTTTTTCCCATGGATTTAGCCGTTTCCATTTTGTTGGAGTGTTCGTTTTCTCCATCTTGTGTATACAGTATATCTTAATTTAGCACTTCGTAATTTTTGTTTCACTTTATTTCGTACCAAATTGTATGTCTTGATGTCCGAATTGTTACTATTTTTTGTATCGATGGAATGTAGCAGTTATCTAAACCATCAATGATGAGCCAAGGTGCAGCTGTACGGGAAGAGTTTGCTCATTTAAGAGGAGCATGCGTGTCACAGAGCTGTACAATAATTTTCAAATATTTTTTGTTAAAGTTTCAATGTTATGCCTACTCTATGTCATTAGCGTCTTGCCCCAGACACTCAAAATTAATTCTGCGTACATCACAAGAAGATATGTACCGCAATTTGTATTTAGGTGTTCGAATACAACATAAGAGATACATAAGGTTGTGAGTGGAAATACGTGATGCAAAGAATTGCCTACGGTCTAGTGTCTTGTCAGTGTTTGAATAAACGTTGAGATCTAGTAATGTATGTACAATTCCGCTTGATTCGATTTTTTGTTTAGTGGCATTTATTGCTAGTATACGCTTATTGGTAGTTGACTTGCGTCAAACGTCTGCTTTAGTAAGTTCGCGGCGAAGTCGCCATATAATATTACATGTCCATAGAATGGAATCAAGTTAAGGAGTACTGTTTCGAATTCATAAACGTGAACTAATTTGGGAGGTTTACAAACTACTGTCACTAATAGTTTCACATTATGTATAACCAGCTCCACCCAAAGATATTCAGGTCGAACGGAGTATTTGCTAGGGAAACTTGCAATTGTCTATATTTAAGGTCACTGAAATGAAAACCTACAACCCGTTTTCCAGTCATTGACCGCGTCAGGGATGTAATGAATGAAGCATATATAGGCTGTTAGCACGATGGGTTCGCCACTCCCAAAGTGATATATTAATGACTGATAGATGCTATGAAATGAGAATGGAGAGTGTTGCTGGAATGAAATATGACATGGAAAACCGGAGTACCCGGAGAAAAACATGTCCCGCCTCCGCTTTGCCCAGCACAAATCTCACATGGAGTGACCGGGATTTGAACCCCGATATCCAGCGGTGAGAGGCCGACGCGCTGCCGTCTGAGCCACGGAGGCTCCCACTTTAAGGTCACTACTACTATAAATTCAACACTACCACCCTGCTTATCAGATCGATCTTTTCTGAACAAATTTGATGTAAACTAGTGGGTTTCGCTCTCCTTTAACCAACTTTCAGAAATACACAGTGCGTGGCATTTATTTTGACTAAGGATGGCACTGAACTGGGTAAAATGGCCGAGAGCAGACTGCATATTGACGTGAAAGGACTGGAACGCGCGAGAGAAACGGGAGATAGCTTGCTGTAGTGAGGGTAGCTGTGGTTACTGGGGAAAGTACTGGGGCATGGGCTGGGCAATCAAGGCGCTCTCTCCCTAATAAGTCGGGGTCAATGGCCAGCAGGAACCGAAGCAACTGGATTTTCCATTATGACTAGCCGTTATCAAAATAACGCAAAACTTCCCACATTTAATATTTGTACTCGCCTGAGGCCGTCCTGAAATTCTACAATTCAGAGATACACACGCACAACCACATACAGATACTGTAAAGGATTATGGTAAATAAATAATGAATGAATGAATGCGTTCTGTTGCACGCATTAACATTACAACCAGCTTTAGGTAACTTAGGACCCTATCTCAAGTTGTCTAAATCTTTCATTGTTTTTAGGTTATGAAGATGTGTTACAAAGAACTATGATAGGTTCGTGTTAAGTTCAGATTACACTATCCTTGAACTTCTGCTTAGCACTTTGAAGTAAATTGAATCGGGGGCTAGTAAGGAATTGAGCGATAATTATTCCTGTTCCCTTTAATTGACGCTTTGTTTTAAAGAGCAGTTCACGGTCCTAGTACCACAAGAACTTTACTATTAAGAGCTCTTTACTCTCATTTAGAGTAGTTGCCATTGATATTTGGTAGTCCAATTCCGTGAGCTCTATAAAAATGACGCATATTAATTACGACCTTCAACTTTTAGTCGATAATATCCATGATAGCTATTTGCGGATCTTCATCAGGAATTTCAGGAACCACGTTAATCAGCAAATTGTCTTGACTCTCCGCCGTTTATCACAGTTTATCACACTCTTTTTCGAAAGTGACCAATGAAATACCTCGATAGTTGTCGCAATAATTCATGTTCCTTTGCTTATAGACAGATAAAATTACTGCTTATGTCCAATCAGAAGGTACGTTACTCATATTTAATGCTAATTCAATTGATCTATGGACACATTTGATCCCCATCATCCTACTATACTTCATCATTTCATGTTCAATCTATCTATTCCTTCTGCTTCATGACTCTGTAGTTTACGTGCAGTCCATCCCACGTAATTTCATGTTAAAATCCTTATTAACTGCTTATCAAGATTAGCAAATCCTATTACTTAAGACACGCAATTTGTTATGAGTAATTCAAGTGCTGATTCCGCTGAATCTTATAACTAGGGAAAGGTCCGCCTCCATGCCTAAATGGTTAGCCTGCTAGTCTTTGGTCACACGGGTCCCGGGTTCAATTCCCGACCATCGGACGAAAGGCGAGCATTCTAACCATTTAGCTACAAAGCTGGACTTTAACTTGCTAAATTTTAGGCTACCATCTTCAGTGATCAGGTGTTGAGTATTGACGGTTGCAGAGGCCAGGACAGTAGGTTGTGAAACAGCCTTCAGAACACAGCAGGCTACTCGACTGGCTTTTGGCTGCAGCTCAAAACGCTTAAGGCTTGACGTCCACTAAATCAACCATCGACAAAGTTAACCTAAATATAGTGGTAGCTCACGTTTCGATTCCAACATACGCCACTGAAACTATGCTACATAAAGTGCAAAATTCACACACACACAGAAACACACACACATGATTATATAGATCTCAACACTAAGAAGGTATTGTCCTAGATAAACGAAATTCGGAAGGAATGTTGGCACATCTAAAATGTAACGCCTATTCAAATAATAGCGCCACTACTATACTATCTTGAAAAATAAGTTTGCTTTCAATACGCGCTGTACACTTCTTGAGCGTTAGTCATCTTAAAGTGTTGATGTTGTGAGGTAGGTATGAGTCAAACATGCCTTTAAGGAGACGAAGGAGGCAAAATCAGCAGCTTGCCGTGTAATAGGGCTACCAGAAGGTGGATGTCATTTCCGCAATATCGCTGAACGACTTGGTAGGGATTTATTCACAGAGCATGCGTGGTAGCATCAGTGGCCACCGAAAGGCACTGTCTGAAGAAGGCAGGAAAGAGAAGACCACTGTATTTGTCGCATGGCTGTGGTGGTTCGTACTACATCTGCAGCAGTCATGACAGCTTAAGATGACACCGAAGTGACAGCGTACGACAACAAATATATTACTTCACGGATAGCTCCGAGCCGGATGTCCTGTAGCGTTCATGTGACTAAATGTGAACCACGGTCATCTATGACTTCAGCGGTATCAAGCTAGAGTTTAATGCAGGGCTGAGTAGAGATATGTTGTGTTCTTAGATGAGAGCCGTTTCTGTCTTGGTGCCATTGATGGCCAAAGGCTGGTAAGAAGCAGGCAAGGTGAGGGCATGGAACAAGCTGTCTTTGGCGTCGACACACTTGACCAACACCAGGAACTTTGAGAGCGGATTTGTACCTCAGACCGCTGATTGAATCGGTTATACTGCCATCCATTCGCAGTTTTTAATGGGGTATTTTCCAACATGATAACGTTCGTACTAGTACCGCTGCTGATACCCAAATTGCTCTATAGAGTATCGAGCAGTCACCTTGGTCAGCGAGATCACCAGAACTTTCGCCCATTGAGCACGTATGGGACATTATGGGACGACAAATCCAGCAGCATCCAATACCAGCATTAACCGTTGCTTATTTGACATACCAAGTACAACTTCATTCCACAAATGGTATATGGCACCTGTACGACACAATGCATGCACGTTTGCATCTTGCATTCAAAATCGTGGCGAATTCAGCGGTTATTATTTTATCCCCATGTCGCATGTCTTCTCGCGCATACCTGATCCCGTTACCTAGATGATTTAATCAAATAAATATGTTACGTAGGCTATTAAAACCAAATTCCATGGTGCAAAAGCCCCGAAGGGCCATGGCCTACCAAGCGACAGCTGCTCGGCCCGAAGGCCTGTTGATTATGAGGTGTCGTATGGTCGGCGCGACGAATCCCCTCCGCCGTCTTTTTGGCTTCCTAGACCGGTACCTAGACAATTTCTTATCCTAAATTGCATTCCTATAAACTAACGTCTTCTTGTTGTTGGGATATCATTTTCCTCAGTGCATATTATTTCCTTAAACCTTATTTCGACTCTTCTAGACAGGTAGTCAAGTCACACATGAGAGGAAGATTTTCACTAGACAGTAGTTTGTAAAAGTTTTTTGAAGGCGTTTGAAAGGTATTTGATGGCCAGGAAAGGAATAGTGTCAAAATATGCCCAATCCGTACTGTGGAAATCTCAGCATTATGTGAGCTAGTTATTTAAAATGCATATAGGCTCAGTACTGTTCACCCTGTTGCTGTTATTGACGGGTGCACCATTTTTGCGTCTGTTTCTTATCACAGGCCATAACAAAATTCAGCTTCCACTGAAGTATCCCTCCCAGTCTCATTCATGGCTGTGAGAGTTTGGAGGTTGCTAAGGCATGGATGATGCTGAGCAATGAATTTCGGAGCACGACTAGTGCGTCTGAATGTTATGAAAGGTGCTGCTCGTAGAACCAGTCGCGCTGGAGCAGTACTTTCCGGTCCAGTGAGGAAAACAAAGACAAACTATCTCACTCCCCATCATGTGTTGTACGCCTTATTACGGCACTGCCGTCGGGTTTCGCGTTTTCCCTACAGCCGTATAAACTTAGGAAATGATTTCTGAAGATCTTACCAGCTTCCAGATTGAAGACTTAACATACAGATCTTACTGTAGATTCAAAAACTTAGCAACTATTTCCTCTACAAAACCTCAACCTTTACGGCAAAGGGTTATTTTTCTAATGAATAACTGGCATCTCTTCCTATAGAGTCACTGATTTTCTTATCTTCTGAGGTCTGGGTAGAAATCACTACATACAGTGACACGTTATTATGCTTTATTTGAACACCTACCACAATTACTAGTACTCGATCCTTTCGAGAAATGTGTGTCGCGAATGACGTCAGCAAGTATAAGGTAATTTCACTTTTGTTGTGAATGTTACCATATTCTAACAGGAAGGCTCAATAAATGTGAAAGATAAAATATATGCTCCAATGTACAGTGTTCAGCTATAGAGTCCATGAAAATCCCTAGTTCAATATAATTAACTTCTCGACCATACATATATCCTACATAGGCTACGCAGAATCAAAATATGCAGATGCATCGTCTGGTCATAAAGCACTATGTGCGATGTTAGTTCTTCTACCTCACAATTGGTCAATACAGTATTATTATTATTATTATTATTATTATTATTATTATTATTATTATTATTATTATTATTATTATTATTATTATTATTATTAATGATATACAGTCGTATCACCACACACTTTATTAAAACATAACCGGTTTTCGGACACTCAGGTCCATCATCAGTGTTAAAATTTAAATTTAATTTCACATAAGTGTGTCGTCAAAATTGGTTCAAATGAGTTTAAAATGTAGCCCTGTTGATATCAACTGTAAAATATGAAAAAGAAAAAACAAGTGTAAAAAATATGAAATAATACATTTAAACTTACAATGTTGTTGTAAAAGGTATGGGCATACCATACCTCGTGCTCAGGCTGTTGGTCGAGTACTGACAAACGTTCAGCTTTAAGTACGGAACCGTGCTGCAAGCACATGATGTTACGTCACCTCAAGGTTTTGTTGGAAGCACCTGATGTTACGTCAACTCAATATTGTAAACAAAATGTTGCTTGCGACTGTTTCATTTAAAATTTTATCTGGTTCCCTTGTCTGCGCCAAAAATATCTCAATGTTTTCACGTGTATTTAATTCAAATCCATAATTACCCTTAAAGATTAACTTCATGTCCTTTTCGATCCCTAAAAAGCTGTGGTTATTGTTGTAAATGTGTTCCGCAAAATGACTGTAAAATGTTTTATATAGGAAGAACTGGGCGAACCTTAAATCAAAGATATCAAGAACATTTCAAGGCAGTAAAGTACAACAGATATTCAGTGGTACTTCGGTCTCTACCATGTCGTCTTCCCAAAACTATTGTTTTCTTCGTTTTTTCGCTTTACGTCGCACCGACACAGATATGTCTTATGGCGACGATACTACTGATTTCCAGGTAAGCGCAAATGACTTGCAGACCATCAGCAACTTCAGTTATCAGCAGCTCAAATGCTTAGATGTGGGTTCAGGAGGCATAACCGTTGGTTCTAATGCGTCCTATGTAGAAGGGAGCGAATATTTTACTATCGTTAAAGTAAATTCCTTAGATCGCATGGCTGTGTTTTCAATTTTATCTTTACGTTCATTAAGTGGATCCAACTGGAAAACATTTTACTCAAGGTACTACAAGTTTTTTAGATCACTGAATGTGACAATTGGTTATTAGCGTCTACGGATTCTGAAAGTGTAAAGACGTCCCTATTTTGTTGTGGCAAAGAGTCCCGTGCCAATTACTATTTTGTGACATTATTTCCGTGTGATAATCCATTCAAATGTGACGAAAAGTCCATGGTACGTTTTCACTGTGACAAGAAAAGCCGGGAACCTAATAAAACAATTTGCTTATTCTCTTACTATATCCATAGAAAGTTCACAAATGAGCAAATCTATTGTGAAAATAACAGGCACTCAATAGAATAATTAAACATAGAAGGTTACGTCTGAAATCGAAATTGCATGGACTGGTAGGTGACTGAAATCCATTGTGAAAGGCCCATTTCATTACCTTTGTAACAAAGTGCCGGACTGAGTGGCTCAGGCGCTGGCCTTCTCACCCTAACTTGGCGGGTACGATGCTGGCTCAGTCCGGAGGTATTTGAAGGTGCTCAAATACGACAGCCTCGTGTCGGTAGATTTACTGGTACGTAGAAAATTTCCTGTGGGACAAAATTCTGACAACTCGGTGTCTCCGAAAACCCTAAAAGTAGTTAGTGGGAGGCAAAGCCAATAACAATATTATGTAACAAAAGAAGAATGGCAAATAAACACCGTTATGGACGATATTATTCCGTACCGATACATGATTTATTGACATGCTATGAGTTTCTTTGCAAGGCACATTCCAACCATCCAATATATCTGAAATAAGGGAATTTCGCTGGGAGCAATCATTACGCTTTCAAAGTAAGAATCCTTCGAACTGTCGGGATATATGTATTTCATAATCACGAAGCGTAGCATAAGAAATTATAGAGCCTTGCTTACCTGTATATTGTGTATTATATTGAGCATATTTCCAAAGAACAAAGCATCAATACTCGTCTTGCTGGTTGAGTAATATCAAACAGAAACATGTTAATTCACTTTTTCTAATCTCTTGAACGTTACTCAACATATCAAGCCCAGGTTCTCACAGTTTCAGTCTTGTTACTGAATGCATTATCAAACCTTCTCCCTATATAGGACAATCAACCGCAATATCGACGGTTATATAAGCTAAATACACCACACAGTTTACGAGATACAAACTCACCACAATGTATTCGGTAAGTAAGCCGTCACGGAAACCACAAAGGTTGCTAGTTACTCAATAATTATCATCGAAATGAGATCATTACATGTACATAAGCACGGAGATTGTCGATGGAAGATTCTATATGTAAGAACTTACAAGAGTGGAGGAATTGGACGACAAATGTTTTGAGCTACGCGTAATTTTGTGGACGTACGTAAAATTCAGTAGTCTCAGAACATGAATTTTCAGGAGAGAGGGCTAAAGAATAATTCCAATAAATTAGGAATTTTCAATGAGAAGCTGCCTGATGAAAATATATGAATGGATGTGCAACAATGATATAAGAAGGAATCAGATAATTTTATAATATTTTAAGAATTTCAAGGCTTATATATTTTTGAACAAAACGGTCAGAAGTTATAAAAACTGCTAAGTGTAGATGTATTTTAATTTATTTCTGTTTATGTAAAAGCAGGAAAAAGTGCGTTAGTGAAATACTGTAAATTCCCCAATGAAGAAATGAAACGTTATACATGGTGCTGTTTAAGAATATATATACAAATTATCTTGATTATATTTACTCATATCATAATAATCTAAATATTAAGTTCTAATCTACAAGGAAAAATACATAATGTTCTGTATCGAGAACAAAAGAAAACGTATTCCAATTCTGTCAATTTTGAGTTATGAACTTTTTATGGTTGGAATTTTTGCTGCATTATGTGGAAAAATGGCAGCTGTCCCACAAGAGACTATGACATTATTATGGTCTGTATGAAGCAGTGGATGTTCACAAATCTATCAATCAGTCAGATAAGACTGATCTGCATTTAGTGCTGACACTCAAGCGACAGATTCCCTGTCAGTTGTTTACCTAGAGTTTTCTTAATGATTACAAACGCATTTGGAAATTAATCGAACAACTCCCTTGGTACATTATTCCATTCCTAATCACCCGTTTTATGAACGAATATTTGCCCCCATTTATCCCCTTGAATTCCTACTTTATCTTCATATTATGATCTTTCCAATTTTTAAAAACTTCATTTAGGTTTATTCGTTTACTAATGTTATTTCATGCCATCTCTCCGATGACAGCTCTTAACACACCGCTTAGCCGAGCTGTTCATCTCCTTATTCGCAACATTTCTCTTTTGTGAGAAATCACCCCGAGAAAATCTCACTGCTTTTCTTTCGATCCCTTCCAGTTCTCGAATAATTTCTCGAATAATATAACAGGTGTATGCGTAAGTTTTCGCCGGTGTTTTGGGTTAAAAAAAAAAACAGGTAATTTTCAAGGGAAACTCATATTTTGCTTGTTGAAAATGTTGGTCATGGGCTTCTTTCAAGTAAGTTATGAATACCATGCCAGAAAAACCGCTTGTCTTTTGCGGTAAACCATTCGTCGAGCCAATTCCCAACTTCCTCGAAATTGCTGAAGTGTTACTCTGCGAGAACGTGCCCCATTGAAGCTAGAGGTGATAGTCATATGGCGCCAGGTCGGGAGAGTACGGTGGGTACGGAAGGATGTCCCATCCAAGCGATTTCAAGGTGTCTTTCACTGGTTTACTGTGTGAGACGGCGCATGGTTGTGTAACAAAATCACTTTACCATACTTTCTGGCCCGTTACGGTCGTCTTTCGATCAATGTTTGATATAAATTAATAATTTTTGGCAATAGCGTTGTGCATTAACGGTTTCGCCAGGCTTGGAGATTTTATAATACGCTCTGGTCCAACCAGACACTAATCACCACGTTTAAATTGTACAAATCATGTCTCACATGTTCTAATCGAAGGAGCGTGTTCACGATATGTTTCTACCAACAAATGATGACTTCCCACAGCCTTTCCCTTTCGATTAATTAAGAAAAGCAATGCGTGCCGCAAATGTTCTTTTTCAGACAAAAACGTCGACATGATCATTGAGCGATACTACAATGTACACAGACACTACTGTTTGGCGGACTGAACTTGTGAGCGTTGGTAGGCTAATGTCAAGCGAACAAGCTGACGTATGTGTCAAATTCATACGCTGCCTACTGTTCGCTGGTGCCATCTCTTAGTGAAACCTGGAAAGACTTATGCATATACCTGGTAATCCCGGTGAAGGACCCATACATTGAAACTATACTCTAATCGGGGTCTTACCAATGACTTATACGCATTCTGCTGTAAATCCTTACTACAAACACAAAATATCTTCATAACCATATGATGAGATCTGCATCATTATTTACAGTTCCATTAAGGTGATAATCTCAGTGAAGATATTTCTTTATATTAATATCTAGGTACTTACAGCGATCCTCATAATGTGCTTCTGCTCCATTAGCACAGTAATTAAAACTGAGAGGACGTTTCCTCTTTGTGAAACCTTTAACCCAGAGCCTCTCAAACGGCCAAAATCTCACGCGTGCAAACTGGTGCTCAGAGTTCCTGTGCACAGTGCATCGGTACCGCTCGGCTCCGCTCGGACCAACGCTTTGTCTCTGGGCTACTCGGCTAAGCTCGGCTCAACTCAGTTCAACTCTGCTCGGATTTGGAGCGCTACAGAGCAAGTGAGGAAGAGGGAGACAGGGGAAGCGAGCGAGACAGGCGTGGGGAAAGAGAGAGACAGCGCTATTGCTCCAAATCGAGGAGTGGGGGTCTGCACTCTGGTCAACCAAGCGAAGTCGTCTTTTGCACCGTGCAACATTACTAGTGCATGCACTCTGAGAGGCCCTGCCTTAACATGTTTACCACAGTACCGTTACAAGCAGTCCGTCTCACAATATTTTCAAGAATTTTTTTTCCCAGGCAACATTAATATTGACCTCCCGGACTATACCGTTATCATCAGTCTTCATGTATATATTCGTAATTAGTTCATTGTCCTCATATTCAATAACATGGTTAAGCATGCCTGGAAGAAAGTTCCAGTATAATTGATGAATTTGATAATCCTGACAATATTATTTGGTACACTAAAGATTCGAGCTACTACAATTTCAACTACATGAATGCATCATTCACCCTAAGTGCTTTTGGTCGTTTACATTTTTTCTTAATAGGTTTCTACAACATGACCCAAAAACATGTTTAAGTATAGGTAGAGACACCTAAAACTACTAGAGTAATGATTATTTATTGCTGAGTTTACCTTTTATTCATGATTACACCAGTATCTATAAAGGTTCATAAACATGTACATGTGTAACTGCCTCTATGGGAAGCTAAAATTGGTGCAATAAGCATTCATTACAGATGGAATTTCCCTCGTACTTGATTTTGTAACATTACTGGTCGGGCACTTCGCGAATGTTCCTTTTATTGTGAGTTTTACAAGTATATAGTCAAAGAATCATATTTAGAAAACTGGAGGAAATTGAGCAGTGTATATGTGTGAAAAATGAGTATATTTCACTAAATGTCGTGAGGTATGGACAATACATGGCTTCAGAATGATCGAAAACGCATTTGAGATAATGGAATGGCTTCTCAGGATTCCAAAAAGTTAGAAAGCACCGATACCAAGCGTCAAAATGGCTTGTCGAGGGCGTCTAGAAGTTAAGGGAGCCAAGCGTCTTCAAGCGAGTTCCATGCTACTCGATCCCCAGGCGATCATATCTACTGTCCCAGTGGTGGAAAATGACTTGGAACGTACGAATGTGGATGCTGCTCACTGATCAACCTGGTGACGACGAAGAGGCTCCTGTATGGCCACCGACTTTCCCATGACTCTTCATGGTACAAATACAGATTCAACATTCACCCGTAATATTGACATCGATCTACTTGCATATGTGTATTACGTCTCGTTTAATAGACTTATTGAAAATCGGCATTGACTTGGAGATGTGTACATTTGTTCAGAATTAAGAAATGTAATATCAAATTCAAAATTTCAAACCGATACTGAAATATATTTTATTTCGACAATATTTACCACGCACTACGTATTCCACGTCAAAACTTACGACCGAGGCTATGAAATAGTCCCGTTCGACTTTTTTCTACTGTGGTCCACTCGTCTCATAATGTTTCTGGAGGAACTTCTGAACGTTTACTAACATTGTCTCTTCGACGGAACTTTGTTTGGTAAAAGATCAAGCTGTAACCTGACGAGAGTAAACTTTCACAACTATCCCCGAACAATAATGGCACTGTTTGAATTTCCTTATTCACCTGATGTGCACAGAAGTAATATTACCCTCTGTAACAAAAGTTTCATGAATGGATTACTTAAATTTCCTGCTAAGAAGTAAAGTAATGCTCGTCGGAAGTTTAAGGATAGAAAACAAAGCAATTTCAAGAAACATATCCGTACAAGATGAGGGAAGCTGTAATGACAAAAAGCATGCTAAGGATAATATCACTTTTGCTATCAAATGCTTAGAGGATAAGGACAGTTTTGGAATCAAACCCATTTTTTTGAACAATTTACTGAGGGATACTGCCCGCATTTGGGATAACTTTGAATGTGATAAGACGCAGAGTAACCATTTAAACATCATAATACATACATCTCATTTTAATTTTATGCAAAAGTAAGTTTTGGAGAACAGATCCTCATTTGTTATATCCCACATTTCCTAATTGATGTATTTTAGAGATATATGATCAACATTTTATTTATATGTATGCGATGAACAAACAGCGATGCGAAAGACAAAAATTAAAGATTAATGTTATGTTTTTGAGTTCGAAGGTCATATAATGCTACGCCACCCTGTTTATGTGTGTCATATTCCAGTATGACTAGGTAATAACTGATAGGGAATCTGCCCCCTGGGCGACTGCACTAAATGCAGATCAGTCGTGATTGATTGATTGATTGATTGATTGATTGATTGATTGATTGATCGATCGATTGATTGATTGATTGATTGATTGATTGATTGATTGATTGATTGATTGATTGATTGATTGATTGATTGATTGATTGATTGATTGATTGATTGATTGATTGATTGATTGATTGATTGATTGATTGATTGATTGATTGATTGATTGATTTTGTATGATCCTGAGTTTCTATCTACTTCCTATTTGGTTTAGCTTGCACATATTGTCCAAAAACGAGTTGTTGGAGTCCTTCTCCTAGTTGATAAACTCATCAAGAATAGCATACAGTGTGGGATGGCTTTTCTCAATGATCACCTGAAAACAATTATGCTAACCCAAAGCCACGCATTAGCACTATTAACTAAACTATTAGAGTTTTAAATTGTGAAGATTGTCTCCAGAAGAAAATAATTTAGTAGTATTGTTTTTGTGAACATTTTCTGGGGAAATGTTCTCAGAAAGAACTGATAGAAAAGTAAGCGAATTGGAAAATACGAATTTGGGAGAATTAGACTTGTATATATGGATTGGGAAAATTGTCCTGGAATGTTTAGTGATTATATATATATGTTTGCACACTGAACGATAAAACCCGCCACACCGCTGGATTTCATATTCCAGAACCCAGTCCGTGGATTGTGTGCAGAGTGTAGCCGCTGATGTACACACACTTCGGTTGAATGTTTCCCGCAGGTTAAACCTGACTTCAATAATGTTAACACACATACAATGCGCCTGCGGGAACACATCACGGCCAGTGTAATGCCCCTTCAACATATGAAGTGAACACAAACTCCTCTCTCATGCGTCAAAATGTTTGTACTGAATATCAGAACTCAGGCTGAGTAGCTCAGATGGTTGAGCGCTGAACTTCTGAGCTCCAGTTGCCAGTTGGCAGTTTGGATCCCGACTAAGTCGGATGGTATTTGAAGACCCTCAAAAATATTTCGGCAGATTTATTGGAACGTAAGAGAACCTGAATTGACAACACTCCGGTACTTCGGCGTATCCGAAAACCCTAAAAGTAGTGCGTGGGGCATTAATATTAAAATAATCAAAAACATTTCGGAACTAATGTATACTGAATCTCCTTATTCGTGATTCCATTTCAGAGTTGAACAGACAACCGACATAGCATAGTTTTTGGATGAATTTGTATTTAGTGGAATACTGTTTATCGTATCATATCGATCACGTTCGAGTTCCCTCTCTAGTCCTCTGATTTTCAAGACTTTCATGAGACTTTCATTATTTGCGTTCCACAATAGTTTGTATGTAAGGTTAAAGGAATATTCAATGTGAAACTAAAGAATATTCTACAAATTAAAGAAACGTATTGACACTAAAACATAGCAATTATTTTTATTGCTTTACCATTAATAAGAATTTTTAAAGAATAGACATCAAATATTCGGTGAAAAGAAACGTAAAAATAGCAGCAACATTCTCTAACGCATTCACAAAAGTTGAATACGTCAAGCAGAAAAAGAATGCACGGAACACAAACAGACAGAGGGGTAATTACATTGTCTGCTGTTGCATAGTATATGTATGGAGGCAGTAACAGTCTGCAGTGTATACTGCAGGAACTCGGCTCTAAAATGTAACACACGAACTGTGCTCCAAAACACATCAGCTACTACGAGACTCGCTAGTTGTAGAAAATGATGGCATAACTTCATTTATATTACAGTATGTTCACTATTAATTGTATTTCTAATTATTTTGCGTTTGGCTTGAGAAATGTGTCCATTGACATGAAATATGGTACTATCCAATGAGGAACCCATCCCACTTTAATGCTGTTGATCGCTGAACGTGACAATTCATATCCATTTCACATGAGAAATATCTGCTGCTAATGGAAATCTTGGTCCACAGAAAAATAAGAACATATCGTTTTCTAGACAGGAGCTGCTTTTCACGAAGTGGTCGGCGTCGAAGTTTACAAAATAACCAAAGTAGACTTTTAACTTGCACATACAGCAGCGAATGAAGAACGATTCACTGCATGGATAATGAAAGTTCTTATCATCTATTTCATCTATTTAGAAAGATCAGAAGAAGAATTCTTGAAGAATGAATGTTCAATCACAATGTTATACTAATATAATCGTCCTGAATTGTTTACGACACCAAAGGCGTTCACCGTTCGTTTGCACTGGCTTGGAAATTGGATGGCCTGCACACACCTAAATTATCCTCTTAAAATATGATTTTATTCCCTCTCAATATTTAATGGACTAAATGAAATCAACTTCATAAATATTAAAATGATCTCAGTGGCTTATGTTGAAAGTGTCAGTAAAAATAATGCACTTCAGCACATTAATAAAGTAGAAAATTTAACATTATAAGGGGTACATTTGATGGAGTTTAAACTCTGAAGCTTTGACTGTTTGAATCATTTCAATTTCAGGTTTACTGCACGGGTAGGAAATTTAGATTTCTGAGGCAAACATACTTCCATTAAAAATCCATGGTTTAAAGTTATAACCTAAGTAGTTATTACCTTTTGAAACAATTCTACTTTATACGACAGAAACAGAGTAATTACCAGTGATTTAGAAAAGCAAAACTTACAAATTGAGGGGCTATATCGAAGCACACACAGGGGGTATTTGGATCAAAGAAAATCTCACTTTAAGGTGAATTACACCATTTCTGCTGCCTTTGTTGATATTTGTGTGCAGCAGAACTGTGTATCTCCTACAGCTCCTACGCATATTTCGTGATACCTCAGCCTACGCTTTACACATTATATCTAGTCATCTTTCTTGACTGACGGTGAATAAACACCACGGAAACCACATGGAAAATTTTCTCGAATGACGCGAGATCCGCCGACGAGTCTTCACTTGAAATCTACACATCCCTTCTTCGAGTTTTTCTTCCATTTGCCATTACGTTTCTGGAACAAGGAGATAACTCTTTCCCATATTAAAAAGAATTATAGAAGGCTTGTTGTTCATTGTAGATATTCTGAGAATTACCTTAAAATTCGAAGACTGCAAACACTTTGTTTAGCAATTCATTAACATTGACAATATCTTTGCTCATCGCCATATTTTTTATTGACAGCCCTTCTCGCTTCATTAGAGAAATAGCCTTATGCCGACTAATGATTTACATGAATCAATCTTTGCCTGCCTTCGTTATACCACACCACGGAACGTTAAAGTTATTCTTGTTTCCGAAGTGGTACACTGTTTTTCTGAAAGTGACCGGTGCATGACCAAACCCACGGTTACATGGTAATTTCAACTTTTCAACAAAATCTCGCAATGTTGAGTGTCATATAGCTCTTCTCTTTCCGTTTGATTCTTCACCTCCGACTTCAGTTTCTCAGTTTATTCTAACATCCAAGACTCGTCTCTGAACAGCTGTAAACGGAAATTTGCTTAATTTTGCACTTCCGCGCTTACTTAAACGTCCAATAATCGTACTTGATATGGCCTGGTATAATATTCTTCACTCCACTTCAACGAAACTGCCTCCTATTTATACTGTATTTTACCATCATCCAACTTAATAGTACCTTTTAGGATGCTTCACTCGACTCCACAAACTCCATTACAAGCGATTCAAGGTTTAACTCCTATCCCACAGTTTAGGTAAAATTTAAATAGATCATGAAGTTCTTAAGGGAATGCGTAATTTATACCATGAGCCTACAGTAATGCAGAAAATAGAACATAATGATACCAGAAATGGATCACACAAAAAATCACAATAATTCACCCATTGGACAATATATTGTTATATTCAAAAATGACTTACTGTTCAAATAATAGCAAGTGATGGTTGCCTTAATATAGTTAGAATACTCTCAAAGCACATAAGTATGTATTCCTACATAATACACTTGACCAACACAGAGAACCGACATCTACAAACTTTTATTGGAAATGGTTGCCGGTAAGTGCGAAGCGTTGTGATTAATTAGATGTGTTACTGGACGTAGTAATAATAGTAACGTTAAGATAGCACCATCAATTCAACCTAAAGCGATGATTCGACGCTAAAGATTCGCTCGTTACCAATAATTACACTAGTATATTTTTCAATGTGTCTCGAATATTATGAAGAAACCAAATTTATATAGCTACTTTTACGCAAGGAAACGATGAACGTGGCACCAGATAATCCGGAGGCCATAGAAAATCAAAGAATATTTTAGAGTATTGTTATCAGAGATAGCTTTCTCTGAAGGTAATGTATCATAAAAAAGCGGCCGAACAAAAATGAGCACCCAAAATAAATATATTCTAATCAAAACATGAGAGTTTACCATTTTTTTTTGCTAGGGGCTTTACGTCGCACCGACACAGATAGGTCTTATGGCGACGATGGGATAGGAAAGGCCTAGGAGTTGGAAGGAAGCGGCCGTGGCCTTAATTAAGGTACAGCCCCAGCATTTGCCTGGTGTGAAAATGGGAAACCACGGAAAACCATTTTCAGGGCTGCCGATAGTGGGATTCGAACCTACTACCTCCCGGATGCAAGCTCACAGCTGCGCGCCTCTACACGCACGGCCAACTCGTCCGGTAGTTTACCATTTCAATTGATGCATTAACAATGATAGAGCCTATAAAACATGTCTAGTTTGGGAAATGGAGTGTCTTAATAACTCCAATGCATTCAAGAAATTTTACTGACGACCCGAGATCACAATACATTATAAATAACAATCCCTTTTAATAAAAATAATTAAAAATATGGAGAGCATTAAACAACAATAAAAATTATTAATGGCTGGACATTAGAACAACCTGTTAATGATAACTTTGCTATAACCGCACAACACTACTATAAGGGCCAAAGAACCTAACAAAAGGAAATGCGTATACAATATATTGAAGTAAAAGGGAGGGAGATTGCCACGAAAATTTCTTACCCAGCTTTACTTTCGTTAAACAGGAACATTCACCTTAGAAATTCAACTAAATTGAGAGGACTAGCTTCAGTTCAAAAGAAAGTTTCGGCTTGATCACATTAAGAAAAGTGTTGTCTGTGATGTATGCTCTATAGCGATAAAGAAGGAAGGCCGATCATCAACTACTGCACATTATTGTAACGACAAATACACATATTTGAAAAATGTCATCAGAGATCGTGACAGGAGTAACCACACTTGTTTATAAAGAAACCTGCGATCCGTGCTGTCGTCTGTGAGTCCAAGAATTAACCAGTTAACCCACAGTGTGATTAAAAAAAGATTTCGTTCACCGAAGCTGTTACTTAAGTACATCGTTAGATATTGGTGGTGATGATGATGATGATGACAACTGCAGTGCCTGGACTGAGTAACTTAGGTGGTAGAGCACTGGCCTCCTGAACTCACGTTGGCTGGTTCATTCCTAGCTCAGTTTGGTTTGGTTTTGTTTGTGAAGGTGCTCAGATACGTCAGCCTCGTGTCGGTAAATTTACTGGCACGTTAAGGAACTCCTGTGGGTCAAACTTCTAGCATCCCGGTGTCTCCGCAACGCTTACAAGTAGTTACTGTGACGTAAAACTCACACCACCATTATTGCAATTGCTGAGTTCGGGGTCCAATCAAGCATGTCGGCCCGTAGTGCGTCAGAGTGACGATGCACGTAGATATTTCTCGCTATTACTATCATAAATGTCCCGTTGTACGATTTTTTTTGTGCAGAATAAGCGACGTTTCTCCCTTACAGACAATTCCATCTGACACAAACTGGTACGCAAAGCCCTCTCAAACAGCGATACCGGTTGACTGTGCACTGTGTTCGATCTTCTGAACATGAAATAACATAGACCGCTTCAAGATATTCGCTCAAAATCCAATTAACACCACTAATGTGGAAACAATGGTGATGGTAAATATGCATCTAATCTGCTAACACTCGTATTACTAATACTTCTGTGGGGTATATGAACTCATTCTCTCTAACAGTGAAATCAGCCGAAAGTTATACGTGTTTTATGATTACCTTCGTGATAATTCTTTATTGATTGCTTTCTAATAATAAATTCATTCCTAAACAATGGCATACTCTACTGTTAAACATTTCAATTTCTCAGAGAAGTACGATCCTAAGAATCAGCTCTGCGAAATGTATTGCACCTTCTAACAATACAATTAGTGCCTAATATTTAGGACTGTTGACTTGAATAGAAACTCACTGCTACTGTGGCATTGGTAACAATCACGGAAATATTTGGACCTGCACCATTCAATTATCTGAAGTTCGAATTCTGGTGATTACAACACATATTGATTGAGAGGACCATTTCTGGATATCTCCTCACTCATATCACGTGAAACCTATAATGACACACTATATTTAAAGGGTTATTTGGCAACCCCATCCCCAAAATATTTTCAGTACCATTGCGCTAGAAAATGGATCGTAACACACCAGGTAATAAGGCAACATTCACAAGAAACGCACATACCCTCAGTAAACCGGCCTGAGTACGTTTTGTGAGTCCGATCCTGGATCATTTCGGTAATATTTGATGGTGCACAATTACGCCAGCGTCGTATAAGTACATCAGCTTGCACGTAAAAGAACTCCTACGTCAAATGATTTGGCACCGCGGCGTCTCCAAAAACCAAGACGCTAGTTGGTGGGACATAAATCGAATTTTATTTTTCCCTTCTTAAAGCGTTTAGTCTCCAGGGTTGGTTTTTCCCTCTGACACAGCTAGGAATCCCACCTATACCGCCTCATGGGCAGTGTCCTGGAGCGTGAGACATTGGGTAGGGGGATAAATCTGGGGAGGACGACCAGTACCTCCCTCAAGTGGCCTCAAACACCATGCCGAACAGGAGCCTTATGGGAGGATGGGAAGTTTGAAAGGGATATACAAGGAAGAGGGCCGTGGCGTTAAGTTAGGTAACACCTCGGCATTTGCCTGGAGGAGAAGTGGAAAACCACGGAAAACTACTTCGAGGAAAGCTGAAGTGGGAATCGAAGCCCCTTCTAGTCAGTTGACCTCCCGAGACTGAGTGTCCCCATTCAAGTCTTCGTACCACTTTTCAAATTTCGTGGCACTGCCGGGAATTAAACCCTGGCGTCCGGGGATGGCAGCTAATAACACCAACCATTACACCACAAAGGCGGACAAATCCATTATTATTAGTAGTAGTTGTAGTAGTAGAAATCTTTCTGGGTATAGGGTGCTTGAGCTTATTTCCCTCTAGTCTCTAAGTAAGGAACAACAAAGTTAATTGAAATAGAAAACATCACCACATAACATAGAGATTTAGTGATAAAATCATTGCTACGAACGTGTTCCTGTTCTCGCGAAAGCGAGGATTACCAGTTTTCGAGACTTTACTAGTACAGGTAAGTTTACCTTCTTAGGTCCTGCATCTAATATGTTTAGTGATTAACCAAAGGACGAAGCTCCCAATCAAATTTTTCCTTTGTTGATATTGATACTTTATTTCATCGCATGTATAGTCATTTAAAAAGCCGATTCACGATATCATTTCTGTGAGGTAAGAATTCATAGATTTTCAGAGTAACACTCAAGGCTGAATGACATAAGCAGGTACAGGAACTGCATTTTAGTACACGTTAGTCAATACCTTACAGGACATATATTCTTCAGTGTAAGTTTTCCGCCCCTTTGAATTCTACTTCTCCGACCACACGTCAAACGTCAAGAGCACGAATATTGTGATGTTGTACCATGACATGAGCAGAACTTGCAGAGGAAAGTAATCTCTTAAGTTAGACGATGTCTGTTGACGTCTTCACAGAAGATCGTTGTAAGAACATGTACAAAATGCATCTATCTGTCAAATGATAACATTAACGGATCATTTTAAATTAATTATTATTGTAAAATGTGAGGGAAATGTTGAAAACTACGATAAGGAGGGATGCTCGACTTGGTGAAATTTAGGGGAACACACATTAAGGCTTGACTAAGGTGACTACACAGCATTCATAGTGTCCCACACACCTTTAGATGCTAGTTCGAATTTCCCACAGAAGAAAAGTTCCTTTTTGTTTTGCAAACCGTACTTAGGCTTATCACAAACACACCTGTTCTTGTCACATTCGACACATTGGATTATGTATGTTAACTGTTTCCGATCCAGAAAGCGAATAATAACGGCAGAAAGGATTCGTCATTCCGACCACACGACACATCGTCATCTGCAGGTCTTCGGGCTGAGCAGCGGTCGTTTGGTAGGCCATGGCCTTTCGGGGCTGTTGGGCCATGGGATTTGTTTGGTATGGATGTTAACTCTCCCCACTCAAACACCGTAGTGTGTGATGGTCTTAGTAGTACTGTTCATTCCTTGACTATGTATTCAAGGGATGAGTACATTGATATGCTCCTAATTTACGTTGAATCAAGAGCGAACGCGCTACAAGCACAACGCACTTACCAAGAGAGGTCTCCAAACAGACGTCAACCGCCCGCAGTTACTTTCAGTAATGTGGAACGCCTTTTGCGTACAGCAGGGTCATTCTCCCAACTACCTCAAATTAGAGAGGCACCTTTGACTTCTTGAGCTAGTGCAGAGGTTGTGCTGAACGCTATCATGCATAAGCCGCAATTCTATTACACGGGCAGTGGCACGTAGGCTAACATCAGCCAGTGGTCTGTACTACGTATCTGGCATGAAAATCCATCACCTACAACTACATGACGAGGTCCACGGGGCAAATTTCGATGTTCAGATCGATTTGTGTGAATGCTACTGAGGCAATCAATCAATCAATCAATCAATCAATCAATCAATCAATCAATCAATCAATCAATCAATCAATCAATCAATCAATCAATCAATCAATCAATCAATCTTGATCTGCATTTAGGGCAGTCGCCCATGTGGCAGATTCCCTATCTCTTGCTCTCCTAGTCTTTCTTAAATGATAGCAGAGAAAAAATATTGAACATCTCCCTTGGTAAGTTATTACAATCCCTAACTCGCCTTCCTAAAAAAAAAAAAGAATTTTTGCCCCAATTTTTCCTCTTAAATTCCAGCTTTATCTTCATATTGCGATCTTCCCTACTTTTAAAGACACCACTCAAACTTATTCGTCTACTGATGTCACTCCACTTCATCTCTCCACTGACAGCTCGGAACTTACCACTTAGTCGATCAGCTCGTCTTCTTTCTCTCAAGTCTTCCCTGGTCAAACTTTGCAACATTTTTGTAACGGTACTGTTTTGTCTGAAATCACTCCAGACAAACAGAGTTGCTATTCTTTGGATATTTGCAGTTCTTGAATCAAGTAATCCTAGTGAGGGTCCCATACACTCGAACCATACTCTAGTTAGGGTCTTATCAGAGACTTATATGCCCTCTCCTTTACAAATGATGATGGGGCGTTTTCGGATGGATTACGGTTTCACAATAATGGGATCGTGAATCGCCACAACGCGCATTACTGGAACGTTGACCATCCCCATTGGGTAAGAGAGGCAACATTTCAGGTGCGCTGGGGAGTAAATGTTTGATGTGGTATGTTTGGTAACCACCTAATTGGCCCACATTTCCTTAAGGGCCATTTGACAGGAGCCCACTACCTACATTTCCTCCGCCATCAAATGCCCTTGTTGTTAGAGGATGTGGCGACAGGGCAGCGTGCCACCATATGGTTTCAGCACGATGGGGCTCCACCGCACAATACAACAGTCGTCGGCCACCACCTGAATGCTACACACCCCGAAAAATTGATAGGATAAGGAGGACCTGTCCCCTGGCCCACAAGGTCTGCAGATGTAACACCATTGGACTTCTGCCTGTGGGACTCAAACAGGCTGTGTACGCACAACAGCCGGAAGATCCTGAGAACCTTTGAAATCTGCTTACGGAGGCCTGCAGATCCGTTACGCCCAACATGCTCCAGCAAGTGAGAGTCTCTGCTCAATGCATGCCCAAATGTGCATTAATCAAGAAGGCTACCATTTCGAGCACGTACTGCGTTAGTGAACTTCTGTTCACGTACATGAAGTTCCTTTCACCGGTTATACTTTTCCCTCCCAAACCTGATAATCTAACAACCCTTTTCAGGGCCACGAAAACATCCAGTAGCTGAAAACATTTATGTGAAACAATACTGCGACGAAGTTAGGTGAAATAAAAAATAAATTAAGAAAAGCACCTGAGGGGATTCGAACCAGATTGCACATTATCCGGCCGGCGACCAATCCCCTCCCGTTTCAATATGAGCCGACAAGGGATCTAGGTGGTAACCGGAAGATTACAATTTATCCAGTATGCTTTGCGTAGACCTAATGAACTCTTCCATGTATATAAAGGTTTCATCCGCTGTTGCGAATTGTTAATGAGTTCATTGAGAAACGCTACTACTCCCAAATCCATGGCATAAAACCGTCTGAGCTTTACAGAGTGTACTCAGTAACATTCGTGGTATGTGCACACCGGCATGTTTGTAGATTGCAACGTGCGGCCTAAACACTACATTCAAAGGGTCAAAATGCTCGCACAGTATACACATTAATATGGTACCTATCACATCCAGAATTGTTTTACTAAACCACCGCAAAGTTTTTCTTCAAGGATTTTCAAGTGCGGTAAGAGCAGCGTATAAGGAAGTTCATTAAAGATCCGAAATTCCCGTGAAGTGAGAAGTATTCATTTCACTACACTACTACAATGGTATGCTTAAAATTTTATACCAGAGTGGGACATGGCAATGAGATTGTGAGCAGCTGGGATATCAATGGACGGAATCCAATAACTAACAATATAAAACCAGTGTGTGTTCTTGTACACGTTTTCTACGCTGGATTCCCGGGAAAGGATCAGGTGGTTTAGTTAAAACCACTGATATATCTTTTCAGTCCCAAGTTTATAAATAACTTCAGACACTAGAATACCCTAATCAGAGAAAATGTACGCATTACTGGTCGAGACTGGCAGTCGATATTTCAAAGCTTGGTGGTAACAACGGTAACTTCGGCTGTCCGTCATTTAAATGCGAGTACATTTTATGACGAATACGCCGTTTGATTTTATTGCAAGGTAGAAAATTAACGAATATTTCAGTCGGTAACAACCACTGAATCAGTGATGGATTTAGCCAATATGCAGTGTATAAACATACTTTACGGGATTCAATATTTAATTAGTGTCCGAATAAAGAACGGAAGTTAACTTCAGTCTAATTAGGCACAACTAAAAAGTATGGCCTGTAGAAGACCTTACGTACTCAAGAGTACAAGTTTCAAGCAAAGAGTATCCTCAATGCTTATAAGCTGGTGTGCTGGTATCAGAAGTCTCGTTCATGAATGTGTGAAGAAGGACAAGAGAAAGCAGAAAATGGTGAGAGGAGGCGGGTATCGGTACTACCATGTCATGATCACGCATTTCGAAATAAAAAGTTTCCCAGTCCAAATTATATTATAACCTATTTCTGTCCGACTCGTTGGCTGAATGGTCAGCGTACTGGCCTTCGGTTCAGAGGGTCCCGGGTTCGATTCCCGGCCGGGTCGGGGATTTTAACCTTAATTGGTTAATTCCAATGGTCCGGGGGCTGGGTGTTAGTGCTGTCCCCAACATCCCTGCAACTCACACACCACACATAACACTATCCTCCACCACAATAACACGCAGTTACCTACACATGGCAGATGCCGCCCACCCTCGTCGGAGGGTCTGCCTTACAAGGGCTGCACTCGGCTAGTAATAGCCACACGAAATTATATATATTATACCTATTTCTAAAATTACGTATTTGAACTCTGAAAGTCAATTTTCAACATCATTATGAAATACATCCAAGATTAAGCCTGAAAAATTACCGGACAAGTTGGCCGTGCGGTTATGGGAGCGCTGTTGTGAGCTTGCATCCGGGAGATAGTGGGTTCGGATCCAACTGTCGGCAGCCATGAAGATGGTTTACCGTGGTTTCCCATTTTCACGCCAAGCAAATGCTTGGGCTGTACTTTAACTAAGACTACGGCCGCTTCCTTCCCACTTCTAGCCCTTTCCTATCCCATCGTCGCCATAAGACCTGTCTGTGTCGGTGCGACGTAAAGTCACTAGCAAGAAAATAGCCTGAAAATAGCAGTAAATGACCGAAATATTGACTAATCCTTGTGATAAATTCACATATTGTACGTACGTACTGATATTTAACAACAAATCGGCTCACTACAATGGACTGCACGAGCATCTTGCTCACTGCTAGATAAGCTGCAGAAATAAAAATATACTGTGGTGGTTTCGTCATCACTTTATTTTTAATTGATAGTAGAATTGTAAGACTAGTCTGATATAAAATCAATAGCGAATGTAAAACATTATTTGTATTTGTGTGATTTGATGGAATAGGTAATACGCCCCTCGTACGATTGGTTTTAGTGATAATCACTGTTTAAAACGAGTTAGAATAAACACTCACATAAAACTGTAATTGAAACGTACACATTTTCAGTGCGAACAAATTTAGAACTCCATTTATGCGGTCAGGGTGGATATTTAATATCTTTCAGCTAGCTCCAAGGTCTCTTTTCAGACAACAAATGCAAGTAATCCGAAATTATGGAAATTTATTATTATTCAGATCCACGTACACATGATAACCAGACAGTAAATTTGAAATATACTAAGTGTTATGTAATGAAAATTAGCATCGAGTATTTTTTGTTGAGATAAGCGCACAATGATGTATATTAGATCAACGTGATACTGAATCGCACAACTATAATCTCCCTCGTCTATAACGTTCACTGGTAGATTATGAGAAGTAAATATTCAGAGTAGTTTTATGAGTAATGGTGGTAAAGAGAATAATTTATAGCCCATACAAACACTCAGGATTGTAGGCGAATCGAATGGTGGTAGACATTATAGGAAAACTATAGAGAATGATAAAATATTGTATAACGTTCAAACGACAGGTATAAGGCATTTCTAGCTACACCATGCAAAACGAAGTCATAGGCAAGTGACGTAATACCTAGAAGCATTGCACAGCTTAGACTAAATCTACAAAGTTAAACGGTAAAATGTGTTAAGAATAAAAATAATGTGTGTCCTTTTCAGTATCCATAATGATCGATTGCTTTTCAAGTGTGTAAGAAATTAAATAAACGACAGTTTGGTAACCACGTTGCGAGACATATCAGGAATTCAAAAGCCGTGTCAAGTACAGTGCCTCACATTGGAATATAAGCAATATGCTTGATGTACTATTTTGGGATAAAATGATACCGTTGAAATTTAATTGTTATCAGTGAACAGTTTGAAATTTTTGGACAATAACCTTCTGTAAGGTAATTAATACTGAAAATGTGTTTCATTTGAACCTAAGAATTGAGTTCATGTTAACATTTGTTTCTTCTTCGACACCTAACATAAGAATTATGTCTAGACATCAGAGGATATATCATTATTAATTAAACGTGTACATGTAGGAGATTTTTCGTGGAAGATTTATTAGTAAGAGTCCTTCTGTAGGTTCTTTAAAAGTACAATAGTTAGCAATAAGTAAATTAATTTTAACGATGCTTTACACTTTTGAATAATTGTAGGTAACGGGCATTTACGAATATTGTATGAGTTTTGTGGCTGATTATTTGGTACAAAGTCTCTACATTTCCTTTTTTTTGTGCTAGTTGCTTTACGTCGCACCGACAAAGATAGGTCTTATGGCGACGATGGGACAGGGAAGGGCTAGGAGTGGGGAGGAAGCGGCCGTAGCCTTACTTAAAGTGCAGCCCCAGCATTTGCCTGGTGTGAAAATGGGTTACCACGGGAAACCACCTTCAGGGCTGCCGACAGTGGGGTTCGAACCTACTATCTCCCGAATACTGGATACCGGCCGCACTTAAGCGACTGCAGCTATCTAGCTCGGTAAATTATCTACATTGAGGATAACTTACGATAAAACTAACTGAATGAAAACGGTATGTGACGTCACCAAACATTGCAAATACATTATTGGAATAATTTCGTCTAAATGAAAGACGCTGCATGAAATACTCGATGTTCTCACGTACGTTCAAAGCTAGATCGTCATCTGCTTAGTACCCTTCTTGAGGCCATATTGTCTACACCTAGTACTGAGCCTGACTGAACGCTTCCGAATAATAAAATCATTAACAAAAAATTAGCATGATATACCTTTGTATCCTTACTTCCTGCTTTATCGTAGAAAATGCTTGTTGGCAAACTACGAATACATCAAGTGTCTAGGCTAGCGTATTTGAACACGAACCCGGCAAATGACAACAGATATCGTCTATTTATTATGACAGGCCAGTCACATTGCGGAATAATCATTCTGTGGAAGTGAGGAGATGAATCTGATCACTACGAGGGTGTACTCAGAATTAAGGCCGAATGAGTTATCAACAAAGGCCAGATGAACTGCTGAATTTCGAGATATTCTCACTAGGTACAGACAGACAAGTAATATTATTCCACATATAAATTCATTAATGAGCATGAGAAATATAACACATCTGACAATATCACAGCATCACCTCATAAAAATTAATTGAATACTATTATGATAATGTAGCAGTGAGAAATTTGATATGTATTTGAAACTTAAAGTCGTACATCGTGTGCATGTTAGTAGTTCAATGTGTCGTCTTCATTCTCTTGACCTTTTCAGTGCTTTTATGTGTTCACCGACTAGCAAACAGGCGTGTTATGCGTTAGATATGTCAATGTCTATGTTAGACTTAAAATATTAACTAACAAACTAAAATACGTTTCACAACATTGGTATATCGTATTACAAAACCCCTCATTTTCTTAACACTACGCCATTCTGACATGCATCTGATAACGGAGCCACTGAATGTATTAATGGTATGTTGGATTATCAGCTTTATGAAGTAAATTTCACTTATAAAGGCGAGAAAATTGGGGTTTCTAGACAACTGAGAACGCAACATGTTTAATCGTGTATGTCTTAGTTTATTCACTGAATGCTTTATACTTATTCTAAAGAATTATATTAATAGCATACCTTACGTATTTAATTAAAATTCGTTTGATATAGACTCTATCGCACTGTTGTAGGAAATTCAACGATAAGGGGCACATTTCCACGGCAACCAAAATACGATGACTGATTCAACATCACATGTCATCAAAACTTGAGTTTCAAGCAGTTGTTAAAAAATCCATGTAACTTTTTAAAATTATGCATTTTAGTACTCATCCCGTTCATAATTCGCAGCTCCAAATCGATTTATCGATGTTTACTACGATCAGTAATCCAAGGGTTCGTACAATATAATATATTGCACTGTTTCACCATGGGTTACATATGGACATTTGTAAAGATCGTAGTTCTTTTATAAATGTGGAAATTGAAATTATATACGTGTAGGCATACACGAAGGAAGTTTTAAGCTTACATATTTATCAGGTATACGATTGTTACTAAAATCATGCTCTGAATTAATAAATTATTATCCGTAATTTCTTCTTCGATCTTAGTATCCAGTCGTATTAGGAGAAATATACCTATACTACAAATGTTATTTCGTGACTTTTTAAATCTATGACAAGAGGGAATTGGTAACTAAGCCCTAGCGTAGATGATTCGACGCAATGAAATTCACCGGACAATAGTTACCAACGAAACTTGACGTTCAGTAAGGGATATCAAAATAAGTGCTAAAAATACAAAAACAGCCCTCACGAATACTGCACTATTACAGTCTACCCATGGCTCCGCCAACGTGTTAAAAGTTTCAGCTGATATGAACTCGAGTTTGCAAAAACTATACCCCACGCTAAACACAGAGCTTTCGAATTTCCTTGCTACATTTGTATAGAAGGTAATGGCGGCATTATGACTGCTTAATATGGGAAGTAATTAGTTCACTTTGAGAGTGAAATGAGATAACGCGACATTCGAAATGAAGAACACAAAATAACGCTAACTACGTCCTTGCTATCCTGCAATGGTCAGTGAATCTAGATAAGTTATCCGCTCTGTATCTTTGCGGATGTAATTGATGGTCGCAAAGGTACTTAATTTCAGTAAACATCAGAATTAACTACACGTTATAGTAATTTGTGTGTTTGCTTTCTAAATCAATGAAATCACTTGATATTGTTCATATTTTGCCAGCTCCAAACGGCCTGATATGATGAAATTTATAGGTGAAACATTAATATAAACAATCTAAAGACCTGCTTTGTAGTGAATCAATTTTGGATAAACGTCAATAACACCCCAATCTTCACAATCCGTAGGCATAGCACAAAGAAACCAGTGAACGCAAAGTACGCGTTGACTCAAATTGACAGGATTATAACTCCAAGAAATCTTAAGTAAGTTTTATGGGATTAATTTGCTTCGTAATATATTCGTTAGTACTAAATAAGCCTTTGCAATTTCGCTAGTAACACTCAATTTATTGCAACAAAAATGTAATCATTTTTGTTTATCTATAACGTACATATGGTACTTTACCTCATGATAAGAACTCTATGAGGCAAACGTTTATCTCATCGAACTCATTCATGGTTCTCATTCCTGTATAGACGCTACTACTGATTACCGGTGAAGTGTCAGACATTAGGAGTGTTGTCTCACAGTAACGGGAGTCTCATATTCATCAATCTCTTCCGTCGAATGATATGATTGTGGAGAACTTTGTAACGCGAATGCAGACGTAAGAAGCCGCGTAGACAGCTGGAAGGTTTTCATGACTCAAATTAGTCGTGGCCAAGATTTTATAATCACGACTTTCTCCCACAGACTGAGGAAAAACATAAAGATCCCAGCCAGAATACTTTCCCAGAATATAGCGTTCTAAGTCAGATTTGTTTGATATTGAAGATTAATCAATTAAAGAATCTTCTTAAGCGTTTAAGTGTAAATCGGTTTGTGTCCATATGAATATGAAAACATACGCTACAATAATGTAAATATAAATCAACGTTAACATTTTCGGATCTCAGAGTTGAATTTAGTGTTTGATCCTTGACCAAATTACTTTTTGACGCACGGTAACATATGTTAGTACTATGAAATTATTAGTAATTGTATGCCAATGATTATAACAATGAGAAGGTTCGGTTCAACATATGAAATCAAACACATGGCTGGGTGAATTATTGAGGGTTCTTGATGATGACATTCTACGGTAAACAAAATATGGACATTCCTTTCACGGAATATTTTATATGCCAGTCTACTTTTGCTTACGATATCTAAATGTAACACACGAATTGTGTGTCCGGCTCCATGGCTAAATGGTTAGCGTGCAGGCCTTTGGACACAGATGTTCGAGGTTCGATTCCCGGCAGGATCGGGGATTTTAACCAGCATTGGTTAATTTCGCCGGCTCGGGGGCTGTGTATATGTGCCGTCTTCATCTTCATTTTATTCTCATCACGACGCCCAGGTCGCCTCCGGGTATCAAATCAAAAGGCCTGAAGCCGCCCAGCCGAACATGTCCTCGGACGCTCCCGGCACTAAAAGTCATACGCCATTTCATTTTTCACGCGATTTGTGGAGAGACAAATAATCGTTTGTAAGAGTAGAGCACAGTTATTTGAAAGCATCCTACTTCCATCCCATACTTTATCTACAGTAATAATTTTATGGAACAAGTTGCGTTATAAATTTTGACAGTCAGGAGATGCATAATGCGTCTGCAATAAGGACTCGTAGAGGGTGTATGCGCTCGGTATTCAACCTCGAACACGTAAATATGGATGCTGTTGGTGTTGGTTTACTCACCCTTCTGTCCTCCTGTCCGTCACAGTCTGCAGGCAAAGTCCAGCTCGAGATGAGACGACTTGCGTCAAGACGTGTCCCGGCGCGGGGCGGCAAACTACTGCTGCTCCTGATAGGTAGACCGGACCGCGCGACAGCTGAAGTCGGTCTGCCAGCCCTGCGCGAGCGATCACCCGGAGTGGGAGAGAAGTGCGGGGCGGTCTAGGCGGGGACTAACACTCCCAGTCGTGATCAACTTCGTACAACGACCACAACGTGGCTCGCGGCCAATATTGACTTGGCTGGTTCCTCGGTTATTATTATTATTATTATTATTATTATTATGGAGAGTTATCTATGGTAACATTCTACGCCAAACAAAATACGAACATTTCCTTCTAAAAATGTTTTATCCGCGGCATTGGATGACATTATTATTATTATTATTATTATTATTATTATTATTATTATTATTATTATTATTATTATTATTATTATTATTATTGAGAGTCATCGATGGTGACATTCTATGGCAAACAAAATACGAACATTTCTTTCTAAGAATGTTTTATCCGGGGCATTTGATGACATTATTATTATTATTATTATTATTATTATTATTATTATTATTATTATTATTATTATTATTATTATTATTATTATTATTATTATTATTATTATTATTACCTAGGCGTATCCAAAGCAAATGATTGGGTCTCAATACATGCTAAGTTACGGAAATGAATCGCACACTGTCTTGAATCGATTGTAAGTTGAGTAAGAAAATATATACACATTTCTTCGACTTACATTAGGCATTCGATTTTGAGTGTCGCTCATGGATTAAATGCTGGATGCCTTTCCAGAGTCCGTGTGATTTTTAGGAGCAAATTCTAATCCTGGATCCAACAGATTCAAACTTCAGGTGTCAGGGCTTAAAGCCACCAACTAAGCGACTGAATTAATCATGCTCTCGCCGAGCCAACACTCCGATTTCCCATCCAACTCTATGTCAAGAAATGAACGTTCCGATAACCTGCGGATATTGCTGTGTCACATTGTCGAACGTAGCAACGTCCTCCTTCGTAAGGGCTGAATATATCGTCCGGGTCCACTACACATTATATCAGACAGCTCCTTTGATGGTCTAAAGAGGTTGAGCCTCTGTTCAGAATTATAAAAATTGAAGAGTCTGAATTAAACCCATAGCCTCCAGGAATGAGGCAACCACTCTACCCTTTCACCACAGGGTTGATCTCACTGTACGTAAAGATCAGAATGAAATGATTTCATTTCAATATCTCAGATCTGTAGTCAATTTCGCTGTAAATTAACTCAGTTGAACACAACGACTTATTGGATTGAGTGAATCAGATGGAAGAGCTTTGGCCTCCTTATCTCAATTTGATGGATTCATTTCCGCCACAGTTCTGTGGTGTTCGAAAGTGCTCAGATACGCCAGCCTCTTGTCTGTAGATTTACTGCAATGTAGAGGAACTCCCGTCGGTCTGAATTCCTCAATCAAAGCGTCTCTGAAAACATTAAAAATAGTGAGTAGGACAACAAACTGATAACCTGATTAATCTTCTTCTGCTTCCAGCCATTTTTATCAATTTATTGGGACCGGAACTTCATGTAGAATTGGCTCAATTCTACGGCCGCATGTCCTTACTGATGGCAATCCTGTGCGGAGGAAGGTATTTACTATGGCTTGTTTCTGTGGTGGTTGGTAATAGAAAGTTAATTACAAGCTGCGTATTAGGACGAACACAAATCCCCAGTCTCGGGGCCAGGAGAATTAACCATAAATGATACCACCGGGAGCAGAACCCAGTGCCCTCTGGACCGAAGGCCAATACGCTGAACATTCATCCAAGAAGCTGGAAAATACCTTGATTAATATATCTACCAAAATGTTTCATGAGATAAAGTTTCAATCATTGTCTTCAAAAATACGAGGGCTGTAACTAAAGTAGTGGCAATTGCATTACATTCCTTCAGGGACCGTTGGCAAGGCGTTCTCTCTTGATGACAGCGACGGAGCGCCCGACTGCCTGGAATTTGATGACTGACACCAACCTCTGCGGATAATTCCTGGACAGTCCATCGACGGTCTACGGAAACGAGACGACACACGATGGCAATCTGACCTTGAGAATGGGCGGTCGACCTATGCAGTGCAAATCCGTAGTGTCATTCCGACACGCAGGAAACGCCTTGACCCTCCGTACAACAGTTCGATACGGTCATGCATTCTCGCCTTGATAACATTCTGATGCATTTTGACCACGGCCATCCACGATTTTAATCCACGAACGCTGATCACCTTTTGGAAACCTGCTCTAGAGCGGTGAAATGGACACTCTTCACTTCAACGCCACACAGCAACAACACTCCCAATTGGATGCCCGTCAAATGCGCACTATACATCGACAACAGTGCCACCTGACCACTCGCATATCCTATTTGCGCATTCCGGATCTCCTGCGAGTGTCTGGACTACGTTGCCACTTCTTCACTTTCAGTCCTCGTATTATGTCTTTCAGAATAAAAAAAAATTACTTGAACATTCGGTTTACTAACAGCATATTCCTATAATTTATGTCATTGCACGCAGTAAATTAAAATAGCAATTTATAAGAGTCAATACGTACCTAGGAACTATTCTGCTTCTGACTGCCAGGCTTCGTTTTACTTATTGTGAACGGTCTTTATTATAATGAATACAACACTTCTGTGTACATCTCTAATGCCTTAACACGGTTCACTGCTATTATTTAATATCTAATTCCATCAAAATTAAACTCTGCTTGTCAAGAGGATGCATCTTAATGTATTCGGAGTTAATGATATTCAGGAAGGGGAGGTAAGGAGGCAGAGGTAGGAGATTATGAAGTGCTCTTAACCCGTGTTGAAAAAGGGAAGGGCAGAGTGAAGGGAAGGACTGTTCATCAGCAGTACTACATCGCTCGCAACGTAGTTTCTGTTAGGCAAGTAAATGAGAGAATGATGTGGACAGATACACAGTAATTTTTGGAGGATTTAGGGTAGGAACTGTCTCAGTGTATTCACCATGTGAGGGTGCAGATAAGGATGAAATTAACAAGTTTTATGAAGAAGCACTGAGTGACATCGTAGTCAGGTTCAACATCAAGGATATGATAGTGCTATTCGGCCTCTAGGCCTAGGGTAGAGAAAGTTAAATCTACCCTCAGATGAATAACGGTAGAAAATCTCTAGGACGAGGAAATTCAATAGAAGTACATGGATATGATTAGTGAAAAGTACCTAGGAACAACTCCGAGCAAAGGTTGGAGAAAGCGAACGTGTTGGTGGAATGATGAAGTGAGGGAAGCTTGTGTACGTGAAGGGAACCCTCATCAAAAATGGATCCAAATAAGGACTGATGCAAACAGGTAATTGTACGTGGATGAAGGGAACAAACCGAAAAATATAACTGTTGCATCGAATCAGAAGTCATGGAAATATTCCGGTAATAACCCGAAAAGCCTAGGTAGAGCGGCAGGGAAACCTTTTAGGACAGTAATAAGGAATCATAGAAACGGTTGGAAAGGTCAGGCGAACTCACATTAGATGCCACGGAATCGCTGGACAGATGGAAGGAATATTTTGGAAATAGTCCTAATGTATGAGAATACCTTTCTCTCGTCGTCGAGAAAAACCAAGCTCGTGGGGAGGACAATCATGTTGGTGAACTCACGCTTGAGGAAGTGGGGAAGATGGTAAATAACCTCCATTGTCAGAAACCAGCATTAGCTTGGTGTGTAAGTGGGAGACCACGGAAAATCATCTTGTGGGCTGCCGATAGTGGAGTTCGGACCCAATAACTACCGGACACAAGCTCACGGCTGTGCGCCCCTAAACGCACGGCCAACTTGCCCGGGCTTCTTATCTTTAAATAATTGGATGCCATGCGTAAACGTCGTCATCTACGTCTCCCTCTACTCCTCTTACCCACGACCGAGTCTATTATTCTTAAAAACAAGAAGTTGCTTTACGTCTTACGGCACGATGGGAGATGAAAGGGCTAGGAATTGGAAGAAGCGACCGTGGTTTCATTTGAGGTACAGCCCCAGCACCCATTAATCTCCTACGTAACCTATCCTCCTCCATTAATCTCACATGAGCCCACCACCGAAGCCTCTTTATGCGTTCAACTTCATCAATCGAGTTCATTCCTAACTTAGCCTGTATATCCTCTTTTCAGGTACCCTACTGTCATTGTTCCCACCTTTTAACCAGCGATCATTCTCATTACATTCATGTCTGTTACTTGTAAGTTGTGAATAAGGTATCATGAGTCAACCCAGCTTTCACTCCCGTAAGACAAAGTTGTCCTGAAAACAGACCGGTGTAAGGATAGCTTCGTCCGGGAGCTGTCATATCTCTTAGATAATGCTGTCGATCACAACCGCGAACTCGCTGCTTTACCTTTGCTGCACCTTGATTCAATCTCATTTACTGCAACACCATAGCGGGAAAATACATATCCTAAACACTTGAAACAATCATCCTGGTCAAGTTTTGTATTCACGACCTGGCATTCATTTTTCTTAGGTATCTTCCCTACTGACATCACTTTAATCTTGGAAAGGGTAATTTTGATATCATACTCATTCATTGTATTTTCAGGTTTCAAGGTATTAGATTGCAGATGGTGGTGGTTATTGTTTTAGGAGGAAGTACAAGGTGGCAACCATCTTCATTCTATTGTTTGGTAGGTTCAGCACAATTAATTTACTCACTGCCTACTGTACGGTTTTTTAGGAAACTTACAATATGCTTTACGTCGCACCGACACATATAGGTCTTGTGGCGGTGATGGGATAGGAAAGGGCTAGGAGTGAGGAAGAAGCGACCGTAGACTTAATTAAGGTAAGGACCCAGTATTTGCCTGGTGTGAAAACGTAAAACTACGGAAAACCATCTTCAAGGTTGCCGACAGCGGGGTGGAACCGACTTTCTCCCGAATGCAAGCTGATAGCTACGTGGCCGAAACCGCTCAGCCACTTGTTCGGTAGGTTATTTAGGGAATTCGATGAGTTCTCCCTAATAGTGTCTATTCGGTGATCATTAGCATTTAAATTTTCTTCACATATTTCTCTGTGTAGTGTTCTATCCGTGTTCATATCTGGATTATAATTTCCTTCATATGTATCGATCATCATCTGTGTAGGGCTGTGTTATTGTGTACTTGTCTTGTTATCTGGCATGCCTACTAGGTATAATTGTTGCCATTGTGATGTTGCCTCTGGCTGTTGTTGCTCGGCTGAGCCTATTGAGTCTGAAGTACCTTGGGGCTGTTTCTCTGTCTCTCAGAGCGTAAGTTCCTCAGCTGTATACAACACAGGCAAGGCCCGGTCATGAGTAGAGCCCTGAGTGGGTATACAAAATGATATCCGCATCCGCACTTCCTTCATCAGCACCCGCATTCGCATTCGCTTCCGCATCCGCGAATGGTTATCCGCATCCGCGAATTATTATCCGCAGATATTGTAAATATTTAACTACAGTGTCTTACACGCCAGGTACTGAAATGGATAGATCTGTTAACATAGAACAATAGGCCTGACACCTGGCACCAGAACCCCTACAGTCACAGGTTTATGAGAGATTTTCTTTTGCGAAAACTTTTAATCCTTCCATTAATTGCGGGCAGGAGTCAGGTATGCTCAGGTCCGATTTACGTATTTATGGTCTCAAGGCTCTTCATACACAACCATTATAAATCCGCCGATATCCGCATCCGTGCAGGGCTCTGGTCATGAGTTGATTATGTTGAAATTTGCTTGTGGGTTGATGTTAGCTGACTTGTGTGTAATAGTGTTTGCTGCAGAGGTAACATTTTCTGTCTGATGACAAGGTTGTCCAAGTTGGTAAGCCAAGGTTTGCTGGCGTCTCTAACTGCATGTTTAATCTTGTGACAACTGGTTCTAAAATGACCTATTCTATTGCAATATGATCATGTTTTAGGCCAATTGTCATAGCTAATTAACACTTTACTACCACTAATATATAAATAGGAATAGATATGTGTATTTAACATCATTTTAACTGCCCTCACCCCATTACAGTACCGGTAAAAAGGTTAGGACCACAAAAAATAACCATGAAATGTCATCCAGAACATAAAATCGTGCTACTAGACCTCCGTATTTTTTCCTGAGCTCTCGCACCTAATATTATACGTCGCCTGATTTCATTGAGTTAAGCCAGTATTGTAGAAGTTATTCATTTTTAACTGTTTGAAAGTCACATCAGAATTTCAAAATGCTTGGAAATATTTTGTATTTTATACTCTAATTGGTTTCAAGTATCACAGCCAAGATGATTCTGTAGATTTAGCAATAGGTGGGGTTCATTTTAGTATGAATATAAACATTCAAAAAAGTGAGGCACAGATTTTTGTGCGTTTAATTTTTTGAAACCAGCATTAAAATGGTCAATTTTTCCTTTCTCTTGTCATAGGCCTAAGTATGAGCTATCGGCATCAGAAATGTGTTCTTGGATGCCATCTGCAGAATGCAAATGAAATTCTAAGGGCAACTAAGTCTGATGCCAATAGCTCGTCCCGAGACCTTGGGCGATACATGACAAAGAATGGGGAACTATCAAACTCAGTGAATGTCACCCTAGTGGAAGAATCTCATACATACATATCGAAGATAATACACTGATGTTTAATGTATATCTACACTCAGAAACAGGAGACGAACAGAACGGGAAGATTTCATTCAGCAGCAATTGCTTATTTTCTGCGTCACATTTATGATAACATTATTCTCGGAGGTGATTTCAAGTGTGTATTAAATGCAAAAGATCAGACAGGTGAATTCCATCCCTCCCCGGAATTAGGGCGAGTATATCGAGAACATAGACTTTGTGACGTGTGAGAAGTTATTCATGGTAACAGAGTCGAATATACTTTCTTCAGAGGTACGGATGCTTCACGTATCGACCGATTTTATGTAAATAAAGAATCAGCAAATAACATCCGAGCAGGAACTGTTAATGTAGCGCCATTCAGCGATCATCATGCAGTAGTGATGAAGACTGCGAGGTACAGATATGCGGTACGGATGGTAAGAGGTTACTGGAAAATAAACAGCTCCTTATTATTTACCGAAGATATACCAAATGAATTTTTCCTCGTGTGGAATGTTCTGGACACTACAGTGTGAAGAGGTGGACAAATTTCGATCAAGTCTTGCCTATAGAAGTTTAATCTGGATATAGAGAGCATTTTCAAACGTAAGGGAGTAGAAAGGGCCATCAACAGACGCCGTAGGTTGCATTTTTATTACGTGATTCTTGTCACCCATCAGCAAGCCGGAAAAGACGTATCCAAACATTTCACCACAGTAAAACTTCAAATCACCTAAATTCAGAAAACTTTTCCACGACGAACAAACATAAGCTCCCGTGCAACATCGGTAATACATGAAGAGAAAACACAATTGTACCACCTAGCCTCCGAAAAGAACAACGCGAGAAATAAATACATTCACTCGTTAATTACAGATGACAATAGGATTCTTACCACTACAAGACAGCATTACTGAAGCCAAAACATACTTTCTGAAAACATGTAGTGAAGTTGAGGTATCTTTACCCGACAAAAACAAAATAATGTGCTATTTGCGTAGTACAATCATTAATTTCTAAGACTTGACGCCTGGAGGATAGGCACCCACTCGACTCTGTATGTAGCACACGATGCCACATTACTCGGCGTACACCTACACAAAATCAAAACCGCATTCACCCTCAAAATGGCAACCGTTGGCCATTAACCACCTAAACAGAAACACAACCACCCTCAAAATAGTCGCCGTTGGCCGTTATGCACGTTTTCCAACGTTGGTATAGCTGTTGGAAGCACCGCAGAAAGGAAATACTATGTTTCGTCTCCAGCTATTATCCGGTCACCACAAATCGTCATGCGCTCATCACGTTGGTCTTGCGACAGGATTCTTGGCACACTGTACTGGGTAACACAAGACATGTTGAGATCACCCGTCAGAATTTTGTGGCAAGTACCATGGCTGACCCCTATTGCTGCTGCGAGATCGTCTACCGATTAGGAGCGGTTAGCACGCACCAACGTTGCGACTTCTTATATCTTGCATTAATTTCCAACTGTTTGTGGCAGACCAGTACGCACATCATCTTCCAAACAGTCCCGTCCTTGCACAAAACGTCGGTGCCACCTAAAAACAACACTGCGAAACAATGCGTCCTCACCGTAAACCTGCTGCATCATTTCAAACGTTTCGGCAGCGGTTTTGCCTAATTTCTGGCAGAAATTAATGTGTGCCCGTTGATCGAACTGTGACATGTCAAGGTGCGACGGGTGCATTCAAATTACACAAAACGGCCTTACGTCTGCTTCAAGTGAACGGACTCAAATGTCTCTTGAAGGGACGAGAGACTAACTGACATGGTACCATACCACGGCACCACCTATGCGCTATAGCGTACCACAGCGCCATCATGCGGTCAGACTCAGAACTTAATTACTGTACTACGTAGATTAATGTTTGTTTGTGGAAGGAAAACAGCAGCTGAACCGTGCGATCACCGAGGAGGAGCTTCTAAAGCCCTGCGCACTGCAAGTGACAGATGAGCTCCCGGCCCAGACGGCCTCAGCTACATCTTCTACAAAATGTACTGGCCCGCCATTAAGGATGCGGTCCTAGAATTAATGAACATTCTACTAAACATCTCAGAAGAATCAAATGGATTCAGCGAAGGCATTATAATTCTTATTACAAAAGTGTCAGAACCCCTAAATTTATCAGACTACCGTCCTCTAACATTACTAAATGCATACTACAAATTATTTATGAAAGTTCTCGCCAACAGGTCATGGCCGTTTCTGGAATCCACCATTCAGCTACGGCGGACGTGTGGCATTCCGAAAAAGAAGATCACTTTTAATCTCCAAACAATTAGAGATGCTATATAATTATGTGAACACTACCGCCATAATGACGCAGCAATCTTTAACCTTGACTTTGAAAAGGCCTTTGATAGAGTTCGCCATCGCTATTTGTTCATGATGCTCGATACGTTTGGTATTCTACAGTCAACATGTAGTATAACTAGAAATCTATACTCTCAAGCTCATTCCAGAATACTCCTAAATAGTCATTTCCCCAAACCTATTCCAGTACGAAAGTCTGTGCGACATGGATGTCGCCTATCCGTGATTCTTCATTAGAGCTGTCCATCACCTCCTAAAGGATGTACCAAATCCCCAAATGATGTTTACCGTCCGAGCATATGCTGACGACATAACACTTTTATTACGGAACCGAGCCCAAACGAATCAGGTGATTGGAATAATATCTGTGTACGAAAGAGCCACCAACGCGAAAGTGATTTATCAGAAAAATGTCCTGTTACCACTCTGTACCTGGCCAAAACACATAACAATTGCTGAAATCCCAGTAAAAGGAGAAGTAAAATCTCTCGGTTTGAAATTTACAGGCTATTTTCAGGAGGCAGTCGATAGGAATTGGACTGCTGTAATCAAAACTGTCCGGAAAACAATGACGACGCACCTCAGCAGGAATCTTAATCTAATACAGAAAGTATGGCAAATTAATTCATTCACTCCCTCTAAATTATGGTACGCGGCTCAGGTCCTTTCCATTTCAGAGAAACATGCTCTAAGAGTGGAACTTGGAATGTGTTATTGTCTGTGGCGAGGATACATCTATCGCATATCACGAAATCAACTCAGGAGGCCAGTTGACCAAGGAGGTCTAGGGTTCATCGCAGTTTCCACTAAATGCTAGGCTCTGCTTCTGAGATCAATAATAATGGCAAAGAACGGACTCTGAGATACAAATAATATATATTCCTGGACGTCACCTCAGACTGTGAGTTTCAAACAAGTAATGCATACTACTGAATCATTTTATGTTCATGTGAATCAAAAGTGTATTCCATCCACGAGAAACATCTACATCTACATTCGTATTTTTAACCATCAACTTGTCACACAGCAGATGATGGAAAGATTTCCCAACAAAAATTGTATAAATATCTGGAAGCAGTTCACAACTCCCAAGATCCCAACAGACTGGAATAGTTCAGAATACCTAGCCATCCAAGACGCCATATCAATCGAGGAGAAAAAGTTTCGTCACAACTTGGTCCATTCACCCTTATAAAAATGTGAATTTCCAACTGGTGACACACAACTCCACAGACAAGCACGATGTGATGGTATCATAGACGATTGGCAATGGTGACTTAATATGGTGCAGCAGTTAACATCTTCTAGTAACCAACCCCAATGATAGGTATCGTATCTTGTTAACTGTGGACATATCCAACAGGAAAAAAAGCTCGTCATAGTATGGCTAGCAATGGGCTTTCTTCATTATGCGCAGACCAAAAACAGATGCTCTGTACAATTTTCTAGGCAGTTTCTCAAGACAGGAAGGCAAAAACTGACAGTGTATAGTGGTTCTGGAGCGCAGGAGAAATTCAAGGGACTTTATTTTCTTAACTTGGGATGATAGACCTTGTGTGAATAATATTTTGTTTATTTATGCATTTATTTTTACCTCCATTTAATTATATAATATAACGGTGTACTTGTACAGTAGTTATAGGACACAGGCAAAGGTGAATGGCCATTTTGTTCTTTATTTTAAAGTGATAGATCACGACTGAGTGTTATTTTTAAAACCTGGGTATATTAATAGTCGTGCATCTCTGAATGAAGATATGTTGTTTGTAGTTTTTGTGTCTGATTTTTATTTGTAATATTATGCCTGTTTAAGAAGCACGTTAATTATTTATGTATCACTTTCTTGGCCATATGAAATAAAATAATCTTCTGAAGAAAAGGTAGTGATGTAAGTCGACAATCCGACTTGTCTTAGATTACACTTTCGACTTGCCATACTATACTGGATAAAGTGAATGTGTTGATTATGTCAATAAAAATACAGAATTTTTGAAGGGGAGGATAAAAACGAAATTCAAGCAGCAATTCCATATTTCACAGTGAATTGATATTATTACACGCCCGAAATCATCAAGATCCTTTCATTTCTCTAGGTCTTGTATCACACTGTGCTACTTGCTTCATAAATCCCAGGGAAATTCTTTAAACATCGAGTCTATGTGGCGGTAAACAAAGAAACGTACAGTAGCTCGAAATACTGTATCATTCACACTATACTCTTGCACAGTAAGCCAGGCAACATATACACTAACGATAATGTTTGATAATATTTGTAACTTGCACTAACAGACAGCAAGCACACTAAAATACGAATTTAAGAACAATGCGTTTAAATAATTGATTGTTGGATTTGTATTTTAAGAATCCTCATAAATCCTTTGAATTCTAGATACAACGAACATCACAAACGGTTGCTGATAAATTAATTTGCGATTTAAAAAATGTATAATTTTCTCGTGTTATACCATGGAAAAGGATCGCCAGGGTACATCTCGGAGATAGAAAAATATTTGGATACTAAGTTCTTTCTGACTTTCCAAATGAGAAATTTTCCAGCACTTCTGCGAAATTTCATAGAATATTAAGAAGATATCTGGTCTCAAAGTTAATATTTCTGGTTGTAAACAGTGCTAAACACTTAACATTGATTCCAATTGAAATGGTTCCTGATAAATTAATTTGCAAATTAAAATATGTATAATTTCCTCGTGTTATGCAATGGAAAAAGAGCACCAGGGTACATCTCGAGGATAAAATAATGTTTGGGTTCTAAGTTCTTTCTGATTTTCCAAATGAGAAATTGTCCAACACTTCTACGAAATTTGATAAAATATTAAGAAAAAATCTGGTCTCACAGTTAATATTTCTGGTTTTAAACGGTGCTAAAATCTCAAAATTGATTCCAATTGTAATGGTTACTGATAAATTAATTTGCAATTTAAATTATGTATAATTTCCTCGTGTTATCCCACGGGAAAAGAGCGCTAGGGTGGATCTCAAAGATAGAAACATGTTTGGGTTCTAATTTTTTATGACATTCCAAATGAGAAAATTTTCAACTCTTCTACTAAAATTGATAGAATATTTAGACTAATCTGGTCTCACAGTTAATATTTACTGTTGTAAACGGTGCTAAACATTCAACATTGATTCCAATTGAAATGGTTCCTGATAAATTAATTTGCAAATTAAAATATGTATAGTTTCCTCGTTTTATGCCACGGAAAAGAGCGCTAGGGTAGATCTGGAAGATAGAAAAATGTTTGGGTTCAAATTTCTTTCTGACTTTCCAAATGAGAAAATTTCCTACTCTTCTACTAAAATTGATAGAATATTTAGACAAATCTGGTCTCACAGTTAATATTTACTGTTGTAAACGGTGCTAAAGACTTAAAATTGATTCCAATTGATGTATGTTCTTAAAGTACAGTAAAATCATGTTCAAATTGGCAGCCACCCGTTCATGTAAGGAATGTGAAAAAACTCCCAATTGCACCCACAGAACAAAGGTCAAATAGTTCATGCAACACATTTATATTCCCCTTCGCCTAAATGAAAAATATGAAATATAATACAATAACAATAACGTTCTTGAAGTAAGTTGACAGAAATGAGAAGACAAAGGATAAACTACTGTGAAATAATCTATCCTTACGCAAAATTGGTTCCTATATAACATTGTTCAGTTCAATGTCCACTTCAAACTCAAAACGCTTCTTTGTACCTACAAGTTCACTCTGTAATAGTTGGTGTACCTTGTTGTGCAATGGATAAATAAGTTTTACTTCATTCATTGGTTCATCTGAAGATCAATATGTTCACATTGGGCATAGATGAAAATATCATTGATGAAAAGTGTCAGACATGAGATGGACAAATTTGTCTTCATAGATACTAATTAGATTTAAATGTGACGAGCCTACGGATGTATATTAGCTGGTTCGTAAAGTAATACATTTAAAACCGACTGCCTGCCACTCATGCCTCTCTGAAGAACATACACAGATGTCAAGGTTTTAAATACATAGCACTTTATTTTGCATTTTTTTACAATACCGACATCGAGAAAGGACTTATTTTTACCAATCGTCTTTTCACGATTATCGCCAATCAATAACAATTAACATCCCCCTCCGGGCAATTACAGGGCCTTGGCTTGCCAAGAAGACTGCCGTCTAGCCAGATTACAAATACGTATCTGAGTTCCATGTAGTGAAGTTGATGACATCCTCAGCATGGCTTTCGTGAATGGATTCACTACCTCCAATATTAAAAAGCTTGTTATCCAACCTTACAAGGCGGAATGATCTCCGTTTCAGCATTTTTTTCAGTTTTAAGGTCTCTGGACAAGCTACGAATAAAATCCGCAGTCTTTGGTAGAAGCAGATTCACTGCTCATACAATTCAGAAGAAACGTCTTTTTACCAACCATTTCTTTGTGATTATAATGAATACAGTAAAAATCTACAGCCTACTGAGAAATAAACAAAAAACTATTTACTCTGTGCTCAGAAACAGCCTATACAACGTGATCTCCAAGCAATAGCGGGTACCCCAGTCGTGGTACAGAAGGAATAAGCAATTTGTTCATCACATCGCCAAGCAGAAAATCGAATGGGAGTAGAAGTGAATTTCCACGCTGTATAAAGGAGGCTGAAATACCTAACATACTTTAGCTGGCTACAAAACGTTACATAGAAGTCTTCTCCCTCACTTGGAGAGAAAGAAGCCACATGCTAGACGTCTTCGTAGAACATGCAGAGTATCAAATAAACATCCATGATGCTGCTATACCGGATGTGACATTTTAGAAGAACAGTTGAGCACAATACATTTTCCTGACAATAATAAATAACAAACGCCGGGTAGATTTTACATTAATAATTTTGGCAACGTTTAAGACATATCAAAGTAGGCACAGGAACAAGATGAAATTGTCTTTTTATACCTCTGTATTTCATTAAATATTGTATCCAATTGTTTTTCGAAAGCTGAACAGTGAGAAGCATATGAACTCATAATTCTATATTTCAGCTTCTTAAGAGACAATTTCTCTTTGTTTCTGTGTATAATTTGATACAATGATTTCCATAACATCATTAACAGAGAACTCTATCGTATATCAGTAATAGTTCATTTACCGTGATGCCGGGCTGAGTGTCTCAGACGGTTGAGGCGCTGGCCTTCTGACCCCAACTTTGCAGGTTCGATCCTGGCTAAGTCCGGTGGTACTTGAAGGTGCTCAAATACGTCAGTCTCGTGTTGGTAGATATGCTGGCACGTAAAACAACTCCTGCGCGACTAACTTCCGGCACCTCGGCGTCTCCGAAAACCGTAAAAGTAGTTAGAGGGACGTAAAGCCAATAATATTATTATAACATTTACCGTGATGCGATAAATACTTACAAATCTAAATAGCGGACAGGATTTGAATCAAGGTGTTACTGAACAAGTATTGTATTATCAAGGCAGCTTAGCCTCTATAATATTACCATCATAATCAGTACCTCCACTAATGGATACAAGACTGAATATTATTTCATGTTTCTGGAATATACCAGCCAGATTTCTAATAAGTGAACACCATTGGCACAGGAGAAAGTCAAATATAGATGTATGTGTTCATTCGTTTCTCACGGTTCAACGTCCTAAAATAAGTGGACGCAATATTTGCTGAAGGATAGAGATGTAAGGATTTGTCCTCGAGTTACTACGATAAAATGAATAGAACCTATGCACGTTAAAGCGAACGTCAGATAAATAAGCCGCATAACGATTAGTCCGCCTCGTACAACATGAGTCGTATTATTACAAGTAGCTCAAAAGCGTTAAGAATCAAAATTAATCCAACTTTATTGACAGCTCATGTAGCTGTAAGCTTGTATTTGGAAGAATATGCGTTCAAGCTCCACCATTGGCTGTTCTGAAGTTGGTTTCCCATTCATTTAGATTTTCACACCAACCAAACGCACAGGCTGTACTTACTGGCCAAGGCCGTCTTCTTCCCAGTCCAAACACTTTGCAAAAGGAAGCTTAAGATGTTAAAAAGCTAACAAAAATGACTTCCCATACTTGGCAAGGCATTTGCTGAGCATAGTGGCGGCGAATATTAGCCGCTTCGGCTATGGAGCCGAGCTCAGTTTTCGGTCCACGACATCGTTTGAACCCCCACCGTCGGCTCTCCTGAAAATCTTTTCGTGTGGTTTCCCATTTTCACTTCGCTGCAAAGGCAAATTCAAAGGCCACAGGCTATTTCTTCTACCTCCTTTCCTAATTTCATTCATTACCGTGCATTTCAACTTTATTAGTTTCTCAACTGAGGTTAGCGTCAGGAAAGACATATGGCCATAAGAAAACATACCGGATAGTATCTATAATCCTACCTCATACCTGGTCCGTATAAAGAAAAGGCGACTAAGGGGTAGACATATATATACTTACTGTACCAGGTATCCAAAAATGTTCATGCCGTAGTTTTCAGCGAGAAACATCTGGTAATCTCTTGCAAATGCACTTAATTCAGTAGAATATTCTTCTTCAGTTTCACTGACATGTTCCCAAAGAGACACACGCTTATAAATCCCACTTTTTAAGAGTTATTGTCCCTTCAAGCAAAGCGTTGTCCTATGGCCTGCGTGACATCGTCTTGGTCTCAGAACTGCTGCTCACGCAAATGGTTATCAATGGCCAAAATCAGGTGATAGTTGGACGGGAGTTGTGCGAGGAGTAAGGAGGATGGCGTAAAACTACCCAACCTAGAGGGCTGATTTCCTCCTTGGTCACTTTCACCGTATGAGGTCTAGCGCTGTCTTTGATAAGGATTATTCTTTTCCTGTTGAATAGTTCTGGCTACTACTGATGCAGTGCAGCTGAAACCCTTTGAATCTAGCAAAAATACAACTCGATTGTGATGGTTTTCCACGTTCTAGGAATTCAAAGTCCATAAAACCAGCAATGGTCCATCTCCTGATACAAATCGACTGAACAACTTTCGCGCTATGCGCTCAAAACTGATGCCTCTCCTAATGCGGTGTATATCTTTTGAGCAGCTTCGGCAGCATTGCTGTCCAGTTTGAACTCATGAAGCAAACACGGCTGTATGACGTCCTTTGACAGAGACATCTTCACCTCATGATTGTAGTTCCAACAGAACTGCTTTCGAGTCGACCGACACGCCTCACAAAACCGAACTGACTAACGGTTGACAGGAATGTCAACACCCGGTACATATATACATACAATACACACAGTAACGGTTCAATACTATGCTAATAGGCGTGTTATGAGGTCCAGCAAGTCAGATATGCCGTTTCCCGCGTCAGTCTAAGATATATTTGGTAGTAATGAGCATTTTATCCCCGGTCCCGGATGCGATCGGCGCTGCGCTAGCTCGAGGGTTGAAGCTTTAATTTAGCGTACCGAGGGAGAAAGCTCCCAGTACAGCGAAACCTTGAAATTACGCTCTCTGTCCAGAGACAGTACGTCGCACTAAAAGACCGCCTAGGTCAGGAGGTGGAGTTAACTTTACAGGATTTTAACTCGAAAACTGGATATTATCAGCGATTTCCCTGTATATTCACGGATACCAACTCACAATTTCCGCGCGTCTAGTAATAACAATAACAAAATTTGGTACAAGCCTGAGAAAATTACAAGTAAGGACTCATTGGATTTAGCATAATTTACAATACTAATAATGTGAGAAGATGTATTACTTAATGAACGTGTTTGTAATGACGCACATTAGCCAGATTTGTGGTGATAGGAATCATCTGTCCTCGCGTTTATCTAGAGAGAGATAGGGGATTCCCCACCTCATACTATTACGCGCGCTGAACTCCAAGAGAAAACTTATGAGATTACGAAAGATTCAGAGATGCGATTTACATGAAAAGTACGAAGTAAAATAAAGTAAGAAGTAAAGTAAGAACTCAAGATCTTAAGATTTTAATATTTTCAAAAACATGCCTAAATAAAATATGGAAGTTTAAATCTTAGTGTTGGGATATTGTAACCATACTTGATTTTGGGGGCACCGATTTCTCAAATAGTGTCGTTACGGATATGGAGGCGTTACGGGAGATGATGAACCAGATGAGGGGCGAACAAAAGGCAGAAAGTGGAAAACAGCCGGAACTCTTGAAGGAACGATTCGATAGGCAAGATCAAGCAAATGCAGACACTAAGGAACAATTAAATAAGTTAGGCGAACGGCTTGATCAGGAGATAAGGACAATAAGGAGCTTTTGGAACAATTAAATACAAAGACTAAAGAAAAATATGAAAAGTTATACAAGCGTCTCGACCAACATACTGCACATGTAGGGCACCTCACTAAACGTCTAGACGATCAGGAAGCGTTTTGCAATACCCAGGCCGCAGAACACAAAGCACTTTTGAACACACACACCACGAATTTAACGGAGAAAATAAAATCCGTAGTCACACAATTACGAAAGTGTAAAATTGTTTGAGCGACCGAATGGGAGTGATCGAAGGTATGATGACCACTCAGGAGCGTAAGGTTCAGAATCTGGAAGTCAGGGCATTAGCCGTAACAGAGGACGTCGAAAACTTACAGGCTAAATTAAAATAACTCACCATGAAATCTGAGGATATAGTGGGAAAATTGGTACAGGCAGCGGAGAACAAAGAAACTAAGTTCGAGGCGGTACGCGCCCTAATTGACAGACGATTGGATGAAATAAAAGAGGGCGTTAGTACGGACATTGACGGAAAGCAACAGGATATTCGAGGCAATTTGCAGAAGTTAGCCAAGCACACTGGCAAGTCAGGAGGCTCATAAAGCCAGCATTAAGACGGACCTCCACGGAGAACTGATTAAGGAACTCCGAAAAGAGGTGCATAACCTACAACTCCAAGAAATTAAGGGGGAAGCCGTGATTAAGTCAGTTCTCAAGAAACAAGGGAGTCGTGAACCTGAAATCTTAGTTGATAGTCTAGACCCAGGAGTGATAGGGGAGTCATCGCAAATGAGCGATGCGATTCCAGCACGTCTTCCGCCATGTCGCAGTTCGACTCCACACGAAATAGGCTGGCTGCCGATCTACAATTCTGTACGGATGGCCAACGACGAACCCAATAAATTCGGACCTAACGGTCACACGACTCCGAAAGGATTTCTTGCAGAAGTAGATCAGCACTTCACTAACCACAATATACTAAAGGATAAATGCCTTAGAATAGTTGAGCGCTACTTAACAGAACAGCCGCTAATATGGTTTAAGGTGTTTATATATTGCTTTGACAGTTACGAACAATTCAGGCATCGATTCGTGGAGAAATACTGGGGAATTGAAACGCAGTAAAATCTACGCTTAGATCTTTATTTGAGAAAATATTCATCTTTAGTGTTCTCTGGTAGCCCATATATAAAAATATTTTTCTTTCGGGTTTCCTCTTGTCTTTTTTCTCCTGCCATCTCAACTCTTTTATCTCTTCCTCCATTATCCTCACCTTATCCCTCAAACTTGATATTTCTTTATTATTTTGGACCGCCCTTTCCATCACTTTTCCTATCTCCTCTTTCACCATTTCTCGTAGATCGCTAGATTGCTCTCGTAATAGCTCTCTCATTTGTTCAGTTTCGGCCTTACTAAATTCCCTTATCTTCTCCATGTCTTCCCTACCAACCACATTCTCATGATCAGGTCCAGGGTTCATCTCGACCCCTCCAATAACCAACAACACTGCCATCAATGATGCAGCCGTCAAAATTGAAACCAAACTCACCTGCTGTCTGGTTCTGCCACTCGTATTGCGCCTCGTATTCCTGCCTCTACCGTGCCAACGACCTATCGTCGCCCAGTACAATTCTATTGAAATCCCCATGTCAGCACTCACACACTCAACAACCTTCCTCTTCGCTTGCACGATTACAACTGAAGATATTCCGCCACGGGACAAACATGATTTTGCGAATATTTAGGTAATCAATTATTGCGGATAAAGGAATTAGGCAGCCTAATATTCGCAATAGGGAAGCAGTTGCCTCCCGAGGTCCAGAAGATTTTAATTCCGGAGAATATGAGGACAACCATTGAAGCCGAACACAACTAGTGACAGTTGGACCAGACGACAAATGGGGGTCACCATGGGGTGATACACACAATGAGCGTGGCACGAGATGAGGGACAACCGAAGCATCGGACGCAAGGAACCAGTACCGGTACCGAGGAAAATAGGGAAACTCATTCACCGAAGTTTACGGACGACTAGAACCCGCCAACTTGGGACAGACCGCGGGAACGCTGCCAAGAATGGAGGAATTCTCGAAATTATTACTTTCGGAGACGTCCGGAGAGGAAGTTAGGACCACGGTACAGCTAGAACAGTCGGTTTAGGAGACATTACTCCCGATGGAAGAACGAGAGCAAACGGTCATTGTCAAGACCGAGAAATCAAGAGGGACAGGTACGAGAGAGACAAGCCGAATCTAGTCGGTTCATTGAGCAATTAAGAAACAAGCCAGCAGGCACGGATAAATGGCAGAGGCCTATTCAGGGATGGCAACGTCAGGGGATTGTAGAGGAGCAGACAGCCTCCAATTCCAAGCACAGCGTGCAGAGAACTAAGGAAATAATTTGAATCCTCAAGCTACCGAGTACTTCGCAGTGGGCGGAGCGCTAAATAAAATCCAATTTAGTAGCGAGGAGATAGTAACCATCCGAACGACTCAGACTGGACGACAGTGACCATTGACACTTGGGTTGTTCAACTGGAGGATTTATTAGAGGACCCAAGTTAATATAATAAGAAAGTTATCAGAGAATTACCGGTGATCTGTATTAGAGTTCAGGGACTACGCGTACGTTGTTTGGTAGACACTGCAGCCAGCGTAAAAGTAAAATCCAAAATATTCGTTCTTGAAGTCCAATCCAAATTTCAAATTCCAGTACTGCCGGTATAAAAATTGAAAGTGAGAGTGATCACAGCTGATCGTACGACTGTATGTGACACACACACACGTTTAGTTGGGCAACGCTATTCTTTCAGTCCATTTTGATGTTATATAAAATGAAGTATAATATTATTCTGGGTGCCGATCTCTTGTGAGAATGTAAGGCAGTATTTGATAGTGATGAAATTAAGGTCAAATTTTCAATTAACATGAGTCAAGGGAGGGTCCACCTAAATGACATGAAATAGGTTGCAGGTGAAGAGAGAATTTGGACAAATCATGTTCACCGTAACATTGAAGAAGATCTCGATGTATTCCCGATTTGGGAGCAGCAAGGTATGGAGGAAATATGGAAAAAGAAAAGGAGGAATAAGAACCCAAATTTGAAGATGTGGTTCAGATCAAGCATCAGAAAGCTAAACTCAACGAAGGGGACAGGTTAAAATTAAAGGACATCTTGGAAAGTTATGAAACTCTATATAGGTCACAACCTCGTAAAATTCTAAATTTTAACTATAATCTCGTGGTAAACAGTTGGGAACCATTTAGGAAGAATCCATACCCTATTCCAGAAAAGCATCATGCAAAGGTGCGAATCATCATTAAAGAGATGGGAAACCACGATCTGATCTCAGAGGCTCCGACACCAATTCTGAATCCACTAGTCATTGTTGCCAAACCAAATGGATCATTGAGTGTGTGCTTGGATGAAAGGGCCATAATTAGTGCCAGAATATGACAGGGCACCTAGCATCAAAGACATTCTGAAGAGGTTCCAACATATGCAATTATTTTCCAGTGTTGATCTCAGGAAATTAAATCACCATATAGAGTTATCCAGTGAGTCAAAGATTCATACCGGATTTATGTTCGGCCAACATACATATGTATACAAACGAATGCCATTCGGGCGCAAGAATGCTGGGTCGGAACTGATTAGGGCGTTAGTCCGAAACATGATTGTGAAGGTGAAGGAAATAACAGTCCTATATGTGGATGACATCCTGATTGAAACACAAACTTTGGGGGAACATTTAGAATATTTGCACCTCGTACTGAAAGAACTAAATGGGAACAACGTTAACCCTGGAACCGGCAGTCGTCGCGATCGCGACTCATTTCCCTGTTACTCAACCGGCAGGGTCGCTATCGAGATGCATTACGCCAGCGCTGACTACTTTCGAGATAGCGGCTTGACACTCAACATCTTCATGAAATATGTTGCATCAAGTTGAAGAGGAAGCTCTACTCTATAAATACAGCACAATTCTGAAGTAGTTTAGTGTGACAGAATGTGCGGTATACACTTGGAAAAACGAGAACGCTTTGCAGACGGTCATTCTGTTTTGCTTGTTGTGGTTGTCCGATGTGCATTAGCTTACGTAGCGCAAAATGAGTGAATTGTCAGGAAGTAGTGAAATTAGTAATTGTTTGTTTGATCTGGACGACGAAGGTGATAGTGACGTATTTTCAGATCGAAATGAGGATGATTTTGACAATAATTCGTCAGTTAGTGGCGAGTTATATGAGCCTTGGCTAAGTGATTTCGACACTGATATTGATGATGATGTGGAACACTATGAACCAGGCACTGATGATAATAATGATAATGACGGTAATTCAGTTGACCAAACAGAACCGATGTGGACAAGAGTTTATCCTCCAGAGCCACAAATAAAAGTGGAAGAGAAGTTCAAGGTTCGAAACGCAGGATTACGAAATTGCCCTCCGCGAAACAGTCCTCTTCTAACATATTTCCATTTGTTTTTCTCCAATGCTGTCTAGAATATTTTAGTGACTGAAACTAATAAATACGCACAGGAAATTATTCAGAATGTAATTGTGGTGTCCATCAACAGTACTACCATAAATTATAACATTCTTGGAAGCCTATGAAAGCAGGAAGAAAGAGGAGCCACCCCGAAGGTAGCGAGGATGAATCTGACTAAGTAGACCCACGTGTTGGTGAGATGTGCTTGTGTTATTTCAGTTCTATTTTACTTCACAATACTGCAATGTAGTGAAACCTTTCTAAATAGTTTTAATCAGAATAAAATTGTGCAAATTTTGTATATGGTAAAACTGTTATAAGATATTAAGTTTAACGTACACGCAGGATTACGAAATTGCCCTCCGCAGTCCTCTTCTAACATATTTCCATTTGTTTTTCTCCAATGCTGTCTAGAATCTTTTAGTGACTGAAACTAATAAATACGCACAGGAAATTATTCGGAATATAATTGTGGTGTCCATCAACAGTACTACCATTAATTATGACATTCTTGGAAGCCTATGAAAGCAGGAAGAAAGAGGAGCCACCCCGAAGGTAGCGAGGATGAATCTGACTACGTAGACCCACGTGTTGGTGAGAACTTTCGGATTATTTTGGAATACTTAGCGTGTGTTGGATACTTAGCCCATACTGATTTAGGATACTAAATTGGTAAATCTAATTTCCTACTACAGTATTCTTCGCCCTTTTCTGATTAGAATGACTTGTTTCACATAACAATAAATTGCAAAACAACATTTTTATGAATTTTTTAAAAGTTGCCTGCAAAACTCGCCTAAATGCTTGCCGCTTGAAGGTAAATAGCTTGCCGGTTTCAGGGTTAAAATCGACCACGATAACTCACATTTCTGCCTGCGAAACATTTTGTTCTTGGGGCATATCATTGATTCAGAAAGTGATCCCCGAACCCCGTCAAAATTAAACCCTTGCAAAACTTCCCCAAACCCGGATAAACACGTCAGACAATTCTTAGGCATTTGTGGAATTTTTGTGGACCACTGTCCAGCCTACACGACCACCATTGCTTCTTTGCAAGATATTCTTAAGAAGAACAACCGCTGGAAATGAGATGCGGTATGTGAGGAAGCACTCAATAAAACAACAGAACTTCTTATCTAGACAGACACGTCAATGATAGGCGTCGGCACTGTGCTCTATCAGGAAAGGAGGGATGTAGAGCCGTGCATCAACTACCTTGCCTTCATGAGTAGGACGTTGCGGGACCATGAGCGGCATTACGTCGTAAAGGAGCTATAGATGCTAGCTATCGTCATGCCCTTAGCTATTGGGGAAAACACATTCATGGTTTCCCTATACTTCTCAGGACTGACCATAAGGCCCTGACGTTTATGCTCAAATTCACAATGTTGTCGGAAAGAGTGAGTCGGTGGACTTTTTTTCGTGCCACAGTTTGATATGGAAGTAAGACATTGCGCGGGTAAAGACAATGTCATCGCTGATCCGTTAAGCAGAAACCGTGATCCGAAAGTTGAAGCCATATACCATCTTGAACTGAGCGGAGGAGACCAAGAAGCTCTAGATCGATTGAGGCAGATTAGCGCAGAACAGGAGAGCTGGTCGGAGATTCGTCGATTAATTCATTTCTTCCCAAAACAACTTCAACTGGGAACACCTGAATATCAGAACACCGAGCGATATTCTCAAAATTACAATTTCTTTAATGGGATCCTCTATAATTTTGTGGATGAAGCTCATACTCAACACAGAGTTGTTGTTCCACAGGGACTCCACGTTGACTTCATATGGCTTGCGCATAACGCAATTGGACACGCGGGAGTTGATAATATAATGGCAACCCTTAAGGAGACGTTTACATGGCTTAAGATGAGGAGCATGACGCGCAGAGTACTAATAACTTGCGACATTTGCCAGCGCATAAAACCAAATGCGTATTTACTGAAACAGCCACCGAAACCATTGATACCAGGGAAACCTAGAAAACAGTCCGTGATGAATTTTTATGGGCCTATCCCGAAGGCAACGAGGGAAGTAAAGTTCATCTTAGTGTCCATGGATATCTTTTTATGTCCGCTCCAAAAAAGCAAATACACCTACCGTGATGAACCAGATCCACAACAAGATAATTACAAACATGGGAAAACCGGAGAAGTTGCTCACAGATCACTGGTCGCAATTCACTTCTGCTGCCATCATAAGAGATATGGAACAACAAAACATCCAACATATTATGAGTGCTGTCAGGGGCACGTGGTTGTGAGCATGCATCCGGGAGGTAGGCGGTTCGAATCCCACTGTCGGCAGCCCTGAAGATGGTTTTCCATAGTTTCCCATTTTCCCACCAGGCAAATGCTGTGGCTGTACCTTAATTAAGGCCACGGCCGCTTCCTTCCAACTCCTAGGCCTTTGCTATCCCATCGTCGCCGTAAGACCAATCTGTGTCGGTGCGAGGTAAAGCAAATTGCAAAAGTAAAAACATATTATGAGTTCCATAAGACATCTGGAATCTAATCCTTCAGGGAGGGTAATGCGGGAAATCGAAAAATATTGCAGGATATATTGCCCGCGACAGCACTGGCGGCGTATTGATGTTATTCCAATTATCAAGGAATGCATCAATTCCACAATCCACGAATCGACTGGACAAAAGGCTCTGATCCTCCAAGAAAATTCTATCACAAGTTCTCAAGCTGTATATAGGACCGTACAGGATTATCCTGAACCTAGAGAACAACTCTTACGAGGTACAGTCCATGGATGGAACGAAAGGAGCCACATACAATGAATCAAACTTCAAACTGTATCATGCACCAGGACAACTCCCTGCTGAATATTCTGGAGATCTTGCTGATGAAGAGCCACGAGAAGGGGATAAGAACGAAGAAGATGTCGACAATGAGGAGGATCCGGAAGTAGAAGTAGAGCACAATGAGATTAACCAATTATGGAATGAAAAATTTCGCCATGATTTGAATAATGATGGTGATTCAACAGATGAGGATGATTGTAAAGAATGCACGGAAAGTCGAGGAATGTTGATGCAAGAATGTCTACAGGTACTGATGGAGAAACACGAATTGATCCAGGAGAATGCCATGCTTCTAAAAGGACTACTTTAAGTTCACAAAATTTAAGACTTCACGGCATATTTACTAAGAAAAATCCCTAGAATTGAGATTTTTATATGAAGAGGGGGTAGATGTAACCGTTCAATACTATGCTAATAGGCACGTTATGAGGTCAAACAAGTCAGATATGCCGTTATAAGCGTTAGTCTAAGATACATTTGGTAGTAATGAGCATTTTATGCCAGGCCGGGTTGCGAGCAGCGCACCGCTTGCTCGAGGGGTGAGGCTGTAATTACGCGTACCGAGAGAGAAAGCTCCCAGTAGAGCGAAATCTTGAAGTTACGCTCGCTGTTCAGCGAGCGAGGAAGAAACAGCATGCTATACAAAAAACCGCCTAGGTCAGGAGGCGGGGTTAACTTTACAGGAATTTAACTCGAGAACTGGATATTACCAGCGACTTCCCTGCATATTCATATATGTAAACTCACAATTTCCGCGCCTAAAATAATAATAATAATAAGGTTTTGGTACAAGCCTTAGAAAATTTCAAGTAAGGACTCACTGGAAACAGTATAATTTACAATATTTAATAATCTAAGAAGATGTATTACTTAATGAGCATATAAGTAATGACGCATACTACCCAGAAGTGTGGTAATAGGAAACATCTGTCCCCGCGCTTATCTAGAGAGAAAAGGGAGTCCCTACCTCATATTATTCGCGCGTTGAAATCCAAGATAATGCTTATGAGATTACTAGAGATTAAGCAATCCCATTTACATGAAAATAGACCAGTAAAAGTAAGACGTCATGATCTATAAGTGAACATTCATACGACCGTGAGGGTTCATAATCAACGGAGTGATTTGGGCGCTATGGGCGGAGCTTACCGCTTCCATATTCGACTCGTATCTCCTACAAAAGAGGAGCCGGACAGCCTTTAGTATTCATTCCTTACTCATTCCTGACTCAGACTCAGTCATTCAATTTGAAACAGTGTTGCCCATTCGGCGTGATCCAGTGCTGCTCAATAATACTATGTATCTTTCGGTGTTGTAAATAACTGTGTTAGACAGAGGTATTTTCCATGTTAGACTGATACACGTTTATAGTATAATCACATTTCTCTTGTGTAAAATGATAATTGTGGTGTGTGGACATACGCAATTCAAATCCCTATATATATTAAGGAGATGCAGACTAGTAAACTCAGTATCGGCCCACATGACTAATTTCAAAGAACGGGTCAATTTCCAATAATCGCCAAGACGTAGTGAGTTATTGACTAAAGAATACCAATAATTATTGTGCCGTGATTTAGGCATGTGCAGAAATAGGAGACGTTCATTCTAAAAAGTCAAAGTTTTTAGATTAGCCAAGAAGTGTTACGTAAATGAACAAGAGACACTCACGTAGGAATAATAAGTAGCATTAATTGTGCCGTTTTATAAGAAAGGGGAATTGAGTCGTGATCTTCAGAGATCGCAACCGCTACTCCGGTAGTCCATTCGAGCCTATAAGCGGGTCTAGCCATATTATGTTATTTGAAGACATATAGACGGCGCTTCAGTAACCAGTTTCCCATTTGTCCACATGTGTGTGAGTGCTCGTCGAATCCAGGACTCAACTCTGCCAGAAAGCGCCAGTGTGCCTGCAATATTTCATTCAACGACCATCCGGAATTTCCAACACTAGGATATTGCCGACCAAGACACCATGGACGTGAACCCGACAAAGATGAACCTAGGACTACCTGCCACCGACGGACCAGTGATGGAGGCTTAAATCCGTACGGGTGCCCTCTGATGACAGCGCGGTTATACGCAACAATGATAAGTACATTCCATACTCCTAAGCATGGAAATCACATGTGTAACATTAAAGTTAACTTGTATATACATATAATTTTTCAGCATGCATCTTGATAACGGAATAAATTCCTTTGTAATATATTAGAATAAGACAGTCCCCCCGGGTGAAATGCGTATAAGCAATAATATGATGCGTGATTAATATGATGAATTAGTTTTTGTTACAGATAGGCGACAACGTGATTTTCATGACTGGGCAAATATGTGGAAATATTTTTATGAAATATTTTAATATCACGATTTTTTATAGAGTACTGTTTTTATTACGTGAATGCCATATTTTTGTATAATTTATGTGTTGTCAGGTATTAATATAGCGGATAGCTGCGGGAACCGATATTATACCAAGGGACGAACCCCTATTGTTTGATAAGTGCAAGATATATGTGTCCAGTGTTAATAAGCTGATTTTGGAATGCCAAAATATATTCGGAAGTGATATAGACTGACAAGACATTTGACATTTTCCATGTAATTGATTTCTTGTGTTTAATAATACGGCATTTTCTCGTGTGTATCGACTTTTCATGTGACTCTATGCGTTATTAAAATTGTGTTCTGAATTGGGAACAATCCATTGTTCAATAAGATTATTCCTCTGTTATTATAGAACACCCTACTTTAAACATAGTTAGATTAAGGGGACATTATAGTGAAATTTCATGGATTTCGAGGAAAATATCAAAATTGGATTTAGAACTCTAAAAAATACCCTGATGCGTGTTCTTTCGAAAATGTTTTAATTTTTTTAATGGCACCATTTTTAAAGAACACAGCGCCTCCTTTAAATGGCGTTGTGCTAGCATTTACCTCTCCCATGCTTTACTGGACACGCCCCTCCTGTGGCTGATAAGAAATCATCCCTTTCTTACGTCTCTCTCACTTGGATTTCAAATGTAATCTAAGAATTTAGTAGCAGAATTGGTATTCTGTATGATGTACTTTCAAAAATAATGCATCAGATGCACTGCTACAGAGGTGCACAAATTGGAAGACACAAAATCCAAATGAGAGCCTTCACCGTGTTCTTTGAAATAATTGTCCAAAAGAAGTACTTGTTACTAGGAATAAACTTCAGCTTGGTATTGTGAGTACTAAAAGTGATTTCAGTATGGGGTGTGCTAGAACACTTGAAGTCCTTGAGTCCATCAGAGGGAAGCCAGTAAATCAGTCACCAGCGAGACCAAAGGCGCTTACAGCAAAGCAGGAAAAGGAACTCAGGTGAATGTAAAGAGCTAAGGAAAAAGAATAAGGTGATAAAAATATCATTGGAGGAGAGAAGAAAGAAGTCTGAAGGGCGTACTTATTGAGCAGGACAGTTCTAAAGTGAGTGAAGTTGCATATTTTTTTATTTTGCTTTTTATGGCTTAGCAAAATCTGCATGATTTCCTTCAGAAAATAATCCCTTACATGCAATTATTGTCTGATGTAGGTGAAATTTTACACAATAGTATTTATATAGTTGATGCATAAATGTCAGCGTGCATTTTGCTGTTTAAGGTGATTCAATTTTTTGACCTACCAAATGTTATGTGTACACATATTTGTGTAAAAAAATTATACATTACAATTAAATAAATTCTACAGGCCAATATTTTTCTCAAACAACAGACTCTGATGCTGATGTTTGTTGGCATATATATAAAGCATACTTTTTGCAAAATTTCGTGTCAAATGGAAAGATATTGTGATGAACGGAATTTTAACGATGCTGGTAAAAGGGAAGTAAAACAATTCCTACTGATAAAGTTGTATAGGTGCAATATTGAAAGTTGTTTGCATTACTATATCTGAGGAGTTACACCCCAGAAAAAAAGGGGTAAAATGCATTGAAAAGTATAGAAGTTAGAAATTTCACTATATTGTCCCTTTAAGTGCCCGCTTTGTTTACTAACAGACCATTGACCCGCATGCTCTTGAGCGTAGCCGTTGTGTCAGTGAATGTAGGGAGGATGGAACTTCGATGGCCAGGATTGATTTCCGAATCTCCCCATCCATAAGATCTCTGTCCAAAGATTTATAGGTGAAATTCAATTTTATACTGAGCACTCTGCCGAGCCCAGGATGGGTTAAATACATACATACAATATGTCCCCTTCAAAAGTGGAAATAATTTATAAAAGAAGAATGATTTATTTCATCAACGAGTTGTAACATTATTTAATCGCCAAGAGGGTGAGATTTTATACTCCCGTGCTAGCATGAACCAGCCGCTTTCGAACCGGTTTTCCCGACCTACCAAGAGAACGAGGAAGCAGGGTGAAATTCCTGTTAGATGTCCTTCAAAGACATGTGTGTGTACCACGTGATCGGGCGAGCAGCGTGATTGCGATCGATCAATAAATGCAAGGTCGAGTGACGTGAAACTAGGGCAGCCAATAAAAATGACAATCTTCGCAGGAATGCAACAGATCCACCAATCAGTTATAATTAAGAGGCACACCTACGTCTTAAGACAGTGAATTAATGGTAATTCAAAAGGAAAATTTACAGAGGGTTATTACTTCTGAACACTTGATTTGAGCGTTACTCTGAATGCAGCTATGGTCGAGACTGGACGTCGTTACTCTAAATGCAGCTACGGTCGAGACTGGACGTCGTTACTCTCTGAATGCAGCTACGGTCGAGACTGGACGTCGTTTGCTTTACTGGGAGACTTTGCATTAGAGAAGGCACTGAGGACTGAATAAACTGCAACTCAGACATTTGGAAAAATTCTCCACGATTTATTTAGGATTGTCATAAGATAAGTGTCCATCTCCGAATTATAAAACATCGCGTGTGTATCCTGGACTATTGCTAAGACTTTTGTTAGTTTCAGCTTTTCTACTAGAACTCAGAAGAAGGAAGGTCGTTGGTTCGAGCTCGCTTCAAGATGGCTATCCATTTCTGAGATGAATACTACTGTTTCCTGTGCACCTTCAGCTCCTCCATGAGTCACTAATTATGTAAGGCGTCGGAAATGGACAAGACTTTGTTCGATGGAAGGTGATGTGACCACGTACTAGGTCATCAGCCAGAATCCAGTTAACACCAGCCACATGAGTATTCTTTAAGAATTTATCTTTCTATATTTCTGTAAAATGTTTGTAAAACGTAGCCTTACCTTATTCATTTAGATTTCTATTAGTTTAGCAGTAGTTTATCTTTTCATTCTTCTTTCTTCGGTGGGAGGTAGTTTGTGCTCTGGAATGAATGTGTATTTGGTTCTATTAGTTAGAGATGAGAGTGAATGTCATCGAGAGAGACCTCAACTGTCCTAAAAATTTAGAAGGCAGGAGAAATAAAAGTTAATGAACCCCGCGTTAATCTTGAATGATTTTGAAATAATTTGAAAATTAATTGAGACAGATTAGGACAGTGTTCTAGTGTTTTTCTAAGTGTAAATTTCATTCTACGATTATACGACATTGCTGTGGGCTTTAGTTCATTTAGAGTCATCTGAGTAATTTCGTAAGATAGCTTTGCGAGTGAGATTAAGCACGGTCAATAACATAATAATAATAATGAGTAAAAATAATTAAACCTAATTACGGGCTAAAATTTGAATAAGGTCATGGGTTTAATGTTGGTTTGTTCTTGGAAAGAATTATCGTGGGCTCACTTTATGTAAAGTAGGCCTGGAACATGGCAATCCTCCGGACGGAGTAATGATGAATTATACGTATATTTTACTGTGCTATTAATTTGAGTACGACTTGCAGATGGACATTATATTTTGTGTGATAATTTATGCATCCATTAGAGTCATTTTGGAAGAAATGTGTCACTGGACATGATTTCTTCGAGCTTGAGTGCAGATTAATTGAGAGCCACGATATTATAGGAGAATAAAAATAAATGCCGCTACTCATGTACCGTAAGCGCGTATTCTAATATTTTGACCTGTGTTGTAGGTATTTTACTTGCTTATTTTGGATGATTTCTATTTAAAAGATTCCCTTGAACATCGTTGTATAATTAATTTTTTCATAAAAGTGATAACCTCAACTCTATCACATTCTAGATTGATACCTGGAATATACATGATATTGTCATCTAGAGAATTCTTCTTCTTCTTTTCCTGCCGCTTTTTCCCACACCTGTGGGGTCGCGGGTGCGAACTGCGTCGCACATGTGGATTTGGCCCTGTTTTTACGGCCGGATGCCCTTCCTGACGCCAACCCTCTATGGAGGGATGTAAGTACTATTGCGTGTTTCTCTGGTGGTTGGTAGTGTAGTGTGTTGTCTGAATATGATGAGGAGAGTGTTGGGACGGACATATACACCCAGTCCCCGAGCCAGAAGAATTAATCAGAAGCGATTAAAATCCCCGACCCGGCCGGGAATCGAACCCGGGACCCTCTGAACCGAAGGCCAGTACGCTGACCATTCAGCCAACGAGTCGGACGATATTGTCATCTAGAGAATGATTTCCCTAATTTGGAATAAATCCAAAATTTAATAATAATGGGTTAGTGTTCGTGTAAATAATATTATAATATCGTCGTGTACCTATGTGTGAATGTGTGATGTGTGATTTGATTATATTCTGTGTTTTGTGAATATTTTCTTGAATGGTTTTATGATGATGTTCTCCACTGTGTGCGTTAAATTTTGACCGATTTGTGTTATTTTCGCGTGTCCATGATTTGATGAATTATGAATCTTTAGGAGATTCACTAAAATAAATTGAATAAGAGAAGGCAACGTCCGTGGATTGATGTCACGAGGCTGAATTTTTAGTTATTGTACAGTCACTTATTGCATAACAACGAGTAAAGTTTAGGTTGATATGAGATCAAATAAGAATTAATTAAGAGAAGTTCAGTCACTTAATAATTATAAAAATGAATTGATTGATAAAGGAAAAATCTAAGGAAGACTTATTAACCATAATTTCTTGAATTAAACATTTTTCAATAATTTTAATAAGGGAAAGAAAATGATCATCTTCTTGTAAATTTAAATGAGATTCAGAAGGAATATTTTACTTTAAGCAATTTGATTATCATTATAGGAGAGAGTGATACCAGATATTATTTTGATTTTCAATCCATTTTATAGTAAATTAATGATCCCTATTATTATTATTACAGACAAGAACATTCGTTGAGCTTTAATTTGATCAAGATTCCTTATAGACGATAGCACGAGGAGAAGAGATTTTCAAGAATTAGTCCCAGATTTTGTAAATTTAATTGTTTATTGGAAGAGTGATAGTTTTTAATAAATGTATAAACCTATTTTAGTTTCCTTTCATTTGTCGCTAGTCCTTCATCTATTCCTGCCTTTAAAAATTTTCTGCACAGCCGATAGCGAACGGTCCACCTCTGAGACCCTCGCTCTCCGGCGAGCTGAGCCCGGCATGATGGGGGCAATACATACATACATACATACATACATACATACATACATACATACATACATACATATATACATACATACATACATACATACATACATACATACATACATACAATTGGGTATATATTTACTAATAAAGGAAACTGAATGAGACGCGCTGAGTGGCCCTGACGGTTGATGCGCTGCCCTTCTGATCCCAGGTTGGCAGTTTAGAACCTGACTCCGTCCTGTGGTAGTTGAAGGCGCTCAAATACTTCAGCCCCGTGTCGGTATATTTACTGGCACGTAAAAGAAATCCTTCCGGACTAAATTCTGGCACCTCGGCATCTCGGAAAACCGTAAAGGTATATACTGGAAGTTAAATCGATAAAATTACTTGTAAACTGCGTGATCGTTTAGGAGCATTTGAACTATTCCAATTTCGGTAATATATGGCATGGTTCTCAATACTCCCACTTGTTCCACAAGGGCTCTCACGTTGAGAATTTTTAGTGATGACACTGCTTTCATTTTAGCCTGCTTTTTATTTTCATATTTCTTGTCTGACCTCTCTTGGTCAACTCATTTTCCCTTTCGCACAAATGATTTTAGGTTTGCAAAATCTGGGGAGTCCATCATGTTTACACCGTTCGTGTCCCTTGCACTTTTATTTGTGTATACCTTCATTCTTCGAGGAGCCCGCTCTCCTGTACTTGTACGTAAACAGTAGGTTCTCGTGACCTCGTGCCGAGATGGAGCAGCAGTTTTCAGGCACACCCGCAATGGAGATGTGAAGCATGTACCGTTTAACCACACAGCAGCCCTCCTAAATCAAGAATCTAACATGGGTAGCTGAGGAGGCAGACATCTTTTTCTCTGATTCGATGATGATTGTATCATGGTGTTTCATCTCAGGATATTCATCAATATCATCACACAACTATAATTCACCCACTCACTTCAGCAGCGATTACGGTGAGACGAGCTGTTTAGAGTAAGCAGTCTGACTCTGAAAATACCAAATTAAGGAAATATAGCCCCTGAAATCATTTCATCCAGGGGGAAACACACTGGCCAGGTTTATAACCAAAAGACTCCACTTCCACAGCCAGAATAACACCAAATCAGCTCTATTCAACAAGGTAATCAAAACATACTGCAGATACCCAAATGTATATACCGACAAACTATACCGACAAAAAAAAACAGATCATCTTCGTGTTATGTTAAGAAAGATGGTGCAATCGGATTGGCGGAGGAAATCTTTCTTTTGTAGAAAATGAGTTTACTTTGTTTCTTCCAGGCACGTGATTCAAATTGACGAACTCGCCATATTTGCTATGCCAGAGCACAAGCCACTGCCATGCTTCAAGGAATGGAAGGGGCGGGAGGGGAATTGGGGTGTATGATGGAGACAGATAGGCACAAGTTTCCTCGCTCTACTCGCACAGGATTGTGCCTGTCTCTTTCAGGCAATATTCAGAGTTCGTTTATTAAACAGCCGTGACTGCGCACACAGTATAAGGTCACACTGTATTTAAGGCACACTTGACAGTCAAGGAATGCACCGGATTGTTTCTCCTCTCGTCTGTTGGTCGCAGTAACGATCTTTATTATTTAACATGCTAGAAGATGCAACGCTGTCGCCACACAATTACGGAGAAACGAGCTATACAGAGTAAGTAGTCTGACTCTGAAAATACCAAATTAAACAGATCCCTTCAAGTCATTTTATACAGGAGGAAGCACACTGGCCTGGTTTATAATCGAAAGACTCCACTCCTTCACTCACAACATATAAAATGGAATGAAATACTGAAAGATGGAAACATACTCCCAATGGTTTGATTACAGTAGATATTCAATATGCCCCTTTCTTCTCCGATGCACAGTTCACAACGGTGTACCGGTACAGTAGTAGTGAATTTTGGACTCCATTCAGGATGTGTGTTGGGTCATACATTGCTTCTATCTCCAACTTCCCACTGCCTCACCTTTCCCTTCCCTCCACCGACAGCAAGAGGCAGCAGCTGGCTCTCTGGCATAGCAAATACGGCAAGTTCCTCAACTTAAATCGTCATTTTTCCCCAGTGGAAAAGGAATGTACAGTAAGAGTTCCAGTTCCCGACTTCCACTTGTTCGTGTGATGTATTATACAACAAACACTCCAAAAACCGTAAAAGGGAACTGATGCCACGAATGCGAATATATTGTATTATAGTGCAACTACCAACAAACTGAGCCTTCCACCTCTTCAAGAACCAACCATCACTGAAGTACATACTGGATATTGCTGTCAGCTCTAGAGAATGCCAATTGCACATTGCTACAGGAAATAACATGTCAGTTTTAGATATACAAAGGTATTTTAAGTAGCGCGGTAAAATGTGGTATGTACTGAACTGACACAAAGAACACGACGAAGACCCAGTGCGGTGGATTTGGTCAAAACTAGCAAAAAACTGCGAGGAACTGGACCCGGGACTCTTACAGATAACACACATATAAGAGACGCATAGAAATAAAAATATAACAGGGATAGGGTTAAGAACATAAATGTATTACGGAGAGAAAATCAAAAAATGTTGCATAGGCGAAACAGGGGGCCAAAAATCAAATAGATAATATTAATCATACGTGGCCCATAATCAAAATACGCAAGAAACATTGTTTATGGCACTTTCACACACGCTTAACTTGATAAAAGACGTGATGAAAAGTTACGTACAAGGGCTTGGCATCTATCATGATTAATTGAAGAGTATAATTTCAGGCGGGTACAAAGTATTTATTTTATGCACATCAGGTCTAAACAACGATACGTTTAGTGAGTAACAGCACCTTATCATAAAATTCTCCCTTTCAATTCATAAGGTACGACATAAAGCTCTCAACAATAAAAATCCACATACCCCGAGAATACAATATCATTAAGTAAAAGAGCATAAAACGGGAGAAGTGGGAAGGGTGCACCGAGCTCATAAAATCAAAGAGAAAGGGGAAGTTACCATGGTTTCACGCCAAACAACTAAAAAATATGGAAAGGCATACCGCAAAGTATAAAACATATTAAAATAGAAAATAGGTAAAGAAAGCCAATGACGGGAATGCGAAACGAGCAATAAATAAGTGAATTAGACACAAAAGGTCAGAACCACCCACGCTTACACAGAGACCAAGGGGTTAGGTCGCCGAATAGGGGGACGTATAAGAACGTCAAAGCACAGCACATAAGAAAATAAGCAACCGCTCTCGAGCTCAGACAGTATGAACCACAATGTGGTCCATCTTAAAGAGACGGAGTGTCTCCAACACCAAAACACACAGAAACAGGCCAATTGCGTTGTTACTTTGTATTCATACACCTTTTTTGGTGGACATGAAATATACAGAACACGCGATAAAATAATACAACATGAGCTCAAGCGGTAGGTAAATGAAGCGACATGAATGAAAGGTCTCGGCCGGCGCACAGCAAACAATCTCATACACACACACACCCACCCACACACACACACACACATGAATCCGTGTCACCTTCTGTTCTCAAAACAAACATAGAGAATCGGTAAATGAAAATACCGAAAAAAGCGTGTAAAAGTAAAGTTAACACTCAAATAAGTTAGAAACACACGTTATGAGGGAAACCTTTCTAACGCAACCACGGTGAGCACAGAACGAAGCATTAATAAAACCAAGAGAAGATTAATGAAAAATAAATACCTCGAATACATAAGCAATTAGCATCCTCGAAAGGCCGAGATGTGTACAAAGACATCTTGAATCTGTTAAAATATATTTTATATGCCACAAAGGCGGCATGGAAATTCAATCCTTCATCTTCTCAAGTCAAAAAACTCCCCACACAACCAATCAGAAAGATAATCCAAGACGGGGCAGAAAATAAATGCTTTGACCTATGCAAACCTATGAGATGCCATCTACCGGAATAAGTAGAGATTACGTAGTGGTAACAACACATAATGGGAAAGAGTAACAGTTCATAGATACAAGAGTTCGCTATGAAGGTGAAGACTTCAGAAAGGCAAACGTACCATAAAATGATAAGGTGCTGTTGAAATAGTCTAAGTGCCCCCTCGAAAATGAATTCTGTCTTGCTGATCAGACAAGAAGAATTCATTTTACTTGAAGGCTGAAACTTAAACTAAATTTGCGCGCACGACTACAACTAAACTTAATGCTAAGGTAACACCGGTACATTAGTACAATACAAAGGTGGGTACATATATGAGAATGTACGTTTTCCTTCAGAAACACGTGTAGACGTAAGTGTCCTATCTTAAGGTCAACACAAGGAAACGATGAAGAACAGAGTATTTTAAGACTTGAAGTGTTTCGCAGTCCAGTGAAGCGTATAAACATGTGCATGCCGAATACGATCACACTTCATTTTCTCCATATATTACGATTCGACTCCTGACTTTCATTTTGTCGTTATTAATCTGTGTTATTCATCTGATTTCTTAAAGGAGATAACAGTTTTATATTCCTGAAACAGAAAGAGGTCTGAGTATAAATAGATACAAGAGTTCTCTAGGAACGTGAGGATTTCAGAAAGGCAAACGTACCATAAAATTATTTGGTGCGGTTGAGTACTCAGGTTAAGAACATGACAGTTTTTCGCGTATAAGAAAAAGTGTCATTTGGACATGTCATCCATTGGCAGTGGCTTCATCTAATGAGGTGCGAAAGAGCGGTATACCATTCTCTACCAGCTGAAAGGAAATATGCCTGCCATATCAATCATGATAAACACAATTTTCGCCCAAAGTTGACACGTCAGCGTTTGCTATATGGCTAGAGAATTCTCAGTGCGTATTTTGATAATAACTGCAAGGTAAAATATTTTGAACCATCCCATATATGAGACACTAAACTTGTATGATACGTTCCACGATTTTTCAAGTGAATGTTGTCAAATAAAGCAAGTGTTGGATGAACAGGTAGACCCAGCAGATGAATTAAAGTTGGAGTTGGAGAGCTTGAGGGAGATAATAAGGATTCTCACAGATGACATGAAGGATGATAGGCCTCCCTCAAACAATATACAGGTTTCAGTAGGTGTAAATGAGGGAGGGGAAGGAAAGGGGGAATTGCAGAAGACAGGTGGTCTAATGTTCTAAGGGGAAGGAGATTGCAGACTACGGGCTCTATTCAGGATCAGAATTCAGAACAGGTGTCTGTGAGAAATCGATACGAGTCACTCCAGGTAGAACAACAGAGGGAAGATGAGGAACAGGGAACTGTTGCTGAGATGTGTGGGAGTAGGAGGAAGGGAAAAGGTAGGAATGGGAAATGTAGAGTGGAGGATAGGAAAAGGCTGGTGGAACAGCGTCATGGGAACGAGAAAAGGGAGGAGGAAATAGCTTCTGTGGCTATCAGGAAAGATAGGGCTGATCAGTTGCGGAGGCGATCAAATGAGTTGGGTGGGATTGAGGCTCTGATCATGGGGATTCCATCGTTAGACATGTGGGGAAAGTGTGTGGAGGAATGTGAAGCAGGGTAGAATGTTATCCAGGAATTAGGTTGAGGCAGATGTTGAGGAAGCCCCGTGGTGTAGTGGTAGCGTGCCTGCCTCTCGATTCTAGGCCAGGTCAGGGTTTTTACCTGGACCTGAGGGCTGGTTCGAGGTCCACTCAGCCTACGGGATTAGAATTTAGGAGCTATCTGACAGTTAGATAGCGTCCCCGGTCTAGAAAGCCAAGAATAACGGCCGAGAGGATTCGTCGTGCTGACCACACAACACCTCGTAACCTGCAGGTCTCCGGGCTGAGCAGCGATCGTTGATAGGCCAAGGCCATTCAAGGGCTGCAGTTCCGTGGGGCTTGGGGGTTTTATATGTTGAGGATAGTAGAAGAGAAGGAGGAGGGGAAGGAGAAGGTGGTAGTGTTTCACGTTGGTACCAACAGCGTAAGGCAAGCTGATAAAAGTATCAACATGGTTGGAGATGTGTGGGATCTGGTAAATGCAGCACGGGATAAGTTTAAGGAAGCGGGGATTGTTATCAGTGGAATACGGTGTAGCAGGGATACTGACTGGAGGGTGATTGGGGATTTAAATGAGACCATGGAGTGGGTATGTTGGAAAGTGGGAGTGAAATTTCTAGACCCTAATGGGTGGGTAGGAGATGGAGATCTGCGCTCAGATGGCCTTCACTTAAGCCGCAGTGCTTGGAAGGGTAATAGGGAGGTACATTCAGGGAAACGAGGTGGTCTCGGGAGCGGTGATAAGGGTACAGAGATCTGGAAGTCAAGTAGGGATAGCATTAAAATGTTAGTGTTGAACTGTAGAAGTATTGTAAAGAAAGGAATAGAGTTAAGTAACTTAATAGATATATTGTCCCCTTTTTACCGGGCAGGCTCAGCCGGAGAGCGAGGGTCCCAAGGGTGGAAAGTTGGCTGTCAAGCTTTGCTTAATTTTGAGGACAAGGAAAGAAACAAGGACTGACGACAATAGTACAAAAAGAATCAAACAACAGGTTTTGACTTTTATTATCAACTACCACTAAATGGAAATTACAATATCTTGTTAGAAATCTTGATGGCAAAAAAATCTTCTCATCCGGTCTCTCTCTAGATACAGCTCTTAAAATTTTGAACCCATTTCCACGTTAAATAATTCTGTAAATATAAAAAATTATTGTTAGCCCACACTTGGCTTGACAAAATACAAAAATAAAATTCTACATTGGGATAAATTTCCTTTTGGTCATACTTGAATTATTTACAAGATGAGAACGAGCAGATCTCAATTGGCTATTTGCTCCGCAAATGATTTTAAACCTTTGAATTGTCAGATCTCTCCCTGACGACATTTATTACTTCAAAATAAAATTTAAATTATCAAATAATTGATAAATTACGGCGTCTAAGTACACTATAAACAAATACTTAATCGCGTTGTTCTACTCATGGATAATTTTATGTCACATTATCTTGTTCATAAACATGAAATTATTCAAATTAAGTCAACAAATCTTATTCAGAAAATCATCATTTCAGAATACCTTTATCGGACACATTTCTATTGAATTGTATTCAGACAATAATTATTCCTACAAAAATGTTCTCTAATATTCAACTGGACAACACGTAAAGTTAACCTTAAACCTCTGACGCCTTGATGAAATTTAACATTTTAAGCTTTAAAACACAATGGGCCTTTGTCCAAACGAGTGAAATAACCCCTCCTTATTCATTGGCGTTTGAAATTCTAATTTTGATTCAACTTAATTTTTAAATAAAATTTACTAAAGGTTAAACTCCAAATAAAATAAATCATCTCGAACAACGGTGTTAACAACCTGAGCCCAACCTGACAAAAACACAAGGCCAGGTCAAAACCACGTTTCAGAGAAGAAAATATATCGCCAGTCACAGAAATTAATACAGCACACACATACCACATTCACACAAAGACACACGCGAATTACCTACAATATTTACAACAAAATCTAGTTCTTCATTATATGGTTTTGATTTTTAACCCTGGACATGCGAGTTCTCGTGATGATGATATCGGCTAAAGAAAGATTTTATTTTCGACTCTCGGATATGTGACGGAACTTCAGTAGTCAGTTGGTCAAGGATGATGTAGATTCCACAACGTTGGTTACAACAGCATTAGCAGTAAATATCTGGAAAATGGGTCGGCTATGGACACGCACATAATACAGGTCAAATATAGCATTCACGTTTATGGCTCATGAGTCACGACTTTATTATTACTCCATTCTACATTCTCAAATTTCCACGTGCTCAGCAACTGAAGACAATACGTTTACTACGCACATATTACTCAATAAATATTCAATAAATGATTTTCAACCATTCAACAACTACATTAATTGATCCATCAGGATTCTGCCATATTCCAGGCCCATCTCCACTACAACTGAGCACTCATAAGTATCGATACAAAATCGAGCAATATTTACACTCATGGCCCTTTATCGATTAATTTAACCGAAGTGAAATTCTTATTATTATTATTATTATTATTATTATTATTATTATTATTATTATTATTATTATTATTATTATTATTATTATTATTATTATTATATGCACGAGATATTACGTGAACCAAAGCTTGACAATAAGCAAGATGACTCTAACACGTGATAAATCCAACAAGAAGGAATTTACGTAGAAATTCGGTATGCAGAAAAAGAATGCCGGAAATCTGTCCCACATTGTTTCCTCATTGAAAATATTCCAAAATTCAAATTATTAGTTATCGTCGATGACAATGGTTTAATTAATGCTAGGCGATTAAATGGGACATTCAGACCAATCACAGAAGACACACATATCCTAATTACACTAATAGGTTTTACTAGTCATTCACACTCAGCCTGACAACACTACCATCTCCCAGTGAAAGAAGAATGAAATGATCAATTATTACTGCAAATGTAGAAGAAATATCAACGCTAATGAATAAGCAAGCATTACTTCTACCAAGATGAACAGAGGAATATTAAAAAAAGGTGCTTAAATGCATGATGGAACTGGATATCTGCCGGTGATCTGGAATTTCTGGATCACATGGTGTTGGATGGCTGCTTCTGTCGTTATCTCCCCATGTTAGATTTTGCCTTCATTTAGAACACCATGGCAGCAGCGAAGTTCAATGCAGGAACTCTGTAGGGTTCCTCTTCAATTTGTGGAAACATCTTGAGGTACTTCAGTAGCCACGTGTTAATCCTCTTCCTTCTTCTTATGCGGTATAAGCTGAAACTAACACAAGTCTTTAGGAAATATTCACACACAAATAAGCCAAGTTTAGATGATGAACGACACTTAAGTTAGCCTGTGAAGGTTCGTCAGAATCGTAGGTTATCGTACGTAAAAGGATGATTTTTCAAGTCCAACTACAGAATGCTCGTGTTCAAAATTTTCTGCAGAATAATTAAGAGCGCCGATTCAGTCATTCAGCAGGAGAACAAGAGCGCAAGATAGCAATAGCGCAAGATAGCAACAGCGCAAGATAGCAAGAGAGTATTTCTTCGCAAAACTAAGGTATTTATTAACTTCCTGAGGTAGGTGTGGCTCCACGTCGTCTTATATTTGGCTGCCGTCTTCCTCCTGATAGGTTATTATAATGCTGGAAAGTGCTCTCATTTGAAGACACTTGTCATGCGTATTCACGTCGCAGCGGCCTTGAGAGCCCTCGCTGGGTCACGTGGCACAGCTGATCGCTCCATTGGAAAATCAATAATTCGCTCCGGGCTGACTAAAACCGGTTCCCAACATGTGAACACGTCTCTAACCCGGGCTGGAAATATCTCGCCCGCGCGAATTAAATAATAGCCTGATAGTTGACTGCACTATAAAACGTTCATTATAGGCCAATTTGACGGGGACAATATATTTACCGGATATTGTAGTAGGAGTTGAATCATGCCTGCGAAATGGTGTAATGGATGCGGAAATTTTCTCACGGAACTGGAGTATGTATCAGAGAGATAGGATAGGATTGGTGGGTAGGGGGAATATTCATTCTGCTGAAGGAAGAATTTGTAAGCTACGAAAAGTTAAATATAATACACTTGAAACTCTAGGTGTAAGGCTCATTCCTTAAGATGATAGGCAACTATATCTTGGGAGTGTACAGAACGGGAAAGGGTAGCGCTGACACGGATTCAGAATTATTCGATAAGATAATCATCTATGTGGGAAACAACATGGAAAGGAATGTGATTGTAGCGGAATATCTGAATTTACAAAACGTCAATTGGGAAGGAAATGCGAACGACAGGAAGCATGACCAACAAATGGCAAATAAGTTAATATGGGAGGGAAAGTTGAATCAGAAAGTGATTGAACCAACTAGAGGGGAAAATGTGCTGGATGTGGTGCTGGTAAAACCAGATGAGCTCTAGAGAGAAACCGAAGTAATAGATGGTATTAATGATCATGAAGTTGTTTTTGTCGTAGTTAAAAATAAATGTCATAGAAAGGAAAGTCTTAAAATTAGGACTATTAGGCAGTACCATACGGCTGATAAAGTAGGCATGAGGCTTTTTGTAAAAAGTAATTATGATTGGTGGAAAATGGTAAAAAATATGTAAATAGACTCTGGGATGGGTTGAAATCAAATAGTTGAGGAATGTGATAAAAGGTTTATACCTTTAAATGTGGTAAGGAATGGTAAGGACCCACCTTATTTTAATAGAGAAATAAAGAGACTAAGAAGGAGGTGCATATTGGAAAGAAATAGATTTAGAAATGGCGGTGGAAGTAAGGATAAATTGAAGGAACTTACTAAAAAATTGAATCTAGCAAAGAAGGCAGCTAAGGATAATATGATGGCAAGCATGAATTGGCAGTCATACACATTTTAGTTAAAAATGGAAGGGTATGTATATGTACTTTAAGGCAGAAACATGTTCCAAGGAGGACATTCCAAGAATAATTAATGAACAAGGGGAGTGTGTATGTGAGGATCTTCAAAAGGCAGAAGTATTTAGTCAGCAATATGTACAGATTGTTGGTTACAACTTTAATGTCCAGATAGAGGAGGAGACTAATGCTAAAGAAGTATTAAAATTTACATATGATGGCAATGATATTTACAATAAGATACAAAAGTTGAAAACTAGAAAAGCGGCTGGAATTGATAAGATTTCTGGGGATATACTAAAAGCAATGGGTTGGGATAGAGTACCATATCTAAAGTACTTATTTGATTATTTTTTGGTTAAAGGAGCCGTTCGAAATGAATGGAGAGTTGCTATAGTAGCCCCTGTTTATAAAAGAACGGGTGATAGACATAAAGCTGAAAATTACCGGCCAGTAAGTTTGACATGCGTTGCATGTAAGCTTTGGGAAGGAATTTTTCCTGACTATATTAGACATGTTTGCGAAATTAATAACTGGTTCGGTAGAAGACAGTTCGGTTTTAGGAAAGCTTATTCCACTGAAGCTCAACTTGTAGGACTCCAGCAAGATATAGCAGATATCTTGGATACAGGAGGTCAAATAGACTGTATCGCGATTTACCTGTCTAAAGAATTTGATAGGAAGGATCATGGGAAACTATTAGCAAAAATGAGTGCAATTGGACTAGACAAAAGAGTGACTGAATGGGTTGCTATATTTCTAGAAAATATATCTCAGAGAATTAGAGTAGGCGAGGCTTCATCTGACCCTGTAATAATTAAAAGGGGAATTCCTGAAGGCAGTATTATTTTATCTTTATAGTTTCTTATATATATAATTGATATGAGTAATGAAGTGGAATCAGGGGTAAGGCTTTTTGCGGATGTTGTTATTCTGTACAGAGTAATAAATAAGTTACAAGTTTGTGGGCAACTGCAAAATGACCTCGATAATGTCGTGAGATGGACAGCAGGAAATGGTACGTTGGAAAACGGGTTTAAAAGACAGGTTGTGAGTTTCACAAATAGGAAAAGTCCTCTCAGTTTTAATTACTGCGTTGATGGGTAAAGGATGTAAAGGTGTGGGCATATAAGTCTCTGTTAAAACCCCAAATAGAGTATGGTTCCAGGGTATGCAGCTCGATTTGTTCTGGGTGATTTCCGACAAAAGAGTAGCGTTACAAAAATGTTGCAAAGTTTGGCTGGGAAGAACTGGGAGAAAGAAGACGACCTGCTCGACTGAGTGGTGTGCTCCGAGTTGTCAGCGGAGAGATGGCGTGGAATGACATTAGTAGACGAATAAGTTTGAGTTGCGTCTTTAAGAGTAGGAATGATCACAATTTGAAGATAAAGTTGGAATTCAAGAGACAAATTGGAGCAAATATTGGGGATTGGAATAACTAATGAAGGGAGATGTTTAATAAATTTCCAATTACTTTGAAATCATTTAAGAAAAGTCTACGAAAACAACAGATAGGGAATCTTCCACCTGGGCGACTGCTCTAAATGCTGATCAGGATTGATTGATTGATTGATTGATTGATTGATTGATTGATTGATTGATTGATTGATTGATTGATTGATTGATTGATTGATTGATTGATTGATTGATTGATTGATTGATTGATTGATTGATTGATTGATTGATTGATTGATTGATTATGTTCGCTGAATTCGTAATATGGAGGATCGAATTGTAATGGTGACGTTGGCTAACCTGATTGTGATATTCTCTGGCTGTTGTACCCGTTAACTTCTTTAAACCGAGTTCGGAAGTACTGATGAGCACTTTATAGAACATATCACAACACCACTGTAGACCCTACCTGCTAATCAAGAACTTTGTAACCATTAAAATAAGATTTTTGAACGTCGATTACACCCCTGTGCTTTTGACCAATGTAGTCTTATCACGAGATGAAATTTGTAGTAACGGCTGTTATGAAGCTGGCTGATCAGTTACTTGGTGTTCCACATAACAATCGATACTACCGGGACATAAGAATTTGAAGGGTCCAGTTTTCATATATAAAGTGTATTATTTGAGACAACTTACTGACGTCGAATGACTATTCGTGGAGGGTGTGGACTAGTCGCCTTCGTTACTTCAGTTACCCTTCATATCCTACCCATAATCTTATTACGAACTCGCTGTTATTGGTCCATGTGAAGGGCTTGAGACCTGTGGTTAGAGAAGAAATCAGATTCGAACTTCGATTGTTTCCACTTGACAGCAAGCAGGAACTGTACAGTATTAATGGAAATATGTGGTTAAGATGGTAATATTAATAGCGAAATTACTACTTGGTGAGGGAGAGTGAGAAATAGATTTGAAGAACGAAAAACACGTGAAATAGACGCGACACTTTTCCTCCACCCCAAGAATACTACACAGGCGACAACAATATATTCACTTTATACGGAAAATAGTAATTTATTAGAAAGAAACATACAGTTGATTCTGCTCCGTTGGGCGAGCGTTTTGTTTGTCCACCACACAGGTTAACAGAAAGCGTACTCCTAATTCTTCCCTTACTTCACCTCCACTACTTATTTTTTCGCACTAAAACATCGAATGTTTTCGGAGACGCAAGTTTCTTTTCTATCTGTCTTATGACTTTTGCTGCATTTTCTTAGTTTGACATTTGATGATTTGTGCAATGTACATGAAAAAAATCCTATAAAATTTGAGATAATTTATAATGTTTTGTTATCGTAGAGGGAAGATAACGCTTTACATGCTCAAAGGATTATTAAAGTTATTTCTTTATTTTAGAGTTTCTAAAGTTTTCAAGAGTTCGTTTATTCCGTTTTATTAACAGTGACCACCTACTCCCGTTTTCTGAGTTAGGAACCAATATCTACTTAACTGTGTTAACAATCCATTGCATGTCAATTTGTGGTTCAATAAATTGATACAGAGCTTCACTATGGGCAGTTTAATGCTACAGCTATAATAAAATTACTTGTATAAATTTACTACCTATGTAATGGAACGTAGCAATGAATTGTTTATATTAGCGCTGTTGAGATATTTATGCAAATTACGGTCATGGCTCACTCAAAGTTACATTTAACATGTACTTTTATTCAATTTATTTCTTTGTATTGGACTTCGACTGTAAAATCGATTTCACTCACCTGCCAACTGCATTAGAGATTGCATTAAAATAAAACTTTATTAATTCGTAGTTCTGGCAAAATATGCAAAATTAAAATCTGTTAAATTAAATATAAAATTTGTTAAATTTCCCCCTGACTTGTCTCCTTGTCAGGCTCAAATTAGACGCCTGCGAGGCTCTAATATCGATTACGTTCACAGAACGAGATGAATAGATTTTACCATGAACTTCAAAATGACGTTCACAATATTATGGGCCGGGCTGAGTGGCTCAGACTTTCGAGGCGCTGGCCTTCTGACTCCAACTAGCCAGGTTCTATCTGGCTCAGTCCGGTGGTATTTTAAGCTGCTAAAATACTTCAGACTCATGTTGGTAGATTTACTAGCACGTAAAAGAACTCCTGCAGGACTGAATTCCGGCACCTCGGCGTCTCCGAAAACCGTAAAAATGTAGTTAGTGAGACGTAAATCAAATAACCTTATTATATTGATATTCGCTATTCTGTTTGTCATATTCTGTAATTCGAAAATTCGACCACATCGAATGTGTGTCGGAGTTATTTTACCTCACTTACACGCCAGATTGGTTTGTAACGCAGGTACTTTTTATTTAGATAAGTAAAATAATGTATTTGGTCTTCAAATACTCTGTAAAGGGATCAATAATGAAGAGTAGTATTATTGTGTACGTAAGTTTTATAACAGTTGGACGAACAACTCTCTACTGTATGTCAATTTGAGATTTGAACTGTTGTTAAATACCTAGGTGATATATATAAATACTGTTTCTTCCCTTTTTTGTATTTCTATACCTCATTAAATTGTTGTTAAATACCAAGTGTGATTGAAAAACCGACCCATGTCTTGATATATAGTGGACATAAAAGGCGTGTCTAGAAAGTACGGTCAATGGACTGATATCGAAATGGCAAAGTGTGTTAACACTGAGTGGATGCGCATATGAATAGAGAGACAACTCGAGAAGCGCCATGTAGCGTTGAACACACGAAGCTGAAGCAGGTTAGTCTGCTGCGGCCAGTCAAACGTAGTGCGTATGAAGTCTTATGTTATAGTGCAATGGAGCAACGGATAAACATCACGTTTTTTTACAAATTGGGATAACGACAATGGAGGTGCATGCGGTGAATGTGCTCGTGTACAGTACGTTAACCGTAAGCATAAAGTGTGTTTACGACTGGTAGAAATGCTTTCGGGGTGGACAGGAAACTCTCGATGATACGCAACATCCAGGCCGCCCACCAACAAGCAGAAGTGCAGAAAACATCAAACATGTGCGCCAGATGCTGGCATAAAATTAGAGATTAGCAAGGACTGTGTGAACATCATTATTTACAACAATTTGGGTAAGCGAAAGAACTGTTCAGCATTTGTGCAGCGCACATTGACTGACGAGGAGAAGGCAATTAGAATGGAAATTTCTGGAGAATTCAATGACACATGTGACCGAGAGCCATCTTTTCTGAAAACCATCATGACAGGCGACGAGAGCTAATGTTACTAAGTGACAATCAATGGCATGTTGTTCACCGAGTTCCTCACGTTCGAAAAAGCATCAAGTCCGGGATCAAGACACTGTCGACCACAGTTTTCGAGAGAAATGGAATGATCTACCGGGAATTGGCACCGGAGGGTCAAACTGTCTAGCCGCATTCTACAAGAAACTTTTAATCCTTTGCTGCTACGCATCTAGCGGGTTTGGCAAGAGTTGTATAGGACCGAAAAATTAAGTCTCCTTTACGTCAACGCCCGCCCACACACTGCGATCCGGGCACGCAAATTCTTGGCTAAAGGGCGCGTAACTCACTGTACTCCAACATCCACCGTATTGCCATAGGTGGTGCCTACAGACTTCATTCCGATCCCCGCCTAAATGGAATCCTTGTGTTGACACAGGCGACATCCAAAGACGCGTGACAAAGCCTCGATCGATTCGAAAAGACTATTTTGTTGCCAGTTCCCAGCCTCAATACACAAGTTGCCGAAAGGGTGCTGTGGCCAATGACGGGTACTTTTAAGGCAACTAAATGTATTTTTGAACTTCTATTTTCATTGTGATATGTTATTATTCACCGCATTCTTTCAGAAGCACCTCGTACAGTTGCTGCAAATGGACGATGAATAATGCTCCGCGCGTATGCACAAGTTTCCTCTCTCTACTCGCAGAGGATTGTCCTTGTCTCCTACAGGCAATATCCACTGTTCGTTTATTAAGCAGCCGTAACTGAACACACAGTGCAAAGCACACTATAATTAAGACGCACTTGCCAATCAAGGAATGCACCAGATCGTTTCTCCTCTCGTCTGTTGGTTCAGTAAGGTTCTTTATTATTTAAGATGCTCGAAGATGCAAGCCCACGATTGTGTATTCCTTCACCCATAACATTATGAATGGAATGAAGCACAGAGCGAAAGAAACAATACACCCCATAGTTTGATCACAGGAGATGTTCCGTATGCCCCCTTCTACTTCCATACACAGTTCACAACGGTTTAGCAGTGACCTATGGACTCTGTTTAGGATGTGTCGTCTATCGCTCATTACCTTTACCTCATATTTCTCCTACTTTCCTTCCCTTTCCCCCCTCTGACGCACAGCAACAGGCAGCGTCTGGCTCTCTGAAATAGCAAATACGGCCAGTTCGTCTATTTGAATTGCGCGCTCGGATGTAACAAATTAACCTCGTTATCTCGAAAGGAGAATTTCCTCCTCCAATCCGATTGCACTATCATTCTTAACATAACACGAAGTGCATCCTTGATTTTCGTCGGTATAGTCATGATACACCCTGTATAATGAGTTGGAACTGCGGCAACATTCTATTCCACTGAGAACAACGTAGCAATGGAAGAGAGCGGAGCGCAAATGAACGCTTAAGGCAGATTTCAGTAAAACCTCGGGAAAACGAAATGCCCCTGAACCAGAAGGAGGCAGACAACGTTATTCCTGATATGGATTTATCGTCACTTCCCAAAATTACCTGTTGCTTCTCCATTGCATTCTTTCCTTAAATACAGTTATACCTCTGTTGATTCCTTGAAATTCCGTCATTTGATGACTGGCTGGTAAAATCTCCAACGATATCCTTGGAATTTAATTAACTTCTCTCTGAGGTTACAAATATCTTAACCATCATATCTTATGCTGTGGGTTTTACGTCGCTCCGTTTGAAACCGGTCTTGTGGGGGCAATATTTTCATTGCTTCGGTATTCTGGGAATACAAACGGCAACAGTTCTTTTATAGTCATGAATTTACTGAGCCTTGTGGGATAGGAAACCCAACTATCTAAGTTTAGATAACAGTGCAATTTTGAGATTTTCGATGTACCGAATAGTATTATTGGGCACTTCATTGTTTGCAATAGCTTGAATGTAACTAATAGTATTATTGCACACTTCATTGTTTGCAATAGCTTGAATGTAACTAATAGTATTATTGCACACTTCATTGTTTGCAATAGCTTGAATGTAACTAATAGTATTATTGCACACTTCCTTGTTTGCAATAGCTTGAATGTAACTAATAGTATTATTGCACACTTCCTTGTTTGCAATATCTTGAATGTAACTAATAGTATTATTGCACACTTCCTTGTTTGCAATATCTTGAATGTAACTAATAGTATTATTGCACACTTCCTTGTTTGCAATAGCTTGAATATAACTAATAGTATTATTGCACACTTCCTTGTTTGCAATATCTTGAATGTAACTAATAGTATTATTGCACACTTCCTTGTTTGCAATAGCTTGAATGTAACTAATAGTATTATTGCACACTTCCTTGTTTGCAATAGCTTGAGTGTAACTAATAGTATTATTGCACACTTCCTTGTTTGCAATATCTTGAATGTAACTAATAGTATTATTGCACACTTCCCTGTTTGGAATAGCTTGAATGTAACTAATAGTATTATTACACACTTCCTTGTTTGCAATAGCTCGATTGCCACATCACTTAGATCCTCAGTGAACTGCGGCCATAAAGACTAACTAGACTGATGGACAATTCTGTGCACAAATGCACTATATATTCATTGCTCCATGCTAACTCGATATCCAGGCAATATTAAAGAGCACTTCATCGCTGAAGCGCCGGGCAGTATAACAGGGTTTATGGCTAATGGAGATAGTAATCTCACTCATTTAGAACCAAAATTCATAAGCTACAATGATAAGCTCAGGGCCAAGCCAGTGCTCCTTTCCTCGTTCTATTTGGTTTCAGTCCTAACCTGTAAAAGGGTCCAGGACATGCTGCGTCAACGCAAGGAAGTAATTCTTCTGCCTAAAGAGCAGGGCAACGAGACAATTTGCACTATGTACGGCTTTGATCCTGCATGAGACATGAAGCTGATATACTATTAAGTTGATCCTGGTAGGTCTCCGGTAGATTGTGGACACAACAAAACTACCAATATGATTCTGAACAGCACTTTATCTAATTTGTAATATTCTTAATTAATTCATCGCCTTCCGTCAATTCACTCATGATTTATATCACTGGAAATACAACACTACATTTACTGTCGGTATATTCGGAAACTCAATCTAGCATCCACATATTCTTTCACAAATGTATTCTGTCTGTCGCATAACACTTGGAAATTTGTTTAGTAAACATAATGCCGAAAGTATATCAAGGTATCAAATATATAAAATTATCAACGTACGTGTCATCAATGGGTCCTATAACGTCCACCGTAAGAGGAGACTGTTGAATTTTTCAGAGAAGGAATAGGAAAGTACCAGGGGCTTAAGGGATCAGAAACAAGACATAGCGTACGATAGCAGTATTTAATATTCATGTGTAAGAAGAATACACACAGAGTAGTGCTATATACTAAATATGAGTAAACAGAAGCACATCACATTCAGACACTTGAGCACGTGAGCCGGCCTGAGAGATTTAGATTGTAGAGCGTTGGCTTTCTGAATCCAAGACTGTGGATTCGGTCCGAGATCAGTCTCGTGGTAAGTGAAAGTGTTCAAGTACCCCAGGCTTGTGTCGGTGGATTTACTGGAACGTTAACGAACACCTACGGGATAGAATTTCCGACACCTGGAAGTTTCTATGAACTCTATAAGTAGTGTGTGCTATATAAATCTAATAATATTAGTATTTTTTATTACTGAGAATGTGACGTCAAGCCCAGCTTATAAATAACAATTAAACATCTGTTCGAAATATTGTTCATAATATGGTTGGGCTTAGGCTCCACTAAATTCGATTATGCTTTAAGGTGAAGTCAGACGTCGTTAATAGCTGTCAGAGAGTGGACACTAATTAATAGAAGGCCACAGCGGCTGTCTTCCAAGTTCTTGCCTTCCCCCATTCCAGCGTCATCATAAGTGGTAGTACGACGCTGAAGAGCTAACAAGAGAAATCTTCCCGGTCAGAGTGGGACACTAGCACACTGAGCAACTTCAGAAATGTTTGTTTACTCGGATGTTCATGCGAAATCATTTCTTCAAACTTGCAGTGAAGGAAATGTGTCCGATGTAAATTCGTTATTTTAACCTTATATCTTGTAAATGTCATTGAAATATAAGTGAACGCAAACTATAATATGTAAATGTAAGCAACAGCTGTATTTCTCTCTGAGCAGTTTCCTTTATTACTGTTCATATGCCCCTTGCTTAGCTCCTCAATTTAAATAACTGTTCAAGGTAGTTAAATCAGCCATCCAGCAATACGAATTTATCTTAATTCTGATTGCTTTACCCTGCATAAAAGCTTCCGTAATGAATTTTTATTTCTTTGAACATGATATTGATATTACAGTTTAGTGAGGTGATCACAATAGACACACACTTACTAGCTACAATGTAGTGCGTGACTCTGTGATACACTGCTTTATATTTAATCATTGAATTTGTCATAATTACAATTATGATTAAATAATATTGAATACACGCGTATTATCACAGCAATTAAATTGATTCTTGACCATTACATAGATATATAGATATTTAGTAAATCGTTGGGCTGGAGTCACTAATAAACCTTCCAGTTAGGTAGAGCATGACGCTTTTCGTATTCTAAAAGGTGTGGGGTTATAGGTTACTAGACAACATACCACGATGCAGGTTTTGGAGGAGTTTACAATGGTTAGATATCCACATTGATTCATGATTCAGGATTCAGGATTCAGGATTCAGTGTGCTAGTTTCAGGACTGAAATAATTAATTGACTGAATTTGTAACCAAACAAAGTTGAAATAAACTTGAAATTAAATATTAAATTCATCGTTACAAAATAATTAAAGTTTAAAAAAACAAAGTGAAATGAGTTGGAAAAGGCGCTACTGGCACTCGCTTGACCTAAACTCTTGCCGGTACAAATCGCATCATCTTTGAAATGTGAAATTGCTCCACTGGGTCGTGATACCTTAAACTGCCTCTGGCTGACAGCTAGGACGTTCCTCTGGTTGTTGAAATCCATGACCTCTGCGATGTCGCTCGCATAGTTTTTCCGCTTATGTAAGCAAACACACTAGTAAAAGCAATCCTGACGACCTAATTTCGTGTTGGTACCCCAATGCTACCAAACATCCTAGGCTTGGTTTCGTCAATGAAATGACCTGGTACAATTAGGCAAACTGCTTTCTGCAAAAATTCAGTCACCCTGCTTCTTATATATAACTGAGCGGACGTTAATCCATACTGGCGATACAGCGCCCAGTAAGCTCACCGGACAAAACAAATTAGTCACCAAATTGCACACACACACAGATGGATCTTTAAGCCTGTATAGATGGCGCAGCGTACGCGTTCCATGCTCAACCACAAGCGCACTGCCTCTTCGTGAGCATAGGGCAGTAGCGATCACTGAGACATTGATGTTTCAAGTGGACATTGTATGTTAACATGGGTAGATGTAAGGATGTGAGAGAGTGGCAAAAAGAGGGCAGTCGTGCTTGGCCATGCCCGTGCCCATACGGTGCCTGATGTCACTGGATTTGTTGGTGTCTCGCAGCGGACTCTTCAAGGTGTCTGCAAGCAGAGGTGTACTACACGTGGCCACGGAACACGACGTCGGAGAAAGATCCTGTCTGAGAGGGACCGGAAACGCGTTTCACAATTTGTGAATCAAAATCGCTTGCAAACCCGTCGGGTATCACTGCAGTCGGTGAATTAAGGTCTAACCTGTTAACAATGCGGCAGAAACTGCATGCAATTAACATTTGGAGTCGGTCACTTCGGCGATACTGGCGATAAGGTGCACAGTAAACTCACCGGACAAAACAAATTGGTCACCAGAGTGCGCAAGCACGCGATCCTCATAGAGTGGCTTAACCTGGATGCGACGTACCTGCACAACCTTGTGGACTCACTTAATAACCGAATCCAGGCGGTTATCGAATTCAGAGGCTGAGTTACAAGTATTAAATCATGCTTGCTTTTCAGTCAACATCTGAATGATGAGTATTCTATTGACATCCCCGATTTTTCAAGATGACAACAGCAACACAGGCACATAAAGCTTCGCATCTTCAATGGGCTAGAAATTATCGAACATGAACAGTGGCTGACTGGCGGGACGTAATGTGGTCTGACGAACAACGTGTTTATCTGTATTCCAATGACGTATGTCGTCGAGTGCACCGAAGGCCAAGTGCGCAAGTTAAGTTCAAGCCGGAGGTGGGTCTGTGATGTTTTCGGGGTGTTTTTCTATCATAGATTGGGCCAGCTCTCTGAGATGACCGTTAACATGAGCCGGCATGTATATTTAAACATCCTGGAAGATCGGATGTTGCCCTTCAGTCAGTACTCTACTGATACACCGATATTTCAAGATGACAACAGCAAGGTGCATTGCGCTGAACGTATATGTGACTGATTTTATGGACACTCCCCCACCCGATTACATCTCTACTGGCCTGCAGAATGCACCTGACTTGAACCCCATTGAAAATCTGTGGGAAATGTGTTGAAACAGCGGGTAGAACGCTGGCATCAGCACCCTGCAATTTGGTGGAATTGCGTGATCCTCATCGAGGGGCTTAACCTGGATGCGAAGTACCTGCACAACATTGTGGACCCACTTCCTAACCGAATCCAGTCGGTTATCAAATCCAGAGGCTGAGTTGCACAGTATTACATGATGCTTGCCTTTCAGTCAACATCTGCATGATGAGTATTCTATTGAAATCCCCGATTTTCAAGATGACAACAGCAAAGTTCATTGGGCTAGACACAGATGCGACTGGTTCTATGAACATTCCCCAGCCTAATTTTGTGTCCTTTGAGCTCATCTACTCTATATGTTGTATAAGTGTATCAGTAGATAACGCGTATGAGTCACACTATATCAGTACATACCTGACAATACAAGTTTAAGACTAGTAGTATAAGAGGTATATGAGAGATATCAAATTAATGCAAGCCCTTATAGCACATTGGACAGTCGCGTAGCTTGCCCTACTAAAAATCTCTCTCACTGGAAGTACGTCGGTTTGCCAGCTCCAAACTATCTCCTGCATGATGACGCTTATTCCTAACGTTATCAGGCTACTGTAACAGTAAGAATTCTTGTGGCTGCGCGCCATGTTGCCCTTCGGCAATGGATACTCTGACGTGTCCACACAATCTCCTATAAAAATTTTATTTTCCTCATCAACGCCAGGTCCTCAATTAGTTAAAGTTTGATATATTAAGTCATTCAACAGATAACAATATATTGTGACCGTATCGGCACAATTAGTATTTATTTCAAGTGATATGCTTGGTTAGAAAGCAGGCAGCTAGCTCTCTTTGTGTGGATGTTGGGAGTATCATCAGGTTGTGCAATAAGACGCCCGCCAGAGAGGCGCCTCACCCGCCCACTGGGTGGCTTAAAGAATCCCCGAACTAGGCACACGTCATAGAAGAAGCAGGAGAAGAACACTATTTAGCGACTCCATATTGGAAAACAAATGCCAGCGTACAGCGATGCCAAAGCGATCGGGCTAAATTTAATGCATTTTCGGCGTAAATAAGGCTTGATTAACAAAATTGCACCCGTCAGAGCAGCGTGCTGAATTTTGGTGGAATTATAAAGTCAGGAGTTCTGATAGAAAATACTCTCCAAGCGACAGGCGTTGGTAAACAACTTATATAACTCCGTTAGCGTACGTACGCCTAGTGAAAAACCAGATGCCTTCGGGGACTCCCTACTTCCCCTCCAAACTGATTAATTAATTACTGCAGATCCGCCGAACATATTCACCTCCGCATATCATAGAGTACTTGTGCATAACCAAGTCACACAGTCTAGCGTATTGCTAATTGCGACAGGCTGGTTTATCCAGGAGCAGTCGAAATAAGAGTGGGGGGATGGTCTCATGTGCCGCCCCTACCGCCGGGATCAGTATACGTTTTTGCACTTCCAGGGAGCTTTAGCATTCGTTGAGGAGCTTTCGACGGGAAACGACGGCCGGTCCGCTATCGAATTACCGCTCCATTGTATACTGTGTGAACAAAGCGGGAGTGAAATCTTTCAGTTTTTTCGATTATAATTTGTGATAGGCAACAGAAGATTACGGTAATGAGATGTACTTTAGATCTCGGTTGCAAAGTAGACTAAGACTTCGTGAAATATGAAGTAGGATTTTGTATAGCAACAACTACTTGATAGTACGCAGAATTTCTATAGGAGAACAAAGAACTGTATAAATCCACGCTGTTTCTGAACAAAGCGCAGGTCAGATTATTAACTGATTAACAGGTAGTGAGGAGTGTTCCTGAACTATTAAACCATACAGAAGATAGGGATAGAAAATTCTGCATCATGCGGATGCTGGGAACGCCCGGCTTAACAGTGTAATAGACTAGCTGAAAGTAGCCGATATAGTCACCTCCATGCAACTATCAGTGGGTAGGCAAGGAAGTAATAGGAGTAAATGGTGACACGTGAGCAAGAAATCGATAAATTGTGTAAATTACAATCTAATTTCAGTTATCCGTGTGCTACAAAAATGGATTACGCGAGACAAGATATGGAACTTCTGAACTCCAGGACTCCAGGATCCAGCACCATGGAGTAATCCAACATGGGTAGGCCTCCGGAACCTCCGAAGGGGGCCGAAGACATCAACCGTTGAGTACAAAGTTATGTTTCTATCCCAATGCTAGTATTTCCCTTTGTAAATAACAGTCATGAGGTATAGGGTTATTAATAACATTGATTAAATAGGCTAAGTCCGCCCAAGAATGGTCGGGAATCCTTTATTCATTTGGTTTTAATTATTTAAATATGGGAAGGGAGTGATCCTATGTTAGTGTATAGAATGTGGGACCCCTTTTAGTGGCTATAGTTGCATGTTATCATAATTTGTTTATTTAGTGCTGAGAAGGAATTGAGGGGGAAAAGGAGTAGAATGCTATGTAGATTAATGATGTAGATCTCATCTGAGCAATTGCCTAAGTTACGCAGGGATTAGCGAGGTGACAGAGTCATCAACAAGTGCCCGTATAAAAAGGAAAGGCTTGGGCTAGAATCAGCACTATGTTCGTAAAGATAGCGTTCGTTGCATGGTAATATAAGTTTGGCTGTAACTCAAGATGTTCAAGGAATGACGTGCCGAGGTTTGAACCCCTGTCCTCCACTACACTAGTGAGGTTACATGTAGAAGGTCTGTTAGTGGTTTGGCAGGATTTAATAATTTTAATTAATTCTGATTTTTATTATTTTTATTATTATTATTATTATTATTATTATTATTATTATTATGAACTTCATGTAACTTGATCAGTGCTATGATACCGATACATTTCAAGCAACAGGTTAGAGGATTATTATTATTATTATTATTATTATTATTATTATTATTATTATTATTATTATTATTATTATTATCATATTTTGATCGATGATTTCATGCCGATCCGTTTAAATGGCAAGTTAATGTTATGCCAGGTACACAATCTATACCCACGCGGGTGAAATTAGGAGACGTTGTTCTTCGAGGAAAGGCGGTTGGAAGTGTGAATGAGGATACGATTGGAATGTAAGGGTTAAATTCCAATGGCTAGTATAATGAGGGAGTTTTTGATATAATCTGGTTGAATAATAAAAATAAATAGATAATTATTCGTCATAAGGATCGTAATGAGCTAATTTGAGCAGGTGACCCTGCATTAGCAAAAATTGAATGATGTTATTGACTCCTCGTAGGCCGCCTAGGAATGCGGTGAATTAGTCTCGCCGTGGTGCGAGAGGGGGATGGACTGGGGTCAGGATTTATAGCCAGAGCTGAAAGAGAACTCGCCTTGTTAAGTAAACGTTTCTGGTAGAATGTTGCGTTCTACTGTGTGGAATAAGACACAAAATTTATGTTACTACTACACACTGTCCATTAGCCTTGATCCGGAAAACAATGTAGAGAGTAACTACTGTACGAGACATGATTAGCTTAATTAGGGCTGGATTACAGTACCCTGGATGGAGACGACCAGAGTCTCAGGTTCAAACCTCGTGTGAGCACAGCAGGGATCAACAGCTCGCTAAGACAGCGGGTTACAACGGGTTAATTACAGCCATTGTCTTTATTGATACATGTGTTTGATATATTTCTTTTCCAGGATGTGTTTTTGATTACTTATAATCGATGTCGATTTGAATCTAGACTTCGTGAAAGTCCACTGGTAGTGATTGCAAATGATAATTCGTTGTTCAAGTCTGTGTTTAATTTTATATGGAAGACTTGAGTCCATTTTTTTATTTTCCTTCTCCGTGTTTTAGTGACGGATTTCTGATACGGTCAGAATGTTCGGATTAATTATGTTTTAATATTTACTTTAATGATTCCTAGAGTTAGCCGACCATTCAAAAAGCGGACAGTTTTCTTGTGTGTAAATAGAGTCTAATGTGTAATACGGGATTCAGTCCCATGGAATACTCGCATTGGGGGAACATGGCTTGTTTTGTTTTTGTGAATATGGTAGGGTCATTTTATTGTGTATGTCGTACTCAAGTGGTTTATGGCAAACCGGGTGATAGCACGCACAAAACAATCGCGATAATACACAAAACAATTTGTGTAGCTTACATCCAAACTAATGTAATATTTATGTAAGCAATATAGGACAGAGGCAATTCAAAGTGATAGTATGTGAAAAAGTGAGATCATATTAACAACCTCTCGGTTATTCTCTGTTCTGGTAGAGAGGGATATGGATATTAACGTCTGTGTCAAAAGGGGAAATTTATTGGATTAGAGAAAGTACCAGTTAACGTTGCCGTCCACATAGATTTTGTCTGTGGAATGTGGAGGTAACACCTGATGTCAATGGCAGCCCGGATTTTTTTCCGCTGCTAAAATAAGTGATTGCTTATATCAATAGTGTAATAAGTATCAAGAGTGTATGTAAATTTTGTATATTTCACGGAGTGAATAGTAAATTGTTCTAAACGATTTTCATGCCTATCTATACCGAAAAACATGCATCCAGAATCCTCTTCCGTTCATTGTAGGCCTTTAAGATAGTTTATGTTTGATAGCCTCTATATGCCGCGAACGGTCTTCGGCCCTGAGGAGTCCGTGTTCAGACCTCAGGAACGGGAGAGTAGCTGTGATCCAGCTGAGTCGTATGGCCGATAACTTCTCATGTGAGTGGATTAAGTATACAATCCCAATGAGGAGAAATCGGCACAGACCAAAAAGATCCGTTGACTATCGACTTCCGTGGAGCATGGTCCCATGTGTTCGTGACCCGAAAGGGTTGGTTTGTTGTCACATGGTCCCATGAGTCATGGGGGACGGTGGGAAAGGTTCCAATATATACAGGTTTTTAGACATAATTAATCTGAATATTACACAATACATAGTTAATGAAATGGTGTGGGCGATAAATAACTAATATCGAGAATCTATGACAGAAATGAGTACAAAAATATCGATATTTAATAATAATAATAATAATAATAATAATAATAATAATAATAATAATAATAATAATAATAAATGATGGTAAGCCTCCGTGGCTCAGTCGGCAGCGCAACATCCCCTCACCGCTGGGTCCCGTGGCTCAATTCCCGGTCACTCCATATGAGATTTGTGCTGGTCAGAGGGGAGGGGGCAGGTTTTTCTCTGGGTACTCCGGATTTTCCTGTCGTCTTTCATTCCAGCCACACTCTCCAATATCATTTCATTTCATCTGTCAGTCACTAATCATTGCCTTAGAGGACCTCTGAAGCTAGAATTCGATCTACCATCAATTCTCACTGTAGCGCAATTGTCAACACAACAGCCTTTGATTGATTTTAATAATATATATTTTCCCTTAGTCTTCCAGTACGGCGAGAATCATTTCGCTCGGTGATCGCCCATATGCCTAGATCTACGAAACATAACTGTCTATTCCTCTCGTAGCATTTTAAAATTACCTGCCTCACACTTAAAATCTGATCCTGATAGCACCTCTCTGGTTTGACAACACACTGGTTTTCATGAAACTTACTCTAAACCACTGCTAGCACCCTCCCATCCAAAATCCCAGTGAACATCTGTCCTTGTGTATTGATCAATGAGATACCTCCATAGTTGTTCCAATCCTTCCTGTTTCCTTGCTTATACATAGGTGCAATTATTGCTTTTGTCCAATCAGAAGGTACCTTACTAAACTCCATGCTAATCATGTTATTCTATGAAGCCATTTCATCCCTGCCTTCCCAATATATATCAACATTACAGGTCTAATTTCACCTATTAGTGCTGCTTAATGTCAATTTATTTACCACCCTTTCTACTTTCTCAGTTATAATTTCACCAACATCATCGTCCTCCTCGCCATGAGCTCGGTTGTTCGCGACGTCACCAGGAAGATTTTCTTTTACGTTGAGAAGATTTTCAAAATATTCCTTCCACCTGTCCAGTGATTCCCTGGGTTGTATTATGATTTCACTTGAATTACCCAATACACTATTCATTTCCTCTTTCGCTCCCTTTCTAAGATTCTTTATTACTGTTTCCCTGCTGCTCGACCTTGTTTTTCCAGGTTATTACCGATCCTTTACCACGACTTCTTCTAGGATTGAACAACTGTTTGTTTCATGTACGTACCTGTCGGCATCAGTCCTTATTTAGATCCGTTTCTGATTCGCCTTCCTTTTGAGTTTACAAACTGCTCTCACTCGATTGCTCCTCAAAATATTCGCTTTTTTCATCTATGCACATATTTGTTCTAGGCATTCCCTTATTTTCTACTACAGCATCAATGAATGAAGTCCATTCTCTTTCTATATCCTGAACCTGCTCCTGTCCATTGTTTGAAACAATCCACTAATCATACCCATGTACGGTACTTCTGTCCACCCACATAATTTGCGCATTTACATATTTAAACTATGTAGTGTGCAATAGCATCCCAGATGAACAGTGCTACCTCACACTCTTCCCTCCCTTTTTAACGCCCATAAAAACACTTTACAACCTCGTATCTCCTTCTTGTTATCTCCCTTTACCTGAATATCATGAACACCTAACCCATCTGAAAGCATCCTCTTTGCTGACTTAGCTAGATCTACTTTCCTCCATACGTCCCCTTGATACTGAAAGCCCCCCGTCGAATTCCATTTCATTGGCTATGTTGTATCCGAACAGTGCTTCGCCCGTCAAATGCGAGTGGGACTCCATTACTTCGATAGGTCGGTGGCTTGCCTAAAACGTTCTGAGAGTGCTCGGTGTAAATCTGTGAAGTAGGATGCAACCTTTCTTTCACATATTCCCAGTGAGAATCTCTCTTCTAAAAGCTATTGAACTACCGGTTCTAGCCGCGGAAGCGCAAGGAGGACCATTACTGAGAATTTGTCCGAGATGCTCACTCCCATTCTGCATCAGCTGTTATCCCGACTAGCAAGAACTGGGCCAGCTGATGCCCATCGTTCACGAACTAGGACGTGACTATATTAACCAACATCACGCTCCATTAAATAATAATAAATTAAATACAAATTAAATAATTTAACTTCATAAATAAGTAAATACAAGCATACACCTTCATCATAGAACTTCATGCCTTTCAGCATTCGGCCCGCAAGTTTCTGAAAATAAGCTAATCGACTCCACAGTCGTCTGTTTGCAAGCAGCCCTGTGACCTCGTTTAGATGTAGTCCTCTTATCTTCATATAATTAAAACAGAGGTGCAGTCATCCATCATCACCATGATTACTTCACCTACTCAACGGTCGAGATCATTTTTCTTGGAAGTAACCTTCTCTACTCCTTCCAGTTCATCGTAACTGATGCACACGCACAGCTTCATCCATCAGGTTCATACGTAACTTAACCTTTATCCCCACATTCCGAATACTTTCCTGTCAAAGGTTTCTGTCTGTTTATGCCACCAATCATTCCTAAAATTTAATGTTTGTTACTTCCAAATTATTAATGAGATATCCGGAGTATACGCAGATTTCACTCCCGTGCATCAGAGTCCGTGTGAGAAAAGATGGATGTAAAGATGATTTCGTTCCAAAACTCTTCATGATTCTTACAGAATGCTAGCAACTAGGAGTCCATTGCGTCAGCCTTGCTACACTGTGATTCGATTGCACTACCATCCTCGAAAAATACACATCCTAAACGCTTGAAATGAAGCCCTTTTTTCAGTTTTGTTTCCCTTACCTGACATTCATTCCTTCTAGGTTTCTTCCAGTTGACAACAGTCAGTCTTGGAAATGTTAATCTTCATGCCGTACTCCGTGTATCAACTTGCAGTCCTTCAGCGCCGTCTGCCGTCAGGCCAAAGTCGTCGGAGTAGACTAAGCTACATCCTTTCCTGTCATTTTATAGCTTTCAGTAAATTATCCGCGTAAATCATGAACAGTTTGGACAAGAACTCATTCTGCTATCAATTTGTCATCCGATTGTCAGTATAAATGACTTTAATTTCCTGTAAAGTCCTACCCTTGATTCCACAATCCCTCAGTATGACCAACACGTTTTCCATTGGCACTCTCTTAAGTGCTCTATCTAGAAGTGTGAAGCATTATGATCTATTCCTCTCATAGCATGTTCGATTACCTAGATCTGAATCTGCAAAGGGTTTCCTTTTCATGAAAAATAGTTTTTTACCTCAAGAGTCATGTGAATAATCACATATTCAAGTCTAAGTGGAGAACTTGGGTAACGAAACGAAACATAATATGAGGAGAAAACACATAATTCAATGCCGTGAGTATATTGTTACATGTTCCATCAACTGCGACACAAACCTTCTATTTAATGCTATTACGATAAGTAAAACCCATTTGTTTTACTCAACTGATAGTGCTTCTCTTGGTCTTGGAAATTCAGCTATGGGATTTCAATGAAGTTATTAAAGCAAACGTCTCTCTAAAGCTATATTTATACATTCGATATCAATTTCACATTCAAGCAGTCCAATATCAATAGATATGCTACTTAGGTTCTCAAACGATAATGTGGGGTTTTCCATGCTTTTCCAAGCATATTAAAATGTAGGCTTGTACTTTGATGAAGAACATGGATTGCATATCACAGAGTTAATTCTAGTGATGAAATGTCGATCATGTACCATTACATGTAGTTTTTCAAATTACAGTCTTAAAAAATCAGTAATAATTTTGAAATAAAGCTTATATTGTTGATGGATGTACAGTTCAATATTTTGTTGTTTTCAGTGGTGACATGTTAAGTATACATCTTTGTTTGGAAAACTTGCATCTAAAACAGTACGCTCTGTATGTCCTGACCAATAATCACAGAGCAATAGGGTCTTTTCACTTGTATGTTAACCAAAGACTGAAGTTATAAAGAGTTGTTCTTCTGTCATTTTGCCGCTTCTGTTTGCCCTGACATGGATGTTCTGTGGCATGTTCCTTCACGTTTCTGTGAATAATTTATACTGAAAATGCCTTGTGTCTCTTGGAAACAGATATACATGTTGATTGCTAATCTGCACTCATTAATAAGGCCACACCAATTGTAATTCTGCGTGCACACATGTGGCTAAGTACAGACTGCGAAACACAAGGTGATTTTCTCTCCTCTAGGAGACAGTGATAGCACTGAAGATATTTAATATATTTAATACTGAAATTTACTTTGGTCACTGTTCCATACATATCCTTAGTCCACAGTCCCCACCGTGAGAAGTCTATTCACGTTCTCCATATACTCTTGTGCCTTCCCAGATAAACTATTATCATTTTCTTTGTCCGTATGTGTAACGAATGTGGTAATATGAATATGCCTGTGTGAAATGCCACATTCGTTCTGAAGTTCATCGATATGTGTAACTGAAGCTTTGCAATTGTCCAGGCCAACCAGTTTGGACGGTTCCAGTACGTTCATTTGCATCGTAAACTTTAGATCAATACTCACTTGATCTATCGAATTATGAAAATACATGCACTTTTAAAGTTTGTAATTATGACAGCCTCCTTCCTTCGAAGTGAGCTCCTTCTCGTCCTTTTCTAGTCACATAACTTAAAATTAACTTCCACTTTGATTGACTTCGAATGCACTTATAGCACTTAATTTGTTTACTGTATGAGTTACACACACGATTGTAACAGTATTTATAAATGTTACCCAGAGTGCTGTCTTCAGTATCTTCTAATACACTGTGCCTAGAATTTTTAAGTGGAGATAGAAGCATCAAAGACGTTTTTCTTCACCCCAATGTGGCATTTAACCGTGTTGATGCCTTCTCCTGTCCTATAAGGCCGGAAAGACAACCCTTCTGGTATTAGTAAAAATTCTCACTACTGAATGTGCCCCAGCTCACAGGCGGAATGCTACACACAATTGGGAATCAGCATATCAGTTGAAGTTGTAGCACTGCTGTGGAAGCATTAGAGGTGTGATCGAATTGGTGTGGTGAGCGTTTAGGATGGCACGGCGTGTAATATTGACATGTGAACGTCTACGCATTATCACTTTATGCCAGGAAGGATGCACAACAAGGACAGTTGCTCAACGTTTGCCCGCAATCAAATTGACGTGATTGGAACATAGAAGCGTTACAGGCAGACAGAAACTGCTGATGACTTGCCTCGCATAGGTCGTCCAATGCAGTCCAATGCAGTCGGTGACCATCACTTTCGAATTTAAGCTCAGAGGAACCCAGAACGCAATGTGACCATTCTCATTAATGGCCACAGGTCGCCGCATTTCAGCTCAAGTTTTGAGAAACAGGTCGCACGAGCCAAACTTCATTCTCGTCGCCCGTGGGGAGGCCCAGCTCTCAAAACTAGACGTCATGAGGTGCAGTACAGATGGGCCCAATATTATTCTGAATTATCTCTTCATGGTTGGCATAAAATCATTTTCACCGATGAATGCCGCATACACCTTGTTCCTGATGATCGTCTGCAACGTGTTTGGAGCCAATCTGGTACGGTTTTACGTCTCAAACACATTGTCCAGCACGTGCAGCAATTTGGCAGTTCTCTGACATTTTGGGGTGTCATTATGTTAGGGCATGGTACGCCAATCGTCGTAAAGCAGGGAAATGACGCGGCCTTTCGATATAGGGATGGCATACTCCAACCCAAAGTGACACGGTATCACTTGAATTTTGGTGGATAATTTACACTGTAAACCGCAACCGAACACTCTAAGAGACGCACAAGTACTGCAGCTACGTTTGTTGGTGAATATGGAGCATGCAACCCTTTGATGGGCCTAGCAGGAAACTCCTGAGTTTTGGACGTGAAAGTCCCAGACCAGGTTTTTGTGACAGCGATGTAAAATTTAAATTCTAAGCATGTTTTAGGGCTGTTCAGAACATTGGATGTCAAGGGTGTCTTTTGTAAATATTGTTGCTTTTCCATTCCAGCGCTTATACAAAAAAAATCCAGCTATCGTGTGACTTTTGCCCTGTATCTTTCTATAAGAAGAGACTATCCAGTTTACAAATAATTTGGATTTAGTGTTGTATTTCAACTGCATGCGGATGACATCAGCACTTACACGTAAAATTCTTACAAATAGGACTAAATAAAGAGTTCGCGTAACTAGGAGAATGGCGCGTAACGAATACCCTAGATCTTAGGCTTGGTAAATATGAATCCATACCTTTCATTATAAGATAGTACTCACCCAGTTGCCGTTAAAAGATCGGCGATAAATATTTAGAACAAGTTGATATAAAGCGAGATATAAACGTAAGAATTGGTCTCATTAACTACTTTTACAGTTTTCAGAGGATTACAAACTAATCATCAACACATACATTACCGGTATTACTGTCAAAGTCAATGCAAAATGGGGTCCAAGATGAGAAATACTAGTAAATTCGAAATTTAAATGTAATTCAACAGATTTAGAAATTTCTAGTAAGATCGATGTCAGAATGCGTTGCTACGGTCTCAAGTCCGTTAATAAATATATACAAAAATGGAATAGATGAACGTTTGATCAAAATTTTTAAGCTATTTTTATTTAAGTCCGCCAATCTGTACTGCAAATTTGTGTCGCAGAATAAATTAATTTAACGTTTTTAAATATAGATACGAAATACGAGAAGAAAAATTACAGTCTGAAGATACTTGCACGAGAGTGATGAGCAATAGAATAAAAATTATAGTTATAATGCTTCAGATTAATATATGGCAGCAGTTAAGAATAGATAATAACTTGCTTTTTTACATTTAAAAATCTTGTTACAGCACCACTGTAAATTATCTTATTCACAGAATGTTACAACTGACATTCAATATTCCAAATATAGATATATTTGAAGAATGTGGTTTTTGTTTGGATGTAGTACTGCGTCAAGTTGCATAAATTATAAAAAAATTAAATTATAGTATTAAATTCCGTTAACAATTTACTTCCTCTTTATTATTTTTCTTTAATTATCGTAAAAATCAGTGTAATGTAGAAATTGCTAGTCAGCATTTTTTGTACTAAATCTGGTTGTATGATATTTCCTTCAGTGTTGTCTATTGCTCTGTACTCAATATTACGTTAACACTATTATTTAATGATAATGGTTTATGTTAGCACATTTCACATACTGTTTCCATGTTCCATAAGTAGCAATAAAGCCTGTAGAACAAGACATATAATAAATAAGTTAATATATAAATACACCAGCAGGATACCCGTGCTTCGCTACGATATTATAATGAAATTTATAATTGAATGCTTAACGTTTTATATATAATCCGCCGAAATTCGTGATCTAACTCGTTTTCTGAGAGAATCCGCCAAAATTCGTTATCTGACTCGTTCTCTGAGAGATTACAGCAAAGTTCCTCCCATTTTTCAATCTTTCTTTTCAGCAATCGATTTTGTACTTCCCGTGCTAGGTCCAGGTATTCCACCCGGCCAGTTGGGTCCCTAAATCTTTGCCATCTTTTCCCATAAGCGTTTTAATATGGATCGAATCCTTGAGGAGATCCAGCGGATGTCGTCTTGGGTGCCTTGGGGGTACTGAACCCGCGGCCGGACTGCAATCGTAGTCATTGTCCGGCCAGGACCCGTTTCCAGCGCGGTACGCATATTTTGACGACGGTGCAGAACATTATCATTATTATTATTATTATTATTATTATTATTATTATTATTATTATTATTATTATTATTATTGATGGTCCGGAACCCACAGAAAGATGCAAGACCGCTACGTGGCGGTAAATTACATCCTCTGCCATTGTCATTGCTGACAATGTGACCAGCACCATCGTCGCGCGTAGGCAAGTGCGCGAGATTTCTGGCAACACGAATGATATACTTCCGTGAATTATTGACGTTATTATAGAGGTGAACAATTGCACGGTCAATATCATTCATTTAGTTTATTTCAAATGTGTTAAAATTTTTAACTCTATGCCCGGAGAATCTACTGTAATCCAACTTTAAGTACTCCAAAGGAAAATATGATTCTTGAAAACGAACAAAGCAAAGATTTAAAACGATCACTTTATGATCAGAATAAGTACATTATGAACAGTAAAATCAATCGGTCCAAACTCCTATTTCACCCCACTGCCGTTAAGTTGATTTACCTCTCCCCCGCGCGCGCGAACAAAGAAGGCATGTTTCCGTATGTTTAAAGGAGATTTTAAATACCAAAGTTCACTTCTGTTACCTTCAGTTCTGAGATATACAGGTAAGTATCCCCATAAAAAGAATTCACTTTTTACACTTCCTTTCACCCCCCCCCCCTCAGTGAATTTCCCGTTAAAAATACTTGTCTCTTTAATAGTAAAGGATCTTCTAAATACCAATTATCATGACTCTAACATCTTCAGTTTTTGAGATATGTGTCTACATAAAAGGAATTCTACTTCTTTTCACCTCCGCCCCCCAAAATGATTTCGCTCAAAAATGCTTTCTTATTTGTTTTAAAGGAGATACAAATATCAATTTTTACGCCTGTAACGACCTTAGTTTTTCTTAGATGCAAGTATCCTCATACAATTAATTCTATTCATTTTTCAATTTTCCACCCCCCTCCCCTTCATTTGATTTTCCGAGAATAATTGGTTGTTCAATTTTAAAGCAGATTCCATATACCAATTATCACTTCTGCAAAAATCTTTCGTTTTTGAGATAATAGTATCATTATACAAATACTCAACTAATTTTTCAATTTTTGTCCTCCCTTCATGTGGATTTCTGAAAACAAGAAATACGTATTCCTTTAATTTTAAAGGAAATTCTAAATACCAAATTTCACGTCTGTAACATCTTCAGCTTTTGAGATATCAGTATCCTAATTAAAAGAGTTCAACCCCATTTTCAGTCACTTTTACCCCTTCACCCAAGTGGTTTTTCAGACAACAAAAAATGCATGTTTCTTTATTTTGAATAGAGATAAAAAATACTATTTTTCACTTCGGTAACATGCTTAGTTTTTGAGATATACTGTAGAAATGCTCATTTAAAAATTTCACAACCTTTTTAGTTCCGCTTAAGTGGAGTTTCCAAAAACAAATCACCTGTTTCTTTACTTTTACAGGAGATTCCAAATACCAATTTTTACGTCTGTAACATGTTACGTTTCTGAGATATACTGTAGACATAGTCTTTCTAAAAATTCACCCGATTCGCCACTCCTCTTTAACCCTCATTAATTAGATTTTCGAGAAACAAAAAATACCTATTTCTTTATTTTCAAAGGAGATCCCAAATACCAATTTTCAGATCTGTAATATCTTCTGTTTCGGAGAGAAAAATATCCTCATATAAGGCATTCAACCCCCTTCTTCACCCTTTATCACCCCACCAGGATTTTCCGAAAAAATACGTGTTTCTTCATTTTTAAAGGGGATTCTAAACACCAATTTTTACATCTCTACACTTTAAAAGTTTTGAGATATATATACACTCATTTTAAAAATTCAACCCCCTTTTAAAACGCCCCCATTAATTGGATTTTCCCAAAACAACAAATTCGTGTTCCTTTATTTTTAAAGGAGACCACAAATACCAATTTTCTGCTCCGTAATATCTTCTGTTTCTGAGATATAAGTATCCTCATTAAAGGCATTCAACCCCTTTTTCACCCTTTTCCACCCTTCCTATTGGGATTTTCCGAAAACAAAAAAGTACGTGTTTCTTTACTTTTAAAGGGGATTCTAAATACCAATTTTTACATCTATAAACTTTAAAAGTTTTGAGATATAGAAACACTCATGTCAAAAATTAACCCCCTTTTCACCCCCATTAATTGGATTTTCCAAAAACAAAAAGTACGTGTTTCTTTATTTTTAAAAGAGATCAAAAGTACCAATTTTCAGATATGTAATATCTTCAGTTTCTGAGATATAAGTACCAGTATCCTGATTAAAGGCATTCAACCCCTTTTTCGCCCTTTTCACCCCTCCTATTGGGATTTTCCGAAAACAAAAAATACCTTTTTCCTTATTTTAAAAGAAGATTCTAAATACCAATTTTTACATCTGTACACTTTTAAAGTTTTGAGATATATATACACTCATTTTAAAGTTTCACCCCCGTTTTTACCCCCTTAGCGACGGAATATCCAAAAATCCTCACTTAGCGAGCGCCTACTTCTTAATATGAATGTATCCCAAAGTTTCATTTCTTTACATCCAGTAGTTTTGGCTCGGCGATGATGAATCAGTCAGTCACGACAAGTTATTATATATATAAATATATATAGATTTTCCGTGATTGTAATTATTTCGGATCATGAGTTAACATTTCCCTCCAGTCTTATGAAACCAACACGAATACTTTCCGAAACCCTGAATGGCGTTGTATATGGCTCTTATCTATCCCTTTCTTTTGTTTCCATTAGCTAATTTCATCACCAGGATATCGTATACGAGCTTGACAGCAGTTCTTTACCAGATGAGATGTGCTGACAAGAGATAATTACGTTTCCACATAAAGGCGTTAAATAATGTTTGCTTAGTATCATTTTACACTTTAAACAAATAAAATGATCACATCCGGGAAATAAACTGCTGCTTTCGTAGCACGGACACGGTAAAATATAGATGCAAATATGATTTTCAGAGCCTGCACGAGGTGATTACATTCATGAAATGTATACAGCACCAGAGATGTATGAATATTGAGATATTTATAATCCCCCCCCTTGATCTTTTGCTTCCGATATAAATATACCATGTTCTCTGCACATTCATCAAGGGTCCAGAGTCTTGGAGGGAATTCCATCTCCATGGTTAGTAGAAATTTTTGAAAACGGATAATTCTCTTCTCCTTCAGCAGATTAGCGATTCCTAACATGGCGGGATGGAGCGGTCGGCCTGCCGCTGCTCATACGTTTCTCGGAGGGACGTGCCAATCCAACGGATGAGCTCAAACGGTACCTCTAGGTGAAAATCTGCAAACGCACGCGGCCTAACCACCCAAATGCTGGTACAATTGCTGTGATATTTATATCAGCAACCGTGATAGCGTCTGTTGGAATCAAGCAAATTACTTGAACATCACCAACATCACAATGAAATTGCAGTCACTTTTATATTGCCTAATGAGTGAATGTGTCATTTGATGGAAATTTAAATATGGAAATGCGGATCGACAATGTTCGAGAAAAATCTCACATAAATGGATGATAAATGGCTGCGTAGCTTAGGGACATATAGTATTACGCCAATTTATAACTGCTAGGTTCTACAACCTGTTGAAACTAATTTCTGAGTAAGTTAATTTAGAAACTACCTTTAAAAATAAAACATAATTATGATAGCAGAATATACCTGAAAAAGAAACAATTTAATTGAAATTAATAATATTTTAATTACATTGTTTCTTTTTCAGTCAATATCTAAATTTATATATTCATAAATCAGTTCCGGCAGACTGAAGAACCTAACACTTATAAAATGAACTGAGTCATAACTGAAAAGGAAGGGCTTCAAACATCACAACGCCGATGTTGACCTTCTTACTGCGAGACAAACTGGCTATTTCAAGGGCTCATAGATCAGTAACGAGAAGGCAATTCAAGCTTCAATCATTCAGACCACAAGCGTGGATAAGTGCAACTATACAGGGTGTTAGGTGTATACGTGCAGATATTAAGCTAGTTGGCAAAGAAAAAGACATCTCACAATATATGCTATGTACTTTTTATCTTGTCCTATTAGTTTGCCCATAACTGAGCCAAATATTTCAGGACCTAATGTGTTTTGAACGGCCGTAGCAGAATATACCGGTTACGTCATTCTGTCCACGCGTAGTGGAAGTACAGTAGCAGAGTCTAGGGCTTGTTGAACCTGTTTCTTATCGCAGGCCAACACATGTTGTTGTGCACTTCCCCTAAAGGCTTGGCAAGTAGGCGAGGATGACTCACGTGCCAGGCCACTTGCTGTACTCGAAAACCGGTCTAGGGTACTCTGTGTGAAATGTACACAGGATCCTTACAGTGACCTCGAAGATACGCACCAGCACATACGTGCGAATAAAGTATTGTGTAGTTGTGTGTGATTTATAAGACGTCAATGGCATTACTCAGTGATCCAACCTGACAAAATGAAAGGAAATAGTTAATAAGTAAATGAAAAATGAGCGTATTGCGACAGTCTACGATGAATTTCTGACAATAGACAATGCGAGTTGTCTATGCTTATTCATAAACTTTTCAGGTCAATGAAACGACGGTGGACACTGAAAGAAAAGGCTGTAAGTATTCAGTCATATTGTTATTAATGAGACAGATTTCAAAAACCGTAGTTGCAACCATGCGTGAACATTGCTCGAAGGAACAATAGCTACTGTGGATTTCTTTTGCTAGATGCTTTACGTCGCACCGACACAAATAGGTCTTATGGCGACGATGGGACAGGAAAGGGCTAGGAGTGGGAAGGAAGCGGCCGTGGCCTTAATTAAGGTACAGCCCCAGCATTTGCCTGGTGTGAAAATGGGAAAACACGGAAAATCATCTTCAGGGCCGCCGACAGTGGGGTTCGAACCTGCTATCTCCCGAATACTGGATACTGGCCGCAGTTAAGCAACTGCAGCTATCGAGCTCGGTCTACTATGGAATTGCCGCCGGGCATTTCTAATAGAAGGCTTTTTCTTCTTTTTCCTAATCTGTTTACCTTCCAGGGTTGGTTTTCCCTCGGACTCAGCGAGGGATCCCACCTCTACCGCCTGAAGGGCAGTGTCCTGGAGCGTGAGACATTGGGTCGGGGGATACAACTGGGGTGAATGACCAGTACCACGCCCAGGCGGCCTCACCTTCTATGCTGAACAGGGGTCTTGTGTAGGCCTTGCGGGGGAATGGGGAGATTGGAAGGGATAGACAAGGAAGAGGGAAGGAAGCGGCCGTGGCCTTAAGTTAGGTACCATCCCGGCATTTGCCTGGAGAAGTGCGAAACCACGGGAAACCACTTTCAGGATGGCTGAGGTGGGAATCGAACCATCTCTACCCATTTGACCTCCCGAGGCTTAGTGGACCCCGTTCCAGCCCTCGTACCACTTTTCAAATTTCGTGGCGGAGCTGGGAATGGAACACGGGCCTACGGGGGTTGGCAGCTAATCACACTAACCACTATACCACAGAGGTGGACAGAAGGCTAATTACCGGACAGTAAGTGCCGATAGGTAATGTAACGGACCCGTTTAATTAAAACGTCCGTAATAATAATGTTCCTACTACTACTACTACTACTACTACTACTACTACTACTACTACTACTACTACTACTATCTTTACGTTCCACTAACTAATTTTCACGGTTTTCGAAGACGCTGAAGTGCCAGAATTTTGTAAAGCAGTACTTTTTTAAATGCAAGTAAATCCACAGACACGAGACTGGCGTATTTCAGCACCTTCAAATATCACCGAACTGAGCCGCCTTCGAACCTGCCAAGGTGGGATCAGAAGACCAGCGCTCTATCGTCCGAGCTACGCAGACCGGCAATGGGGCTTAGAGTAAGTTGATCGTGCGGTTAGGGGCGCGCAGCTGTGAGCTTGTATTCTGGTGATAGTGGGTTCGAACTCCACTGTCGGTACCCGGGAAGATGGTTTTCCGTAGTTTCCCATTTTCACATCAGGGAAATGCTGGAACTGTACCTTTATTAGACTTCGAACGCTTCCTTCCCACTTGTATCCCTTTTCTCTCCCACTGTCGCCGTAAGACCTATTTGTGTCGGTGCGACGTAAAACAATTTGTAAGTACATGCTTCGGTAATTTCTGAGACATGTCTGCAATTATATTATTAATAATAATTCGGACCTGTTAAAAGTTCACAATTTTCTTTAGTGTTTTCTGACAGATTACGAGCTAGGAAGTTTGAGTGGGGCGATTAACTTTTATTTTCATAATAGTCAGTAATAATAGACTAACACAGTTTGTATAATAATATTGTTAGTTGCTTTTCGACGGATGCAAGCTAATCGCACGGCCAACTCGCCCAATAATAATAATAATAATAATAATAATAATAATAATAATAATAATAATAATAATAATAATAATAATAATAATAATAATAATAATAATAATAAATCTTCACGTACCAATGGAGACGCGCGGTGTCGGAATTTTGCCCACTGGTATTCTTTAATGTGCCCGTAAATCTACCGATCAGAAGCGGTCGTATTTGAGCACCTTCAAATACCAGCGGACTGAGCCAGGATCGAGCCTGCTAAGTTCATGAAACCAGTGCTTGAACCGTCTGAGTCACTCAGCCTGGCAACGTTTATTTTGATACGTTGAATAGGCACTGCAAAATCAGCAGTAAGCTAGAAGGTTCTCATTTACATTTAAACATGTTCTCTTCGGTTGGAAGCACGAAAGGAAGGTACGTTTAATTAATTTATGTTTATAACATGTCCCTTACTTTATGAAGTAAAACGTTCGATGTGTTTTGACATTTCAATTCCGATACTACTCACTTTGAAATTCTATCCCATGCATTCTTTCGTTGACGTAATAAACTTTATTTACGTACACGTCAACACGGGTTGTTTCTGCATACGGCGAGTTGGACTCCCAAAAGACCATGATATTGAAATCGCACTGTGGGAGAATATTCCACGTAAGCAGTTCGACAAAAGCACTAGACCTGTCACATGCCGGTTGTCTGCTGTTCTTAGCGACGGAGATGTCGCTGGACGGGTTCCCCACCCCTACATGAAACCGGTCTGTCTGACCTTGACCTGAATAACAGCTGTCAGAGATGCTAATTATCGTCCGTACTAGTACGCGAGTTACTTCGTAGAAGTAGCATCAGTAGTAGTATTTGAATAATGCCAGTGTATGAATACCACGAATACCATTATATGCTGCTAGTGTATCGTGTGGCAGAACAGAACACGGGTCGCCCTTCATGAATCTATCGGGAAAGGCTTGCAGCAATTTATATTATATTTCTTATTCCCTACGAGTTAAAACAGAGGACACTTTGCGTTTTAAGGGCCGATGACATTAAGGCAGCAATCATCATCATCATCATCATCGTCGTCGTCGTCACGTATAAATATTCAATAAAATAATCGTTTTATATTCATCATTACTGAAATAGGAACTATAAGTTAACATTTAACTTAAGAAGATTGCCTAGAGTGTTTTGTTAATTTACAAAAGAAAGTTTAACATTTCTTTTAATGCAATCTGTATGTTTTTGTTTTTTAAACTGTTGTACTGTAATGTTTAACATAGGTACATTATGTTGTTCACAGGCGTTTTCGTGTACGTTCGTAAATCCGTACTTTTCTATTCGAGATAGTCTTGTTACCGTCCACCTGGAATTACGGAGCCCGTACTGTATATTAGTTCATTATTTTTCTACAACAGAGTGTTACGAATGCGACTGTAGTTCCCGCGACCACGTCACTCTTATGTCTGTGTCACTAATGTGCACTTTGTTCAGCTGTGTGCTGCTTGACTACTTGGCTCTCGTTACCTTCTTCTTCCTCTTCTTCTACTGCAGCCTTATGTCTTAACAGGTATACTGTATTCTACCGACATCATCTCAACACGCTGTAGCGTAATCTGCTGCGATTTACCGAGCTCGATAGCTGCAGTCGCTTAAGTCCGGCTCCATGGCTAAATGGTTAGCGTGCTGGCCTTTGGTCACAGGGGTACCGTGTTCGATTCCCGGGAGGGTCGGAAATTTAACCTTAATTGGTTAAATTTCCTGGCACGGGAACTGGGTGTATGTGCCATCTTCACCATCATTTCATCCTCATCACGACGCGCAGGTCGCCTACGGGAGTCAAATCAAAAGACCTGCATCTGGCGAGCCGAACTTATCCTCGGACACTCCCGGCACTAAAAGCCATACGACATTTCATTTCAGTGTGGCCAGTATCCATTATTCGGGAGATAGTGGGTTCGAACCCCACTCTCGGCAGCCCAAAAGATGTTTTTCCGTGGTTTCCCATTCTCACATCAGGCAAATGCTGGTGCTGTACCTTAATTAAGGCCACGGCCGCTTCCTTCCCTGTCCTAGCCCGTTCCAGTCCCAACGTCGCCATAAGGCCTATCTGTGTAGGTGCGACGTAAAGCCAATAGCTGCTGCGATTTGTTATTAGCACCATCATAGTAAAATGTAATATAGTTGTGGCGGAATCTTCTTAGATAAGTTCGACATCTGTAGATTGTGTATAATTTGATAACTCATCTGTACTCATGAAAGCGACCGTCGGCCTGGCGTTCAGGTTAATAGCTACATGTCTCTAACGTGTAACCTTGTTTATGTTTCTTATATTTATTGATGTGTATGTTTGATGTTTATACACAATACGAGATTACAGCTGACTCATCCCCACGAGCTTGACCTGGTTCTCGTTTTACGCATAGTAATCTGTAGGTAAATACTGCGAACGATACTAACTCACGTGACATACATTTCATCTTGTTTCCTCTTAAACCACGCATATTTTACTATTTTCTTCCACGTATTTCCGCTTTTAATGACCTAATAATAATAATAATAATAATAATAATAATAATAATAATAATAATAACGTTAAGTGCTTTACGTCCCACTAACTACTTCTACGGTTTTCTGAGACGCTGAGGTGCCCGAATTTAGTCCCGCACGAGTTCTTTTTATGTACCAGAAAATCTGCCGACACGAGGCTGACCTACAGTATTTGAGCACCTTCAAATACCACCGGACTGGGCCAGGTCCGAACCTGTAAAGTTGGAATCAAAAGGCCTGCACCTCAACCGTCTGAGCAACTCAGCCCGGAAGGAGGCACGAAATGTAGGTACGTTTAATTTATTTAGTTGTATAACATGTCCAATATTCCTTTGAAACTAAACGTTCGATGTGTTTCGATAATTCAATTCCGATCCTACTCATTTGGGCATCCCATAACTGCTTTCGTTGGCGTAAGGACCTGCCATCTTTCTTGTACCTTTACGCAATGCACAACGGGGATCTACTGTATTTCACGTCCCGGCGCGCCTATACCAACCAATAATTATATCACACGCTCGTACAGGTCCCTCACCGATTCAGGTTTTCAGGTCATTTCCATACTCACTAGACCACGGGGCTGATGACCACACGTATCCCAATCCCTTAAAGGACATAACAGCAAATGAACCAGTATTAACACTGAGAATTCGGTACATCCAGGGTCCGAAACCGATGTCCAGGGTTGTCTGAAGCCCCTAAGACGGAAACTGAATACTGACAACTACGAAACCAGTCTGGCGAGAATGTAACGTAACAAGGCATACGCTACTGTAGTAGCCACCTTCAGCTGTTATCGTAGCTCACTTGCTCTTAAACATAAAACCAGTTTGACAAGGATGTTACGTAACATCGCGTGGTAGCGTTCAGCTGTTGTACGTAAACATAAACAGAAACCAGTTTGGCACGCATGGCGCGTGACTCGCCTGTTCTCAAAGGGAAGCTATTCATTCACAAGAACAAGGCATACTACCTATTCTAAAAACATCGTATCTCTTTGCTCTCGAAAATAACTTCCGAGAATTACTAAAAGTTTGATATATAGTGGTTCGTCACATCGTTCTCTATTGCTAGAAGAAATATCTGCAGGTATACACCTAACACCCTGTATAACTCACCTGTTTTTTTTTTTTTTTGCTAGGGGCTTTACGTCGCACCGACACAGATAGGTCTTATGGCGACGATGGGATAGGAAAGGCCTAGGAGTTGGAAGGAAGCGGCCGTGGCCTTAATTAAGGTACAGCCCCAGCATTTGCCTGGTGTGAAAATGGGAAACCACGGAAAACCATTTTCAGGGCTGCCGATAGTGGGATTCGAACCTACTATCTCCCGGATAACTCACCTGTTAATTTCCTCTGTTGAGTAATACAGAATTACGATTTGTCTGCGTGTAATAACTCGGTTTGTTATTTTCAGTAACTGTACGGTTCGTCTTACAGGAATTTCCGTTCTGTATGGAGGAACTAACTACTATACCTGAGTTCTCTGACCTACATATGAATCGGTTTGTTCCGAAAATCAACATGTCCCCCAAATTTTAAAAAATGAGATATTGTATGTTTCATAATGCTTGGGGCTTTCGTTTTAATGTGTGAGAATGTTTTGTACCATAACTCTTCTTATTCCTTAGATATTAAACCTTAAAGTTTCGGTTATGTTCCAAAACTGGGCATGTCCAAAACAGGTTCTGCTCCTCAAATTGACATTGTCCAAAGTAACCTGGTAACAGAAGTAACTTATTTTTGTAAGAAAAGTTTGTTGTTAATAATGCCTACATCAGTGTATTGAGAGTGACTTATTTCATTATAAAAAGCCATTGTGCACAGTCGGGTAGCTTTTATATCACGAGAAATGGATGAACAAGAGATTAGAGTCCGTCAAAACAGCATTACAACTGCTGAGCCACGATGTAGTAAGAAAACTGGAAGAAATATAGCACTGAAAGGTACGTTGCTAGCTGAACTTGTTTATCACAAACTAAATGCAAAAGCATTTTACAAACACCTGCAAACACAGAATAGGGATGAAATTACTGACTTCTTTGACTGTCAGAAAAATGCTGTGCTGTAAAAGCTTCTCGACCAAGATGCCTACTACATTTGCCAGCTTTACATGTATAATTTTGCAATATGCGAAGAGACACCTACGACAGCACAATCAAAAGAAAACATATTTATTTATTGTGGGCAGAAAGTGGCGATTTTAAAAGATCCAACCAAATACCTTGTTTTGTTCATCACAGGTTAAAAAATACAGTATTTCCTGCCACTGTGCATACTATTTGCGTTTTTGCCTATGGTTGCGGGAGGCAAAACAAGAATCAAATGATGATGAGCATGTTAAGTAAGTGGCTGAAAGTACGGCCCCGCGGTGTAGGGGTCAACGCGTCCGCCTGTCACCCGGTTCGATTCCGGCCGGGTCAGGGGTTTTTAATTGTAAATGATTAATATCCCTGGCCTGGGAACTGGGTGTATGTGTCGTCCATAACGGCCCTTTATTCACATTCAACACTTTACACTTCCGCAATTTCCAAATACACACAGGTTCCTAACGTATGGTGCAGGCAGGGGCAAAAGATCTTTCTAGGTCGACGCCCCGAACAAATAGCATTTTTCAAAAAGTGGTTGAAAAGTGACGCACCAAATCGCGTATAAACTGGACTACTTGAAGTTTTCATTGTACCAGAACATCCTTTTATAGCGCCAGACAGATTATTTGGTCGCATTGAAAAATAAATCCGAAGACGGGAAATAATTTTAAGGCAAGGGTATTATAGAGGCATTTTTCAGAAATTTAGGACTATACATTTTTTCGATAATTTCTTAAAAAGGATGAAAGCAGACGGTGAAGTTTTAAAACCACCTGTTGACCTGAAATACAAATTTGCTCCCACGAAAAGATTGATCATACTAAGGAACAAAACCACAGTAACGAATCAAGGTGAAGCAACATATTTCACCAACTTGAGTGAGCTGAAAGGTGTTTGCAGAAATGGCAAGAACAGAAACAAAATATTTAGTGAACCAATAGAGCTTGGTATTTTACTTAAGGTCGCAAAAGCCAATGACGTTTTAAATCTACTCAGAAAGCATTCAAGTAGTTAATGGGAATATAACCCATATCTCAGTTTCTACAAGGAACTGGAAAATTCTAGACAATTGAACTTCCACGAGTAGGAAGAACAGTAGGAGGAGGAGGAGGAGGAAGATGAACCCATGATAGCGCTGCCATTTGCAATTGTTCTCCAATAATACAATATTAATTTATTATAAAAGTTGAAGTAATCATTGAAGATGATTTTTTTCCATTTTTCTAATTGTAAAGAAATGAAATAAGAAATGAAATGAAATAAGAAGTCATGAAATAAGAGTTATCTTAAACTTAACGTGAAAATAAGAATATTTAGTAGTACTAAGTCTGCAACTTCCCTTAGAATCCATTCCAAACTACATTGTGTCCATTGTTTTTGTTCCGGTACTGAACACATATATGCACGTGTAATGTTCAGAACTCAACATGTTCAACAATTTTACAATAATAATTAAGACTAGTGAAATCCTACATTATCGTCATTGTTGTTCTTTCAATCATAACGATAGCCTTTACCATAATATGCATTATAATCCTGATATTAACACTGATAAGATTTTTCAATTTTTCTCAGTTCACTTTAACATGGACATGTTGAGTTCTGGAACTAATCGACTCATATATATATATATATATATCACGTTTCATTTGACTGACTTTCTTAAAAGTAACCGTGATGGGTTTCGTGCAACTACACTTTGTAAACGGTGGAAGTTATTTCAAAAGTTCCTTCTCGACTTGCAGGTCGATTGTTAACTAGGATTAACTCACTAACAATAATAAAATAATTACCAGTTTCACGTACGACCAACTAGTTCCACGGTTTCGGAGACTCCGTGTACATGAGAATATTACTCTGCAGGAGTTATTTTACGTGCAAGTAAGTCTAATGACACAAGGCTGTATATATGATCCCTTTCAAGTACATCCTGGACTGAACAGGTACATAACATGCCACCTTAGGCTCAGAAAACCAGCGCTCTATGTTGTAAACAAGGTTGGGTTTACAAAAAGCACAACTTCTTTATTTGCTTCACATGTAAAATTACAATATTTACACTAACAAAACTGAAAGTTATCTCGAAGCAAATTGAACTATGAATTTGGAGAAAGAGTCTGTCTTTGTACACTATATACACGTTGGAGTATTCACGTTCACTACTATTTCGGAAAGATAGTCCTTGTGACATGAAAAGTTCTTGATAGTCGAAAACTATCAGAAGCACTGACGTAAATATCTCAGAGTGTCCTTCCTTGTTGAAGTGTCTGAGTTCATTAACGTAAATTCAATGACTGAAGAGTTCCTACTTGGCGAAACTAAGTCGATAATGGGAGCTGCATTAGCTAGGGAATGATAGTGGCATATAATGGTAAGACTGGGCATGGACAGCGGAATAGGCAAGAGGAGCGGTGACCCGAGGTGAGACCTCTTACTGCCAGAAATTCAGTCCACCTGGCCGAAGCACATTTTCAAGAGGAGTAGCCTCCGTGCTCGACGTAGTGTGTATTCTGGAGCTGGACACCGGGGTCAGTGGGCGTCTGGACAGGCTAGGAGTTCCTTTATATAGCACACACGACATTCAGGCACGCGCACTGAGGGCTGCGCGTCGAGGCTCGAAGAATAACACACTGGCACGCGTGTAGCTGGCTGGCGGATCGAGAAGGGAGCGACGGACATACAACACTCTACCATATGAGCAACTGAACCCGGCTAATTAGTTAATAAATTAAATTTGAACTCTTCTCAGACCTATGAATTACGGTTTATGTGTCTTGAACTTGTTCTGAGTTTCCAGGCTCGATCCCTGCATCATCCGGGAATATTAAATCTGGTACGACAAGGAACATTCAAGAAGTACCTGGAAGGCACTTCTTCTCTCATCATTTGTAAATAACCATTAAATGCTCTGATAGATGGCCAGAACGACTCCTTTAGCTGCCCTATCTGACTTGTTCGCTACAGGTAAGCAGTTATGGGCAATTCGTGCGTGCAGTAAGTAATATATTGTTATCGCAGTGCATTAACACGCTATTTTGTCCGACTTCAGACTACTTCTTTACGTTTTAAAATGTTCAATAGATCTGTAAGTAAGGAATTCTTGAGATATGCATTTGTATTTGTATCTTGCACAATGAGAATTGAGGCAATTAAGCTGTTGGAGGTTTTCACGTCTTCTCACATAAAATACAGGAGAAGGATTGAAGTGTAATTCAAATAAAATTTCCAGTTAGAGGAATAAACTTGAAGACGCTACTATCACTGAAATCCTAGAGAATGAAGAACTGGTACAAATGCCCTCTGAGGTAACTACTGATGTGCAGTCTGTTTGTGAGCCGTTGAGTGATGCTGTAGGTAAAGACTATGTTCCTCTGGATTATGTCAAGGCGGTAAATGAAGCTAAAACAAAATGATGGTCATTGAAAACAATCATCCATAGATGCAGGAGGGTCAAGCACAGCAGAAATATTGTGAAAAACAAAGAGAAAACATTAGAAATTCATGGTCATATCAGAGTGCGTGTGAAGGCAAGGGCTAATCGAACGGCTGTGCATATGTTTCATATAAGACGGCTGGCAGGCACGAAAGCTAGAGCTATTGAATTGACTGATTTCAAAGTTAGATCAACTGAGTTCGGAACTTCATAGCAGCTGCTCACATGATTTCTAATCGCAAACATAAGTACTCTGTAACTTACAAACATGCTCAATGGCGAGAAGATTTGGAATTCTTCGATTGTATTTGGTGTTGAATACACTGGCAAGATCTTTCCTAATTATTCATCAGCTGAAATTCTGAATGCTGATCAGTCTGGATTCATTATGGAATTTACAGGGACGGCACGCTGTCTAGCATCGGTGAATAGGACACGATTGTCGGAGTGAAATCAGCGTTTGGAATATCACATTCTTATAATTTAAGCCCAATGTTTCCATATAAGGTAAATTTATTTCTCCACTTCTTATTTTCCTATGTGAACCAAGTAACACCATTGGTTTCCTTGTGCAACAGAACATGATACGACATCCGAAGACACATATATATATATATAACTTGTTCAAAATCGGGCGAAGTGGACAAGAGCATTTTTTAACAATGGCTCTCAATGCTGAACAAAATCTTTCTTTGTTCTAGATTCATTTTCAGTCCAATAACAAAACAAAACAAAAAACCTCAAACAGGTAACAACCACCAACCATTCCACCTGGTGCAACTTCCCTCATTCATTATTTTTACATCAATGAAAAATCATCACATGTTTTTGTGAGCTAATTTTAGGTGCTCGACAACACTGATATTGACCTCCAGAGCTTATCCATAATCAGTTCAGTTCTCCCATATTCAATAACATGTTGAAATATGTCTGGAAGGAAGCTGCATTTCCTGTCGAATGTGACGCCTTTGATGCTCCTGGCAATGCTGTCTGCGACACTGAAGATTAAACTTTCCCAACTCTCAAATGTACAAATGCATCATTCAAACAATGTGGTTATTGTGGTTTTTAAATTGTTCTTAACAGATTACATCAAGATCCACAAACATGTTAAGTACAGGAAAAGATAACTAAAATCAGTAGAAAAGTCATGATTTATATCCGAATTTGCAGTCGTGTTCATTATTATGCAAATATCTATCTAGACATATAAACACATATAACCACTATGGGCGGCTAAAACTGGTACAATAAGCAAGGAATACAGCTGAACTTTCCTTCGTATTTGATTTTATACCATAATCGGTCAGGTAGTTCGCGAATGTCCTTATGAGAGCTGGAACGAGTTCAATCAAACAAGTAGTTTCAAATGAGAAAATGCCTGACGGGAGAGGTAGCGAACCCGATAAAGAGCATCAAGCAGTACTGTTCTGTAAGTCCTTACACTGACTACGTCTTACTCCAATATCTGTTAATAATCCTGGGTGAGCAAGGTTCCTATTTCAGGACGTGACCACAATGTACTGTATAGTACACAGGTGGTTTTAACCCGCAAAACAAATATTTTGCTACGGTTCTTGCTTTGTGTGTTATTAAGTAGCTAACCTCAAAACTAATCCGTGTTTCCTTTTTGGATCTGCAAGAGGCAGTGAATCAATTCAAGGCTGAGTTCAGATTCTAAACGGTGTACATTGACAGAGTAGAGAAGTGATTTAAATATCACTCTTTGATATCCCAGAAATGGTTTAGCGATATTTCGCACTTCAGCGAAAAGCTATTGCCGGAATTGGCCAAGGCTGCTTTCTTGCCAACATAAGCTGCAATATATGATAAATGCACTTCCAAATATAGTCACTATAACATAGTAGTTATTAGAAAGGTTTCAATGCATTACGTACGACAATTGTTGTCCATAATATCTTAATCCCGTAAAACTACAATAATTACAATAACATGGTGCCTTCAATTACCCTCTACAATAAAAATCCAAGCTTTTTGTGAACTTTTAAAATGCATTTTTTTGCTGGCACAAAACCCCCATCATCTCAGTTATTCCCATGTGCTAAGGCTGCGTGGCGGAGTCTGTTGAAATACTCAGCTTTCGTGGTCAACGCTTGGATTCGAAAACATACATTGTCGGATGCTAATAAGAGTGTTTATAGTACACGAACCTTTTCTTGAGCCCTGAGCTCCATAGTGCTGAATGGGAACTAGGGCTCAAGAAAAGGTTCGCGTACTATACTTGTGAGAGACCTGTGTCAGGTACACTAAAAGATTCATTTTCGGGACAAGGTTCCGGTACTTCGGTGCATCCTAAATTCTATAGAAACTTAAGGGACGTTCAATTATATTGCAATTAGGATATTCTTACTGTATTTATTTTAAAGTTGTATTTACCATAATAGTGTGAAAAAAGGAGATCTTGCAATATGTAGGTCAGTTCTCTCAGCTTCACTTTTCTATCTACGCTTAATCGGTCATCCAGCCCAGATGACGCCCATTGTTTCTCACATTCGAAGATCAATACAGAGATAAAATTCGGCTACGTATGAAGCCATCGGCATGGAATCAGAATTTTTTTTCGAAAACACATCGAACATGAAGTGTTAACTTAAAGTGCAACATTTAAAAACAACAAGTTCTGTTTAGATACACTAACTTTAATGATAATTATAAAATAGCATTATCCAGTATGACGCAATAGTTGAAATGTAAAATTATATGTTAATTGCCCTCTAAACGAGGTTAATAATTCCCCGCGAGAATCCCCACGTTCCAGTGTGTTTAAAGGGCGATCTACAACTTACGGAGTATATCAGTGAGTGTTTATTATATATGCAATTTTAGTGAAAATATATCATGTTAAAATGTGAACAATTTTTCGAGATTACGTTCTTCGTAATCTAATGAAAGCTGCCCTCAAATAAGGTTTTAGATCTCAAGAGGAGCAATGTACATTTCCGTAATGATATCATTGGTCTCACTAACTTCTTTAAATGTATTTTACAGATACCGATCAGCCACCGTTTTGTTCGAAGGATGTTCTTATTAACGTGTTCGAATATGTAAATCTGTATCAATTTCAGTCTATAACAAAATGACTCCCGCCAGGACATTACTATTCATGTTAGGAACTGCAAATCACTTCTTTTGTGAAACTATTTATAAGATAACATACAAAGAAAGAATACAGAGTGTTATGGAAAGAACTGATTTTGTGTTGCTGAAATGTGGGGGATATACACGAGATTGCAAAGACGCCAAGCTGTTGATGATGTGGAGAAGATATTACAGATACGTGCCTATTCCTGATAAATATATTTTAGCAGAACAGCACCAATGCATGTTAAACTATACTGGACCATATCCCGTCCCAAATTCCGCTAATCTGAGGGTAAAAGCGCTCGGTACATCTGGATGTAGGCAACAACAAAGATCCCTAACTACAACTTACATAAAAATGTATATGGACAAGAAATGCGGACACATATCTACTGAATGAGAACTCAGTTCTACAGGTAGTTATACAAAAAAGCTGGTGACAACCCAAAAATTACGATTACAAACATCCACATGGAAATTGGAACGCGTTACATTAGTTTTGGATTGTGTGATTGCTTCGTTAAATCCCTAAGTCCGTTGTCCGTAGGCTAGATCCAAAACCGTCCATTAGATGCGTCGGTAATAATCGATACACTAGTAAATGGTCTAACATATATACACTCCGAAATACTCGGACACAAAGAAATAAAACACTTTTTCAGGGCTGTCCCTAACCAACCCTTTCAATATAACACTGACTCTGATAATATGGGTCCGTGCCCATCAGCAAATGAATCAGGACAGAACCTGCTTCCCTTAAATTAACCGCCGAGATAATATATCCCATTACACAACACAAGACAACGTCACAAAACAAACAGTAAAACACAAGATAATAATAAACAAGCCAAGGTGCACACACAGAATCACCTGCAAATAAAACGCATATAAATATGCAATGAAGTTGAGAGAGTCATCGGGATTCGATTCTGACGGATTCAGGTGCCAAAGATTCATGTCTTACAAGACACAACATCTCAGTCTCTTTCCACATGGCCTGGGCAATCAGCTGTAGGACAAGAAACATTTAAGTAACTGGGACAGGAATGCAGCAGTTCTTGGAAATAACGGGCAAGCTCGTAAAAATACTTTCACTCGTAGAGGGCTCACAGCATAAGAGCTGCCAAGGGCTACATTCCTGGGAGCTTAACAAACGGTCGGGACCAGGCCAACACTTTATCCTTGCTGCAAGGCACAAATTTTCTCTGATAACATTTTGCGCACAGCCAATGCATTCCCGAGCATAATCACAGGCTGGCTCATTAACACATACACATCAGAGCTCCCAGTAAACATTACGGCTTTCTCGCCTATCTCGCACTAATTCAGCCCCATCAACATCTCACGGTATTTCCAGTCTCTCACATAATATATCCTCGGTTCGATACCCTTACGTTCCTGAACTCGCCTGCCCCGAATATTAAAGATCCTGCTCTATTTTCAACGGTGAATACAACTCAACCGCACAACTCGTTAAAGCTGAAAAATTCATGCCTCATGCATAGAAATACATCCTGATCTACTCCTGTCTCCAATCTATTCTATAAATCATGCAACACTGACGGCGTTCAGCCTATTTAATATTATAAAGATTTTACCCAACTCCTCTATCAAAATCAACTCATAAATGAAATAGAACTCACTAAGTTAAAAAAAGAGACACACCTATAACTAACCTATCTTACCATTTTTTGCCATCTGATTAAAATATATACACTTATCTCAGGCTTAAACGTTCATTGCAGCCATGAACGTATTTACTCATACAAGGTAAGGTAAGGGTTATTCTGCCCGAAGGCAGGTCCGAACCTCCGCAGAGGTGTTCCTGAGCCGGAGTTTACGTGCGGTAGGATGGCCAGTTCCTTTCCGCTCCTCCATTCCCTTACCCCCACCAACAGCGCGCGGCAACCAATCCAACTCCTGACCACGCCCAATGTTGCTTAACTTCGGAGATCTCACGGGATCCGGTGTTTCAACACGGCTACAGCCGTTGGCTTACTCATACAAAAACCTGAATAAAGCAAGTGCCACACTGGCATACATTTAATCTATAATTAATGTACTTGAAAATCCCCATACCAGTGTTCGACTATCACACTCTGCATGCTTAATAAAACTTAAGAACTTAACTTTGCAGGTATCTCTCCACCAACGACGAATCACATAACCGCTATGTCATGATCGCCTAGCCCATAACAACTGCAAACATTAAAGGCTGAAATGTCATCCTCTCGAATCCTTTTGACGCCATGGTTGCAGTCTACTTGATCCTGGAATCGTTTGCAATAGTGTTAAATTTCAGTACATCTGCTTCACCGTTGGCGTGATCGTACACTAGATTTCTCCCTTAGCGATAGACTGCCATTTATTATAGTCTGCGCACAAATAATTAGTCCCGATTTGTGCGTCACTAATTTATGGGAGCTAGCCCCGTCAAAAGTAGTCCCCTCAGCCGGTAACATCTGTATGGAAGGCTTACGTTACCATCGCGATCCGCGAATGCGTTTTAAATGTTTTATGCCAGTTGATAGCGCTATTAACTCTTGTGAGTTCTCTCGCAGTTATCGAGTACTAATCTTACGAAACTCACAATTAAATATATCTAGCAATGTTTTAAATTTCGTCAGACCGCACTTGGCGTTTCATTACGGTTAGTAAAGTCCAGTTAGAAATAACTGTCTCCGAATACTGGGAGTCAGAAAGCAATGATAACTAACAAGTTTCTTTAACAAGCACACACAACGTGCAGCTGAATTCGAATAACAGAATGAGCTTCAAAGCGAGAATGAGTAAACTGAACTTCAATACGATAATGAGAAAACTGAGAATGAGAGCGCTTGCCTCTCCAGGCAAGCTTATATAGCCTTAGATTGATGCCGCTGTTGAGGCGAATCCCCGGCTAATATTGGCTCTGGCTTCGTAATGGCAGAGGGAGTGTCAACGGCCTCACCTTTAAATGCGCATTTCTTTCAATAGAGCATAAGTAATCATTATTACCTATTCCTGGTATATCATAATTCTATTCTTGATTTCCTATCAAGTCGGACCTGTGCATACTAGCTCATTGGCGGATATATTGGCTTAAATACAGATGATTCCAGCACTTGGAAAGTGAGGTTTGTCAAACTTACACAACTGTCATGTGGATCACCACGTTCAAATTACCGCCCCTCCAGCTTGTACCGGTTGGACTTGATGCTATAGCAGGGATCTACATGACTGAATTCACGGCTAACAGCTCAATTCGAACTTGAAGGGTACGTTCCTACCGGTTCAATAAGGGGTCCACATAGCCTACGGCACGGAACTTCAGGGTTCATACTTTCATTCCCTGCGACTCAATGATGCTCTATATAAAATTATGACATAGTGTTCTGATTAATATATTGAGGCATACCATGATATGGCTCAATACGATTCAGAAGTAAATATATGCACATACAGTAATCGTATCAGAAAACAGAACTAAGTGGTAGAGATACACACATATGTACATATTTACATACAGTACACACATACATATATATACATACATACGTACATAAACCGGAGGAAAATTAAATGACAACATAAAGAAGCAGTTGTGCTAAATAAACGAAATTCAGGAATCTTTTCTGCACATTAGAGACACGTCTTCTATTCAAATGTGTGCACTAGTCGACGAAGAGTTGTGCTAGTACAACCACTATGACCTCGCAAAGCAATTTGGCTTAAATACGCGCTGTAGTCTTCATGGGCGTTAGTCATCGTCCGGTATTGTCGTTGAGAGGTAGATCCGAGTCAAATATGCATTTAAGGAGACGAAGAAGGCAGTATCAGCATCTCACAGAGTGTGAATGGGGCCATGTGAATGGGGTACGAGAAGGTGGACGTTTTTCTGCGACAATGCAGTACGCTTTGGCAGGGATGTATCCACAGTGCATCGGTGTTGGACACAACGGCTACAGAAAGGCACTGTCTCAAAAAGAGTGGAGTCCGGCCGCATGCGGGAAGACCACCACGTTCCCCACATTGCTGTGGTGGATCAAACAGCATCTGCACCCGCCATAAGAGTTTTAAGTTGGTACCAGATTGACACAGGGGAACTATAAAAAATCGATTACATGAAGGACAGCGCTTAGCCAGACGTCCTGTTGCGTTCAAACCTCTAATTCCGAATCAATGAAATCTGCCGCTTCAGAGGTGTCAATTGTGGCGTTATAAAATATTTTATCAGAAAATGATATGTTTATAGGAATGGGGAAAAAGAAGTATAATCAGAGCACAGGTAATGATAATGGGATCGATCCACGGCACAAGGGATTACGAAAAGGTATTTATTTCGAGCAACTCAGTACCTAGAGCAAGCAGGTGTCTTCTTGCTGGAGCGAACTTGTCAGACCGCGTAAAAACGTATATCCGATACCAGAACCAATAATTCTCGTTAGATAATAGCGACACGTAAACTAATGTATTAGAAAAAAAAATCCTTTCTTTTTTATCAGCCGAGTCGGTGAAGCTCTGCCGGACCGAACAAGAGGGTTGTCCGTGATAAGTGCAATGTAAAAGAAAAGAGAACAGAGGGGAAAGAGCATGCAACAGACAAGATTTAAAGAAAAGGGAATCAATTTCAATAAGTTATATTTTTACCATAAATGACTAGAACAGATGGCGTTGTTGCTATTTGCTTTACATTGCACCGACACAGATAGGTCTTATGGCGACGATGGGACAGGAAAGGATTAGGAATAGGAAGGAAGCAGCAGTGGCCTTAATTAAGGTACAGCCCAGCATATTTGCCTGGTGTGAAAATGGGAAACCTCGGAAAACCATCTTCAGGGTTGCCGAGAGTGGGATTCAAACCCATTCTCTCCCGGATGCGAGCTCATAGCTGCGCACCCCTAACCTCACGGCCAACTCGCCCGGTATTTTGTGTTTATCATCATCTGTATTAAGAAGACTTTCAACCTATGCATATTGCAATCAGATCTCAGCATATAACATTCCTAAGGCAGCAATAAACGCCCATAATCGTCGCTTCTTGCATCAAATAGAGTAACGCTTGAAAGTAAATTTAAAGATTATATTTTCCCTTAACTCGCATCCAAACAAGTGCATAAGTATACACTACAGTACCTTGCCATCTAACATAACATTGAATATATATATATCGGATGATCCAACAGCACCTTGCGATCCAGTTTTATTCATCCCTTCACATTTAATACAATTCTGAAAGACATCGGTCCCTCTCCCTAAACTGGGGTAGCCTATATTAAGAAGATGTGTGTTTACTGGCTAGAAGACCGCAGGAATCGTGAGCGCCACTATTAATTCATTATGAGTACCTCGAATGAACCCCCTAAAACGATCACAGATACGCAGAACGCGTACTTTAAAACAGGAGGTGGAAGGCACAGACCGGGAGCACGGTACTGTATAGGCAGGGAAGTGGGCGCCGCACGTTAAGTGTTGTAGTAGCTCACATGGCAATCAGGCGGGAATGTGTGAGATAGTGGACAGTAACCGAGGTAGGAGGTTCGAATCCCACGTAAGAATTTTTTTAACAGCCAGTTGCCTGGGATGTGGTAAGGTTGCATGCTTGATAGCTTGTTTATTGACACTGTAAAGACCGTTTGCATCGTTGCATTGTGTATTGAGCTGGGTTGGACGAGGGAGATGATGGTCCATGGCCAGTATAGGCTAGGTAGTGGGCGCCGCAGGTCGAGTGTCGCAGCAGATCTCATGGCTAGCGCGTGGTAGGATGTGTGATATTTGACAGTGCTCGAGGGTCCCATGCAAGTATTTTTTAAGCCAGGTGCCTGGGATGTGGCAAGGTTAAATATTAAATACCGGTATTTTTCACAGGCTGATTTTTTTTATTTGGCCCTGATAAAGGACGTTGGTAAGGATATGGGTTGATAGAGGCTGGGAAACACGTGACCGGATATCAGTTATTCTTGTCACCGATTTTATTTTTATTGTTCATTAACGATATACTAGAATTTGAAGTTGAGGAAAGATTAGCACTGCCGTGTTTAGAAAATCAGGATATTCCTGGTCTTGTCTTTGCTGACGACATACTCCTGTTCACACTAACGCCAGTTGCAATGCAAAAAAGTATTGATGGTATCGAGAAGTACTGTAAAGAGTGGAATATGAAAATTAATGCACAGAAAACTAGAGTAATGGTGTGCAAAAACGGGAACAAATTAGCAAAAAAAGGAAAAATGGTATCTTGAAGGAGTAAATCTGGAAGTAGTTAATAAGTTAGAATATTTAGGAATTATCATATCAGGAAATGGAAATTGGTCTGAACACGTCAAGAGAGCAAAACTGATTGGTACAGCAGCCCTAGCTAGTATAAGAATATTAGATAATAGGATGCCTAATATTGATTTTAGGGTACAAAGAAATGTATACAACGCTGTGATTAAATCTAAAATGATATACGGTTCAGAAGTATCTGGCACAGAAAAGGAAATAGTAATGCTCGATTCAGTCACTAGTAGATTTATTAAAATAATTACAGGCTTACCAATATGTACAGCGAATAGTGGAGCAAGATTAATGTGTACTGACATTAATATAAAAGTGGATATAATTAAGAGATTAATAAAATATTGGTTTAGGTTCAAAAGGGGAGGAGGGGGAGAAATTCTAGATATAGCTTACCGACACCAAATGAGGTATCAGGATGGGTACTGGGCGGGCAACTTAAAGAAAATACTAGAAGGAATTGGGATGGGGAACTATTGGGACAACGATTTAGAAGAAAGAAAAGTCTGTGGGAGAGTGGCACAGAGGGTAGCAGGTATAGAAATACAAAGGCTAAGAGCTGAGGGTAATAATAGGAGAACTCTGGAGGAATTCATGAATATATACCCAGGTATGAAAATAATACATGATAAATTAACCAAAAGAGAATACAGGGGAATGATATGGTGGTTGATGGGAGTTTATAAAAATAAGGCATTTACAGAAGTTGCAAATACATGTTTATTGTGTGAAAAGGAGTTAGGAAATGCACATTTCTTGAGACAGTGTGAAAGTACAAGAGCATTACGGGTTAAATACTTGGCAGCGGAAGAGATAAATAAAATGGAAAGAGAATCTGAGTACTATACTCTTGTCAAATTAATAAACAGGGAATGGAGAAGGCCAGGGAAACTATCAAAACTATTCACAATTATAAAAAGCTTGTGGGAGAAAAAAATGAAATTAGTGCATGAGGGAAGGGGCACATGCTGCTGAAAAAAAAAATGAAACAGCGAAATTAGCACGAGTACACATGGTTGAAAGGATATTATGGGACACTTAAGCTACACATACAGGAATGCATGCTAGTATTTCAGGATGAACCAAGTCTCGGCTCTCCTACTTCGGACGACCGAAGTTGGAAGAGGGAGACTCCAAATCGACCAGTTACCCGTACACTGAATAAGAAGTTTAAAATCATTATAGTCAGTAGAAGAAAACATACGGAAAGTAGTTATCTCTGAAGTATCATCTGTGTATGGGTTAATAATAACGAAGTTTTGTAATCATGTATGTACATAAAACAACTTTGATTCACAGATATGGAACATTACAGAGTTTAACTCACTAATAACTAAGGGCGACAATAATTATAAGTTTAGTATTATTTTCGTTTTTTATATCTGTTCAGTTTTGTTCCCTTGTTCCTTAGGTATTGTATATTTCTAATTAGTAGATTCAGTTCATTGATATGTAAGCCGTACCGTATTACTTCTAATGAGGTTGTTTGTTGTTTGTCTGCCTGTTTTATTTTACTTTGGTTTTGTTAGTTTGTTTTGGCTACCTTCTAATGAGATTGTTGGCTGTTTGTCTGCCCGTTTTATTTTATTTTATTTTGGTTTTATTTTAGTTTGGTTTTGTTAGTTTGTTTGTTTTTGGCCGCTGACATACAGTTGGAAGAGGCGGGGATAGGCCTGACCTATCTCAAGCTAAAGTGTTGATTCGGTACGTCTGCACATGTAAAGTAGAGTAAAGTAGTGAATAGTGTTAGGTTAGAGGAAGTAAGTTGTCAATGAGACAGTGAAAGATGAGCCGAGTTATGGAATCCGTCTCGGCAGTGAAATATAGGTGTGACAGCCTACATGTAGAGCTAGGCAATCCGCACACATGTGGGTTGTTACAGGAAGGAGTGGTGAGGAAATAACATTGACAGCTTAAAGGGTCTATGAGGTATAGGTTTCCGAGCCTCATGAGACATGTCTGGTCGTGACACCCCAGAGAAGGGTGGTAGCAGTTCCTCACCAGGGGTGATGTCGCGGCCAGACAGATTTAGGATAGATTTAGTATATATTCATGTAGTAAAGTAGTTAGTTTAGTTAGGTGGTGTGTTGCATGTGGAGCTGGCGATCCGCCCATGTGCAGGATGCTACAAAGTAGATTTAGAAGTAGTTAAGTAGTATATTTATGTAGTAAAGTAGTTAGTTAGTTAGGTGGTGTGTTGCATGTGGAGCTGGCGATCCGCCCATGTGCAAGATGCTACAAAGTAGATTTAGAAGTAGTTAAGTAGTAAGTAGTTAGTGTCTAGCTATAGTCTGTGAGTGTTTATTTTATTGGAACATTGTAACTGGTCGAAAGCCTGTTATGTTCAGTTCAATAAATTTATTCATTTATTCATTCATTTATATCAGTTATTCACGTCGTTAAACGCAGTACTTGCTCGAACTGAAGACCTCCGTGGTCGAAACAGAGCTGAGCGCAATGTTTTAAGGATGGTCTGGCCCGTTGAAACATATCTGGCGAAACGGATCGCCATGCCTCGGTGATGAGCTGTCTAAGGTGACAAGGACTCGTTGGCTCCTGTTCATACACCAGTTGGCCAACAGAAAAAAAGCAGGGGTGTAAGATCGGGCGATTTGTTGGGCCAGGTGGACAGGCCCTCCACTTCCTATCCATTTATCAAGATACGTAGGATGTAGATGGTTCCAGACGACCACCGCCGCGTGCGGTGGATCTCCATCATGTTGGAACAACATCCTGCAAAGGTCATGGACTGGAACATGTTCCAGAAACGGTGGTAGTTCATCTTGGAGAAACGGAAGATAGCGTTAGCTGGTCAGACGGCTCTCAAAGAAATGGGGACCGATGAGGTTATCACCCATTTTTGCACACCATACATTCACACCCTCACTGTACCTGAAAGCTGTCTGTCGCATCCAGTGTTGATTATCCACACTCCAGCACTGCATACTATGGTGATTAACGGTTCCATTTGTGTCCAATCGTGCTTTGTCCATAAATAAGAGAGTCGCTAGAAAAGCAGGATCAGTGTCCACATGCTGTAGGATCTATTGACAGAACGCCACCCGATCATCGAAATCATGACCATGGAGTTCCTTGTGTAAGTGCAGATGGTACGGGTAAAACCGGTGGGTATGCAATATCCGCATAAGATACTCTCGGCTGATGTTCGTCTCCTGTGCAAATGGCCCGTGTGTTAGTATGAGGGTTACGCTGGATAGCGTCAAACAGGACCTCTTCATTGGCAGCATACGTCACGGGATGATCTCGAGCAGGCCTTGTCCTTCCCAGGGATGCACTATCACGCAGACGTCTTTCCACGCTTCGAAATGTCATGCCCGTCGGTTGTCGTCTATCCGGATAGCGTTCTTGGTCCAGGCGTTGTGCCTGGTGTGCATTCTGTCCCTCTTCTCCAAAGATAAGTAACATATCCACATACTCATCGCTGGAATACATCGAGGCAGTGAATAAACTTTGTGTTGTGGTTTGCTTCGAAGGAGGGGAATTGACTCAGCTACATACATGCCATCTCATGTTTTTATCGTTCCAATGGGGCATACTTTGCCCTACCTGTTGTCTACGAAGCTTGGAACATGTACAACGTAGCTAACTGGCCACAGACCATCATCTCCTTATCATGGTCCAACCCAGCACCGTATCCAATGCAACGATACATACGGTCTTTTACTAGGTTAAACAAACAAATCAGTACTTGGAAGCTATCAAGTATGCAACCTTACCACATTCCAGGCAACTGGCTGTTAAGAAAAAATCGTATGTAGCATTCAAACCTCCTACCTCGAGCACTGTCCACTATCACATATCTCCCTGCCCGTCTGCCATGTGAGCTACTGCGACACTTGACCTACGGCGCCCACTTCCCAGCCTATACAGTACCGTGCTCCCCGTCTGTGACTTCCACCTCCTGTTTTAAAGTACGTGTTCTACCACTACACCACAGAGGAGTACATTGGTTAATTAATTAATTTATTAATTAATGTATTTAATTTATTTATTTTCGCACTGTCCTAAGCCATTCCATTAAGACTGATTACGTAGATGTTTTGTAGGCTTGGCTGAACGAGGATTCAATTGTTGAGGGATTGAGTCCGCTTGACTGAGCAACAGCCTGTTAGCGCAGTGGGTGTTCGAATAGATGGCCTTCTGAAGAAATGCACGTTTCAGCACACCGTTGAACTGCCATTCGGGCTCGTTCTAGCATTGTAGGTGTTACGGATTCACAGGCTTCTGTAATAAGGTCTCGAAGGCTTTCAGGATTTTCCGGCTGCTGAATGTACACTACATTCTTCAAATAGCTCCATAGGAAGAAATCCAGTGGCGTCAAATCGGGCGATCTAGCACGTCAGGTGGCAGGTCCTCCCCTTCCTATCCATCGACCGGGATGTGTAACGTACAGGTAGTTGCAAACATCGCCTGACATGTGAGGGGAAGCTCCGTCGTGTTGATAGCACATGGTTACACGCTCCCCCAGGGGCACATCCTCTAGCAGCAATGGTAGCAGGTCTTGTAGAAACTGTAGGTACCGGGCTCCTGTCAAATGATGTTCAAAGAAATATGGTCCAATTAGGTGATCACCCAGTATACTACACCAGACAGTTACTCCTAATCGTGCCTGAAATACTGCCTGCCTTACCCGGTGGGGATTATCAACTCTCCATTATTATGGAAGCGTGCCACGTCCGAAATTAAAGTGTGAGATACCAACGCTGGATCATTTGCACTTGCGTCAGTATCCACGCACAGAAATCAACACGAGTTTCGAAATCTCGTCCATGGAGTTCTTGATGTAGTTGCAGGTGATACAGACGTGAAAAACTCGAATGCAATATCCTTACAACCTACGACTGGCTGATGTTGGCCTGTCGAGCTACTGCCCGGGTACTCCTGTAAGGATTCCCCCGGCATGTGTCCAAAACCATCTCAGCAGTTTCACCGGATGTAACTGGCGCCTCTCTCAGTGGACCTGTTCGGGAAAGTGACGAAGTTATACGCAAACGTCGCTCCACCCTCTCAAACGTATTTGCTTTGGTTCTTGTTTGTGTGGAAATATATCCTGGTATCAGCGCTGTGCTTCCTGTGCGTTCTGTCCTGCTTCACCGTAGATGAGGAGCAATTCAACATACTCACCTGATGAATACATAGCGAAGAAATGACAAGGACTGCTAGGCTACACCAAGTGTCAGGCCATTACATATTGAGAGAATTTATTGCAGCCGAATGGCCAAATTCGTATGTACATGACATACATTACATTTCCTTAGGAGCTTATTCTGTATAATAGTACCTAATTATAATATTCAATATATAGTATTCAAACAGTTTTATCCGTCCTCATTTCTCCATATTATATTCATTTAACTGTGTGGTTCCTTTTAAGTGTGCACGGTTATGTCTTGTTATACTCAAAAATAGACCTTTGCCTCTTATTGCACATGGTTAAGTGGTACCTGTCACAGAGTTGGTTACATAGTGCGCATACACAGTTCTTGGATGGTTCGTGGCATTTCTTGTTCTGGAAGATTTTATGGTGAAATCCATGGATTGCCAGCCTGGTGAGTACGTTCCTTAGTTTCTGGTTTTCGTTCACCCATCTCCTGTCTATCATAGTGTCTGTTGCATTGAAGTCTAGGGGTATATCTCGTCGTTTCTTCTCTCTAATCTCGATAAGTGTCTTCGCTGGCAGGAATAACTGGAGTCGTATGTCCTCTATATAGAATGTCTCTTTTGTTAGTTCGTAAACAAGTCTGGATGGGGCCGTTTTTTCTACCCCTAATGCTCTTTTTAAATATCCGGTTTTCACTTCCTCTATGGTATTTAAGTCTGTCAGGGATTTTTTTCCCATATTACTTCCAGACCGTATGTTAGCACTGGGCTTATTTTCGCATGGAAAAGGGTTATGGCTGTTTGTAGTGATAGGGAGGTAATATTCTTTACGCTGTAGATACCCCTGATTGCGGCAGTTGCTCTTTCTTGTACGCGTTTCCTGAATGTGTTGCATGTTGTCTGTAGGGTGATTCTAAGGTATTTGTACGAGTTTACTAGCTCTATTTCTTTCCCATCCAGTGTCATTCTATCTGTAGCTGCAGCTTTTTCTCCTTTTCTGAATACCATGTATACCGTCTTGTTCTGGTTAATTTTGAGCTCGTTTCCCTTCGCCCAAGTATGTACGTTGTTCAGCGTTTCCTGTAGTTCGGCCTTGTTTGGTGAGCTTATGACTCTGTCATCTGCATATAAGTACAGTGAGACCGAGGTGGTTTTCCCTAATATTTTTGTGATGTCTGCCGTGGCAATATTGGTTAAGATAGGACTCATCGGGTCTCCCTGTAGTACTCCGTTTGTTTGTTTCTCTTGAGTTGAGACTCCATCCTCGATTTCTATTTTGTTGTAGGCCAGAATGTTGTTAATCGTTTCAGTGATGACATGGTTTTCTCCCATCATGTATTGTAACGTTTGTAGCAGCTTCGTCCTGCTCAGTAAGTCGAAGGCTTTGGTGTAATAAATGAAGATAATATGTTTACCTTTGGGGTGTCTTAGTGTTTCATGGATATCATCTAGCAGGTTGTTTATGGCATGTAATATCGACCTTCCTTCTCTGAATCCGAACTGCTGGTCGGGAATTAGTGAGTCTATCGATGCAGTGAGTCTTCTGGTGAGTAATTTGGAGTATACTTTGAATATATTACTTTCTAGGGCTATTCCTCTATATGAATTTGGATCGTTTTCTTCTACTTTCCCCTTATATAGGACCTCGATCGTTTATTTTCTCCAGTCATCTGGTATTTCAACAAGAGCCATACATTTATTAAAGAGATTAATCCATACGTCTATTAGTATTTCCACCGAGTCTTTCAGCATTTCATTGTAGATTCCGTCGGTTCCACCAGCCTTATTGTTTTCTGTAGAGTATATTACAGCTTCCACATCTGTTTTAGTGAATAGGGTGGTATTTTCCTCATTAGAGTGTGGTCAGATATGTGATATGTTCAAGTTTGACATGTTTAATATCTGGGACACATGACTTCCCCAGGTCTCCATAGGAACTTCTCCAGGGGTTCTGTTGGATTTTATTTTAAGTGCTGTGTAAGGTCTATTGCGTGCTTCTTCAGCTTCCAGTAGTGCACGTTTTTCTACCCATTGTGCCTTCTTGTCCTTCAGGAGTATTTTTTAGGCTTTAGTTTCTCTCGCGTATTCTTCTAGTCGCTCTCTGTTATTACTGAGTCTTGCCTGTTGGAGATCAGCTAGTGACCGTTTTCGCTGCTGGTAACACTCAGCACCAAAACATGGTTTCGCCCTTCTTGGTTTAACTGGGATGGTCGCTCCTATTATAGCGCTGTGAATGGTAGACATTGCAAGGTTGATATTATTTTCTTGTAAGTGTCTTTTTGTGTCTTTGAGGACTTGCGTGTTGTTGGTTAGTGTTTGTATGTTCAGTTTCCGTGAGGTTGTTTGCATTTTCGTGTTTGCTTTAGCATTGTTGTTTCTTAGCAGTAGATGTTTAGTATGGATAGCGATGTGCTTAGTCAACGGCGTATTGTGTTTGCCATAGGCCCTGATTACTTGTGATGGCGATGTCCTCTCCTCGGTAGAAAACTAGGCCTATCGTGCTTGTGCCATTATAGGCGACGTAGGTTTTTTCGTGTGGCTTATTAATAAGGCAGAATCCTTCTCCTCGTACGATGTTTAGCATCACAGTTGTTTTGTAGTTGGGTTTGTCCAGTCTGCAGTTGAAGTCCCCTGCTAGTATTACGTTTCTATCTGAAATAACTTGCGCTGTTGCCTCTGACAGTTTTTCTTCTTATCATCTATGGATGTGCCATATGCAATGTACATCCCGATTATGGATAGGTTTGTAGCTTTTACAATCACTTTGTTTTCTTCCTTCAATATTTCTTTGATTGATCCCATAGTTGGTTTACACATGATGGAGACACCCCCTTCTGGACTGCCTCTGGGCTTATGTTTTGCGTATGAGTGTGCCGTACAGTATCTTGGAATGTCAAATGGTTATGCCAGGAATGTTTCTGTGGCTATTATGATTTATTTTCCTACCCATATATCTTCTGGTGCTCTACTGATTATATTTTTATCCTTCTACATTCCATAATAGGATGTCCAATTCCTTTTCTAGTGGAGATTTTCCACCCTCCTTGTTCTTTGTTAGAAGTGGGTTCGAAATCCATAAGTGCGGAATGTTGCCATTACACATTCAACATTGGTCGAATGTGGCACGAATGGTACTTATTTGGTCCTCAAAGTTTAAAATATGAAATTAAATATTTATCGCTCGTGGGATTCGAACCCACCCTACCAAAGTAACATGCGTCAACACCACCGTGGTTAATCTACTTCATCACGGTGACTGTTATCTCCAGTTTATCAGGAAGCTCACTTGGTGCAAAACTGCGTCCTGTTTCACAAACTTACAAATGTTTTCTATCAGTATGCCATCGCATTTAGCGATAATTTCGCCATCAATCGAAAGCTTATAATTGGCACGTACATTTTACATAACCGTATGACAGTTTGATGTATTGTGTAAATATCTGTCGCGACATGTTTATACAAAATTCGTGCAGTGATGACGCAGTAAGTGCTTTAAAGGCGACTGCAGGTTGGGATGTGGCAAAGGAAAATCGACTATCACCCCATGCCTAAAAGCAGAAACGCCAGGAGCGGCTGACTCACCAGGTACATATGCCCAAAAACACTTCGAAAGTCCTGTTACGGAAGCGCGCCTACTTAATTTATTTATAATTACATCATTCCTACGTAAGTACTGCAGGTTAGCTACGGGAAAAGCACACTACTTTCCGAAAATTATACTAATAGGATCTATTACAAAAAAATTACAATACACAATCTAAAAGGAAAAGTACAGTATTACATAACTTATAGCGACTTCCCCTAAAGTTTTGTTTGGCGTTCGTGAAGTGCATAGGTTTTCCGTTTCTCTCAATTTGAATTTATTTAACAGACATTGTATGAGGCATGTTGTGAACGCTCACTCTTCAATACTCGCATTCCTGTGACATACAAGATGCAATTAAAAGCAATTCACTCATTTTTACAACTTTTACTCATTCAATTTCCTTGGGCAATGGGATTTATCAATATTCCATTCCACGCTATATTCAACAATGTACACTATGGCATTTCTTCAAATGACGCTCTCCAAATGGTAAGATAATATGCATCAGCACTGATCGGGATCCCAAAGTAGACTTTGTTTTTAAGAAAAAGATTACACTCCAATTAAGCATGATCTATGAAGTCGTTGAAATAACATTATGTACGGTCTTTGAACTACAATCACAAAAATCACTTTACTTATTTTGAAATTCATATCGCCGCCTATGTGGTGTAGTGGTTAGTGTGATTATCTGCCACACCCGGAGGCCCGAGTTCGATTTCCGGCTCTGCCACGAAATTTGAAAAGTGGTGCGAGGGCTGGAACGGGGTCCACTCAGCCTCGGGAAGTCAACTGAGTAGAGGTGTGTTCGATTCCCACCTCAGCCATCCTCCAAGCAAATACCGAGATGGTATCTAACTTATGACCACGGCCGCTTCCTTTCCTATTCCTTGTCCATCCCTTCCAATCTTTCCATCCCCAACCAAGGCCCCTGTTCAGCATAGCAGGTGATGCCGCCTGTGAGAGTACTGGTCATCCTCCCCAGTGTGAAGCTTCAGGACACTGCCCTTGAGGTGGTATAGGTAGGATCCCCCGCTGAGTCCGAGGGAGAAACCGGTCCTGGAGGGTAATCAGATACAGGAGAAGAAGAGAGAATCCTTATCTCAAATTCAATCCACTAATAACATATGTAGATGTTTCTACATAATTGAACTCCTTTGACATTGAACCCAAATAGGCAAGAACTTGATCGAACTGCGCCCTATCTGTATTACATTGGCTGAAACAGTCTTTCATTCATACGTTGGCATTATGAATACACCATTCCGCCACAAGATAATAAACAACTCATCCATCATTATTCTCCAAGTTTCAGCCATTTAGTGAATGTTCCACTTAAATTAAAGGTCACACTTCATACGCTAGTGTCCATAAGTTAAGCATAATCACTAAACGAGCCATACCGCCTGATAGGAATGTCAGACGGATTGATAAACAAACCAAAGCTGAGTCACACACAATATGTCACACAACTTGTCCATAAATCAGTGTCATAAAGGTTCTGATAGCTTAGGTACACAACTAACATAACTTGACAGTGTCTTCCACAAAAAAATATGCTGTTAATAGGGTGTATGGTTACCCTTAGCGGCCACACATGTTTCGCAGCGACGTGGCATGCTCTCTATCAGATGGTCCAAGAGCTCTTGTGGCAGTCGATCCCGTTCCTCCGAAAGGGCAATGCAAAGGTCTTGGAGGGTCCTTAGTGGAGTCTGACGGGATTCAATTCGCCTCCCCAATGCACCCCATGCATGTTCTATATGATTCAGATTCGTAGATCTCACTGGCCAGTCCATGCCATGAATATTTTCCCTGACCAGAAATTGATCCGCCAGAGCCGCGCGGTGCGGTCGGGCATTATCGTCCATTAAAAGGAAGACTGAACCAACCGCATCTCTGAATAGTAGTACGTGTGGTCTCAGTACCTCATCCCTGTATTTTCGAGAGTTAACAGTGTTCCTCGGACCACCCATGAATATGTGCAGGTCCGTACGGCCATTCAACATGATGCCGCTCCACACCATGACGCCAACACCACCAAATTGGTCACGTTCCACGATGTTCCTGTGGTTGTATCGGCTACCCGGTTCGCTCCATATTGATGTGCGACGGGAATCGTTCTGCAAAATGAAGCAGGATTCATCTGTGAATAGGACATGCCTCCATTCACTCATGGTCCAGTTTCGATGTTGACGGCTCCACAGTAAACGGGCCCGTCTCTGTGTGGAGTGAGCGGGACGCACACTGCTGGACTTCGGGCAAACAGCCCTGCGGTACTGAGCCTCCGGTACACAGTTTGCAGGGGAACAGCAACCCCTGAGTCGGCTGCAAGCTCCACCGACAATTGTCTTGCAGGTGCAAACCGATTTCGTCGTAAGGCCAGACATCGGTCCTGCTGTGGGGTTGTTACCCTAGGCCGACCTGGTACTGGCCTACGACTAACATCTCCTATGTCTCCAAATCGTCTCCAAAGCCTGGAAATGACACTTTGTGGCACATTAAAGGATACGGCGACTTCGGTCCGTGTCTGGCCTGCTTCCAGGCGGCTGATTATTCTACCCTGCAAAACGGAGTCCAAATGGCGTCGTTGTGCCATTATGTTGTCACGTTCACCACTCCGCACACTATAACAGGGCAATCACGACTGATGGAATATGGGGCGCAGGCACTGGCTGTGTTTACCTTGCGGTTACGCCGCCAGTCAAAACAGGGAGTACTCCTTTCCCATACAGAGCGAACATGTAAGGTTGGTAGGTGCATATGTCGTGCGATTTGCGCTCTATTTCCTGTTGCCCTGCTTACTCGTAACTTACGCTTAACTTCTGGACACTAGTGTGTACACATAGATACATTTATACGTACTTAAATAGATACGTACATAAATTATGACAACATACACGGCGAATCTAAATATTTCGAAAGAACGTCTGAGGTGATTCCTGGAGAAAAATGTATCCCTATGAATAGGTGTCCCACAACGCGTTTCACATGGCCACTACGATACTAACGTTTCCACCGACCGTCGCCCGTTTTGTTTACCAATGAGGCCGTACTTCGAAGAAATTTTATGATTAACTTGCATAATACACACATGTGGGCAGTTAAAAATTCTTCATGTTACGCTAGCCGCTAATCATCAACAGCACTTTGGACGCAATGTGTGGTGTGGTATTATCCATTACCAACTGATCGCCCCATATTTGCTAGCCAAACGTCTGAATGGGCAAGCGTATCTGACTTTCTTGTGGGACTCGTAGCCTGTTGTACTGGATCGTGTGCCCCTAGCAGTTCGCTGCACCATATGGTACGCATAATAGGGCACAAATGCACTTCAGTTTGCATGTATGCCTTTTTTGAACAACACCTTCCAATGACTGTGGATCGGGTGTTGCGGTCCAGTGCATTGACCTCCGTTGTCTCCTGAGCTTAATCCACTGAATTTTTACCTGTAGGGACACTTGAAATGTGCCGTGTACGCTACTCAGTTTAACGACTTCAACGATCTAGAGCAGTTCGTGAATTAAGCCTGTGCAGCTGTTCGACAGTACCCACGTATCTTCGAGTGGCTTCAGTAGCCCATGTTCATGGCGCTCGTGGTGAACACTTTGAGCATCTCCTGTGACTCCGCCACATGAAACTCGGTAACAACGCATTGTAAGACCTCTGTCCATAGGGACACATTTTCTTGTTTTGATTCCAGGAATCACTCCCCGACGTTTGTCACAAATGTTTAGATACAGTCTTAATATCTCCTGTCAGTCCATTCTAAGCTGAGGATCCCAAAATTCAGTGCGCCTGGAGCGGTCCCCAGTGGGTCTTAGGTAGATATAGAGGGATACAGTCATCACTTGATTAAGTAAGATGTTGCCCACGCGGTTCCACACCCTCATATCATAGACTTGAAATGGAAACGCCATTTCTGAAGGTTTCGTTTTCACCTCGTAGCACTCGAGCGTAACCATTTGGGTGACTTCTTCTTCTGAGGAATAGTATTATTTTGTGTCAACTAATTCATAATAATGTTGTATTTTTCACACCACTAAACAATTCGAGGTTGACAGCTTTTATTTTGCTAATGCTTTCATTCTCTCAAGGAAACTTTCCTTGATTTTTGTGATGGTCTAGTCGGATGATAGCCATACTGAGATGTCGACGTCTCCTTCAACTAAATTTTTGCCTCTATCTCCCATCGGCTGTCAGTCTTATCTCTTCATTAATTGAAAACTTGATATTATTTCTTAAATATTATTAAGGCGCTGCCATCAAAATAGGACACTGAATTTTAATCAGTAAGTTGTTTTATAAGTGCATGAGGATGACTCTAAATGAAGGATCAACAACTGCAGCCACCGTTACAAGTGTTGCAGTAGCAATAGAAAAAAATGATTCGTTTAAGGCTTGCTTATGCACTAAAAGTTTAAATAGTTCACGTGGTATTTAACTTCGGCCTATGGCTTTATATGCTATTTAATGTGGCAGTGAAATTAACACGCGTTTCTGACAGTGAAGTGTACTAGAATACCAGTCAAGTGTCCTGGGATTCGATTATCAACGCTGGCTCGAGGGACGAGTGACTAACGACCTTTAATAGTTACAATCAGCTACAGAGCACTCGCGGGATTACCCTCAACATGGGTCACAGGAGGAAAACCACACGTAGTGTTACGTTTAAAATGTGGAGTTCGTGGCTATTAATTTGTCATCCTTCTGAGCACGGTCGTCAGCTGTAATATTCTGTGGTCCATATCTCCAGAGCGTGTCAGGGTTAACGTCGGCCTCCTGCTGATAACCTCTTTGTGAGCAAGGAAAGGCTTCTAAGCGATTATTGGCAATCCTGTTGAGAGCAAAAGCTCAGTAACATGCGAAGCCGGTGAGTGTAATATGATGTCTTCTTTCCACACAATTATTTCCTCCCTTTCCATTGTGGAAAGAGATGTTTCCGTTATACACGAATTTGATGAAGACAGAAACAGGAGCAAGAATGAGAAAACATACTTTCTGAGGCAATTTATTTTGAACCACAAAATATCTAGGTACCATGATCTTTATGCATCTTCCTTTCTTTCATTTTCTTCGCATTGTTTCTTCTTAAAATCCCATTTGTACTGCTGTTTCTCCTTTACCTAGCTTTCTCACAACCGTAAACTTGATAATTGTAATATATTTTACGATATCGTTACAGCAATCAACTTGGATGCTCTACACATCATAATCATCAGTCCCTTGTATTAATTGTACGTTTACCGTCTGATAATTTGTCATGCAGAGGTATACACCCTGTGAGTTTATTTGAATCTGAGGGACTGAAGTGCATAACGACACTAATTATCATTTCAGAAATACGTGAGATATTTTATATTAGTTGGCATGTATGGCCTATACCTCGTCAAATCATTCCAAAATTGGTATATTAGGGCAACTTATTTATTATCTAAGACAATATTGAAGTAAATAACTATGAATTCCGCCCCCGAGGTGTAGGAGGAAACGCGTCCGGGGTCAGGGGATTTTAATTGTAACGATTAATATCCCTGGCCTGGGGACTGGGTGTTTGTGTCGTCCTTAATGTTCCTTTCTTCACAGACAACACTCCACACTTCCGCCATTCCAATAACACGCAGGTTCATACAATATGGTGCCAGTAGGGGCAAAAGATCCACAAGAGCCGACGCCCCGAACAAATAGCATTTTAAAAAATTAAAGAATAACTATCAAAGGACTCAGATATTCTATCACCCTTTAAATGCACTGCTCAGTATAAAAGCACCTACCTTTCACCCATTAGGTGTTTTTTGTTAAGAATGAAGCCATACTTTTCAGTGTCGACTTAGTTAAATGTAACAAAAACGTTTCAGTCTGTCAAACACAGAAATTACAATATAAATTATAACACTATAAATATACCTGTTTATTTGGAACTACAAAATATCTAAGTACCATGATCTCTTTGCACCTTCCTTTCTGTCATTTTCGTCGCATTGTAACTTTTGAAGTTACAGGTATGTTTATAATGTTGTAATTTATATTGTAATTGCAGCGTGCTTGACAGACTGAAAAGTTTATGTTACATTGTACATTACACACATTAGGTGTGTTATAGTTAAATATTAGTCTCCATTCGTGAAGATCGGGTAGTGTCCTATTTCTAATCTAATACTTACGATATCGAAGAAACGATACCATATCACATTTGTGATTGATGTATTTATGTTGCAATTTTGCGAATAAATTGACACGATTTAAAAGACATTCGACTGAAAATAAGGTGGTTATAGAGCGAAACGCTGTATGTTTGGAAGCCAAATTCGAATGGACGATCGGGATTGAGAGGTGGCCTCCAGTATAGCTTTAAATGCGTTCATTAATCAGCGTACTACAAAATATTCAACACACAGGTTGTGTTTTGTTACGCCCATTACAACTGACGTAATGAACAGCATCTTGAAGGAATTTCAGTGACACAACTACTTTGGGCGTTTGATTGAGGATTAACATTAAAATATTAAAATATTTTGAAATGTAGGGAACAGCATACCGTACCTAAAGTCTATACATTAACGTAGTAATTACTTGAACTAAAATAGTTAATATCCAGTATTCTATACTTATTTCATGGGAAGTATGATAACATTGTACTTGCGAGATTCATTCAGTGTGATACCAAATTATCACTTATAATACAAACGGATGTATGAAATCTTGACGTTAATGTGCATATGAATGTCTGAGTGATAGTGTTAAGTAATTCAAGAGTTGCACTGACAAATTGTATCCAATAGGAAATATTTTCTCCCCAACTCAGTTAGTGTAGACCGCTTTCTTTCCCATAATATCTCGGAAAACTAAAATCAGTCACCTGAAGTTCACGTTTGGTGACCATGGATCTTATAATTATAACTCATGGGAATACTTAATTACGAGGATGTATCCATTACTACCTGGATTTATGAGGAAACATATAAAATAAATATCTATTCAGATCAGATAAGATACTGAGTGTTACAGACATTCTCCCATCAGATGCATATTTATTTAGTGCAACCCTTCAAGGCCGAATAAACGTGTGATTCCTGACACTACTGGAATTAAACGAAGAACTGACCAAATTAAAGATCACGATCACAAACCAAAAGGGTATTTGAAGTTGAACAAGATTTTGATTCTCTGCAGTAGGTATAATGCAGATTCTTCTGGCAAGGTTTGGATAATATGTTATTAACACACTTGGAAGTAATTTCATAAAGTTTACGACTGGGATGCTCGCTTCACGCATCGACAAAGTATAATTTGACAATGAATGCTATATGGGACGTCCTGATTTCGAAGCACACACGTATTCCACGAGAGTACTCGAACTACGTATGGTGGCAAGAATGTGGAAAGGAATACATACTCTCACTTTATAGTTTAGAATAAGATTATATGTGAAACTCATTCTTCAAGCCACATTATACCACGGAGGGTACCACCAATAAATAGCCGTATCATGCCCGATTTCAAATTGGCGAGACCTATAAAGATATTGCGAGTATGCGAGCAACTATACTAACCACTCTTTGAGCAGAAAGCTGAGAATTGCTTGAATAAAAGTGTTAGAACTGGGATATACCGGTAGGCGAGTGTGGGATAGAGTTTCCTGTTACCACATTTAGTAAATCAGCCTCATGATCAAGAAGTCCTGAAGCCTTTATTTTTCTAAATTACAACAACTTATATCTCATAAATAAAATTGTTGGGGGTCCGTTGTCCGTAATGTCATTTCGTTCGTCAAATTTTGATATATTTTTCCGTTACAGGTCAAATCAAGATCGAATCAGTAGTTTTTAGCTTTCGTGTCTGAATGTTTGTTTGTCTGTTTGTTGCAACATCACGGGTAAACGGCTTAATATATCTCAACCAATCTTCATATTTAGAGTCTACTCATCCAGATGCAGATTTCTATATGCATTTCAATTAAAAATCACTGCATAAACTGGGAGTTTATAGGAAGACCTGAAGAGATTTTATTTTCAATTTTCTCTTACACTATTGATTATATCTATACCAAATTCATATTTAAATCAACTCATTCAAGTGCATGTTTGGGTATGCATATCATGTAAAAATCACTGAATAGACTGGGGTTCACAGGAAGACTAGGATAGTTTTCTTGAGTTTTCTCTCACAATATTAACTATATGACGACCAAACTTCACATTTAAAGTCTACTTATTTAGTAGCATGTTCCGATATACATATATTTTAAAAAATCCTGAACAGATTCGGGGTTCATAGGAATGCCAGAAAAGATTTTTTTCAATGTTCTTTTATACTATTGATTATATCTCCACCAAACTTAATATTTAGAGTCTACATTTAGGACCAGGATTTGAGATGCATATCATTTAAAAATCACCGAGCAAACTGGAAGTTTATGGGAAGACCAGAAGACGTTTCTTCAATTTTTCTTACTGTATTGATTACATTTAGACGAAACTTCACATTTAGAGTCTAATTATCCAGTAGCAGGCTCCAATATGCGTACGGTTTAAAAATATCTGAACAGAATGGGGGTTTATAGGAAGACCAGAAGAGATTTTTTTTTTAAATTCTTCCACTATTTACTATATCTCTACCTAACTTCATATTTGGAGGATAATCATCCAGGAGCACGTTTTGATAACATACCATTTAAAAATCACTGAAAAGATTTGGTGTTTATAAAAAGCAAGAAGAGGTTTCTTTTCGATTTTCTCTTTCGCTCTTGATTATTCTGTATGTACAATCTGTGGACTATATGTGAAACTCCCCTTTATTTTACGTATTTTTATGTACGTAATTCCGCTTACTCTTCAAATGATGGAGAAAATACTGTTTCCTACGGGCTTCACCTTCTCCAGCCAGTGACGGACAACCTCGCACACCTACAGTTATTTGAAGGATCCAAAACAGTAGTAAATCAGAGGATGCATTCTATTTCTCTCAACTTGAAAATTAACCGCACCTAATGTATCCGAGTACCGAGGAGACATGAGGTAGAACTTTTCCTTTGGTGTCTGTCTGTCTGTCTGTCTGTCTGTCTGTCTGTCTGTCTGTCTGTCTGTCTGTCTGTCTGTCTGTCTGTCTGTCTGTCTGTCTGTCTGTCTGTCTGTCTGTCTGTCTGTCTGTCTGTCTGTCTGTCTGTCTGTCTGTCTGGCTGAACATTCCTGAAATTGGAAAACCGGTGGACTTATTTCAACAAAACTATTTATTTGGAATCTACTCATTCGGGATTATGTTTATCAGGTGCATATGATGTCATGGTAACCACATGGAGTTGGTAGGAAGAATATTCTCAAATATTTTCGTTGATATTAGGTCTATCAAAGGAGTGTAGCCTGTACAACAAGCGTTTAAGAATATGTTATTTCCGTTCCTTTATGCCAAGTACGTAATTATTGTACGACGGATAATAACGCAGATTGTTACGAAAAATTGATTTTTATTCGAAGCCCCACGGAGCATGTCGTGCATGTCACGTCAAGGTGGGTAACGGAAAAAAACTAAAGAACTAAAGAATGTCACACAAATACGGACCAGGAGCTGTACCGTACAATAAATTGGGAAAACGTCCTCATTTTCTCTCGAATTTGTTCAGCCTCATCACATTTTCGTTACTGCCCAGGACTGTCTTAGGAAAATATCACTTTAACATGCCGCATTAAACGCGTGAATAGAGCCATGTTACTTCGCATAAATTCCTGAAGGAAGCATGTAATCCACTGCAAATTCCCGTGTTAAGAACGAGTACAAATGCTAGTAATAAATAATGAAAACGATCTGCAGTCCATGCGAAAATAATAATAATAATAATAATAATAATAATAATAATAATAATAATAATAATAATAATAATAATAATAAAATTGCAAGTTCGATTCATTGGCTGATTGGTCAGCGTTGAGGCCTTCGGTTCAGAGAGCCGCGGGTACGATTCCCGGCCGGTTGGGGTTTTCAATCGCGTCTGATTAATTCTGGGTGTTTGTGTTTGTCCCAGCACTTTCCTCGTGACATTCAGACAACACACCACACTACCAACCATCACAGAAACACTCAATAGTGATTGCATCCCTTCCTACAGGGTTGGCGTCAGGAAGGGCATCCGGACGTAAAACAGGGAAAAATCCACATGTGGGACACAGTTCGTACCCGCGACCCCACTGATGTGGCACTGGCTTGTGCCTTTACGTCGTACCGACACATGTTCTGGGCTGCCGACAGTGGGATTCGAACTGACTATCTTCCGGATGCAAGCTCACAGCCGCGTGCCCCTAACCGCACGGCCAACTCGCCCTGTCCACTGATGTGGGAAAACGGAATAATAATAATAATAATAATAATAATAATAATAATAATAATAATAATAATAATAATAATAATAATAAAATTGCAAAGTTTTAAGAGAAGGGTAAAATTTTATTTTCGATGAGGTGATTTTAAGTACACTTTTGATAGTGGAAAAGACGCAGGGAATTAAGAATACTGAATACTGAATTCACCATTCAGTATAATTTGTTCGTTGCTAATCCTTCTGTAACACAACTCCTGGGGAAGAATATGCATCATATGAAACAAGAAGGTGTTGGAAATCGAGTTTATGATGCCAACAGAGTGATTTTGAAGCACACACGTTTTTTACGAGAGTACTCGAACTACGTACGTTAAACGAAGTGTAGCCTAGAAGTGAAAATAAACGGTTATTCATTAACAGGGGAAAAACGAAAAAGTCCTCCAAATTAAACACATATTTCCTACTCTTATTATACAATTCTGTAATATTAGGAGACGAAGAATGAACTAAAGTTTGAAGAAGAAATACTGAGTATGGCATGACGCTACGAGATGAGTAAGATTGCAGCACCTAACAACTGTTGGTCCATATTACGTAGTGTTGAGAAAAAGTGCTTCAATATATTGTTTACGTGTTCTGGACAAACTAGGTACGGTTAGTAAACTTGTTGGAAGCAAATATAAATTCCGTTTTTTTAGTTTGAGACTAAAGTAATCATACATTATCTGAGGGACACGTATTCGATCCCCATTCCTAGCTGTAAATGTCTCATGAAAACCAACAGTCATAGAAAAGTTCACTTGGGCACATATTACAAAAATTCTTAACAAAGGAATGTAGGATGTCACCACTAAGTCGGACTCATTGAACCTGAAGCGGATGCTTTCAGATCGAGAGTTAAGAAAATTGTTATAGTATGTTAGAAAATACGAGCACATGGAATTATTTGATTTTTAAATGCATACTCTAGGTTCTTGTCTGCAATGAAATTAAGCACATGATCATGGATTTCAGTTCGGTACATATCAGAACTATAATGTGGTCAAATGTTACAGCAGTTTATCAAAGCACGGTAACTGTAGTGCTCCCGTCTTTGTAACACTGATATTCAAACACTTCCCGATAATTTTCGTAGACATTTCGCGACTGAATCACAACAATGTACGCAATGAAAACGAATAAATTATCAGATGCATGCGACTCTTACGAAATTTCATTTGACCACACGATAATGTAAAATACTCACAAAAGTGTATTTAAACTCTTGAACAGTCATCTACTTTATGTTCCAATATCGGTCATGTAACAGCACAATCTATAGTGAATGTGAATAGGATGTAGCAGTAATAATCTACTCTTATGTTCAATTTGGGATCAGTGGCGGCGCGTTCTATACGATCAGTGGTTCAGGAACCCCCTAGAAATGTTTAACTCTTAGTAAAATGTTTAATCAAGTGCATATTTCTTTAATTACAACCGTAAATTTGCGCTCGGAGCGATAATTTTGACATCAACACTCGATTGCTCTCCGGAAAAAGCGAAAAGGTTCAATTTCTAGACTGCAGGTGCACGGCGAAGGGACGTAAGGAGGGTGATGATGGCGCGGGGATGTGTGAGGCAAGGGGGTAAGCCGAGAACAAAGTTGAACTATCGCTGGTGACAGGACCAGCTCTTCGCAGCGCTCGACACGATCTACATCGTACAGGCCCTAAGTTAACCGACGTATTTTCTCAAAGCGCGCGGTTTAAAATTTGCTGTATATGATACGTTTTGTAGGGATTTTAATTTCACGATTTTGCGTTTTAGACATAATTTGCCGCAATGCATCAAAACATTTTGGTAACTAGGATTTGTATAATATCAATAGGCATACGTAGCCTATGAGTATGTAATTATTGTAAACTTTTTAATTAGTAAGAAGTGCTCATAAATGAAAAATACGTCACGATAAGAACATAAATAACAACAGGCTGCCTAACACGTTCTTGAAGCAGTATTTATTTCTGATCCATCAGTTCAACCACCTCCGGAATAGTATCATAGCGAATATCTACTCATGACTGTGTTTAGTGAAGTGCTCTATTGTATCTGACGTTCGTTATCACGGTGTTTGGCGGTGTCTTGATGCGTGTGTCGTGTATTCATCAGTCTGGAAATTAATACCGTTCGGTTTCTTCTACAGAATACCTTTGCCCAACACTTGATATAGAAGAAAAGTGCAGAATAAAGAAGCTTGGTAGGCCTCTTCCCTCCCTGAACATTATTCAGAAGCAAATTAGTAGAGGTAAGAATTTGTGTAGAACATTTAAGCCACAGATTTACGAGAGGAATACTTGGCTATATGGTTGCGGTACCATTAATAGGCTTTTCTGTTTCCCGTGCTTGCTTTTTGCTAAGGGTAAGGACACGAATTGGACAAAAACAGGAGTATCAGATCTCAGTCATTTAACGCAAAAAATCAAAAACCACGAAGCATCTATTACACATGAGACTGCATGTTTGGATCTTTCAGTTCTGAGGAAAACAGATATTAGGGAGCAGTTAAGTAGCGCTTACAGAAGGAATATTGAGAGACATATTGATAGTGTGAGAAAAAATGGGTACGTGCTCTCGAAGATAATTGACTGCATGAAGTTCTGTGGTGAATTTGAACTTGTTTTGAGAGGTCATGACGAAACACTCGATTCAAACCATCCATGCGTATTCAGAGGACTCATTAATTTTACTTCGGCATTGGAATTCCGTTGTTATGGGTCGTTTCAACTGTGCTACAGTCTTCCAGGGTACGTCGAAGGATATTCAAAATGACATTCTGGAATGCATGTTGCAAGTGTGTCGCGAGAATATTTCAGCTGAAGTAGCTACTGCAGACTTCGTCTCCGTGATAGCAGATGAAACATCTGATGTGTTTTCAAAGTGTCAGTCACTGTACTTCGATATGCATAAGCTAATCGGGAGACTGTTGAGAGGTTCTAGACTTTCTTAAACCCAGCAGGAAACGGCTCCTGCTCATTAGCCGATTGTAAAAAACGGGTGCTCACTGAAGTAGTTGGAGAGCACAAAGAAAACGTCGTCTCCCAAAGTTACGATGGTGCCAATGTTATGAGCGGCCGACACTCCGGAGTACAAACAATTGTAAGGCAAGACTACCCATTTGCTTACTTTGTGCATTGTTACGCCTATCAATTAAATTTAATTCTGGCCCAGGCTGCTAGCCACAGTAAAGAACTGCGATTGTTCTCTGCTAACATTGGGGAGATTCCAGCATTCTTTCTCATTCGCATCAGAGAATGGCTATTCTTGATGAGGTTGTTGGCAGATGAGTTCCGCAAGGCTCAACTACGAGATGGAACTTTAAATCAAGATGTGTTCTAACATATCAGGAGCATAAGGAAGCAATACTGGAATGCTTGGAGAAAATTGAAGACACGAGCACACAAGCAGCTACTATGAAACAAGCACATGGACTGCGTCTGAAAACATAACAGCCTTTTTGGTCATAGAGTTATTTTACAGGGTTATGCCTCGCGTGGACATTATATACAACCCAGTACAAAAGAGTTCTGCTAATCCTGTATCAGTGCGAAGAGCAGTAAGCTCCGTTTAAACGTCAATTTCGAAAGTAAGAGACAATGTCGACAACATCGTTGTAGAGGAAAATGTACAAGAAGACAACAGAGGGAAAAGAAGATGCGTAAATAGTTACTACTCGAGGAACATTGCGGCAAAGGGGGTGTGTGACGTGATTATAAATCACAGCAAAGAGAGGTTGAACTTCTCCAACCACATACTGGCCTCCAGCTTCTTTGATCACCAATTCTTCCCATCCTTCCAAAATAATTTTCCAGGGGAGAATCTTACGTATGTTATACAATCCTATCCTTTTCTTGACAATCATAAACTAAAATCCGAACTGTAAGTAATTTACTCAAGAAGTGATTTTAAAGAAATGAACAATGCAACTGACTTACTTGTTTTTTGATAGAGAACAATCTCAAGGAACCTTTCGGAAAAGCGATGAATACTTGTTTCTGATAGAGAACAATCTCACGGGAAATTTCGGAAAAGTGATGAAAATTTTGAAATTAATTATTACTGTCCCCATGACTACTTCTGAAGCAGAAAGATGATTTTTTTCCACTTTAAAGCAGATTAAGACATTCCTGAGGTGTACAATGAATGAAGAAGAACTGTCCGCTTTCGCTATGTTGTCCATCGAGGAGATGAACCATAAATTAGTCGATTTTAATGAGAAGGTAATGGACTTATTCGCCGCCAGGAAGGAAATTAGGATGTATTTCCTGTACACACAGACGACAGCTGTTATACCAACGCCAGCAACGTCTTCAACATTATACGAAACTGGATCAGCTTAAGGTAATTACACTTTATTTTCTCTGTGTTTCATTACTCGTAGTTCTGGTAACTTCTCCGAGCTGCAGCGGTGTGCACTGAAAGGAAAGTCACTTTTCTAGTCAAACAATGTGACTACATCAATGAAAAAATCATGTAACATTAAAGGACAAGTTATTTTTCAATGTAGTGAACCTCCAGATGTTTTATCCACGCGACGCCACTATAAGGGATAATCGATGTTTACATCAACGTCCAATAACTCCCTCTTGTATGAGACTGCCGAGCTCCGAATGAATACAAGTACTGTAGTAATTATTCCATCGCACAATCATTCCACTCTTACAACTGTTTAAAAGCAACAAAAAATATTCAGTGGACCAGTGTAAGAATGTCAGTCTATTGAACTTGGCTGAAGTCGTTTTTTGAATGGTATTCAAAAATCTTGGCACTCCATGTCATAATTTTTGCTTGTGACAATTTTTTTGCAATTTGCTTTGCGTCCCATCGACACAAAGAGGTCATATGGCGACGATATGATAGGAAAGGTCGAGGAGTGAGAAGGAAGCGGCCGTGGCCTCAATTAAGGAACAGCCTCAGCATTTGCCTGGTGTGAAAATGGGAAACCATGGAAAACCATCTTCAGTGCTGCCGACACTGGGGTTCGAAACAACTATCTCCCGGATGCAAGCTCACAGCTGCATGCCCCTAACCGCACGGCCAATTAGCCCGGTGTTACAGATCTATGGTGATATAGACTGTTCAATCTGACAAAATTAACTCAGCCATAGGAATCGTAGAGTAGATTCCCGCTTTCGCTTCTAGATAGCAGCAAAATTGAAATGTTGGAACTTGTACGCGAACCGTCTAACTGGCACCACTTCAGAACGTCTGTAGCTTAGGAAGTACGATTATTACTATTATTCTTATAACTATTACAAGCAATAAAATAGTAATACAATTTCCTGTAAAAGGGAAATCCATTCCCGTCGTTGAAAGTGTTCGTTCCATGACACAATGATACGAGGGGGTGATTAATATTTGTCTCTAATGATGATGTAAGAGTGGACGACCACAACGTGCACAGGTAAAAAAGGTGTAAGGAAAATTTCATAGAATATTTAATTAATGTACAAGATTGAATTGCTCACTAAAATAGGGGGAAAGGAGAGAGGTGGTCCAGGGGCTAATGAGCAAGATGGCGGCTATACACGGGCTATTATGGGACTAACTTCTGGGAGCAGTTCCAGGGGCATATGCGCAAGATGGCGGATATACTAGGGCTCTTATGGAGAAAGCTGGTCCAAGGTAGAATAGGCAGAACACATAGGACTTAAGGAGATAGCCTAGGGACTATTGCGCAAGATGGCGGCCGTGTGAAACTTCCTAGTGCTAAGGCCCTCGATGCAAGATGGTCGCTATACATTGGTTATATGAGACTAACTTTCAGGAGATGGACCATGAGCTAATGATCATACATTGTTCTTATAGACCTAACTCTACAGAGTTGCCTCAGGGGGCTCACAGCTTGTAACTTACGACCTATTAGTTTTACCAGCCTAACTTTCGGGAACTGAGGCAAGGGCTACTATGCAAGATGGCTACTAAACTCTATTCGTTTAGACTTAACTAGAGGGCCCTTTCAGGGATCACAACTTATAACTTATGAACTATTAGTTTTCTCAGCTTGACATTCGAGAACTGAGGCAAGGGGCTACTATGCAAGATGACTGCTATACTCTATTCGTATAGACCTGACTACAGGGCTACCTCAGGGGCTCGCGAGTTGTAACTTAAGACCTATCAGTTTTATCATATAGGCTCTTATGTAGGAAGCTGACCCGGGATAAGATAGGCGGGATACATAGGACTTAAGGGGATGGCCTAAGGACTAATGCGCAAGATGGTGGCCATGTGGAACTTCCTAGTGCTAGGGCCATCGAGGCAAGATGGCCGCTGCAAGGGGACTTGGGTATACATGGGCTCTTATGGCACTAAACCGACGTGGGCTGTGCTAGGGCTTTCCGTGTATTGACTTTTGTATAGCTACCATCTAGAGCAAGCGCACATAGCCGTCATCATTCTCTATAAGAGACAATGTATAGCCGCCATCTTGCGCAAGCGCCCATAACCGTCATCTTTCTCCAAAAGAGCACATTCATAACCGCCATCCTGTGCAATCGCCCATGACCGGCATCATTCTCTAAAGAGCCATTGTATAGCCACCATATTGCGCAAGCGCCCATGGCCGAATCTTTCTCCATAAGAGCCAATATATATCCGCCATCTTGTGAAATCCCCCATGGCCGACACCTTTCTCCATAAGAACCTAGGTATAGCCGCCATCTTGTGCAAGCTTCCCTAGGCCGTCTGATAAGAGCAGCCGCCATTTTGTCCAAGCGCCCTTAGGCCGTCTTTGTATAGCCGCCATCTTGTGCATGCGCCCTTCGGCCGTCTCATAAGAGCCCCGTCACGATAGCAGCACTGAAGTTAGTGATACTCTCTTGTTTAAAGATAGCAGCTGTCACGTTGCCAGCTGTCAAAAATCACGTAGAATTTCAAATTTCGCGCTCCCACTTGCATAAGGGGGCAGCCATGAGGTTTAGCGACGTAAATATGGCAGCACTGAGGGTAGCGACGCTCTCTTGTTTCAGGATGGCAGTTGTCACCCTGACAGCTGTCATAAAAGCACGTGGAATTCCAAATTTCGCACGCCCACATGCATAAGGTGGCACCCATGAGGTTTAGCGACGTAAAGTTAGCAGCACTGAGGTTAGCGATGCTCTCTTGTTTCAAGATGGCAGCTGTTACCTTGACAGCTGTCAAAAAATCACGTGGAATTTCATATTGCCCGACACACCACATGCATAAGGTGGCAGCAATGAGGTTATACCCCCATCAAGATGCCAGCACTGAAGTTAGCGATGGTCTCTTATTTAAAGATGGCAGCTAACAGCTTTCAAATAAGCACGTGGAATTCAAATTTCGCGCGCGCAGTCACGTGACCCGCTGCGCGGCCTCTGATTGGTGGTCTTTGGGAGCCCCATTGCTCTCCTACTTACATGGGTCTGGATAAAGCCCCTTTTGACGGCTACTCATAAAATTCGATACTGAACTCCAAGAATTTTTTTGTTGCTGGAATGTTTCCAAATTTGTTACATTATCTATCACTATGTCTGGTTCTCGTGAAGTCCTTGCACCTGGGTACTTGCACAAGAAGGATTTAATTTATTAACTTCTATTTAGGAAGGTCCAGTCTGGTGGCACGTTTGCAGAAGAAACTTAATGAATCTTTAGAATTTGCCATTTGTATCCCGGTATTTGTGAAGAAAGATATTGATGAGGCTCCGTCCACTATCACTAACAGTACCACCGAGCTAACTTCTGTTGTTAGTGTCTTTGATGTAAGTGATCTTCCTGCTAATCAACTTAAGAGAGTTCAGGCTAGACAGTTCCATTTTTACAATAGTGCTAGGGAACGATTGTCTCTCAAACTAAAGGATGATAATGGAAAGGAAGGTGGAAACTAGGTCGAACACCTGACTGACATGTCTAATAGGGTTAGTCAATTGTTTTCCGGGGCCGCTAGTGCTAAAAGCGTCAATGTACCTCCTGTAAAGTTGACTACGGTAGAGGACTCTAGTAGGTCTGCTGAGAGTAGGAAAACGATTTGCTATTTCTTTACGTCGCACCGACGCAGATAGGTTTTTTGGCGACGATGGTACAGGAAAGGGCTGGGAAGGGGAAGGAAGCGGTCGTGGCCTTAATTAAGGTACATCCCCAGCATTTGCTTGGTGTGAAATAGGGAAAACACGGAAAACCATATTCAGGGCTTCCGACAATGGGATTCGAACCCACTATATCCCGGATGCGAGCTCACAGCGGCGCCCCCCTATCCGCACGGCCAACTCGCCCGGTAGTAGGAAATCGGTGGCTACTCAACAAACGTCTGCCCCATCGGAACAAATGCCTGGTCATTTAAAACAACTTCCAACCTTCTTTGTCAGTAATGCGGTGTTTGAACCCTCTCAACCTCCAATGCCGTCCTGTATTATTTCGCCAAGTTTTAGCAGCTTGCACCACACCTTAGCCATGTTGCTTAAGAGAATATCCAAATTTTCGGTTAATTCAATAAATGATGTAATTTCATTTCTAAGAATCTTAGTTGAATTTCAAGACCCTGCTTTGTTATTTGCTCTCTCTGTCTGCTTCTCCTAATAACTTACCCCTATTCTGTAGGCAACCTCTCGGACAAAACTGTAAAAGCAATAGCTGACAGATATTCGATAGAAGACTTCTACGCCCACCTCTTGGCTAACTTCATTCCGGCTGGAGCCACGTCATCTTTAATGAAGAAGCACTACTTCCGAGTACAGAGGTTGGGCGATAAAATGACCAATTTTATTCAAGATATAAAATTCTATACACGGGTATTCGTCTCCATTTTCCCGAAGATCAAATCGTGCAAACCATTGTCGAAGGAATTTCTCCATCATATAGGTCGTACCTATGTTTTACTTCTCGACCTCACACCTTCTCTGAACTTGAAATAATGACAATGTCAGCCGAGGGTGTGAGGTACGTTGACACCTTACGAGTCGCCTCGGAGCCCCCTCAGTCATCTAACAGTTCTCGACCACCACCTCCCCGAAACTTCCTCCCTGGCAAATAATACGCGTACGGATCGACAGAACACCTTCGGAATAAGTGTCCTTTAGTAAAATCTGGTTGGACTAGGAATGGAACAGTCCCATCTCAAGGTTGTTATAAACGCGGGTCGGTTTCCCATCTAGTCAAAAACTGCGCTTCACTTAGCAATCTTGATATCGAGTGATATCACTTAATAGGACTGTACAATAAATTAGTATGGCTGGAGAAGCCTGGACGGTTACATACGCCCTCCTGTTATTTACAAATATAACATATGTGAAAATAACACACTACACGAATACGGCTGATACATATCTCGTTATATCTAGCAAACACTTAAAAAACCTACACAATCAAATCTTGTATCTCACTGTAGAGTGTCTGTTCCAATGATACCATATAACACTTGTGATAATTCCTGCCGATTTTCTTCCGAAAGTTTGTCAGCAACACACATAAAATTTAAAACATAACAACAGGTAAATATCACTATCTTTGCACTTCACCGTCAAAGTGTTCTGCAGTTCCAGGTTATTATAATTATATACACCACACCCACTTCATCACACGTGGCTTACGTCTCTTAGATGGCAGCAAGCAATTTCTTGTTTTCATTGCTAAAAATATATACCTAGAAAATTATTGCGTTTATTTCCTTCTACAGTTACAAAAAATTTCCAAGTTATCCATGGCTTCTTCAATAGTGTCAGGTCTAGGTTCACAACCTATACGTGAATTCACGTTTTCTAACTGAAGTACATTTACTGTTAACAAAACAACACCTGGGAGACATTACGGTTAATTCTCAGAAATATATCGTCTCAGAGAGCGAATATTATAAGTGCCCAACATGACATGATCACCATCTTTCAATCTGTATGCACAAGGACCAACCTGACAATGAATCTTGAATGAACCCTGACACAACAAAAAGAATTTCTTCGTCACCTTCTCTTCACTGGACGAGAGCATGGGAACACGTAACAGAACAGAATCTCCTGCCGGACATTCGTCTAACACCTGACGTTTCTGCTGTTTGCTACGCTTCTCAGCCTCTTTAATCAAATTCTTATGGTATTTTGCCCATTTCCGCTTATTTCCAGCTTTCACCAAATCTCTAAACGGCACTAATAAGTAGGAAAATCTTACTACAAATCTTCTAAAAAGTTACATATCCCAAGGTATGATCTCAATTCTTTTATATTCCTGGGCCTTTTTTCATTCAATATTTTCTCTACACACTGACTACTCCAAACTTCAATAATACCACCCTCTAACATGGCTTATATTTGATTGTCTACTGCTTTAGCATATTTATGTGGTATCGGATATCTCGGTCCAGCGAATATACTTTGATCCAGCACTGAAAATGAGTGTTCATACACATGTGTTTTACCAGGTTTCAATGAAAATACTTCCTTGTGTTTACTCAACATATACAACAATTGGTCCCTCTGACCTTCTTCCAAATTGCTACTATCTACCGCTTCTCTCAAAACATCATCTTGATTCTCCTCTAACCACGCTTCACATAACTTAAAATTTGCTCTTTCTTCTTCGTCTTTTGAAACCTCATTGACACACCACATGTTGCAAACCTCCACTTTCGGCTGAACTTCGGCATCCCACCTGACTTTAATATCCTCATTATCCCACCTTAAATATACCATCGCCTCATTTTTATCTAACCGAGCTGAGTATAAACTTAGCCAGTCAGATACCAAGATAACATCAAATATAGGGTTCGGGATAACAAGACATATCTGAATTTTCGACTTCCCGTTAATACAAATAGGTATGGCAACCTGTTTACATATCTGCTTCGTTCGTTTACCTACAGCAGTGACGATATATGTGGATTTCACAGGCATTTCTTCAATATCAATATTCTCCTTTTTTCTGTTATCACTTTTACTAGCAACTTCAACTTGATCCACTTCCACCTCCCGTAATTACTCATCTCTGACATCGAAATCATAATTCATGTGCGTCATTACACAATTTCTCGCAACATGTACTGAAGACTGATAATCTGATTTCTCATTGCCGTCTACTATCAGTTTAAATTACTCTGTCTCCTTGTATCCTGATTTCGGCTTGTACCTTCCTCAACATTAGGTTCCCTCTGAACATTCCAGTTTTGCTGGTGTGACTGATTACGTATATTTTGTTGTCTCGGTTGAAATTGACCACGGTGATTGTGTTCTTGTCTTCTGGGTAGTGTTTGATGGTTTGTGTACTCTCGTGTACTACTACTATTTCCTAACGCAACAAAACTTGCTTGCAATCTTTCCCTTCCTTGAATAGTCTCAATCTGTTGCATGTCTGAGTAATAATTTCACAATATCTCTCTCAGCCGAAATCCCATCTACGTCGTCTTTACAAATCATAACGTGGACCAGAAAATATTCTGTCACTGAAACACCTTCGTGTGCCCTAAATTTCCTGAAGACAATGCGTTCTCCTTCCCTGCTTTGTATAACTTCACTCCAGAATTTCTCCATGAAATATTTCTGGAATTCCACTATACTGGTCATGGTGTTCTTATACACCAAAAAACATGATTTTGTATCCCCAATAAAAGCATTGCCAATTATTTCTAACGCTTCTTCCCATTCAGTGACTCCTTCTTCTATTCGTCCTTCAAACTGTTTCTTCACAGTGTTTAAAAAATCTAAAGGGTTTGTCTGCCTCCCATTGAATTTTGATAGTTCTGTTTCACATGTGAAATTTGTACGATGGCACTGACTTCCCATATTATCTTGCTTTTCTCCGATTTCTTTACGTATTTGTGCCTCCGACCTATCAATTCGTTCATTTATTCTTTTCACTTTAGTTTCTACGTCATTCGCCAACATTTCATTACATATATTTTGGCATTATTATCTACCTTACCACACAGATCATCGTATTGTTGTTGTACTTGTTCTCAAACTTTCGTAACTTCTCCTGCTTGTTCCTGAATTTTATTATTAATCCCTGTGATCTGCTGGTCTACTTCGCTCCTGTGTTGCTACAGAACGCAAGCGAATCGTGACTTCAAACCGCCTAAGGACGTCAAGGGAATGGCTAGGTTAATAGGCATGGTTAATTTCTTCAGGAAATTTATTCTTAACTTCGCTAATAGAGCGGCGCCCCTAATCCTACTTCGTAGGAAAAGTGTCAAGTTCGAATGAGGAACATCGAAGCAAGCTGCGTTTGAGGATCTAAAGTTAGCTCTTTGTAACGCCCCAGTATTCGCCATGCCAGATTTCTCTAAGAAATGTATAGTTCAAACCGATGCCTCTTCATCTGCTCTTGCTGCTGTCCTTCTTCAAGAAACTGATCTCAGAAGGCGGTCTACTGCCTATGCGTCTAGGACCTTATCGTCCCAAGAAGCCAAGTACTCCATGTATGATTTAGAAGGACTTGCAGTACTGTTTGCCTTGGAGATGTTCCGCATTTATCTGGAGCATGTCAAATATTAGTTAGAAACTGATAATCAGGCTTTAAGTAGGGTTTTAGCTGGGCCTCGTCGAGCTGGACGTATCGCCCGCTGGGCTATCAGAATTCCTGCTCTTCAATTCGAAGTGCTACACATTACAGAATCAGAGAACGTGGTTGCAGGTGGGCTAAGCCGCATCTTCTCTGGTGAAGTTGAGTCCATTGAAGAAGAGGGCAGTTCATCTCCTTACAGTTCCGAAATTTCTGGCGTTAGTGCCATTTTGATTTATGCCCGTATGTTGTTTCACGATACCGAAAAATTATCAGCGGGAAGATCCAGTGCTGGCTCATATCATGGAAAACCTTTCTTCTGGGAAACATGTTGTCCCTCATGTGCTGAGGAACGGGGCTCTGTGCTACCCTTCCAGGCACGACCAGGAGATGAAGGTAGTTATTCCAGCTGTCCTTGCCGGGCTGAGTGGCTCAGACGGTTAAGGCGCTGGCCTATTGACCCCAACTTGGTAGGTTCGATCCTGGCTCAGTCCGGTGATATTTGAAGGTGCTCAAATACGTCAGCCTCGTGTAGGTAGATTTACTGGCACGTTAAAGAACTCCTGCGGGACTAAATTCCGGCACCTCGGCGTCTCCGAAAACCGTAAAAGAGTAGTTAGTGGGACATAAAACAAATAGCATTATTATTACCAGCTGTCCTTGTGCCTATGATCTTCAATAACTATCATGAGACTGCATTATGGGTGCATTTAGACATCTTCAAAACCAGAGAGAAAATCAGAGAAATGTTTGTCTTGAAGAATATGGACGGCGAAATCGGAGCAATGGTTAAAGCATGTAAATCTTGCTTGCTTTGCATACCCACCTTGTCTACTAAGCTAGGGCTATTGTCATCGCATCAAGCATCTCGCCCCATGGAGCGTTTGTACATAGACCACGTCGGACCCTTTCCTCAATCAAAGGGGAACGAGAATAAATTCATCGGTGTATGTATAGATGGTTTCACTTGATTTTCATGGTTATTTCCGACTAAGTTGGCTACAGTTCAGTTTACCATTACTTGCCTTAATACTATCTTTGTTTCTTTTGGTCCTTGTCAACATATAGTTTGCGATAACGCTAAGGCATTTACATCTAATTTTTTCCAAAAATTCTGCTTTGATTTATCCACTTTTTCTGCTTATTATCCTCAACCATCTCTGACTGAGCGTGTCAAACGTAAACTTCGATCGACTTTTAAAGCCTTTCGCCTGTTCATGAGTTCCACAAGTTGACTCCTGCCTCTCTCGTGTTTAAGATTGTTCCCAACACGCCGTTGTCTAATCTTTGTCCATCAATGAGATATTGACTTAGACAATAGATCCCGATAATACTATGGACCTGTGGAAGGAAGCTAAAAGTAACCTTAAGGCCTCTCATGAGAAATTTAAAGAGAGATATGATCGTGGAGAGAGGGCCACCAATTTAACGTTCGGAGATCAGATCATGCTTAAGAATTTTGTACCGGAAGGCAAGTTTGACCCCAGATTTCATGGACCGTGTATTATTTCGGAATTCTTAACATCGGTCACTCTTTCGGTGAGCAATCATCCACAAAAAAATATATTTAGAGTGCACTTGTCCCAAACAAAACCCGCATGATCTCTCTTGTTTTTGCAGTATAGGCCACTAAGTTATGGCAGTGAGGAAGTAGTTATATTTCTTTCCTTAGCAGCTTAAAATCGTAAATATTTAATTTATGTGGTAAATTGAAAAGTGGAGGACTTCTGCCCCACTAATATACCTCTATTGTATTACACTTTATGGTACCACCTGTGTAAAAACTTCTCTTCTAAAAATAGGTGCTTTCCTTCTCTTGTCCGTCAGCCATTAACTTTTCCCCGCCTCAAAAACCTAGCTTGCATACCCCACACGCATCCTCGATGCTGCCCGCTTCATCTGAACCTGCAACTTAAATATAAACACACTCGCTCTCTCCACAAAATACCAGTGTCGCCCAGTAAATTATTGTTTCAGTGCCCTCTTTATCATCTGCGGCCGGGTCACAACACATGGCGAGTGAGGCTTGCGTGGGATAAGGGCCCACCCCATTCTGGGCCAGTCTCGTTCATGATAGCGTACTTGAGCACCATCCTTAACGGCAAGGGCTGAGATGCGGTAACTCAACCGCCTACTTCATCTTGGGGCAGTGTTTCAATGTCTGGTCTGTGGCGACCATCACCGTGGCTACCCCTCCCAAGGTAGCAGGAGAGACTTATCTGAGGGTACTTGGGGGATCAGGGGGACCCCGAACAGGTATCGGCAGTGGCGGCCGCTCTTGCCGTCAAACATGAACTGTGCCTCCCGGACTTCTACGTTTTCAGGAAGACTTATTTACGGCATATTTACTTACGAAGGAACGTTAAGTCAAAAAAATTTCCGACTTCCAGCTTCAACATCAATTTTCTCTAAAAAGCAAACATTTCAAACTGTGTCACTTGAGGAAGGAATTTTGGGTATGGAGATCACTACCGGCAGTACACCCGACCGTATATTTAAATGAAGTGCCTTGGAGAATGCCATCTGATGCCATTTAGTAAAAGAAGTTTGATCATTTCTCAACATATATCACTACCAAAAACTTATGTTGTGCCATCTGGTGTGAAGATAAACTATTAAATTTCAAGAGTAATTTTGTATGTTAAGGTTTCCTAAACTTCGTTTCGGTGTGTTACAGTTTACAACACTTCTATCTCTTCTCGCCAACTTAAGATGTTGGCCAATAAAGAACTTTTACATTTATTTCTCGGCCAATTAAACTTTCTGGTATTTATTTGATTATCCAATCAGAATTGGGGGTGGGTTGGGCCTTAGCCCTGAGTTTTCTGGAACATTCCCCTCGGCTATAAATGCTGGCACTTTTCGGACCAGGTTGTCTTTCTTATCGCTCCAGTCTATAGTCTAGTGTGTGTTCATAACGGAGGCGGGAGCTCCTCGTCCACCTCCACCTTCGGGAGGTCCACCAGCTCAAGGTAATGGCAGATCCAGTTTAATATCTGATAGTTTTTCAAAGCTAGCTCGAGGAGAATGTTTCAAATATTTAGTAATGGAACTTTATTTCCAAAAATGTATAATTCAAAATCTAAATGTAAATTTCATTCATAGCCGAAATAACTTAATCAAAATTAGGGAATAGAGAGTGAGGCACCCTCTCGTGTTCCCTCTCAACTTGAGTTTGATGTGACTATGATTTTTTTAACCTTTTCTATCTTGTAATTTCTGTAACTTAAAGATAGTTCTCCATCTATTCACCTCAGTAGTATAGGCTTAGCCTCTGCAATGTCGGGCCATAAGCCCAAATAGGGTTTTATGCATCAAACGTAAATTTCTAGGAGTGCAAATGTTCGCCTCCTTACCATTTTGATTTTCGGGCCTGTAACTTAAATTTTGTTTTTATCAAAGGCGCTGTAGAATGTGTATTGTTACCCCCTGTTTAACTCGATTTATTTAACGTTAAAATTATCAGACTGTTGAGCAGTTAAGACACTGAATACTGTTTAATTTTGTTAAATATAAGTTGTGCCTGTGACAGGCCTGGATAGTGTGAATTTTCGTAAATAGATTCCTAAGTGTAAATTGGTAGAGCAAAGATGATCTTACTGTTGATGTAAAAGAAATTGGGAGATCCGTCTCCTTGACTATTTTGAAGGATCAGTAGTGCTCAGGTAAAAATTGTAATTGGGAGCTTCAAGCTCAGCTTGTAAAATTATTATCTGATTACTGTACATTGTTTTTCTACCTCATGAGCTAAAATTGTGCCTGATTTTGTCATTTCATTTGAAAAGAAGAAAGGGGAAAAATTAAGAAAAGAAATAAAATTGCCCGGAACACTATTTATATATTTCGGCAGAATTGATACCGCATATTTCCTTATCTACGTGCGCTACAAGCTTATAAGTTATGCCAACACATTCAGGTGGTATGTGTCCGATCCAATATATCCATTTTCACGTTTATCAGATAAAGGTTTTAGTTGCTAGGGGCCTAAACGTAACCTATGTGTTTCTAATGGCAGAACTACTTAAAAAATCACTAGTGAAAATTAGAAATATAACCTTCATCATTAAAAACATTCTCGGATTATGATTGAAATTACCTTCAGAGCAAGAAATACGTTGGGGTTAAAACATCCCTTAAATTAAAAAATATTATCTCCCGAACTATTAGTCATAGAAAACTGTTCTTTAGTTTAAAATTCATTAAACATTTAATAGTTTACACAGGTTGAGTTTTAAGTTCACCGAAAAACTTCAGGGTGTAATTTCTGACGAAAATGCATTGTTTCCACGGTAAATGGCACTAACGACATTCTCTCATAACTTGCTCTGTGCGTTTTTTATGTAGCAGATAGTGTGATTCAATCAACGTAGAAGCACAATAGTTCGGTAATCATTCCAGGAAATGCTGAGATGGTGTTCGTGTATGGCCAAGGAGTTGGAAACTGTCGAGAGGCAGCAAGGATCTACCGAGCCACGTACCCTGACAGACAACACCTACATCACACAACATGGTGTAAGCCAAAGGATGGTTGTCCGTATCTTGCACAACAACACTATTACCCTATCACCTCCACCATGTAGAGGGATTATTATCTACAGATTTTCCTCCATGGGAAAGATTTCTTCACTGGTTTCTGCAACAGACCATCACCATTACGGTATTTCTGTATTCAGTCCTCTTCACCGATGAAGCGACCTTTGGTAGACATGGCATAGTTAACCTTTATAATCGTCACCTGTGGGCTACAGCAAATACTCAAGGAATGGTTGAAGCGTCGCATCACCAGCAGTTTCGCATTAATGTTCGGGCATAGATAATTGGCGACCGCCTACTTGGACTAGTTCTTTTCAGCAATGCTTGAACGGAGAAATGTATTTGCACTTCCTGCAAAATACTCTGCCTCCATTGTTTGGGAATGTGCCTTTAGCGTATGACAGACAACGTGGCTGCAGCACGAAGGAGCGCCAGTCCACTTTTGCATTACTGTTCGCTGACACCTCAAGAAAATCCTCCCCAGACGTTGGGAAGGACGTGCAGGCCTTGTTGCATGACCTGCTCGATCACCGGACTTAAACCCACTGGATTTTTACTTGTGGCGACATCTTTAAGGCATTGTGTACGGTGAATCTGTTCCTGATATTGATACCCTTGGACAGAGTGTCCACGTAGCCTGTGACATTGGAACGAGTGAGGCAATCAGTGATTCGACGTGTGAACGCGTGCATTGCATCCCACTGAGGGCATTTTGAACATCTGTTGTGTCATGAACAGGATTGAGGCCATGTACTGTGTGCCAGGGCTCTTTGTTTGACGTCGTTCTCAAGTGCCATTACCGTGGAAACCATGCATTTCCGGCCACGAGCTGATATGGACTTTTGTGCTCCATTTTCAGTCAGAAATCACCCCATAAAATTTCTCGGTAATCTTAAAACTCATCCTGTACATATCAACTCACCCCTAAGCGATTCCATTCAAAATTTAGGGTAAAAATTACATCGAAACTTAATGTTCAGTCACGGATTATGCTTCATATTACATTTATAGAAAAAGTGCGATGGAGGTGAAAACATCCCTTAAGTTAAAAATGTATTATCTCCTAAACCGTTAGACGTAGAAAACTGTTCTTACCTTAATATTAAATTAAAACAATCCTTTAAGAGTATATAAAAATCAATCAACTCATCCCCATTTTCTTTTAAGAATTTGAGGTAAAAATTCGCTTGAACGTAAAATACAGTCTCGGATGATGTTTCAAATTACATTTAGAAATAATTCGTTCCTGGTGAAAACACACCTTTAATTACTAATTCATTATCTTGCAATCCGTTACTCCTAGATAACTGTTCTTTAGTTCAATATGTTTCGTTTTATCTGCTCTACATAGTCACATTTCGTTTTCACCCTTCATCCATATATTTTCAAAAATATGGAGTTAAAATGCATACAAAATTACTAATTTTATACACACTCCCTTTTGAGGTAATTTTATGTAAAATTCGATATGGAGTAAAACTACCCCTATATTTTAACATTAATATCTCATAAAATGCCCGTTTAATTGTAGTCACCAATATCATAAAATTTATCCCATAGCGTACCCTAACTCATTATGAAAACTTTACTCCTCATTCTACATACATTTTCGAAATGAGGGGTCGTTTGTGCTCCGATAAGTAGAGTATTATGCTATCATAATACATAGTTGATTATCATTATTGAACACTTGTGCTGATATATATACAACTATATCTCTTCTACATTTCATTAAAACGGGGCTACAACCTTTGCAGTAGTGTTAAGGGGATAAACAACCTTCAAAAATTTGATTTTTCAAAGTATTTTTTAATGCTTAACTGCACTCTTCTAGTTCATTTTGATGAAAAAATTATTAAAATTTCTGCACTAGTTTACGAGTTATGATTTAAAATGCTAGACATTGCATAGGCTATTTAGAAAGATTTGCGACATGCGCACCAATAGCGCCACGCCCACATAGTGACTACTCACTTTCATCCCATTTTCGTGGGATTGTTGTGCTGCAAGTGTAATATCTTATACATATATGCACTTTGGAAGCGAAGTGTTTTATCTTTGATACTTAAATCCATCTTAGTTAGTCTTTTGTCCTGTAAACATAAACAAAGTCTTATCATCTGTTCATTTTGTTACGAGTAGTTGGCAAATTACTGTCTAGAAAAAACAGACTGCAATAAATAATCTGGCGACCTACTATCGAAATCCCATAAGAAGTAATTCAACATCATTATATGTTATGAGAACTGCTATCTGGGCTATTTGGTACCATAAAAGCTAATCTCACGAAAATCCACTTCATTAGTTCTGCCGAAAAGGAGATAATTTCTGGTGCCCGTACCAGCGAGCTGTATCTGCAGGTACAGTTCAAGAACACAAACACAAAACACATTACCTCCAGCTGTTGTGGATGTGATTAAGCCTGTTTTCAAGGATTTAGTTGTTAGTGAACTGTTGAAGAGGTGTTTAGGAGGTTTTACACAGAATGCTAATGAGTCTCTCAATGCTAGGATTTGGAACGTGTGCCCAAGAACTGGATTTTGTGGAAAGACAATTGTGAAATTGCCACAAATATGGCATTTAATGATGGAGTGAAGAGTTGGTTGGCTGTGCTGCAAAACATGAGCTTGAATCCTGGTGTCCTTTATGAACAGGCAATGCTACAAGAGCATGTGATGCGTATAAAATCTGCTCACAAAACGGTTCGAAAAGCCATAAAAGGGTCCAGGCAAAGCAAAAGAAGATTAAGACTTGAAAATGAAGCTATGAAAACTGCTTTAGAGGGAACATCTTATGCCCCAGGAGCATTTTAGCAGCCACTGGAAGGCTACTGTGTCTTTACAGGGATCAGATAACTTTGCAGCTCATTTTCTCAAAACTATATTTTTCAAAACCATTTCCCTTGTAACTCCTAAATTATATGGTGTATTACAATGGCACTTTTCTCTCAAGATCTTAGTGATAGAGTCTACAAAACTGATCAAACTCATGCGCCTAGGGTTGATAATTGTTTGGAAAAAAATATCAACATGCAAAAAAAGACCAAAATATGCAATATTTATCTAACATAAAATTAAAAATACTAATTTTGCAAATATAGTTCTGGAAGTGGTCAGTTTTGTAGCTGTAACGTCAATCAGTACATTTAAAAAATCAGAACACTAATATATTGATAAATCGCCCAGCTATGAAGGAAACGGTAAGCACATACACACAAAGAGCCACCATTTTGAATAATTAATTTGTGAGTTTGATAATGCCAAAATCAATTATGAGATATGTGCTTGCATAGTAAGCGTGCAGTATGCTTCATTTAGAAAGTTTCGTTGTTGTACATACAGTAGAAGCTGATATGAAAATTATTTAAAATGTCCACACTTTGAAGGTTGTTTACTGTACTAATAACCTTAATGACAGTTTCTGTATTCTAATGTCCTGGTTGGCTTACAAATACATACCTTCAAAATTGTACCGTTATAATTCGTTTACCGATATGACTAAAAGCTGTCTTATAGAGCTTAATACTCTTGTAAGATTGAAATTGTTTGCCTTGTTACGTCCTTTATTCCTTTAGGCTATACGAACCCTTGAGGCGTTTAACTTAGCTAATATGAGCCTTTTAGCCTATACACGCCTCCTAACCATTAGAGTCTTTCCCTCAACCTCTACATTCGCCTCTACCGCAAGTTCAAACCTCCACCTCCACCTCCACCTGCAACTCCGCCCCCGTTTGCACCTCCGCCTCCGCCTCCACCTCCATATCGGCCTCCACATCCATCTCCATCTCCACTTCTACTTCCGCCTTCACATCAACCACAATTCAACCTACTCCTCCGCATCAACCTCAACCTCAACCTCAACCTCAACCTCAACCTCAACCTCAACCTCAACCTTTACCTCCACCTCAACCTCCACTTGCGTCTGCACCTACACCTCAGTCTCCACCTATATTTCAACCTTCACCTTCACTTCAACTTCCACTTCCTCCTCCACCTCAATCTCCACCTCTACCTCCAGCTCTACCTCCACCTGGACCTCCACCTCTACCGGGGTTCTATTCTCAGTCGAGTTGGGGAGTTAAAACCAGGACACTACCATAGTCTCCAAAGGAAGCCGCAATAGCACTCATAAGTAGTTTTGTAGCACCCAGATTATGTCCTATAGCCACCGCACCTCCCATTATGACGTGAAGAGAAAAAACTAAAATCAGCAACTTCCACCAACTACCGGCTCCCTGGCCTCCGAGAGTTAAAAGGAAGCTCTATACTTCTCAAAAAGAAAGACGGCCCAAAATAAGTCCCGTAGCACACAAAAGAGTTCTCATTATGCCCAAAAGAGTTTCTTTAATTACGAAAAAGTCCTAAAATGCCTAAACGAAGCCTCATATTGCCTACAACAAACCTTGTATGTATGTTCAGTCCTCAGCCCGAAGGCTGGTTGGATCTTAAACAGCTTCGCCATCAGCTGTCAGAGATGACGTAGTAATCACTGAATAGGCATACTAGGGAAATGAGGAGTGAGGAAGTTTCTTGTTACATTCCATAGCATTCAAAAGAAATTTATGATGATCAAAAGAAGTTCCACAATGCCAAACAAGTCACAGAATATACAAAAGAAGCCCTGCTGCCCCAAAAACAAGCTTATAGCCCAGCGTAAGCTCTAATATCTTAGGGTAGCCTTGAACAAAGGTGATATATAGCCGCCATCTTCACTAGCAGTCGTTGCATCAGAAGCCTACGAGCTCGTGTAGAAAATCGCAGCCGTTTAAAAAAATGAAGCTTCCGAACTGTCACCATTTGTCCCATAAAACCAATGCACAGATGTCATCTTGCCTATTAAGACAGTGAGGTTAAGCACGGTGTCGAATCCAAGCCTGTAAGATTAAGCTTGCACTTCGTTTTCTTCGTTGCGAACGGGTAACTTCGGATCACTCGGAATCAACATTTGTTGGCTTTTCATTTAGCCCAATGAATGGGTTTGTTTTCGTTGCAGAGACCTTACATGCCGGTTAGTCCTTTTCTCATCACACTCAAAACCCCACGTGAGTGCCATTTTTCTGATTTCATCTCGGTCCAGTAGATTTGGTGATCTTAATTCCTGCAGATCATTCTCTCTCTGTTTGTATCAATTTCATATAGCGGCTTTTCTTTAAGAAGGTGTAAATTCCGTGAGTCAGTCTGTTTGAATCTCTTATTTCCAAGTGTCCCGTGAATTTCACTTTTCGCATGCGTTTTGTGTGTGTAATTTTGGATATTCTTTTATATATTTCCGCATTTGGATTTGGAAAATGTACTCCATCTTTGATCGTCAGTCCCAGGATTTTTTCTCATTATTTTACGTTCTGTCAATTTTAATTCTCCTTTTAGTGTTTTATGTTGGAGATTGAGAGTTTTTGATGCAAAGAGAGCTTCAAGTTTGATTAATGTAGTATGTTGTCGCATTTTGCAGTTCAAGGAGAGACGTTTTTTTTTGTTAACTGAAATGCAGTTTCCATTTTCTGAAGTCGCGATCGATAGATTTCTTTCTTTACAATTTTTAGTAATCCATTCACCTAAATATTTAAATTCTTTCACTCGGGAGATGTGGTTGAAGCCAATTAGAGTTAAGTTGGGGAACTTTTGATGTACTGAACGTCATATTTTTTTCAAATGAAATTTGTAATCCAGTTTTCGCTGCTTCTTCTTTTACGAGTTTATGTTGGTTTTGCGCATCGGGGATGTCTTCGGCAATTAGTGTACCCTGTCGTATACAAATGCTGAACAGTCCAATTCTATGCCTTTATATTTTGGTCCGATTCGGTGTATTGGTGCAACTGCTTTTCGCCTTCTCTTACAACTGATTCAAGCGCACGATTTAAGAGTAATGTGGATAATCCAACGCCTTGTGGTATCCATGAATCTATTGGAAATTCTCTGCTCAATTCCCGCTTAAATTTTACATTAGATTTGGTCCCTACGGTTGTTTCTTTTATGAATTTTGTTGTTTTTATCTAGTTCAGATTCTGTTAGTATTCCGAAAAGATTACCGGTCTCTGCTGTCGAATGCTCATTTGAAGTGATGACATCACTTTTATTGGACGTACTGAAAAAAATATATTTATAGTTTTGGATGTTATTAACTTGTTCTACGCTTGATTGGCCTTTTCTGAATCCACCTTTGTATTCGCTAATTTCTGTATCCAGCTGAGGTTTTGCACGGTTTAGGAGGGCTTGGGACAGAAATTTGTAAATTTTGGAGACCGATGAAATTCCACGGTGGTTGTTGGGGTTCATCTTCTTTCCTTTGCTGTGCGGTTTATGTATGATCACCGTCTTCCAATCTTTGGGGATTCTTTCGGTTTGCCAGATTTCTTCTATAGTTTCTTTCAGTTTTGTTGTGAGATTTTCTACCGCATTTTTGCACACTTCTGCAACGATTTGATCTTCCCCTGACGCTTAGTTATTCTTTAGTGACTGAATTACCTCCTTAATTTGCCGTACGTTCGGTGGTTTGGAGTCTGGGTTTTGTTGTTTGTGGTGGAAATCAAATTATCCTTGGGGCTTTCCACAATTGGGCAATTTAGAAAAGTATTTCGCAAGAATGTCACAGTTTTCAGTGTTGCTATTTGCAAGTTCCCGTGTTCAGTTTTGAATTGAAGCGATGGGGGACAGTAGTTACTTAATTTTTGTTTACATTTTCTGAAGTAGTTTCGAGAATTGGGTTTCTTGATTTCATCTTCTATTTTCTGTAATTTTTTGCCTTCATGTTGTTCAGGAATTGTTCTTATCGATTTTGTGACTGTCTTTCTGATGTCTTTGAAGTCTTGCATGGTCTTCTGATATTTTTTTTTTTAAAGATGAATTTTGCCATCCCTGTTGTCTGAGTTTTATTAGTTCATTACAATCGGCTGTCCACAATGGGTGTTTATGTGTTCTTATTTGTGGTGATATGTGTTCTGCTCCTTCAATAAGGCCTTCTTGGAGCTGTTGCCAGTATTGTGGGTTTAATTTTTGTGCTTCTTTTGTAAATAAGATTTGCATGCACTAATAACAACAACAATGATAATAATGTAATAATCTTAAGCGTCTAGTCTATAAGGTTAGCATACCTGTCAGATTAAGCCTAACAGTAAGGTTAGCAGCCTTCAGTCGAATCAAAGCCTCATCTAGGATCGAAATTTGGTCTGTAAAATATGAGCATGGACTCGAATCCAAGCCTGTTACGTTAAGCCTGTCCTACTTTACAAATCGCACTCCAGGTGGCGTCACACCCTACTCGTGCGCACACCTTTTAAATCTCCCGTGCTGTGATGTTACGCGCTCAGCAGTCAATTAGCACTTGGTCTTCCTTCGGCATAATAACCCTATTCCCCTCAAATGCTGCTTTTAGTAACGGAGTGTCATACGTAAACATTTGGTCAAGGTAAAGCAATAAACGAAAATAGAGTAAGTTTTCATTTTGGCTGAATGAGGATCAGTAAGGGAATATCAAACTTTTCCAATGTTATGAAGAAAGAAGAGTTATTCTGTGTTGAGGAACATTTTCTTGTCTGGAATAAACCGATCTTTTGAACAAAATGCACTCATAGCTGAATAAAATGGGTAGTGAGATATACGTGTTAACCTGTCATTCTATGCGCCGTAACTAATAAAAGTTTCTCCCAATATATTGGTTGTTGAAGAACAACAATAATTTGACGTGTATTTGTCAAACTAAGTCAGGTCTCGGTGGAATACCCTGACAATGGATACCTGTCATTTCACTTATCAACGGGAGTACTCGGATGAAGTCAGTACAGCAGCTGTTGCTCTCATCTAACATTAAACTGAAATGAAATATAATGGCTGACAAGAAAGGGATGTCTCTAATGGAGGCAATCCCATTACGTAGAATTCTGTCGTGTTTACCGGCCGAGAGAGTGCATTCCCTAGAGAGATGTTTGCAGAAGGGTCAGTTCAAATTACACATTTGTCATTGGGGTAATGTAATGAAATATCTCGGCGTTACGCAACCTAAAATTGGCGTTGAACTAAATTAATATTTTTATCCGTAAGTGCGTTATTCCACACATACCAAAATTTACATGCATATGTTAAGTAAGTACTACCGATGTTTCGTAATCATTTACGGAATTTGTGGAACCTAAAGATGCCTAGGATGAGAGGTAATGCTAATTGCTGCAGGGAAAATTGATTGAGACTCTTCTACTCAGTATCCAATGATCAGGTAATTTGTCTGATGCAGAATTATAATTTGACTCTTTATCGTAGGGAGATTTTACATCGTGGAGCCCGTTCACAGTTGAACTCCTAAAACTTGGAATGTAAAATCACATTACTTTTAACCCTTCCAAATAATGTTCTTGAAGATATGGAATCCAGAATAGCCCACACTATAATCTAATCCTGGTAACCACTGACAAATCTTACGTCAAAATTTAGATATATAACTGGGGAATGAAAAATTTTATATGAAAATATCGTGAATGTAAAACTAGCATGACAGCCGCTGTTTGACTCTTGACTAAAACGTGTGGAATTTTTGAAATAGTACCTTCACGTTCCTGTGGCCATGACTGCACATAAAACTGGAAGTCCACTTGGCTATGATCACGAAATCGACAGTCATGTAAAAATATATTGCGTCCACTGTTTGAAGAACTGGCACATTCATTCCAAATACATCTGAAATCGATACTCTTAGTTTCTTTGTTATGAATGTATTAGTACGTTCCGATAGTTACACTATTCGTTGGTTATCTTTATTTACAACTAGCTGATGTACTCGTGCTTCGCTCCGGAATTCTACATTGTATACAGAATTCTAGGTTAGGTAGTGTGCACGTTGTGAGCAAGATTGTATTAAATTGCAAAGCTCTTAACGTTACCCTAGAAACGCGATGGCGATGTCACCAAACATCTTTTCTCATATGAAGACTGAGTTAGGGAATTTTCACTGTAATGGTATACCCGCTTGCAGACCATCAGTCACAATAAGGCTGGGGAGCTTTCATTTTAATGGTTGACACTCAGTCTCCACCTGCCTTTTTACATCCTCAGACTGTCGTACTGGTTTTCCCAACTGGAATGAACAAACATTACAGTGACGTCAGTAGGAATGGCGCAATTAAAAGCAATGCTTTCATACGAAATACTCGATCAAATCACAAACCACACATTTTCTCACTTTTAACAAACAGGTCTAAGCTCCCGATATTACAGTCCAAAGTTTCAGAGCTGGGATGACCAAGCTGCAGAGAGCCGTGATCCGTGAACACTCTTCTTCTTTTCTTCGGCGGGGAGGGGATCGAATAGTGGAGACTCCTAGAGCAAAAATCATGCCCTTTTACTAATCTATTTCCTAGGAGTACACGATGAGTCGGTAAATATCAATTCACTACACTGGCGGCGGAAAAATCTATCTGACTTGGAGGCAAATTTCTCCTCCAAGCCAGAGGAGAAACCCCCTCTTCACTGTTAATTTGGAATGAAATGAATGTAGAATTTAATAAAAGTGAGGAAGAAGAAGCTTAAGAAACGGCTCTTTTCAGGGTTGAATTTTGAGTCATTTAGTGAATTGTGGTGTTATGATTTGGAATAGGCCTAAATTGTTATTCTATACCAGGCCATAGGCCTACTACTACTACTACTACTACTACTACTATTACTACTACTACTAAGTGAGCCTCTGCTTCGAGTATGCGCACTGCTCATTCAAAACAGCGCATCAGAGTGGGGATCGATCAGCCGGAATACTATAATGAACCAGTGTGTTACGTACCAGCTGTATCAGAAAATGTATGAACCAGAGGAATGGCATGCTAAAGAAGAAAGTTTTCTAACTCCCCGGCTATTTTCCGCCAGTAATCAGTCAGTCTATTATACTCGGTACGCAGCAGTATTCCCATCTATCGGAGTTGAGAGGTAGCATGAGAGATAAAGAACACCACCACTAACAATCGTCAATGTAATGTTGTCGTTCATCAATGTTTTGCGCTTTAGATACTGTAGGCCTTCACATTTAGTTTTCTTCCGACTCTGAAATACCACTCTTATCATAGTCAGTACGGTAAAAGTGAATAAAACATAAATGATCGGAAATTGTATTCTCTGTAACATTTGTTATGTAGTACTTTTCGATAAAACCAATAACATAGGCATCTAAAAATTAAATTTTAGGCAGCTTCCCCTAAACTACAATTTAATACAGTTTGAATAAAATTGTTTATAGCTTAGACTGTAGTTTCTTATTCGCAGTCTCTATAAACAGATTTTCATTCAATTCTGTTAACCCATTTTCTCGGGGCTCGGCGTTGATATGGACTTAGCAACAAAAATACAAATTCATGAATATCTGTGTTATCATAGTCGGTACGGTAAAAATGTATAAGACATAAATGGTCGGAAATTTATTTCTATATGACTTTCGTTATGTAGTATTTATCGGTACGACCACTAATAATATAAATATTTGAGAATTAAATTTTAGGCTTTCCTCCAAAGTACCATTTCACTTAGTGTGAATAAAATGATGTATAGCCTAGATTTTAGTGGCTCGTTCTCCAACTTTGTATACAAATTTTCAATGAGATAGAACCACTAATAACCTGAATATTTAAGAATAAAATTTTTGGCCTTCCCCTAAACTACCATTTCACTCAGCGTGAATAAAATTTATTTATGGCCTAGATTGTAGCAACCTACTTCTTCGACTTTGCATACCAATTTTCATTAAGATATCTCCACTAATAGCATAAATATTTGAGAATTAAATTTTACGCCTTCCCCTAAACTACCATTTCAATCAGCGTGAGTAAACTTATTTATAGCCTAGATTGTAGCGACTTATTCCCCGACTTTGCATACCGATTTTTATTAAATTCTCTTCAGCCGTTTCCTAGTGATGCTTGTACATACATACATACAGACAGATAGACAGACAGAAATTACGGAAAAGTAAAAAATTGCATTTCCTTGTTACTGCGGACATGACCGATACAGAAATACCATTCTTTTCAAATTCTGAGCAATGTACAGACAAAACTCTTATTTTATATATATAGATGGAGAAAGTTCTGGAAATGATATGACATCATTCTTGCGAACCCATATTCTTCGTAAATTACAGCATATCGTTTCAGAAACATACTGTAGATTAAGGTGGTGGTTGGGGAGATGATGTACAGAAAGTAGCTCATTCCATTAAACTACAATATATGTCACAATATACAACTGAAGCAATAAAATTGGCCAGCGTGACTCACATTCTTTCAAGTGGAAGGTACCGTGTATACTCCAACTATATGATTCGTGTTAATATTGCAGTCTTCACTGTACTTATTTGAGTAAACAAGTTACGTCATTGGAGAACTTTCTGCTATGAATACATTCTGTAGAACAAAGTGGCTTATGAGACAGGAACAACTTATTTGTTCATTTACAAAGTACATTGAGATTATAATGTTATATTTAACTTTCTTACCGAGATATGGAAAAGTAATTTATGGGTCACACTGGGTATGTGAGTGTGTGCGTGTGTGAGAGTGTTTAAGTTCTGTGACTGCTATTCTAATCAAAATGTATCTCTTTAAGGTACTGACAAAGCATATCTGACTTTTAATGGACTATATGCCAGAATAAGTGGTGCTAATAGCAGAATTTGCGGAAATGACCCATAAATTGGGCAATATTTAACTTCCAACTGTTTGATCTGCTTTCCTTTCTCATTATAACATCACATTTAATATTCGTAAGCAAATATATATATCTTAACTTTCTAGTTCATGGTGTGGTCTCCTGCAATCATGTCCAAGCTCGTAAACAATGGAAGACGGCTGAGTGGCGTAGTGAGATCCTGAGAATTGGGATACTAATTGCTATGGAATAGGAGAGGGAGTTTCGGTCATATTCTGATTCGTGGCCTCCTCTGCGCTAGGGCACCAAGGGATACCGTATCAATTTGTAGTCTCTAAATCACCGAACAGAAACATCTCACTAAGAATATGTATAAGAAAGGCCAGCACCCATCCATGCAGAAATGTAATGTTTTCATTCATATTGTTTTAGAGATCCTAGGACCTATAAAGTGACGGGGCCCTAATACCGAGGGCTCTTTGAAATCAATTTGGCGAATGGAATGTAATTCGGTCTCGTACTCTCAATATTAATGGGAGCTGTAGTCAGCAAAGTGAGTGCGTCGGGATATGTTAAGGGTATTCGCTTAAAGAAACACAACAAGAAATAGGTAGGAAACCATGAGGTTTTCTTTGCCAGGTACGTAACTGCACGAATGCTGCAACTAAATTTGACAGTTGAAAGAATTCGTTTCTGAGTCTTTTCACAATATTCGCCATGTAAAGAATATGAAGATAATGGAGTAAACGAATTTAATGAAGCAATGAATGCAGTAAACGTCAGGGTCAAGAGTAAGGATAGCACAGTGGTAACCAGCTATTTCTGTGCGAGAAATGTAAATTAAACTGAATGGTATGAGAAGGTAATAGGTACATTTTGAATGAAAAAGAAGTACTTGAGTTTGATGAAGCAACGAGAAAATATTAAAGTCAGAGTCAAGAACAAGGATACCACAGTGAAAACGAGTGATTTCGATGCGAGGATTGTAAATTGAGCTGAATGGTATGAGAAGGTAAGCATTTTATATTCCATTCTTCTTGCATAAGACTATGAAACGCTACGTATGGAAGTTTAGAACTGATATTTAATCCCAGAATATATGGATTTTCATAGAATATTTCAATGATGCTGTCCACTACATCACCAGCAATGAACTAAGCAGCACGTGACTTAGGACAGGAAAAATGAATCCTAGATGTAGACAGATCAATGTGTAAATTACAGTAGAGTGAAGTAAATTGATATCATCATGAAATGTTCCAAATAATAGACAGTAAGCAGGTTCAGGATAGAGGGAAAGAATGGGTGTCGTTCAGGAATACTGTATCAGAACCATCAAGGGAATGCTTATGAACAACTGTGTGTAAAGATGGTAAAAAGCTAATATCTTGGGGCAATGTCTAAGTGAAAGCAGTTTGTAAACGTAAAAAGGAGGCTTTTCAGAAATGGCTCCAAATAAGGAATGATACAGACAGGAACCTGTACGTAGATTAAAGAAACATATCGAAAAATATAATTATTGAATCCGAGAAGAATTCATGGGGTGACTTTTGAAATAACCTGGAAAGTATGGATCAAGCTGCTGGGAAAACTTTCTGGACAGTAATAAATCCCTGGCGATCACTGGACGGGTGGAAGGTATATTTTGAAAACCTACTCAACGTAAAAGAGGACTTTCTGTTGATGTCACGAAGAATCGAGCTCATGGGCAAGTGGATAAAATTAAGCTGGAGAAAGTGGAAAGTATGGTAAATAAATTCCATTTTCATAAAGCAGCAATTAAAGATGAAATTAGACCTGAAATTGTGAAATATAGTGGAAAGGCAAGGATGAAATGGCTTCATAGAGTAATAAGATTAGCATGGCGTGTTAGTAAGGTACCTGCTGACTGGACTAGAGCAATATTTCCTCCTATATATAAGTATGGGATCAAGAAGGATAGCAATAACTAGGGAAGTATTTCATTGATCAGGTATTTTTCAAGCTAGTCGCTTTACGTCGCACCGATACACATAGGCCTTTTGCCGACGATGGGAGAGGCAAGGTCTAGAAGTTGAAGGGAAGCGGACGTTTCTTTAATTAAGGTACAGCCCCAGCATTTTCCTGATGTGAAACTGTGAAACCACGGAATACCGTCTTTAGGACTGCCAACAGCGGAATTAGAACCCATTATCTCCCGGATGCAAGCACACAGCCGTGTGCCCCTAACCGCACGGCCATCTCGCCCGGTCATTGATCAGTATACCAGGCAATGCGTTCACTGGAATTTTAGAAGGGAGGGTGGGGTTAGTGGTTATGAGTAAGTTAGACGATACCCAGTGTGGTTACAGGCTACAAGGATAAGATTCTCAGTACGCGCCATGTGATTGAAAAATGCTGCTAGAGGAATATACACGTATGTGTATGTTTCGTAGATCTAGAGAAAGCATATGAAATAGCCCTTAAGGAAAAGTTGTCAGCCGAACTCGGGGATTACGGGATTAAGGGTAGATAATTGAAGGCAATTAAAGGCATTTATGTTCACAATTGAGCTACAATGAGATTTGATGACAGAATGAACTCTTGGTTTAAGGTTCAAGCTTGTAATCCATCACCATTGTTGTTCATATGAATATGGATCATTTACTGAAAGGTTATAAGCGTCAGGGAGGGATTATATTAGGGGGGAATGTTGTAAGCCAGCTCCGCGTTGTTGGGTTAGCGGGCCTGTTTCTTACCCGGAAGCCCCGAGTTTGTTTCTCGGGCAGGTCAGTATCGTTTTTCCTGGATCTGGGGGCAGGTTCGAGGTACCCTCAGCCTGCGAGATTACAACTTAGGAGCTATCTGGCATTCAGATAGTGGCCCCGGGCTATAATGGCAACAATAACGGCTGAGAAGATTTGTCGTGCTGAACACACACCACCTCGTAATCTGCGGGCCTTCGAGCTGAGTAGCCGTCGCTTGGTAGGTCATGGCCCTTTGGCTCTTGTGCCATGGTGTTTGGTTTTCGGTGGTTGGAAATGTAGTGAACCTTGAAAATAGGCACATGAATATGATACTGAAATTAGCTTTTCCAAGACTACAGTGATGTTGGTAGGGAAAGAAACCAAAAAAAAAAAAAACGGAACTTGATATCAGGTTGGGAACAAAAACTGAAACAGGTAGATAATTTCAAGTACCGGTATTTAGAATGTATATTCTTCCAGGATGATAGTATAGTAAGTGAGATTTCATCACTGTGAATCAAAGCTCATGCAGTGAGCCCACAGTTGCGATCAACATTATTCTGTAAGAAAGAAATTTATTTTGCTTTATGTCCCACTAACTACTTTTGCGGTTTCCGGAGCTGTAAAGGAGAAGTCAGCTCCGGGATGAAACTCCCTTCACACCACTGTGTTTTCAGGCCAACTTTGCTGTACGGAAGTGAGAGTATATCTGATTCCTAAGTTACAAGTAATGCACATGAAGGTAGCGAGAATGATCGCCGGTGCAAATATTTGGGATGATGCAAGTTGGGTTATTGGAATTAAGAGATGAAAGCTATGTTAGGAATGAACTCAATGGATGAGGATGTACGCATAGACTGGCTTCGGTGGTTGGGTCATGCGAGGAGAGTGGAAGAGGACAGGTTACTTGCGAAAATGGTTGACACGGTCATGGAGGTTAAAAGAAGTAGGGAAGACCACGACGGCGATGGTCAGACTCAGTTTCTAATGATTTAAATATAAGAGGTATAGAACTAAACGAATCAACAAGGCTAGTTACATGTAGAGGTTTTTGGAGGAGTTTAATAAATTCACAGAAGCTTACAGACTGAATGCTGAAAGGCATAATAGTCTATAATGAAGATGTGTGTATGTGACTTACTTGACTTAATTCCTGTTGTTCCTTGTGGAACATAGGGCATCAACAAAGCATCTCCATCTGATCCTGTTGTCAGCCAACCTCTTCACCTCTCTCCAGGTCTTGCCTTCTTCCATTGCCTCCATGTGTACAGATCTTCGCCACGTTTGTTTGGGCCTTCCTCTCCTCCTTTTACCCTGCGGGTTCCAATCCAGTGCCTCTCTCTCGATGGCTTCATTCCCTTTCCTCAACGTATGCCCTATCCATTTCCATTTCCGCCGCTTTATCTGTATGGCCATCTCGGTTTCACCCGTCCTTCTCCATAGTTCATGATTGGAGATTACTTCCGGCCAGTAGATGTTTAAAATCTTCCTTAAACAGCGGTTGACAAAGGTCTGCAACTTGGAGGTAATCACTTTAGTCACCTTCCAGGTCTCGGACCCATACAGTAGAACAGCCTTGACATTACTTCGGAAAATGCGAAGTTTGGTCCTGATAGATATTTTGTTGTTCTTCCATACCAGATAGAGCCGAACAAAGGCACCGTTCGCTTTTTGTATACGTTGAGAAACATCTTGTACTGCTCCTCCATCTTTGGAAACTACACTGCCCAAGTAGGTGAAACTATCCACATCCTCTATAGGTTCATCGCTGAAGACAAATGGGTCTAGTTTGTTGGTGTTCATCCTTAGGGCCTTGGTCTTCTTTGAGTTAATCGTTAGTCCCACTTTTTTTCCTTCTTTTACCAAGTCTTCAATCTTTGATTGCATTTCACCATGTGCCTCAGGCAGGAGACACACATCGTCAGCGAAATCTAGGTCTTCTAACCTATTTGCCAATCCCCACTGGATACCACGTTTCACATTTCGTGTTACATTTCGCATTACCGCATCAATCACCACCAGGAACAAGGTTGGCGAGAGGATACAACCTTGACGTACTCCTGAACGTACAGATATAGGTTCAGATACACGGCCCTCATGTATGACTCTGCATGTATAATCACGGTATGTTTCCTGAATGAGGTTGGTAATTTGTGATGGCACACCATACCGCTTCACTTCCTTCCACATAGCTTCTCTGTTGATCGAATCAAAAGCTTTTTCGAAATCGATGAACACTGCATAGAGGCGAGATGACCATTCAGCACACTGCTCCAGAATTATCCTCAAGGTGTTTATTTGGTCTACACACGAGCGATTTTATCGAAAGCCTGCCTGTTCCCGTCGGAGCCTCAAGTTGATATACTCCTTAATTCTGTTTAACAAAACCCTGGTGAAGACTTTGCCAGGGATTGAAAGAAGCGTAATGCCCCTCCATTTGTTACAGTTTGACGTATCGCCCTTCTTTGGCAACTTCACCAGCAACCCACATTTCCAATCTGTCGGCATTTCTCCATTAAGCCATATCTTCTCAAATAGCGGCTGCAACATATTGGCAGTGGTATCAATATCAACCTTCATGACTTCTGCTGGAATATTGTCAACACCTGCTGCCTTACCAATATGTAACTCTCTCAATGCCCGCTTGATTTCCTCCACTGTTGGAATGCAGACTTTAATCCTTGAGTCAGGCTGGGTTTCTTCCTCTTCTTCGCCTTCTCCTGCATCTACTTGCTTTTCCAAGGAGTGGTTTAACACTGCAGAGAAATGTTCCTGCCTTCGCTTCAGTTGATCCTCGGAGTTTGTTAGGAGGACACCATCTTTGTTTCTGACTGGACGGTTTTTCTGCATCTGCTTCCTTGCCAGAACTCTGGTGATGGTATAGAGTTCTCTAAGATTTCCCTTTCTGGCTGCCTCCTCTGCTTGTTGAGATAGGTCATCTATCCATTTCCTTTGATCTCTCCTCACACTTGCTCGTGTCTTGCATGCATTCATTACTTCCTTTATCTCTTTCCTTTGTCTGATAATTTCCCATGTCTGGTCAGTCATCCAGTCTTTTTTCCTCCTGTCCTTAAAACCCAGGATATTTTCACTTACTTCAGTAAATACAGATCTAGTCTTCACCCATTTTTCCTCAATAGTTTCATCCTCCACCTGCGTGAGTGCTTGGAATCGATTCTTTAGTTCTATCCTGAAGGCTTCTTTCTCATTTCTGTCATCCCTTAGCTTTCCAACATCATATCGCTTCCTTATTTGCTCTATCCTTCTCTTTTGTGCCTGTATCTTCATTCTAAAGGTAGCCACAACAAGATGGTGATCACTACCAATGTCTGCACCTCTCTTATTCCTCACATCCAACAATGAACTCCTCCACCTTCGTCCAATAGCCACATGATCTATCTGGTTTTCTGTCCTATGATCCGGTGATACCCATGTCACCTTATGGCAGTCTTTATGTGGAAATATAGTACCACCAATAACCAAATCGTGGCTTGCACAGAAGTCCACAAATAGCTGTCCATTCTCATTTCGTTCCCCTAAACCATGCCTTCCCATAATATGTTCAAGTCCTTCGTTGTCCTGTCCCACTTTTGCATTCAAATCTCCTCCAACTAGGATGATATCCTTCCTTTTCTGTTTCTTAACCGTTCTATTAAGATGTCCATAGAACGTCTGTTTGTCTTCCTCCTCCGCTGACTCCGTAGGTGCATAGCATACTATCAACACAATGTTTCTAATATTGGTCTTAAAACGTGCCACTATTATCCTTTCCGTCACTGGGTACCACTCCATAAGGCTCCTCTTGGCCTCCTTATCCATTAATATACCAACACCTCCATAACTCGCTCCGTCGCCCTCGGGTCTTCCAGAGTATATAAAGGTAGCTCCATCATGGGTTACCAGTTCCCCAAACTCACTCCATCTTACCTCACTCAAACCTAGGATGTTCAGGCCATAACTCCTCATACATGCCACTGCCTGTCGTAGCCTTCCACTTTCCCGCAGAGTCCTCACATTCCATAGCCCAATTTTCGTTAGCCTTTTCAAGCCAAAGGTCGTCATCTTCGGATCCGTCCGGTTTCTCATTGTTGATGTTTCTGTAATAAGGTAATTTAAGGTTGTGCGAGTTATTGGCCCACCGCACGCGAGCTTGGTGGTGGGGCTGCCACCTACGCCTCCAAGCCTGCTGTTTTCTGTTGGGGTAGTCTCCCTTAGCCTTTGAAGATCCCTCTTCACCACAAGGCAGTGGTTTTCCTCTTTATTTTACCCCAAGAGGAAGGGTTACCTCCTCCGCCAACTTTGCCGTACCAAAGGTCTCCTTCTCCGCCTCAGTTGCCGTTAAGGACTTCACCAGAGCCCCGTTAGCCGTTACTTTTCAGGGTTCCTGTAAGGCCTTCACAGCTACCGTAGCGGTCCTGGGGCACACAAGGTCCCCGCTGTACTTCGCCCTTACAGGCTATCCCCTACTTCGTACCGTTGCCCGTCCCCCACGACGTGGACGAGGGGTTGGACTTATGGGGGACTGTATGTATGTATGTATGTATGTATGTATATTTGTATGTTTGTATACATGTATGTATGTATGTATGTATGTATGTATGTATGTATGTTTGTACGTTTGTATGTTTGTATACATGTATGTATAACAGTTATTTTGATGGAATCATCGGTTCAGAATATGTATGATTTCTGGATCCTCACAATTTGATTCGAATGATAGACTTGTATGATAAACCTATAGTTCATAAACCAATGGCAATTGCATTTACAGGCAGATATCATACCGATACTAGTTTGAGACCATATGAATACAGCTCTCCTCGATTGTCAATAATTTTCCACGAACGAGAGAACTATAGGGAATATTGCGAAGAATAATGCCCTCTCTCTCTCTCTCCCTCTCTCTCTCTCCCTCTCTCCCTCTCTCTCTCTCCCTCTCTCCCTCTCTCTTTCTCTCTCCGTCTGGCCTTACTGAAGCAACGTTTTAACTCGGATGGGGAGAGTGTTTACTCTCGGCCTTGTGAAAGTCGATCCTTGGAGAGGTCGACCAGCATCTTGAATAAACATTGCGCCCAAGATGTCTCACTCTGTACAGTCACAACAGAAATCTTCTGAGTACATATAACTTCAGTGTTATTTGGTTATTGACTTTTAGACACTTCATAAACATATCGTATTTTTCTGCCAGTCTAAAATTTCTTCTGCACTTTACACATTGTATTTGCCTTTGGTATTTATCACAGTATGTTCCATGAGCCCAGTTGAAAAATCGGAGTTATGGCCGTATAATACTACGAAAGATGCGGCAATTCGTTTATTGATAATTAGAGTCGATTTCAAATTTCAATTTCAAATTCGTACGTGAAACTCATGTTTCCTACGGTAGGAAGACGATGATAGCACTGTACTTACGTTAGAATGTTCAGGAAAAGTGTAATACCGTGCCAAAAGGTGGTAATGCCCAAGTGAAGGTTCTGAGTGAAAAATAACTTTTAATTAATTACGACTTTTCACTAAGTGGAGTGGAAGATCAGTTGTGGGCTTGAGTCTCGATTTTTTACTCTATTTTTACTTTTATTTTTATTTTTATTTTTATTTTTATTTTTATTTTTATTTTTATTTTTATTTTTATTTTTATTTTTATTTTTATTTTTATTTTTATTTTTATTTTTATTTTTATTTTTATTTTTATTTTTATTTTTATTTTTATTTTTATTTTTATTTTTATTTTTATTTTATATTCTTGCAAATTTCTTTGACGAAGACATGAGACTTATATGTTCTAATAACAGAATTATCATAAATAGATTGTGCTGACTTCCTAGAGAAAAAAGTATTTCATGTTACATCATCCTGGTGAGCACTATTGGTATTTATATCATGAATATTGTAAAGGTCAGTAGCACGTTCTAATGTGCATGCACGAAGGTAGAAGCGAATATGAGCGCGTTCTTTGTCAAACTCATATTTAAAAAAGCCCGAGGTAAATTCACTCACTAAGACTGAGCACAAGGTATTGTATGTTCCTCGCATTTAATATTTTATAAGATTTACTTTTAATTATTATGAAAGATACAAACCAGGTGGGTTCGCACAGCAAACGCTATATATAGTTTCATTTTTCTTTGTGGCTGAAATGAAATGAAGGTGAACGTGTTTAAAGGTCATTTGACTGTATTTCAGTGACCATAGTATTTCATCAAGGTGATATGCTGGTCTCATATCAATGGAATATAGTATTTCTTCGGGCCATGCACGAATTTGGCTCGGAAGGAGGTCGTACAGCCTTTGTATCCTCACGTGAAGCAAGTCGTCTCCCAGCAAATCGTCACTGGTTCGGAACTGACCATCCCCCACGTGCCGGGGAGCTCCCAGCCGGCTTGGAGGGCATGACTGGTATTTCCGTGTACTGTTCTCGTCAGCTGGCTTACCTGTGAGTTTCTTGGAGATTGAACAGGAATGTTCCACCTCTAGCCACTTCGCGAATGTTCTGGTTACCATCACTCGAGCTATAAAATTTAAGGCTAGCCGCGGACAGTCAGTCAGATTTCGGCTCCGTGGTGGTGCTATAGTTAGTGTTGGGTACCGTGGAGGAGTCAGTGTTGGTGCTAGACTCTGGGTCAATGTTGGTCTCCATGTGGGGGTCAGAGTGAGAATCAGTGTGTTGGGGTTCGGTGGCTGTGCTGAGGGCAACAGAGGTGTTGGTTATCGCTAGTGTCCCAACGAGGTCTGAACGAGGAGCTGTTGTTGTGGTGTCGGAGTGTGCAGCGAGTAGCCGGACTGAAGTTGACGAGACTGTGTACTACCTGAGAGTACTGTGTATTTGTGCATTTATCTGGACTGGGGATCGCCGTGAGTCAGAGAGGGAGGCCGCTATCGTGAGTGTGAGTGTAAATGGACCGGTCTTAATATTCGCTGTTGTGAGTATCGCCCTGCTGTTTACTGTTGAGCCATTTAGTTGTTCACTGCAAGTGTCTGTGTGAATTATTGGACTGTCTCTGGAGTCGAACCAATCAATAGTATTCGTGTGTTTTGTAGGTCATAGCCCTGTGTTCAAATCCAGCGGTCTACACACAGCTGTTGTATGAGGTGACTGGACTTGGAGAAGTGAAATTTAGGATTAGCCGTCCATGGTATAAGAACGAGCCGGGCCGCCTTCTGTGCCATAAGGAAGAGAGACTTGTAAATAGACAGCAATTAATAAGTGTGTCCATTCATAGGTGATCTGAGTTATGTGTGTGTATATGTGTGTGCATATTTACTGGGACATCCTGAAATAAATTAAGAGTAAGAAATCAGATGGAGACTTATTCGTATCAATGTTATTTCGGGGACAAATCGGGGGCCTTTGCTAACCATGGAGTGTGATCAGGTAGTTCATACACACATGTGCCGTGTGTATACGAACGTGCCTTTTTGCAAGACTGTACCAGAGTGTTGCTTCATGAGGATGCTGTACGTAACTGACGTTATGCTGTGCCGTCGGAGTCTTCCAATTGAGAACCAGAGGTTTCTTGATATGGTACCCAATGGCTCCCCGGGAGTAAGTCTGGCATGTAGAGTGTTGCTACTCTGAGCCCAAGCTTGTGGGTTTGATCTTTTTTAGACCGATGGTATTTAAATGTGATCAAGCACCCAAGCCTTGCGTTAGAATTTTACCGGCACGTAAAAGAACTCATGCGGAACACAATTCCGCTACTTAGGTGCCTTAGAAAATCATAAAAGTGTGTCTTAAAGCAATAAGATTAAAAATATTGTTAGCAGCAGAAACAGGAGTAATAGTACTAAGGAGTGTACAATTTCGCTTTACTCCTCACTTGGCAGCCAGGGGCTACCTTCACTCCTGCTTGAAGGGGAGACAGTAATGCCTAGCGCTGCAGCTACCTTCACCACGCTCCATGCCAGACAGTACAGATAAGTCCCGGCAGTCCTGATCTTAACTGCTTGTGTGAATCAGAAGATTTGCATCATAAGCGGAAAAACCCACATTCAATCAGTATTTTGTCGATTGAGAGTGTGTACAGAAGACAGGAAGATTAAGAAAGTAAAGAAGAATTGGAAGCGGGAGAACTTATCGTAGTAAAGAGACTCCAAAACCGGCAAACAAAATAATCAAGCATGAGAAAATTTTCTGGTATTACTAAAGAAACTTCAAAAAGATTTGCTGGATATCCTGAGTGCAATGCTTGTGAGAACATAATGAATACTACATGGGACACTACTGATTTACTTCTCCAAATGTGGCGAAGAAAATAAGAACGAAAGAGAATTTTAAGTATATCTCAAGAATATAAATATTTCATATGCGAAAAGGGGTGGAAAAGCGTGCAAAATACCTTAGATAATTTACCACAATCGAGGGTGCGGGATTAATGAATATAGGTCAGACGTTACCTGGTACGAGTGACAAATATGGTGCTTTGAATATTCGTGATGTTATGCCCTGACGAGTCACAGCTCTCGTCACGTACAAACCTGTGCTAATGAAGTTCGAGCAAGCATGACACCAAACGTCCTTAAAGCTAGTGAGTAAAGCAATTACTTCTCGACAACCGAAGACCTATGAACTAACAAGTAGAAAGGGCATCATTATGATGCACTGTAACAAAAGATTGGCTGCTGAGAAAATATGTGTTAGGGTGTATTGTTTTATCCGACTGTCCTAAAACTGGAGCTAAATTTACACAGGAGTTAGAACACTGCCTGTTACAAAAGGCATTTCTCAAGAGAATTTGAAGAAAACTGAATTTGTACAAATCCCCTCCCCCTATGGCGCAACAGCCCCGAAGGTCCATGGCCTACCAAGCGGCCGCCGCTCAGCCCGAAGGGCTGCGGATTATTAGGTGTCGGTGGGTCATCACGAAGAATCCTCTCGGCCGTTATTCTTGACTTCCTAGACCGGGGCCGCCATCTTACTGTCAAACTGTCAGACAGCACCTCAATTGGTAATCACGTAGGCTGAGTGGACCTCGATCCATCAGAGAAATCCAGGTAGAAATCTCTGACCTGGCCGAGAATCGAAAGCGGGGCCTCCGGGTAAGAGGCAGACACGCTAATATTGTAATATTTTGAAGGTCCTAGAACATTCAGAACGTCTCCGCTGTTCTGCGCACACGCTCAATACAGTGTTAAGTCCTGAAACGGATAAGTCTTGCCTGACAGATACAATCTCAAAAATGAATGAGGTGTTGCAAACCAACTAAAATATTGGATCATATGCTCACCAGACAAAAAATTAGTGACTCTAGTGCGCATGCACAGACGGATCGTTGAGCTTGTACAAATTGCGCAGCGAATGAGTCCGCACGCGCAGTGCTTCTATGCGAGCATAAGGTAGTAGGTAGCGATCAGTGAGATATTGATATTTGAAGCAGACATGTACATCAACATAGGTAGATATAAGGATGTGACAGAGTGGCAAAAAGGGGCAATAGAGTTTGACCATGACCATGACCATACGCTGCGCGAAGTTGCTCGATTTGTTGGTGTTTCCCAGCGGACTGTTCAACGAGTCTACAAGCTGTGGTGTACTACACGTGGCCACGAAACACCACGCCAGAATTGTGGTCGGAGAAATAACCTGACTGGTAGGGACAGCAGGCACGTTTCACAGCTTGTGAAACAAAATCGCTTCCAAACCGGGCAGGAATTGCTCCAGTCAGTAAATGAAGGTCCATATCAACATGTTAACGGGAGAATATTGCGCCAGGAACTGCATGCAATCAACATTTTGATCGGGACTCCTCGCAAGAGGCCATTGCTCACCAGACACGTAAGCTGTTTGTCTTCAATGGGCTAGAAATCATCGAACTTGGAGAGTAGCTGACGACGGAATGTGATTTGGTCTGACAAATCACGCTTATCCTGTATTCCAATGACGCAATTCGTCGACTGCACCGAAGGCCAAATGAAGAATTTCATTCTGGATGTGTGCAAGTTTAGGTTCAAGCCGGAGGTGGTTCTGTGATGTTTTGGGAGTGTTTTTCGTATAATGGATTGGGTCCGCTCACTGAGGTGACCACCAACATGAACCAGCATGTTTATTTAACCATTCTGGATGATCAGGTGTTGCCTTTCAGTCAACATCTGCATGATGAGTATGCTATTGATACCCGATATTTCAAGATGTCGACAGAAAAGTTCATCGGGCTGGACGCATATGTGACCAGTTTTATGAACAATTCCCTACCCTATTATATCAAGATTGACCTGCAAAATCACCTGACTTGAACCCTATTGAAAATCTGTGGGACCTGTTCGAACACAGCGGGTAAAACGTCGACATCGACATCGTGGAATTGCGCTGTGAAATCCTCAGGGAGTGGCTGAACCTGGAGGCATTGTACCTACACAACCTTGTGGACTCACTTTCTAACCGAATCCAGGAAATTATCAAGTTCAGAGGCAGAGTTACTCGGCATTAACTGATGCTAGTATTGATTTATCCAGGGGTGACTAATTTTTGTCCGGTGATTTTATGTTTTACGTGAAAATGATGACTTCAGCCTAGTACTTTTGAGTACGCATTTATGTATACATCGCTTCGTAGTGTGAAGGATAAATTACTTCAGTTTTCTTTTGTTCTTTTTGTAGCCACATGGCCAAATTCACGATCATGATCATACATAAAAAAAGAGCTCCGTGCTGTCGATTTCGGTCTTCATTAAAATACTGTTGTACTCGCTGGAGTAATTAGGTGAACCTGCTGGTGCCCTCACGTAACACTAGTTCGAACATCCAGGCATTGTGATATATGAATGCTTCAAATGCCTGCCAATTTCACTAAACGACCAAGCAGTCTTTTAGAAACCCACTATGTCCTATCGAACTCCGTCAAGTTGTTTAATGTATCTGCATGACGTATAATCTGTTTTCGGTGAACTCTCACTCCGTTGACTGACCGCCCGTTCCTCCAAACATGTCTGATACCACTATCGCTCTTACCGTGATAGGATTACTAATATACCATAATGATATTCTCGACGATACAGGTAATAAAAATGTGAATAAATAATTACATATATGGTGTACACGTGTACTAAATTACGTTGAAATTGAAAACTTACTTCTGATTGTGAGTGCTTGACGTTTCATGTCAGTGAGTGTATAGATGCTATATAATAATATTCGTCGTTAAAGAATGTACATCAAAATCGGTATATTTCAACAAATCCCACGTTAAGAAAAATGATTTGACTTCTTCGCTCATAATGGCTATTCCTGTATGTCAAAAGGACGTAATTTTCATGTAATTCCAACTTCATGCTAAGCATTCTTAAGTCAGTATTTCTGTATTTGCATACCTTTGATTGATATAAAGGGGAAGATATACGTTTTTCCGCTTATTAATTTTTCTGATATTTTGGACGATTGATTATGACGGTTACTTAAATAAGTTACAGAATGAATACTCTTCTTTCTCAGTCATGGATGACCACCGGCTTTGGAGAGAGTAGCCTATTCGTTGTCAGTAAACATAACATTTACATGCAGTTCTGTTAGTATTACAAAATACTAGACATCGTCCAAATGACAGAGTTCCAAGAAAAATTTATAATACAGTACATACCCAATGAATATCACTTGGAATTATTCTTAAAAGTTGAACAATCTTAGCCTTATAAGGCATTTTTCTTGATTTTAATTAGAGAAACCTAGAGCATGAGTAATTCGTTGATACTCGATATGTAAGTCGATTTCGATAGAGAGTGCAATATACTGTATACCTAACAGTAACAGTTGTGTTACACAGACTTACAGACAACAGTTGCCATTGCAGAGTAAATTAAACAACCATTGCACACGCATGTAATAAGTTTTCTATATGTAATTGCGAAGATTTCTTGTTTTGAGTGTAACTGGCTTAATGCTAGCGGTCGAAATGGATCATTATGTACCTTTAGTATGGACATGATAATTGCAATGCAAATGAAGCAAAGCACTTGCATGCTGGACAATTTCAGATTGGATGTTTACACAACAAGATATTCTACAGAATTGATTAACGTATCCTGGAAACAGGCTTCCTTTAGATGGTGGAAGGAAAAAGAGCACCAAAGCACCTAACTTAAGGGAACGAGTCCTCAGTCATGTTAACGATAAAAGCCGAAGCAGCACCAGACATATAAAAGTAACGGAGAATGTGAATCATATGACAGTACGGAAAACTCCACGAGAAGAGTTGAGTTTGTTGAAATCAAATTCAAAGAGCCCAAGATCTGAGCAAAGTTCACTTTCCACTCGGAGAAGCGCAAGGTATCTGGTCAAACTGAACTTTTGTTAAAGGTCATCCGTTTCTCTCTGCTATGCTCTTCACGGATGGAGCTCAATTAACCTGGAATGGAGTGAAGAACTTTCAAAATAATCATGTGTGGACTGACGAGAATCCCCATGCAGTTTTGAAAGCAAAACGTAAGAAACAGTTCAGAATTAATCCTTGGAAAAATAACAGGTCCTTTCGTTTTACGTGGAACGCTGACTGGAGAATCAAACTGCGACACCTGGGAAGTTAATAATAATTGTACCTGAGGTACACACACCCCACGCATTTGAATTAAGCGCCTTGGAGAATGCCATCTAAAATATAAAACTTGCAAAATCTAGTGAAATCAATTTGAACTTTTCTCAACAGATGTCGCTACTACAAGCTAATGTTGTTCCCTCTGGTGTGAAAATGAACTATTAAAATTCAAGAGTAATTTTGTTGGTAAAGGTTTCCTAAACTGGATTTTTTATTTTCAACAGTTATCAACACTTCTATCTCTTCCGCCAATGAAAAATGTTGTACATTTATTTTTCAACCAATCAAAATGTTCTGGTATATACTTGATTATCCAATTAGAATTGCGGGTGTGTCAGGGCTTTAGCCAAGAGTTTTCCACAACTTTCCAATCGGCTATAAAAGCTGGCACATTTTCGGACCAGATTGTCTTAATGATCGCTCCAGTCAAGAATGTGTTTATAAAGAAGACGGAGGCGCCTCGCCCATCATCGTGAGGTCTATCGCCTCAAGGTAATGGCAGATTCAGTATAACCATGTGATAGCCTTTAAAAGCCTGCGTGAGGGGAAGGTTTACAGTCTTAGTAATGTAAATTTTCTTTTCTCGAGTAAAATTTCATACCGGTACTTTAAACGTAAGTATCAAACTAGTCGAAGGAACTTTTCCGAAATCAGGGAGTGGAGAGTGAGGTACCCTCTCGAATTCCCTTTCAACTGACTTTTGGGGTGACTATGATTTTGTAACCTTTTCTATGTTGTGATTTCCGTAACTTAAATATTCTATTCATCTAGTCACCTACGTAGTATAGGCATTGCGTCTGTAAAGTTGGACCACAAGCCAAAGTAGATTTTTTTATGCATTTAATGTAAACTTCTAGGAGTGCAAGAGATCGCCTCCATTCCATTTGGGGTTTTGGGCCAGTAAGTTAACCTTACATCTTCACCAAAGGCCATGTAGAATGGGTACGTGCTACCCCTGTTACAGCCAATGTCACTCTTTTTCATATTAAAGGTACCAGACTGTTGAGCAATTATGACAGTGAAATTTAGTAAAATGTATGTTGTGCCTTTGATAAGCCTGGAAATTTTTTGAAATAGATTACTAAGTGTAAATGTATAGAGCAAAGGCGCTCTTATTAATGTAAAGGTTGAATGGTGGCTTTGGAATGCTGGAATGTTATAATTTTCGGAGAGTTTTCTTGTACATAATTTTGTGGAACATAGGTGCTCTTGTAAGATATACTATTGAATGGAGCAGTGGTCGCTCTTGTCACATTGGCAAGGTTGGAGCTTCAAGCTCGTATTGTTAATTAATGTTTTTTAATTGTTCCATACGTTCACAATATTACTTCCCGAGATCATTGTTGTACTTGAGATTTTGTTATTCTCTTAGGGAATTGTTTTTTGTTAAAAGTGAACATCTGAAAAGAGGAAAGAAAAAAAGGGGGAAAGAAATAATACTGCCAATTTTAAAGTTTAAATCAATCTTTCAATTTTCTATATCCACCCACTCGTGCCCGTACCTTCTTTCACCTTTGTAAACCAAGGTATCCCCGTAATAATAATAATAATAATAATAATAATAATAATAATAATAATAATAATAATAATAATAATAATAATAATAATAATAATAATAATGGTGCTTGGCCTCCGAGGAGGCCTGATTCAGGTGCTTTAGTAGTAAGCGGACTATATGTGTCTGTGGGGATATGGCCCTACCTAAGATATAAACACCCAGCCCCCGGTCCAAATGATTTAACCAATTAAGATTTATTTCCCCGACGAGGCCGGGAATCGAACCCGCGACCCCTTGGCCTAAAGGCCATCATGCCAACCAATAAGACATGGAACTGGGCTTCAAAATCAATGTAAATGGTGTATTCGAAAGAAGTTCACTGAACATAATTCACAGTATGTGGCTCAGTCATGACGAGACACCGTGTTATTTTGCTTTTGCCCCTGGAGCGATTTTAGTTTATCGATTTCCTTAAAAATGGGTAGATCAGAGATGATCGACATGCTGATCTGCTCGTTCACTTGACCTCAGTCTGTTGGGCTCTTTTACTTGTGGGGACATTAATGACCATTGTGTACTTAAGATCTGTTCATAACCTGGAAATTATAAGTCAGGAACTTGATGAACCCATTCAAGTCACTATAAAGGACCACATTGTTGACTGTGGAATCAGATTTAATTTGCCCGCCAGTAATATGAGTCTACCTGTCACACACAAACATGCATAAAATACTAACTAATGTAAATATTACTCTCAAATTTCCCATTCATGCCATTCATTTATCCATATTTAATTCCTTGAATGACTGCGGCTGTGGTGCAAATGTCTTATTTGAAAAAAATCGAAAAGAGCGGATCCCTGCTGAATGAATGCTGTAAAATATCTATATCATAGAATATTATGATGGTTACTGGACGGCAACTTCAGACGGTGGACGGAATCTGAAGTTTTCGCAAGTATTTCTGAAACACCACTGTATCCAAGAAATGATTATATATCAGAATTATTATCTTTATTCTCCCGTTTCCAATCACTTTCTTTTGTGTCAACGGCCGCGCGCGTTTGGAAGAACCTGGTGCGGCATTTCCACTCTCTTCAACGCTCTTTGCACTCCAGTAACTTTCACACTTGCTATCACTATCCTCGAACTCGGATTCATTTTTCAAAACGTCATTCTTACCATAATCGCCATCTAAAACACGTCTTCAAATGCACTCAAACCCTCGTCGCCATTACCGCGATGCTGGTTCTACTAAAAAATTTATTCGGAATATCGATAAAAATAAACCCGTTGGCTTAATGTTGGCCTTAAGACTAGAGGGTCACGGGTTCGATTCCCGGGTAGGTCGGGGATTTTAACCTTCATTGTTTAATTCCAATGGCTCGGAGGAGCGGGGTGCTTGCACTGTCCCCAACATCCCTGGAACTCACACACCACACATAACACTATCCTCCACCATAATAACACGCAGTTACCTACACATGGCAAATGCTGCCCATCCTCTGCCTTACAAGGGCTGCACTCGGCTAGAAATAGCCGCACGAAATTAATTAACAATCCTAGTGGCACACGGAATTACAGACAGCATTGTTTAGCAACAGCACAATCCGCTGGTTCCTAATAGTGTGTATTGTGAAAACTTATATTGGGAAGGGAATCTAGAATACGCAGATAAGCGTGACGCTGCGTTTTGCGAACTGAGCTCGTCATTTGTTTAGTTCGTCGAAAAGCGGTGCGCGACCACAGCTCGTCAAATAATGCGAACGGGTGAAGGATGTCAATTGATATGACAGACGTGTGGAATATGGGAGAGAGTAAAGCAATCCATGATGCGATGCTTAGGTTCATAGTGGCCATTTTGAGAATGTTTTACAGAATTTTCTCTAAGGAACAAAGTCGTGTAAAATGTAATTTAAATTTTACCTGTACACAAAAATTATGACTGTAGCTCAGCAAATGAGTGAAACTGACCCCATATTTGTACGGACTCCTTTGTCGTCTCATTGGCTGAATGGTCTGCGTTGAGGCCTTCGGTTCACGGGGTCTCTACGTTACTTATTTGTGGAGATGTATTGGAATAAGTATAATTAAATGGTATGTAAACATGTGTCAACGTTCGTACTTATTTCTTTCTTAAGGTAGAAACACTCCGTGCACAATTACTGCGGCCGATGAACTAGTAGCTTGACCCCTCTTAGCAACAACCATCATCATTATCATTATCATAAATTTGCGGGACGTACCTGAAATTCTATTTCATTTGAAACACAATATAGGTCATTCAGGTAACAATTCATGTGAGACTTTTTCATCGATTTCAGCTGCAAATACAATCAATACACTGAGTACAATTCCATTATTAACAGGCACTCTGATCATGTGCGATGTGCTTTGAAATGATATATAACCCACAGACTAATTATCCTTTGCGTAGACTAGTTTCACGTTATGCCGTTTCATAAAATATTAACTAGAAACAGAATTAGGGAGCCTTATTTCCTATCTCCACAAAATTTATATCTTCAACATCTGGTCACTTCAGTCCAATTAACATTAAACAACTCTATTAGTCGCTAAATACTGATAATCAAAACAACTGGCTTTCGCTCACAAAAAAAACTGATCGGTTATTATCACTTAACATGGGTAAAGTCCGGCTCCATGGCTAAATGGTTAGCGTGCTGGCCTTTGGTCACAGGGGTCCCTGGTTCGACTCCCGGCAGGGTCGGAAGTTTCAACCATCATTAGTTAATTCCTCTGGCACGGGGGTTGGGTGTATATGTCGTCTTCGCCATCATTTTATACTCGTCACGACGCGCAGGTCGCCAACAGGAGTCAAATCAAAAAAATTGCACCTGGCGAGCCGAACGTATCCTCGGACACTCCCGGCACTAAAAGCCATACGCCATTTTAAACATGGGTAATGCATACTGAAATTACTCGATATACAGTACCCAATAAGTAATCCAATAATTTTACCACTAATCAACTTTTATTATCTTTCCCATTCCTATTTTTTTTGCCGAGAAGGTAACTGCTAACTAATAAGCTCAGGTTTATTACAAACATGAATCAACCAGTACGGATGTTGTGACGAAACTAGGCTTCCCTCGACTTGGCTGCACACGTCCTACCACGGCTAAGAAAATGTGTCATGAACTTTTTGGCTGCTAAAACACTCAACGCAGATTTTCGTTTGTGGTGATAACAAATATTTTTTCTAGCTAATTTTCACTCATCCCTTTTTAAGGTAACGTTCACCTTCCCCTTTTTACAGACATTTGGCTCTTGTTCCAAAATTTGAGTGCGGCAGATCACTGCTAACTTTTGACAATATTTTCATTTTCTGGCTTAGTTGTACTTTTTATGTAAGGAGAGTATCATACACGTTCTGCTGTAATTATCATGTGGAATAATCTCGCCGGGTGTGTGTCGGTATACTTCCCACCATGTATATATTGCTGCTCTCCTTCACTAGAACGGTGAAATACAGTCAAAAAGTACATCAGATCTTTTTTTTTTTTTTTTGTTACGACAACAAAGCATCATAGTACCATGAGACCCGTCGCCTGAACCCTAGGCCAAACTGTAGGGAAATCTTCACAAGGTGTTGTTCAAGGCTGCGGAACGTGCTAGCTGTTGGTTTTGTCTCCTCTTAGGTAATCTCTTATGATTCAGGTGTTGCCATTCTAATGACTTCTGCCTTGTAGCTCGATAATATTCGTCATTGTAATACGTCGTGAGTTTGTATTAGTAAAAGAAATTATATTCACTCCACGACACAAGTGAATGAATAATCGTTGTTCTGTGACCTGTATTTAATATCTGTTGAATTCAGGCAGCATACGTGCTTAACATGACACTGTCTTACTTTCTCAGAGAAGACACAGTCTATACATATGTAAAATGAATCCGGAAATACTTTCAAAAACCTGCATAGAGCAGAATGCGAGCGATGAATCCATTTTCAGACCTCAAACATTTTTATGGGTGCCGTACCGCTTCATCCTCAATGACGACACACTCCTCGCTCTCCGGAAACACTCTCTTTGTGCATGTTCCTTTCACCTCGATATTACATTTCCATGCTATAACTCTGATTCTTGTATTATAGCGTTCATTTAATTTCCACCACAACACATCATTTTGAACTAGCTACTAATTTGATTATGCTAGCGGAATCTGTATCATAACAACACGCACTAAACACTATGTTTGCGGAATAATCCTATCATCTTGGCACCATGATTGTATATTTAGCCGTTTTTCCTGTATGAAGTTGGCTCATTTTACGTTACTGGCATGTGGATAGCAAACAGAACTCTATCGACCTTAAGGACAAGGAGTGTTAAGTGGGTTGCGTATCTTCATGAGTACACGGGGTTGGTGGACCACATTGCATATTAGATACATAATTTGTGTTTTTGGCCGATACAGAAAGTATTATACCATTACAACTGAATAATAAAAATAATAATAATAATAATAATAATAATAATAATAATAATGATAATAATATATTATATATAAAATTATATAATATCAATGTATTATACTATTATTATTATTAATAATAATAATACAACGGGTGTGCGTTAACATAAAGACAAAGACAAACCCAAAAGAAATGGGAATACCACTCTCGATATGAGGTGAAGAGAGGCCCCAAGGAGAAATTCGGATTTAACCTCGAAGCGAGGTAGAGAAATGCGACCAAGTCCCGAATTGAAACCTCACGAGACATAGCTCGGTCCGCCTAACAGATTACATTTTCAAGCGGCAACGAACCACCACACAGAAATCAGAGTTAGTGTGCTCATTGGATTATATTACCGCGCGCACCACGCTGGCAGAAAGTTTGGTTAGTAGACTTGTGTCTAAAAGTTAAGCATATTCATTAAATGAGGCCATACTGCCTGATAGGAATGTCAAACGGATTGCTGAACAAACGGAAGGTGACTCACACACCATATGTCACACAACTTTTCCAAAGAAACCATGTCAGAAAGGTTCTGATAGCTAAGGTACACATTTTTTTTTGCTAGGGGCTTTACGTCGCACCGACACAGATAGGTTTTATGGCGACATGGGATAGGAAAGGCCTAGGAGTGGGAAGGAAGCGGCCGTGGCCTTAATTAAGGTACAGCCCCAGCATTTGCCTGGTGTGAAAATGGGAAACCACGGAAAACCATCTTCAGGGCTGCCGATAGTGGGATTCGAACCTACTATCTCCCGGATGCAAGCTCACAGCCGCGCGCCTCTACGAGCACGGCCAACTCGCCCGGTGGGGTACACCTTTGCAACAACTAACAAAACTTTTCAATGTCTTCCACAACAAAATATGCTGTTAATAGGGTGTATGGGTACCCCTAACGGTCACACATGCTTCGTAACGACGTGGCATGCTCTCAATCAGATGGTCAATAGCTCTTGTGGCATTCGATCTTATTCCTCGGAAAGGGCAAAGCGAAGGTCTAGGAGGGTCCTTGGTTGAAACTGATACAAGTCGCCTCCCCAATGCATCCCAGGCATGTTATATATTATTAAGATCCGCAGACCTCGCTGGCCAATCCATGCCACGAATGTCTTCCCCAGCCAGAAATTAATCCACCAGAGCAGCGCGGTGCGGTCGGCATTATCGTCCATCAAGTGCAAGTCTGGAACAACCGCACCTATGAGGAGTCGAACAAGTGGTCTTAGTACCTCATCCCTGTATCTTCGTGCGTTAATAGTGTTCCTCGGACAACCCATGAAGATGTGCAGGTCCGTACGGTCATTCAACATGATGCCGCCCCACACCAAGACGCCACCACCAGCAGAGTGGTCCTGTTCCACGATGTTCCTGTTGTTGTATCGGCTACCCGGTTCTCTCCATATTAATGTGCGACGGGAATCGTTCTGCAAACTGAAGCGGGATTCATCTGTGAAGAGCACATGCCTCCATTCATACATGGTCCAGTTTCGAAGCTGACGGCTCCACAGTAAACGGGCCCGTCTGTGCTGGAATGAGCGGGACGCATTGCCATACTGCACAAGATGGCTTTGGGATGTGCATCTAGCCGTAAATGTGAGGTTAGGTCCTTCCAAAATGGCGATTGTTGCCGTCGGAAAGGGCATCTGCCCGAAAAAGTGAAGTTAGACCCCTCCAATATTGCGACTGTGAGGTTAGGCTTGCACTTTTATGCAAAACCCGCGTCAGGTAGGGCAACTGGCCGTAAAAGTGGGGTTAGGCCCCTCCAAGATAGAGTCTGTGAGGTTAGGCTTGTTCTGTTTAACAAAATCCGCGAATCGGCATTGCACTACTACTATACTAGTGGTCAATGACCTTGTGTCAGAACCCGCATAGGTACACTAGTTGGGGTCAATGACATCGTGGGAAATGCTGATGCCGCCTCGAATGTTTTAGAACCTGCCCAGCCCTGCTACTATTCCCAGCCCTGCTACTATTATTATTTTGATTATTTATATATTTAATGTGGGGGACGATAACCGATGACCTAGGGCCCTTTAAAAAAACAAGCATCAACATCATATTAATTGTTGGTCTCATCGTTGCGTCCGTTTTACAGTACTATTCGTATTTTATTTTTAATTTTCAGTTCTCTTTCCTTTTGTATCTATTTTATCTCTTTTTTACATCAATTCATCATAGAGTAATGACGGAAGTAAAATATTATTATCATTAGCAAAGACAATACTGATAATGATGAAAACAAATGACAGTATGATGCAAATAATTGCAATGGAAACTTTATGAAACCCATTGATTTATATAAGAGTTTTAGCTGTTCTTTTGCAAGTTGACATAAGTTTACACCATATATACCCAGAATGTGTATCTTATTCGGATTACTAGTGCACTGAACCAGATGGTCGTACACGTCTAGTTGGAGGCCCACAATGTTGGCATTATGTAGTACGGTTTCACTTGAAACACAATACACGTATACATTGATAAGATACATTGATAAGTAACGGTACTGTAGCCTGGTGTTGTTATGGCTGGAGGCTAAAATTGGGTTTCGCTATAGATTCGGGAATTATTCGGCAAATATATTGGCCTGTTATCTGTCGTGTGAAGGTTCTCGCCACCCTCCACGTTGCTTGCACATATCTGCAGTGTTTCATTGCCAGTAGATAAAGTGGATGGTTCGGCCGTTGCCTCCGCCTCCGCATCCCGGGCGGTTTTCCCAGGGGCCCGCTTCGCCTCCGCATCCCGGGAGGCCTTCCCAGGGGCCCGCTCCTCCTCCCGGGGGAAATTTGAATTGGTATAAAAAGCCACGTGCGCTTTTGACAGCTATCATCAACAACAACGCATCGCTAGCCTCAGTGCTGCCATCTTGACAGGCCTAAACCTCAATGCTGCCAACTTAACCTCACTAGCGCGAGATTTGAATCGGTAAACAAATCCACGTGCTTTTTTGACAGCTGCCATTCGCCATCTTTAATCAAGAGAGCACCGTGCTGCTATCATGCGGGCAATTACGACAGCTGACATCCGCCATCATTAATCAAGAAAGCACCGTGCTGCACTCTTTAGCTACTTACCTTTGAAATGTCGTGGGGGCAATTTGAAAAATTCCACGTGCTCTTGTTTGGAAACAAATCCACGTGCTTTTTTGACAGCTGTCATCAGCCATCTTTAATCAAGGGAGCACCGTGCTGCCCTCTTTAGCTACATACCTTTAACATGTGGTGGCGGACAATTTTAAAGAATTCTATTTGACAAGCTGTCATCTTTAATCAACAGAGCGCCGTGTTGCTGTCTTTATCGTAGTAGTGGGTAGTTTCTACGTAACAGCTGTCATCCGCCATCTTGCATCGCTAACCATAGTGCTGCCTTCTTTAGCTACTTACCTTTAACATGTGGTGGCGGACTATTTGCAAAAACTCTATTTGACAAGGTGTCATCCTCCATCCTCCATCGCAAACCTCACTGCTGCACTGTTTAGCTACTCACCTTTGAAATGTGGTGGCGGACAATTTGAAAAATTCTATTTGACAGCAGCCATCTTTAATCAATAAAGCATCGTGCTGCTATCTTTAGCTAAATACCTTTGAAATGTGGTGGCCGGCAATTCTACGTGACAGCTGTCATCCGCCATCTTGCATCGCTAACCTTTTTGCTGCCCTCTTTACGACACTGCTGGTAATTTAAAATCCACGTGATATTTTTAAGAGCTGTCATCCTCCATCTTGCATTGCAAACTTCAGTGCTGCCCTCTTTAGCTACTTACCTTCGAAATGTGGTGGCGGATAATTTGAAAAATTATATTTCACAAGCGGCCATCTTTAATCAACACAGCACCGTGCTACCATCTTTAGCTACTGCCATCTTACATCGTTTACCTCGGTGCTGCACTATTTAGCTACTTACCTTTGAAATGTGGGGGCGGACAATTTAAAAAAGTCTACGTGCTTTTTTGACAGCAGCCATCTTTATCCAACAGAGTACCGTGCTGCTATATTTACGGCTACTACACCGCTAATTAGCACTTAGAGGCTACTACACAAGATGGCGGTGGCTGTTACAGCCTCTTCCTCTGTTAAGGCATAGCTTTATCGAACAAGTTTAAACTTGCATCGGGATAGCTAGAGTAAGCACCTGCTGCAGTGATGACGTCATTGTGCATGTTTAGACTTGATCGTTTTCTTAAGAGTAAGTAGCTGTAAGGAATGAAATAAGTACAACATTTTGATTGCGATCAAATATTTCTTTACAATGCACTACAACAGTGTTCGTTTTGCTGCTGACAAGGTTGGTATGCTTCTTAACAACGTTTTGCAGTATGCTTCTAAAATGCCTCCTGCAACATTCAAATTAAACAAAACATTTAGAAATATATTATACTAAGTACGTTATGCTTTACAGAGAAGATTATACACTTCTTACCTTGTTGTTATTCCTTTTCTGAATCATCATCATGATGAGGTACTAGAGAAAGTTCATTCATACTCTGTGTTCAGTGTTCAATCCTCGGATTTGGTCCATCCTAATCATCATCACCATTTTCTCCTTGATGCTCGTAATATCGTTGACAAGTTCCGCATAAAGCTACTTCGATCGACATCTTACTCTGTAGAGGAAGGATGTCCCAAAAATTATGTACGTAAGAGGCAGCGTACGTAGATAAAAATCCTGGTGGTAAGTATTGAATAAAATGTTTTGGCATCGACGTTCTATGTTTATAGAACATCTTAATAACCTCACTTACTCGTGTTAGATAAATAAGATATTGCGTATGAGCATGCAAACAGCACGCACATTTACAGTTTTGTTCCACAGCGTACGACGTCGAAGCACACACTAATGTTAATGATAAAGAGCTATCCTTATTTATAGTCTCGTAACAATATTCGTTAGCGGATGGTAAGTAACATCACTTATATGAATAATACGACAATAGGCTGCTGTGTTAGCAGGAATGTTTTCAGATGTTTCAAATTTTAAACGAATATTAAGTGGAGATTCTTTTAGAGATTCTTCATGATAAGAGCAGTCTATAACTACAATCGGTGCTTTATTTTTAAATTCTTGAGGTGTAAATAGCGGACGATCTTCTTTCTGATAATACGATGATTGAAATTTACAAAACATGTCATAGAGCATCCCAAACTTATTTTTCTCAAAGTTAATGTCTATGTTTTCGTAGGGATACGTAATTCCGTGGAGATACAGTCTAACGTGTCTTAAATTACAGTGATCAAACAGTGAGCTGTCGTTTTCGTGATTGAATTTACGATTAGTTTGAAATCCAAAAATAATATACAAGGGCTTCTCAGTAAAGCGTGATGTTTTAACAGCCCAGCTATGCTTGTTTGTAGGTGGTAACACAGGATATTCATGCAGTTTCCAACTTCGAAAACGTATAGGTAATGGTGTATCATTTTTTACAATCTTCAGCAATCGAAGTTTTTCACGATCAGATAAGGTTACATGTAGAATCCTCCATAGTATACGATGAAGTGTAATTTTCGATTCTGCTGGTGTTTCTACTGCTTTAAGAGTATTGTAATCACTTCGATCACGGATAAGAATAAGCTGTTGTTTTGCGTTGATTATAATACGTGTAAGGTCTTCTGCGAAGGCAAAAATATGTTTTTGTGATAACATACCCGTAGAAGATCCATCCTCATGAATCATCCAGTTGTTAGTAGCTTTTGGACACCACCCTGCCATCCGCAAAAGATTACTTTCTTCATCACAGAAAGAAGGGTATAGTTTCATTGCACTTGTAATACCAACATTCTTCGTTCGGTCTATTTCAACATTATTTACTTCATATCGCGCTTCAGAAAAGAGAAACCCTAGAGCATGGTTGTTTAGTTGTGATGTGCTTGGTCCACTTCCATCCGACTTTTCTAGTCGTACTTCAATATAGAGGTAGCTTTCGGGTGGTAAGTTGTATACATCTTTCTGATTAACAATAAAATGAATTTCATCATTGTTATTTAATCCAAACGTAAAAGGTTGATAGGAATGAAGCTCACTTCGTACTACACCTTCACGATTTTCTACTGAATTCGTAATGTCTAGCATTTCTTCCATTCTGTTGTAGTAGAGTATATCCTAAATTTTGGAGTATCTGCTTACGGGTATCTGTTAACTCGATGAGTCTCTGCACACATGTAGTATGTTTTCGCAATGTACACCGTGTTTTATAGATGTTTTTCATACTGGTTTGCGATGTAGTTTGTATGCTACGTACGCATGCCGATCTAAATGAATAAGCTGAATATGTTTATTTACAAGTCTAAGAGTAATGTTGCTAATGTGTTTTACAGACACAGGATGATAAAGAACTATTGCTGGTTTCTCAAAAATATTATATCCACGTTCCTCTATAACAATAAAGTCGTGCAGGACGTGCGAAGTTTGTAGATTAATATTCATTACCTGTAATAATATTACAAGTAATGTTCACGGGATTATCATCGAAGAGTGTTATAGGTTGATCAGACTCGTAACGTACGTTCGGTAGGAGTTCCCTCGATGAAAATCCAAGCAATGGTAAAATCGAATCATTTATGTGTAATGTTGCTTATAGTGATTGAGAACTTGTAATTATGATTACTAAAACTATCTTCTCCAAACTGATCAATTGGATGCCGTTATGCATCACTAGACCAAGCGCCAAAAGTTGGTTGCGAGATAATCGCGTTTAAATTTGGTTCTATGTGTAAATTCGAGCGAACATAATTTTACTAAATATGGTATTACTGGTGTTGTAGGATAATAGATTGTACCTTCTCACCAAATTTCAACATTTTTATACTCGCACTACATAGATTTCCTTCAAGAAATGGCGCTTAGTCTACTGATGCAATTTAAGGTTTTTCTCAAGTGCGAATAATGTATCACGATGCTACACCAAGAACCCTCAACTGTTGAGTATCTACTGAGTAAAACTTCAAAAAATACAACGTTGCAGCAGCCGCGATTAAAAACTGAATCTCCTACTGTCTGAAAAGGCCCGCTGAATGCTTGATCCACCACGAGCCGCGCCACAACTCCGGTACATTATTCAAGTTTTAGATGGATACATTCTAGAAGGAAAGCTATTCTCTAAAGTCGTTGCTATAACGACTTACTGATTTGAGGAATTTCAACTTATCTGAGTCAAATACATTTGTAAGACATGAGCCATTGTAGTCTGTACAATTTTTGAATGGATTTTCCTTCACGATGGGCCTATTATGTTCTGAGAGTACAGTATTGACGTGATATTTTTAAGCCTTGTTTTGTTCTGCTTGAGACAGAAAATGTGATTAAAGATGTTTTCTCCCATAAATACACACAAATCACTGGATAGGTAATAATATTGTTGCTCTCAGTTCATTCAATCTCGAAATCAGGATATCCATTAAACCTATCTACGTCATCCACGATGTCTGAATCTGCTTGAAGATTCTGGTAAAATTGTTTGGCATCTGCAGGTATTAGGTGCATCAGCGAACCAAAGTCTCTTAGTTTGTCTTCAGAGATAATAGGTTTTTATTTTGGCCAAAATGGTATTAATGCCTGGTGAAAGGGAACTCTACTTTCCCGTGGTCGTCTCTGTCTTGACTTATTTAGATTTATTTCCTGAGATTCACCATCAAATTCTAGAGAGTGATTCTCAGACTCAACCTTCTTAGCAAGCTGCATAAGTAACATTGTCCTTCTCCTTACTTTTGGGAGTACTTGATACATCGTTGAACTTCGTCACTTGATAAACTACTCAGTGTATCACCACGTAAAAATGTCAGCACTATCGAAAACGCGGGCTCCTTCGCTGTCATCCGCGCGCAATGTGAGGAATGTGGCGCTTGGTCCAATGATGCAAACTGGAACGTCGCATAGTCTACTGATGCAATATACATTTTTACTGATTCCCGCTTTGTCGCTTAGGTTTTCTATTTATTAACAACTAACGGCCTTTTGTAATGCAGTGGGGAATTTTTTATAAATAGTTCAAGCCTTCCTCAACAAGATGGCGCTAAAATCTCAATTTTCGTCAAATGGCGCTTAGTCTACTGATGCATAACGGCATCCAATTAACGTACTTTCAACATAATCATGAATATAATCTACTGAATAACTGCCTAAGGGTAGTGTTAGCACATACTCATCGTAATAGAACTTGTTTACACCATCACGCACATTATAGATTTTATTGTTCTTTTCAAACGATACTAGTCCAAGACTATGCGGCTGATAGCCAAGTTCGATTGGCGGATAAAAATAGACGGTTGTTTCAGGTCCTTCTCCACGTATAGGGATAGGAAAGGCCTAGGAAAGGCCTAGGAGTTGGAAGGAAGCGGCCGTGGACTTAATTAAGGTACAGCCCCAGCATTTACCTGGTGTGAAAGTGGGAAACCACGGAAAACCATTTTCAGGGCTGCCGATAGTGGGATTCGAACCTATTATCTCCCGGATGCAAGCTTCACAGCCGCGCCAACTCGCCCGGTATAAGAACAAAAGACATAACCGTCCGCACATGCATGTATTAAAGTCTTGCACACGGTTTTTTTATTGTAAACAACGTCTGCGCGGCTTCCGAAATAACGTATGAGCTCAAAAGGAGGAGGTAAGTCTCCATAGCTATCAAAATACTATACTTTAGATTTACGTTTTACATAAACAACGTAATGAGTTCCAGGTCCACGACTGTTGTCCAAGTTAATTACGGCACTTTCACTTTCACGTCGGCGTGCTGATAGTTGATCTCGCATATACACACCTCGAAAATAATGAATTCCTAGTTGTTTAACAAACGTAAAAACTTCATCATGCGTTAGAGCTGGATGTGGCAGTGCATTCAGTAGACGTTTTTTGGAGAGATGTAAATACCAAGCCCTTTCTTGTATGGTGCTAGCTTCATGTGCACACCTTTGCCTCGTAATGCAATTGCCTCCATCGTCTTGTTATGACGTTCACACTGTTTCAACTGTTGTTTGGCTTCTTCTACAGCTTTAACAGTTCGCGCTACAGCACTAGCACCACCTAGCAATGACCCTAAAGCTGCTAGGCCAACAAACAGCGCAGGAAGAAATCCTCCTCGTTTTGGTACAGGAATAATTCGTGCACGTTTACTAAATATTGCTCTGCACTTTGGAGAAATTCTCGCACTTGCTGCGCGTAATGCCTTAGTATTGACTACAAGAGGACTGTATTCCCCTCGAATAGCTTTTTGCGCAGCCTTTATAACATCTTTCCATCCAACAGTTTTTGATTTATTCATCTTCATGTCGTTTGGATATCGTTGTCTAACCATGCTGTACACGACTTTACTGGTCAAGAGCAAATCATAAACTAACCGTTACCTCTTGTTTCGTTTAAAATATATATGTTACTATTACCTACTTTATGATTCAGTTATCATGAAGATTATAAAGCAGCAAGACGCACTACCTGTTACCGACATTGTACCACATATCTTACCTAGTTTTAGTACAACTACAAGAAAACGTCATGGATCGTTGTTTCCTTTTACTGTTCGACGTATTATATCAGAAACATCGGGATGCGGGAAAACAAATCATTTACTTACACTTATTACTTATGTAAATAGTATACGCTTCGAGAATATTTACGTTTTTGTAAAGTCACTCTATCAACCGCTATATACTCTTCTACAAACTGTAATGCACGATCTAGTTAAAGATGGAATAAGATATTTTAAATTTAATTCGCACGAGCATGTACCATCACCAGACGATGTGCTTCCTAATTCTCTTATGATTTTTGATGATGTCGCAACAGAACAGCAAAATGTCATTCGTGCATTGTTTAGTATGGGACGGCATAAACATGTTGATTGCATCTATTTGTGTCAAACCTATTCTCGTGTGCCTAAGCGGTTGATACGCGACAACGCAAATGTTATTGTGCTTTTTCGGCAAGATGAGCGCAACATGCGACATGTGTATAACTATCATATTAACACTGATATGACATTCGATGACTTTAAGCGTATGTGTGCTAAATGTTGGTCATTACACCGTTACAGCTTTTTAATTATTGATAAAGAAAGTGATGTTCAGCATGGGCGATATCGCATGGGTTTCGGTCATTTTATATGCATTAACACAGAATTACAGTAACTACTTGATTAAAAACCATCATCATGTTAACATCTAGCAAGGAGATTAAAAAACATATCATCCAAGCTCGAAACAATATTCGACGGAAAATTAAAGAGCTTAAAAGTATTCAATGAGACACGGATTTATTTTTTAAAACACAACTAAGTACACCACTCAAAGTAATTTTTAATTCTAATTCATTACCGCACCCTACTTCAAGTTTTGCTTCTATGCACACATCTTATCATAAAGAGAAGCATGAAGAAGAAGGAAATCATGAACAAGATAAGGAAGAGAAGAAGCAGGATGTAGATCAAGAAGACGAAGAGGAAGATAAAGAAGAAGGACTTAATGATGCATCAACATCTAAGCGTGTTGAGTTTGTAACTACTGATGTTATTGCTGAAACACCTACTACATCGACGCAAAATCTACCATATTTTCTGAGGTTATGATAACACCAGGGTATCGCAATCAGTTTAGAACTTTTATTCAAGATACCTATGGACCTCTCTTTGCACCTTATATAGAAAAACTTTTTACAGGACAAACTGACACTACCTACGGTATTCGCTACGAAGATGATTGTTTCTGGATAGGAAATTCAAATGTTAAGATTAATAACAAAAACTGATTGGAAAAGGTGTTACATATAAACATACGAAAGGACTCTTAGAACATATTTTCTCACGAATCCCTGACAAGAATATAATTTTACAAGATGATCTTAAAAAATATAAAGCAGTACTTTTTGCTACTGAAGCAACACGACGTAATTACAAGAGCACAGAAGCTGTAAATGCAAATAAGTGTTACAAGTATCGTGAGTTTATTTCTAAGTTGTTTCCGACAGCACGCGGTCTTGATGTTATCTACAAGTCTTTGTTGCCGTATGTGGATGTTAGGTACTGGAATGACCCAAACTTACTCGTTGAACGATTACAACTTTTAAGAGCATCGCAAGAGGTTGGCCACACAGGTCTCGAATCAGAAATTCAAGAAATAGAATTACGTTATGCCGGTATTATTATGTAATGGCTTGTCAAGAGATGATCTCACCTGTAAAGGTAAACATCGCACATGAGTTACATAAACCAGCACGTCGCACCTACGGTCGCAGACGCGTTATTACACGAGGAAAAGATGATCTCGGGCAAGCAGACTTAGTTGAAATGATTCCATATGCCTCTACTAATAAGGGGTATATGTATCTACTTACTGTTACCGATGTGTACTCGAAGTTTGCTTTTACACACCCCGTGCGTTCTAAAACAGCAGCTCAAGTTAAAGAAGCATTTATACATATTGTTGAAGAATCGAAACGCTGCCCAAGGCATCTTCAAACTGATCAAGGTAAAGAGTTTTGCAACAAGTATTTTTCTTCTTACCTCAAGTTACTTGATATTCAACACTACTCTACGTTCAGCAATCTCAAGGCAAGTATTGTAGAACGCTTTAATCGTACACGCAAAACAATTATGTGGTGAGAATTTACAGCACAAGGTTCATATCGTTGAATTGATCTGCTATCTAGACTTTTATCTACCTACAACGATACACCTCATCGCACTATCGGGACAAAGCCACGTCTTGTTACAAGGAAAACACCTCGTATAGATTCTATTCATCTTGTAATTAAAACAGCTGATCCACGTCGCCATCACTTTAAAGAAGGTGATTTTTTTCGCATCAGCGAACACAAGTCTATCTTTGCAAAAGGATACACACCTAACTGGAGCACTGAAATTTTTCAAATCAGAAGTGTTAAGCTTACTAATGCAGTTACGTATTTATTTCGCGATCTCAGAGGACGGCCTATTGAAGGAGGATTCTACATAGAAGAACTGCAGAAACAAAATATCCTGACCACTATTTAGTTGAACGTGTTATTCAACGTCGTGGGAATAAACTGTATGTTAAATGGCTTGGTTTTAATAACAGCTTTAATTCATGGATTAATAAAGAGGATGTACTTTAAATCTTATGTGTGTTTTTAATCCTCTTCCACTCCCTTCTTCTAAGTCACTAGGACATGCTCTAGTATTAAACAACACCTGTAATATGTTTTGACAATTCATATTTGTTTTAGAATATATATACATTTTTATCCTTAGTTTATTTTACGGACTTTGCCACTCAGTTTTTGTTTTATTGCACAAACAACAACAAGTGCTGCTATCTTCCGAGCAGCTAAAGCACTAGGTAAGAACACACACACAGCATAACTTCACGAAGCAGATTTTATCAGCTACACGTCTTAGTTTAGGATTGTTTTGTTGACATACTCTTTTCAGGAAGCATGTAACTACATGTCAGGCGAACGTGTTCTAGGGCCGCAGGGAAGATGAAGCTCGAAGAAAAGATGATCAATCACTTTATTGATCAGCCCATGCCTAACATGCTTCCTTATCTTTTCTCCAGCACGTTTCTTCACCTTTTCCTTGTTTACTCTCTTCGCAGCCATGATAAGTGTTTATGAGCGAAGACAACTCACTAGTTTTAGGTCCGTGATACAGTTTAATTAGTTGACATGTACGGCACTGTCTCACAGAAGGTCTTCTGCCTAAACTCACCTGTTCATGATGTGAACTACACGTTTGAAGCTCTGACAAAACAGGATCTTGAGTCAACTCACGAGGCACCTTATCCCAAATCTTCTTTACAGCATTCGCAGCTACATTAACCAAAAATGCCTTTGGTAATGCATTTAACTCTTCTTCAGTAAAAGTGTTTAGTTTCTTTTTGCATGCATAAAACTTTACGCTCGCCTTTTCAACTGCGTTACACTTAGTATCTGTTAGAAATGACATGATGTCTTTACTCTACAAATGTTTCTTTTACACTCAGGTTATTTCGACACTGCAGTTTACATATGTTGTTCACTTCCCGGCATGCACTGCAACACAACCAATCAAAGAGCATGCATACATGTTGTAAAGACTGTTTACTTTTTTCTCTACTATGCTCTTTCGGAAGAGTTTTAAATGATGGACACCCTAATTCGTGCATGTCGATAACTTCACACGATGATGGTAGATACTCACGCAACAATTCTTTCTTTTCACAACCCTTTAAAAGAACAAGATCTGCTCTTGACAAATGTGCATTCATCATTAAAGATAAAAAACGATAAGGTATTCCTTTTTCTTCCCACTTCAAACCTAAATTGTTTTCGATCCACTGAGTCTTCTTTTTATCTTCATCTGTTTGCAAACAGTAAAGGAAAGGTAGGCTAAATACTAAACTAACAAGTTTTGCTGCCCACAACACACTGCAATCTAACACAGCCACCTCTTTAAACACAAATTTGTTGCCGTTTACTTTAAAGCCTTGTACATCAACTATTAATGTTTTCGTCATGTTTGCGCTCCACTCTCTTTCACTGTATCTCAAAGACTAAAGCTTTTAGTCAACGAATAGGTTTAAACATGCACACCTATAATAACGTCATCGCTGCAGCACATGCACACTCTTGTTTTGTGATGCGTACTTATTTCATTCCTTACACCTACTTACTCTTAAGAAAACGATCAAGTCTAAACATGCACAATGACGTCATCACTGCAGCACGTGCTTACCCTAGCTAACCCGATGCATGTTTAAACTTGTTCGATAAAGCTATGCCTTAACAGACTAAGAGGCTATAACAGCCACTGCCATCTTGTGTAGTAGCCTCTAAGTGCTAATTAGCGATGTAGTAGCCGTAAATATAGCAGCACGGTGCTCTGTTGAATAAAGATGGCTGCTGTCAAAAAAGCACGTAGATTTTTTAAATTGTCCGCCACTGCATTTCAAAGGTAAGTAGCTAAAGAGTGCAGCACCGAGGTAAGCGATATAAGATGGCAGTAGCTAGATATGGCAGCACGGTGCTGTGGTGATTAAAGATGGCACCTGGTCAAATATAATTTTTCAAATTATCCGCCACCACATTTCGAAGGTAAGTAGCTAAAGTGGGCAGCACTGAAGTTTGCGATGCAAGATGGAGGATGATAGCTGTTAAAAATATCACGTGGAATTTAAATTACCAGCAGTGTCGTAAAGAGGGCAGCACTAAGGTTAGCAATGCAAGATGGCGGATGACAGCTGTCACGTAGAATTGCCAGCCACCACATTCCAAAGGTATGTAGCTAAAGATAGCAGCTCGATGTTCTATTGATTAAAGATGGCTGCTGTCAAATAGAATTTTTCAAATTGTCCGCAACCACATTTCAAAGGTGAGTAGCTAAAGAGTGCAGCACTGAGGTTAGCGATGCAAGATGGCTGATAAAACATCACGTAGCTTTGTTTACTAGTTCAGCTAGTAGCTAAGGAGTGCAGCACTGAGGTTTGTGATGCAAGATGGCGGTTGACAGCTGCCAAAAAAGCACGTGAGTTTGTAAAGCACGTGGAATTTGCCGCCACCACATTTCAAAGGTAAGTAGCTAAAGAGTGCAGCACTGTGCTATTTTGATTAAAGATGGCTGATGACAGCTGTCAAAAAAGCACATGGGTTTGTTTACCGATTCAAATCTCGCGCTAGTAGGGTTAAGTTGCCAGCATTGAAGTTTAGGCCCGTCAAGATGGGAGCACTGAGGTTAGCGATGCGTTGTTGTCGATGATAGCTGTTAAACAGCACTTGGCTGTCAAAAAAGCACATGGATTTGTTTACCGATTCAAATCTCGCGCTAGTGAGGTTAAGTAGGCATCATTGAGGTCTAGGCCCATCAAGATGGCAGCAATGAGGTTAGCGATGCGTTGTTGTCGCTGATAGCTGTCAAAAAGCACGTGGCTTTGTTTACCAATTAAAATTTCCAGTGGGAGGAGGAGCGGGCCGCTGGGAAGGCCTCCCGGGAGGCGGAGGCGGAGCGGGCCCCTGGGAAGGCCCCCAGGGAGGCGGAGGCAGAGGAGGCCCCTGGGAGCCGGAGGCGGAGGCTACTGCCGAACCATCCACTTTATCTACTATTGCCATTTATCTTGACGGGTTATCGCAGAAAATCGCTTCCTCATAAGTAATTGCAGTATTTAGAACATATGAAATAGAAGGTCAGGACATACCCAAAGCCCAACGCCTAAATTACGCGGATATATTAAAAAGGAAATCATCAGGCAGTGATTTGGGTAATTAAGTTGAACGCATAATAGATCCCCAGGGAATTTCTGGACAGGTAGTGTGAATATTTTGAAAATCTCAACGCAGAAGGAAATCTTTATGGTAATGTTGCGTACAATGGAATTCATGGGGAGGAGGTAAATTATGTCGTTGAAATTATGATTGAGGAAGTGGAAACGTTGGAAAATAAACTCCATTGTCATAAAGCAGCAGGAGTAGACGAACTTTGACCTGAAATGGTGAAGTATGGTAGGAAGGGAGGATTGAAATGGCTTCATATAATAATAAGATTTGCATGGAGTTTTGTTAAGGTAACTTCACATTGGACAAACGCAGTAATTGCACTTCTTTATAAGCAAGCGAACAGGAAGGATTGCAACAATTATCAAGGTATCTCATTGATTAGTATAGTAGGCAAAGTATTCACTGGCATCTTAGAATAGCGGATGCGATCAGCGGTTGATAGGGAGTTGGATGAAGACCAGTGTGATTGCAGACCACAGATGGGCCGTCGGGATCAGATATTCAGTATGCGCCAGGTAAATGAAAAATGCCACTGGAACTATACCACACCAACAACAAATGACCCATATTAAACTACAGCCGTATGGGACCATTCGCCATGTTGCTAGAATGTATGTGACCTTTCTGGTCAAGAGTCAAATGCCACCTCATTTGGAAAAACCAAAAAATGAATCCAAACTGATGGAAGAAAAAATGACCTTCGGACCGTGCGAGGATTGACCGCACAACACTCTGTTCCAGTAGCACAACATCTGGCCACCCAGAGCCATAGTGCGTTCGCGGCAAAATATAAAATAAAATTCTAAGACTAACTTTTAGGCATAACAGAACGGAGGAAAAATAGGGATGCATTTTACTACGGCAAAATATATTAGCAAAAGAAATACCTTTCAAGAAATTTAATTCGTCTTGTTAAAACACACACATCAAGTATAACCCCGAATGATACAAATACTATACATTTCGTCCGAATTAAACAAGAAAAATCGGAGGTATAACTCCGTTCCTCTTTTAATTCCACATTCGGTTGATGATCGTTTTTTGTTTCTGTACCCTACGATAAGTAAACCGATTCTTTGAACATTGATTTGAAATATATCCTAATACATGTTTTGATTGTAAATGCGATGATTATCATTAACCTGTTTCTCCTTTATTGGAAGAAAACAAATTCCACTCCCGACTTCTGGGGCCAACTTTGAGTGCTCGCCTAATGAACTGATAAAAACCAAAAATAACGCCAATAGTCCAAACAAACATGGACACGACACAACAGACAGCACAAAAATTACCAGATGTTGGGTCCGGCATCGAACCTACATCGCACTGAACAAAAAGAAACCTCACCTCGGGGTAGAACCCGCTCTCGAAGTCTGACATACACGGATACAAAATAAAATAACTATCAAAGAACAACATACAACAAAAATACGTACACACAATGCATACAAAATAAAATAACTATCAAGGAACGACGTGCAATAAAAATATATACACACAATACATAACGCTTTTGGAGAAACATGAAAATAATAGAATATGCTTGGCTATATTTCATGGAAAATTTGTATGCGACGAAAATCCTGGGTTTGCCTTGAGACTTGAACCGATGATCTTCTGCACGCCACCGTGGTTTGGGTCACTGAAAAACACTCCATCTGTTAAGATTATTGAAGATGAAACAAACAATTTAATCTGGCGTTCCAGTAAATCATATTCCTATACCGAACTGAACATAAACAATTGGAAAAAAATGCAAATGCGGAATTATTTTGTGAACCACGGGCATCTTTACTTCCTGTAGCAACGTTTGACATATCTATTCTTCTCTGTAGAGCTCTCCTAATTCAACACCGGTATGGAGCGCTCTCTCCTTCAGATATAAATCACTTGTCACATGGTCCCGCCTCATCTTAAAAGGCTAGCTACCCATAAATACCTCTCTTACCCTTAACACACCGTGGTAATTCATGTTTCGACCACAATTAAATGCATTCATTTATACGTACTCTGCATATATGTCATTTTTGCTATTTGCTTTTTTTTTGGCTAGGGGCTTTACGTCGCACCGACACAGATAGGTCTTATGGCGACGATGGGATAGGAAAGGCCTAGGAGTTGGAAGGAAGCGGCCATGGCCTTAATTAAGGTACAGCCCCAGCATTTGCCTGGTGTGAAAATGGAAAACCACGGAAAGCCATCTTCAGGGCTGCCGATAGTGGGATTCGAACCTACTATCTCCCGGATGCAAGCTCACAGCCACGCGCCTCTACGCGCACGACCAACTCGCCCGGTGCTGCTATTTGCTTTACGTCGCGCCGACACAGATAGGTCTCATGGCGACGATGGCATAGGAAAGATCTGGGAATTGGAAGGAAGCGGCCGTGGCCTTAATTAAGGTACAGCCCCGGCATTTGCCTGGTGTGAAAAGGGAAACCAAGAAGACCATCTTCAGGGCTTCCGACATGGGGCTCGAACCCACTATCTCCCGATTACTGGATACTGGCCGCACTTAAATCGACTGCAGCTATCGAGCTCGGTGCATATATGTCTATTTGTCTAGTCGAACGTTTATTCATCCTTACATTTCCACAGTATTTAATCGCGAAGGACTCGAGTTCACAACTTACTGAACACACAGATAATAAACACGCGTTTTTCTTCTGGCTTATACTCAACATATCAAATAGATTATTAACGTGGCCATTACATTTCAATCTACAGGGAGCTTATCCTCTTAACAGAAAAAGAAGATCCCTATCTACTCGTAAGTTGGGAGGACATGTAGACGAGCCCCTGGTATGTCACACGTCACACAAATTAATAATACAGTCAATTCTCTGTACTACGATAATGCAGTTTCTTTAAGCAATCTGTGTGCATTACTATCCCATCGATTAACACATCAGCAAAGGCATATAGATGACCACATCTTCATGCATTTCGGATATGAAATAAATGTCCCAAATATAACGAAAAGAGAAAAAATAAACCTTTGACATCATAAAATAAAATAACATTTAAACCTTATTACCTAAAGCACACTAAACCTCTAGGATATTTTAACCTTGAATCCATGCTCATGCATTACTGTCAATTTGAATTACATACACTTGAAATTAATATCAAACCCCAAAAGTTTCCTTCACCATCTCAATTACTTTTACTCAAGATATACGGTGGCCGTGCGGTTAGGAGCGCGCAGCTGTGAGCTCGAATCCGTGAGATAGTGGGTTCGAACCCCACTGTCGGCAGACCTGAGGGTGGTTTTCCGGGGTTTCCCATTTTACACCAGCAAATGCTGTGGCTGTACCTTAATTAAGACCACGGCCGCTTCCTTCCCAATTCTAGGCCTTCCCCGCCCCATCGTCACCATAAGACATATCTGTGTCGGTGCGACTTAAAACAAAATAGCAAAGAAGTACGGTGACCGACTAAAAGTTGCTCCCTAGTTTCAAAACAAATCCACACTTACTTTTACTACTGTATCCTATGTTATTTGAATATTTACAGGAAAATTGAACCCCGCATTTAAAATTCAACATAATATTTCAAATCAGTGTACTAATCGTCATGTTCGAATGTCAATGGTTCGAGCCTCGAAGAGGACCCTGGTGGATCTTTAAGCCTGCATGATACTGGCATGGATCACTGGTCCCAAGTTTCTTCTTCCGATCTCCATCAGCATCTCCATGGTCTTGGGTTGGAATCAAATGTAATTGGCTAGTACAAGCAAAGATCCATTAACCACGTCTTCCTTCGACATTGTTTAGAGAATCAACTTTATGGTGGAATCTTTTTCAATTTTCTCCGACACTGTTTACAAAATCAAATTTATTGTGAGATGTAGTTACATTTTCTCTGACACTCTTTATAAAGCCAACACTACGGTGGAATCTATTTAAATTTCCTCCGTGACTGTTTATAAAATCAACTTCCTCTTTCAGCACTGCTTATTGAGAACTAAGTACCTCGCGTTTTAACATCGCGACACACAATCTCCGCGGTATTACGGCGATACCATCGTCCTATGACTGCTTGAATTTTCACACCATTTCCATCTCACCGGGATTTTTAACTCTTGTTCCAAACTAATGTGCGTACAACGTATATATTTGATTCGAAATTGTTTGTTCCGTTCTTCTCCTATCTCTCTAAAGATTTCGGTATTGCTCTCCATTTCAGTCCAACTTATCCTCTGCCTTCTTCTCCAGATCCACATTCCAATTGCCTCGAGTTTTTTTCTCCTCTTGCATTCCTAATATCCAACTTTCGCAACCATAAGGAAGCACGCTCCATACAGAGGATTTTGCAAAGGCCTCCCGAGTTTGAATATCTATGTGTATGTTGGCTAGCAGATGCTTTTTGTCCTGTAATGCTCTCTTTTCCCCTGCTCATAATTCTATGACAACTGATTATATGCGGAAAGCCATTCGATCGGTGATTAAATGTATATCTTCAATCCCTAAAGGGCGCATTTTCGGAGATTTCCCATTCTAAGTTTGGGTCCACAGCTGGCTTGGGAACGCTTCCTCCGCTTACCTCCTCTTCTGCGACGCACTTTGAGAAACGCTGAATTTTTATAACCCTTTGTTAGAGGTCTACAATGCTCACATATGGCTTGCCGATCTTTCAGTTAGTAATTAATGCAATCATCTCGAAATATCCAGTTTCAAGCCAAGTTAGCAAGTTGGAACTATCGAATTTCGGCCTTTTTAGTGGGCAGGGATATTAGAATGCGTCTTCCCTCCTTGTTCTTTCCTTAGCTAGCTTTCTATCTCCAGTGATTTTTCAAGCCACGGTGTACTTGAGTCGGCGCCACCAAGTCGAGGCTCTTGCATAATAGTATGCAACACTACTTCCATACGGACAAAGAAGGCTACAAGACGCCTCAATTACCTCAGCCAGGTACCGATTAATTATATCTATTACCGATACGGTTACATTTGCACCTCGTTCGGACTTAAGAAATTTGTAATGGGTTACCAATTTCTTGTCCTAATCCTTTACTTATGTAATAGCTTATCCAGGCTGCATCTCGTGCACAGTTTTAGTTCTGTATTGTTCTTGTTAAGCTCTGATACTCCATTCTCAGCTTTTGATTCTCCAGTTCGAGAATGAAACCTAGTTGACCTATGATTTCTCTTCGCTGTTTCAATCCTTCACATTCTTCACACCACTGTCCGCCTTCGTCTTCCTGACGTTCATCTTCCAGTACCTGGACTTCTACTTTATCAGGACATTCATTTCCTTCTACTCGTTTTTTGTCGCCATCTTCCTCATCTTGATCCTATTCTTCTTCCGAGTTCTGGTCTTGATAGTACCTATCTTTCCCGTTGCTTCATGGTGGAGAGTAACGATTTAAATTCGTCGCACCGTACACGGTTTCCGTCAATCTGGGATCCTAACCTCAGATATAGGGATTTACTTTATTGTCGCTGGTACTACTCCTTTGAATATAGAGCTTGACACTTCCAACGTTCTTCTTCCTCTTCTGGCCAGAATTTCCACAGTGGTACCGGTACCCCTAGTTCAGTGATCTGTGGTTCCGTAGGGTACACTACACTGTTAGTCGGCTCATATTCAATCCATATCGTCGCTTCTCTCCTCTTCGCTCTTCATGTCTCGCACGCGACCCTCGTTGTGGTCCTGAACAACCTCTTTTCATAGAACCATGCGTCTTTTCTTCTTTTCTTCCTTTTGCCCGGATATTTCGTTGACATAGATTGATTCGCCCCCCTCACAGAATCAGCATTTGTTTCCATTTGTCCGTGTTCTTGATTGGTCTCCATATTATTTTCTTGAGATCTCCAGTTCGGTGCTTTAGATTGTCGGTACTGGTTATTCTGTAGTACAACTCTATTTATTTCTGGGCCGAAGTAGTTCTTCTTATTTGAGTCGCGTTCCATGTATTCTTTCTCTTCATTGGTAAGATGAGACGGTCCTGAAATGTGTTCTCCCCTGGGGTTGGTCTGAATATTTATGGCCTACACGCCCTCTCTTTTTAAAGTGTCTCTCGTCCCTTTTGAGGTATTCTTCTGTGGCGCCACCATTTAGATATGTACCAATTTCTATTTCATTTATATTGGAAGAACACAAATAACACTCCCGACTTCTGGAGCCAACTTTGAGTGGTCGCCTAATGAACTGATGAAATCCTAAAATAACGCCAAATAATGCAAACACACATGGACACCACACAACAGACAACACAGAAATAACCAGATGTCGGGTACGGCATCGAACTCACATCGCACTGAACAAAAATTTCACACTACGGGGCACACCTACTCTCGAAGTCTGACACACACGCACACGAAGTAAAATAACTATCAAAGGACAATATACAATAAAAATATATACACACAATACATAACTCCTCTGGAAAAAATGACAACAAAAGAATGTGAATGGCTGTATTTCATGTGAAAAATGTGTGTGACGAAAATCCTGGGTTTGCCTTGGGACTCGAAACGAAGATCTTCTGCACGCCACCATGGTTTCGGTTACTAAAACACACTCACCTGTTATGGTTATAGCATATGAAATAAACATTTTAATCTGGCGTTCCAGTAAATCATATTCCTATACCGAATTGAACATAAAGCAATTGGGAAAGATAAAAAATGAGAACATATTTTGTAAACCACGGGCATCTTTACTTTCTGTAGCAACGTTTGACATATTTATTCTTCTCTGCAGAGCTCTCCTAACACCACACCGGCAAGGGGCGGTCCCTCCTTTAGACATGAATCACTTGTCGCATGGTCCCGCCTCAGCTTAAAAGGCTAGCGACCAATCTCTTTAAATAACAAAAAATCCTTTTTAAAGCACAGAATTCTGCAGCCCCTTAACACATCGTGGTAATTCATATTTCAACCACAATTAAACACATTCATTTATACGTACCCTGCACATATGCCTATATTATGTAAAGTCGAACCATTGTTTATGCTTAAATTTCAACAGAATTTAATCACATAGGACCAGAGTTCACGAATTACCGAACACAAAGAAATGAACACGCGGTTTTCTCTTAGCATACACTCCACACATGACATAGATTATTAACGTGGCCTTTATTTTTCAGGCTGTAGAAATATTATCCCCTTAATAGAAGAAGAAAATCTCTATCTACGTTGGGAGGACATGTAGTCGTGCCCCAGGTATGCCACATATCACACAAAATTATACAGTAAATTCACTTTACTAGGAACATGAAAAATTTATTTAAAATCAGAGTGCATTGCTATCCCATCGATTAACACATCAGCAAAGGCATATAGATGACCCGATCGTCGTGCATTTCGGACATGAAATAAATTTCCCAAGTAAAACGAAAAGAAAAAATGTATTAACTGTTTGAATTCATAAAATCAAATAACACTTTAACCTTATTACCTAAAGCACCGTAAACCTGTGGGATATCTTAATCCTTAATCCATGCCCATGCATTATTTTCAATATGAATTGCATATACTTGAAATTAATATCAGCACTCCAAAGTTTCCTTCCCCATCTAAAATTTCTTTACTCAAGAATTATGAGTACGATGACCGAATAAAAGTTGCTCCCTACTTTCAAAACAAATCCATATTTCTTTTTACAACCCTATCCTACCTTTTTTAATATTTAAAACAAAATTAAACCCCGCATTTAAATTACTACGTAATATTTCAAATCAGGGTACTTATCGTCATGTTAGGATGTCCATAGTTTGAGCCACGATGAGACCCATGGTTGATGTTTACGCCTGCTTGATACTGGCACGGATAAGTGGTTCGAAGTTTCCTCTTCCGATCTCCATCTGCATCTCCATGGTCTTCGGTTGGGATCCACTGGAACTCGTTAGTACAAACAACGTTCCATTAACCACGTATTCCTTCGACACTACGAGTATTTAGAAAATCCTTTTTATGGTGGAAACTATTTAAATTTTCTCCGACACAGTTTATGAAATCAACTTTATGGTGAATTCTATTTAAATTTTCTCCGACACAGTTTATGAAATCAACTTTATGATGGAATCTAGTTACATATTCTCTGACACTGTTTATAAAATCAACTGTGCGGTGGAATCTGTTTAAATTTCCTCCGACACTGTACATATAATCAAATTCCTCTTTGCGCACTGCTTATTGAGAACTGACAACCCGAGTTTTAATATCGCGATACACAGTCTCCGCGGTATACGGCGATACAATTCTCCCATGACCGCATGAACATTCACACCATTTCCCCCTAACCGGGATGTTTACACTCTTGTTCGTAACTAATGTGTATACCACGTATACATTTCATACGAAATTACTTGATCTACTGCACAGCGAAACAGCTTATTTTTTACTCCCACACAAAGAAAATAGATGTCAGACACGACAAGACCGAAACGTCTGCTCCCTTTCAACACTCCTCGATAAATCCTCCTCCTCCCACAGGACGGTCTCTTAAATGAACTACCCCCATCTCGTCATGCTAGAGTTCGGTCGTCCCCACTCCAATTTCCATATCTGGTGTTCTACGGGTCTTCCTACATCGTCGATGCGTTCAAAACTTGTAGCTCATAATACTATGACAACTGATTATACGCGGAGAGCAATTCGATCGGTGATTAAATTGATATCTTCAATCAAATATGGATACCTCTTCGGGGATTTCCCTTTCAGAGTCTGGGTCCACTGCTGGCTGGGGTACGCTTCTGACGTTTACCTCATCTTCTGCGACGCAATTTGAGAAACGCTGAATTTGTATAACACTTAAAATTGCTCACACATGACTTGCCAATTTTTCGATTAGTAAATAATGCAATCATCCCGAAATATCCAGTCTCAAACCAAGTTAGCAAGTTGGCACTATCGAATTACGGCCATTTCTAGAGGGCGGGGTTTTCAGAATGTGTCTTCCCTCCTTGTTCTTTCTTTAGCTAACTTTCTCCCTCAGGGGATTTTTCAAGACATGAAGTACTTGATTCTGCTCCACCAAGTCGCGGCTCTTGCGCAATATGATGCAACACTACATCCATACGGACAAAGACGGCTAGAAAACACCTCAATTCCCTCAGTCAGTTACCGATTAATTATATCCTTCACCGATACCGTTACACTACGAGAGGAATAGACAGTTGTGTTTATATTTCATAGATCTAGAGAAAACATATAACAGGGTATCGAGTGAAAATATATTCACCATACTGAGGTTATATGGGATCAAGGGGTAGATTATTATAATCAATCAAAAGCATTTATGCTGAAAATTGGGCTGCAGTGAGAATTGAAGTTAGAATGCGTTCTTGGTTCAGGGTACTTGCAGGTTTTAGACAAGGCTGTAATCTTTCACCTTTGTTGTTCGTAGTTTACATAGATCATCTTCTGAAAGATATAAGGTGGCAAGGAGGAATTCAGTTAGGTGGAAATGTAGTAAGCAGTCTGGCCTATGCTGACGACTTGATCTTAATGCCAAATTATGCCGAAAGCCTGCAGTCTAATTTCTTGGAACTTGTAAATAGGTGCAATGACTATGGTATGAAAATTAGCCTTTCCGAAGGCTAAACAGACGTCAGTAGGTAAGAAGTTCAAGGGAACTGAATGTCAGATTGGCCATACAAGGCTGTAACAGGTATATAATTTCAAATATTTAGGATGTGTGTTCTCCCAGGATGGTAATATAGTAAGTGAGATTGAATCAAGGTGCAGTAAACCTAATGCAGTAAGCTCACAGTTGCGATCAACCGTATTCTGTAAGAATAAAGTTAGTTCCCGTACGAAACTATCTTTACATCGGTCTGTTTTCAGAACTACTTTGCTTTATGGGAGCGAATTCTGGATGAACACAGGATACCTTTTTCATAAGTTAGAAGTAACCGACATGAAAGTAGCGAGAATGATTGCTGGTATAAACAGGTGAGAACAAGGGCAGGAGGGTACTCGGATTGAGGAGATAAAGGCTAAGTTAGGAATGAACTTGATGGATGAAGCTGTACGCATAAATCGCCTTTGATGGTAGGGTCATGTGAGGCGAATGGAGGAGGTAGTTTACCTAGGAGAATAATAATAATGTCGTATGGCCTCCGAAGGGGCCTGGTGCGAGTCTTCATCTCGTAGACTTCCTATTAGGCGACCTGCATGTCTGTGAAGATGAGGGCCCTACCTAGGATGATTTCTAATGCTGAATACGCTACACACACTCAGCCCCGGAGCCATTGGAATTAACCAATTAAGGTTAAAATTCCAGACCCGGCCGGGAATCGAACCCGGGAACCTCTGAACCAAAGACCAGTGCGCCGACCATTCAGCCAACGAGTCTGACATCTAGGAAAATAATGGACTCTCTTATGGACGGTAAGAGAATTAGAGGGACAGCCAGACAACGATGGTTAGACTCAGTATCTAACGATTTAAAGTTAAGAGGTATAGAACTAAACGAGGCCACAGCACTAGTTGCAAATAGAGGATTGCGGTGACATTTAGTAAATTCCCGGAGGCTTGCATACTGAACGCTGGAAGGAATGACGGTCTATAATGATGATCTGTACATATGTTAAAATTCTCTCTTCTACCCTTTATTCCGCGTGCCTTGCTACTCGTCGAAATAGAGCTTGTCTTCGCTTAAACCATTTTGAACATTCTCCCTGTCTGAAAATTAAGTTCACAGTCACTCAGTCTTTGCTTTGTCTTTCGAGAAATTAAATTGTTACATTAACAAACTCTTCTGATAATAATTACGTCGATGCTGATCCTAACAAATAATTAACTACATGTAGGCATTCACGTTCAACTTATTTTCAGCTTCTAATATTCGATGTAAAGGGAAGGGAATGCTAATTAAGTCGTGTAACTTCCGAACGAAAGCTTTTCTCTGGGAAGAGGTCTGTCAATTTTTCCCTTTAGAAAGTTTTTTGTTTGCAGCCCTTGTGGAACTTGCTCTCCCCAAGGCTTGTGGTGCTTCTGTTTTGAAGGAACCGCAGATATATGTCTAGAAGATGCTGCTAGTCCCACCGGACGAGGGCACGTGCTCCTTAAAACATTTCGTTCACCATCAATCTTAGGAAAATAATGCAATATTCAGATTAGGACAAATATTCAACAGGGAAAGAAGCAAATATGATAAAAAGATTATGTACCGTTATGTACACTGAGAAATTTAAAGCACTTACCCCAAGTGATTGTTTGTAAGTGGTAGGGTAACAGACGTTTTCTGTATCTCTCCTGCAGTTAACAAATACCATTCCCCCTCACTTTCGTCACATGGTTTACATGACCATCAATACAGAGATTTTTCTCGTTTTGAAATTGCACTTTCTATCAAATTCCTGCACTTTAGAGTCCGAAAAGGTCTTGCGGAAGTGGGAGGAGAACATCTCCTACTTTCCGTCGTTTTGGATGTAGATATTCCGTTGTTCATGATAGGAGAGGATAGGGTGCCGTTTTGCCAAAGGTGCGAGGGGATCTTGCACCAGAACTGAAAATGTGAGGTATGAAGAGAATTGAGGGACCTGCAGGCTTTGAACCAGGTTATTCGACGGTAAGCTTTTAGGCAGTTGAAAACGGTGCGCATGGTCTGATGGTGGAGGCGAATAAAGTTGGGGTCGCATGTGCGGAGTTATACGGATAGGTAAGACTGGGTGAGAGTCTGGAGGTAAAGAAACTTGGATGGTAGGCGAAGTTAGGAGGGTGTACGGTGTGAAGTGGCAATGTGTTTTTTTGAGGCATTGGTTATGGTGGTTAGTGTGTCGATGCATTGGGGGTCAGTAGGAGTAGAAAGTGATTCTGAGATGGTTATGACAATGTGTTTGCGGTAGCCTGACATATTGGCTTTCACGCAGTTTGGTATTAGACGAGGAAGAGGTGGATTAAAACGAGGGCATTGTGAGGGTGTTGGGAGTAGGGTGGAAAGATGGTCCCCATCTAGGCTGGGAGATACGAATCACTTAGAATATATAGTAGGCACTTGTGAGAAATTGCAGAGTCAGGGGTGGTTTGGGTTGAAGGGCGTGAGGGACCCGGGAGTGGGATTAGGGAAAAGTCAGCATGGTGGACGAAGTTATGGAGGTGTTGGGTCTCGTTAGGTGAGCGGCTATGTAGGTTGAGGTCAGCTTGGATTAGGTGGTGACAGAATGTGATGTGAAGGTAAGTCATGACCTCCATGAGAAAGGGACAGTACTGGCGGGTGTAATTTGTGGCAAGGTGAAGGACCCTAGCACGGAAGTAAAATGTAGTGATCCCGAATTAGGGGAGAGCGTATGGGTGTAGGTTAAAGTGGATTTGGGTAGGGAGGGATAGGCGTAAGGCAATGGCTGCATCCCCGCGAATGATGATCAGTGGATGACAAGATGGATGACGTTGTAACCAGGAAAGTGGGCGAATTGGTGAGGACGGAGCATGGTTTCGTTTAGGAGAAGGGAGTGGACTGGGTATTGCTGGAGGAGGGTCATTTGGAGAAAAAGGTTTTCAGAGAAGAAATTGATCTGGTTCATTGGATCGACTATCCATAACTAAACAAGGGTTTCTGTGCAGTGGATTTTGGCATGGGCGTTCAGGCCGGAGTGGGTTGTCAGTAAGTGGAGATTTAAGGCTTCGTTTGCAGTTGCCTGGAGTTGGGTGAGAAACAGTTGAGGGTGATAAGGGGAAGTGTTGAGGAAGGATAAAGTCAACAACCTGACAATATACTCTATGGAGTTAGGAGATAATATGGTGTTGGCAAGGGTGATTGGAGATTCCAAAGTTTTGATTGGGGCAGCCAGATCGTGGCAGTTTTCCAGAGGGGTAGGGGGAGGGAATATGAGTGTGCCTGTGTAGGTATTTGCTGGTAGGTTGGGATTGTGAGCAGTGCTCACAGATAGGCTGTTGTGCCCAGCATTGAGCGTTACTGTGCTCTTTATAACACAGACACCGCTCACAGCTTATGGGCTGTAGTGGGGTGGCCTTCGAAGTTTGTACTCTGTAGTGTAGTTCAAGTAGTTACACTCCAGTCAGTGTTAGTCGATCACCGTCGTCGTGATGGACAAGAGTATTTTGACCATAAAGGTCGGCCCGAAAGTATTGTGTAGGCGAAGTATTGTTTTCACTGGGATGTTTTTAGCGTTAAGCTTTCCGAGTATGAGATTTTCAGGTATTCCGGGTTGACCGTGCTGATCACGCAGCTGACTGAGTGTCGGTAGTGGCCTTTTCATAGCAGTTAGTGATAGGCACTTGAAAAGGGATGAAGATCTCAATTGAGTGTCTCCGATATTGTGAATCAACGTGAGGGTGGCTTTCTCACCAGGAACTCTTACGGTAAAGCCTTTAAATGTAAGGGCGAATGTCGGTGATGACTTCTGTTTTCATGTGAGATTGATAAAGAAATCTGAATACATGTTGTTTGGGACGAAACTCTGATGAAAAACTGACGATCAGGAAGCTGTGCGTGTCTTGAAGGCGGGGTTTGGTAGTTTTGACGGCGGTGATTGGCGAGAAAGGCGGAGGCAGTGTTTGGTGCTGGTGAATATGGTATGGTGTCCATGATGTCCGTTTCATGGGGCTGCAGTTGTGTTGTGACGGTATCTAATTTTTTCTTTTGGGTGGCTTACTCGGGATTCTGTGATAATGGGCGCATCGGTGCTATTCCCCTGCTGTAGTCCCACTGGGATGCTGGTAGAACGTGCTTGTGGCGGGTCAGCGTTGAAGCGCCCGCCATCACCGGGCATATTACCTCAGTGAAGTAAGAAGTGCAGGCGGCTGGATTTGATTATGCTAATAATGCGGTGGTGGTGGTTGTGGTGGCTGTGGTGATGGTCGCTGCGTAAGGCATGGCAACATTGATTTTTTTACGGAGTATTCAGACTTCGGTGTATAAACCCCTATCAAATGGAGAGGCAGTCTCAAATATGGAGTTAATATCTCTTATGGTGATCTGGTGCTTAAAAAATCCGCTACGGAGGTATTTCGGATCGAAACACCTGACAATGAGTTGGGAGACATAGTTACCCGAGAGTCACCCAACGGAGTACAGAAGAACTGGGAATGGAAGCATTGAGGTGAAACCTCTTTTTCTAGTTTCTCAGTCTACGCGGTGGTCCATATTTTCAAGCAGCGGTAAACTGCCGTGGCCACGTTCGGTGTCTTAACTAACTATAGAAGAACGTAACTAATGAAGGATACAATACTAGCACTCGTGGCTCTCGCGTCCAAGAATGAGACAGTACATTTTCTAGGATTTAATTTGCCACCGTTATGGGGTGGGGCGGGCCATGTAATGGGAAACACCCTTAATAGTGCAGACCTTCATTTGGAAATTTACTGTGGCGAAACGGTACCACGTATCGACAAACGGATTGGGCTACCAGATGGCCTTCTCAATGCCTATATTTTTGGTCCTAAGACTTTGTATCGTTTCTTAGCTATTTATACCACAGATAGATGTAAAATGTTCATCTAGGACAAATTTCGGACGTTTTTCACAACTTTAGAAATTATTTTACTAACCTAGCAAACATCTACAGTCTTGAAACTTGACAGGGGTATTGATGACAAAACGGTGTACAATTTTGGATCTCTGACTTTTGTCTTATCTCCATCGGCTACACCTTAGATTGGTTTAGAAACTTTTACTAGGCTGAAATTTGAGTACAACTTCCACATATTCCTGTCGTTTATCCATATATACATGGCAGCTGGAATCGTGCAATTTGCTTCAGAGAGTCAAATGAGCTTAGTGTATTCCATGTCTCCAAGAGGCAGATTCATGAGCCGACAAGCCTGTCGCATACAGCATCTCCACGCGTGCACTGCACTTCGGCATTTTGTGAAGCGGTCTGTCGCTGTATCCGTTTGACCAAACACAGATCCTGTGATAAAGAGTAACCACGGTGATTGTTCCAGATGTATTTTGTTGCTACGTTGTGCCGTTTGTACTACATTTTTAAGAAAATTGAAGATTTGAGAACGTACATGGTACGAAATTTTCATATGGCTACGGTTTCCTCATAACGTAGGCCAGTGGGTATACAGTGCTGAGGGCTCAACCTACGGGATGAAGTTCGCAGATCGCCGTAGCATGATGTGAATAGTCTTGGTGATGCATTCGCTCTTGCCGGCAGCTCATTAACTACTTGTTCAAGTTTCAGTTAAAGATTTTTGAACATATTGTGTCACAAATCTGTTGTTACAATTATCTATGCTACAAATTTTATTGTACCGTGCCTTCGAGAAATCATCCAACGGTGATAATACGTAAATATCATGTCTACATTATATCATATCCCGTTCCGTGTGCTATGAGTTATACCCCATCGAGCCTGTACAGAACATACAGTTGTCCCCTTTGTACAAGAAATAGATGACATTTTCATATGAACAAATCAATATATTTTGCAAGCTACATGTTTGAGGTAGCGGAAACACTTGAGCTAAGTACCAAGATTTCCAGAGCACATACGTGCTTGTCACCACAATCCTCTGAGTTATATTCAAATTCCGTCGACGAAATTTGCTCATCGCACTACTGTTGGCTATAATGTTAGCACAGTTCGTTTCTTAAGTAACGAGCACAGATATGTTCCATTTAATGCCTACTATATTCACCTTTCCAATATCGCGAAAATAGTTCTGTTGATTGATTTCTACACCACCATTAATGTTAATTAGGTAGTTTATCCTGGGTTGGCTTGCACTCCCGAACTGATTTTCCAAATTCTAAGAGCTCAAAGAGATATGCTCGATGTCCGTGTCACATCGTACTACGATCGATGTGTCATGAGCGTAAACACACATTGAAAATGACAAAGAGTAACGTAGAACAGGAGCAACCATGTTTGACCAATTTTTCTATCGGTATCCACGTTGAATGGAAAATTGCGCTTGATCATTCGAATTCAATTGATCATTCTAAAATGTAATTGCAAGTTCCTCATGACGATGTACACGTACTGGTGGCTAATACGATAAATGCTTTTTCGACATTCAATATGCTCAGTGGATTACTTGGCAGAGATCCTCCGGCTAGGATTTTTTTAAACTTCTTATTTGGTATGAGAACTGTAATAATTTCATGTTGAGTTTCAGATGGGGCACGAGTGTCAACTTTATAACATCGCAGAATTCCCTGCCAGTAGTGAGCCAGAATTGTTTATCAAATTCATTTGGGACCCCATCGATGTCTTGAATTGATAGTTTGAATTTCATCATCAATAATGTCCGTGCTATGCAGTTTTTAACCTTACGGAGTGAGTTGCGCATTACAAGTAATGAAAATCATTTTTCCGTATTGAAAGAATCTTAATAATAAAATGTAAGAAATTTATTTAAACTTCAACCTATTCAATACAGTGCTAGATGTTAACGTATTAGTTAAACATCATTAAAATAGTTGCGACATGTTTCGCCCCTTATGTGGGGCATCATCAGTCATATCAATATCTCAAAGTTCTACCAGACGTCTGGTTGGAAAATTGTAAAACATCTTGCATGAGTGAATACATTAAAACACTTTACAATATCTTATTATTAACAAAATATCAAATTGATTAAAAAAAAAGTTGCACTGCTGAACACGCTTGTGAATTTCCATTTAGACAATGGATGTCGTATGTGTAATAAATGACAATAGTGATAGTCTAAAATCTCATGCGATGTTAAAGTTCGAAGTCAGTTTCATATTTATATACAAATATTGAGAATTAATACAGAGCTGGTCATAAACCATATACAAACTTTCCACATCTTGATGCTAATTCCATTCAAATTCAAATGTAAGTGAAATTAGCACAAATTTGGAATACTTTTCCACATCCTTTCACATGTAAAATACGTGTACAGTATTTTATAATTGTTTTGTGTTCTGCATTGATTCTCAATATTTGTCTTCGAACTTCGACATCGCATAAAATTTTAGACTATCACTATTGTCATTTATTAAATATACGACAGCCATTGTTTAAGTGAAAATTCACAAGCGTGTTCACCAGTGCAACATATTTTTAATCAACTTGATATTTTGTTAATAATAAGATATTACAAAGTTTTTTTAATATATTCACTCATGCAACATGTTTTACAATTTTCCAACCAGAAGTCTGGTAGAACTTTGAAGTATTGATATGAATGGTGATGCCCCACATAAGGGGCGAAACATGTCTCAACTATTTTAATGATGTTTAACTAATACGTTAACATCTTGCACTGTATTGTATAGGCTGAAGTTTAAATAAATTTCTTACATTTTATTATTGAGTTGCGCATTGCAGGCCTGAGGAAAAAAATGACATGCTCTAAATTGGCAGATTCCCTGGTGTACAAATGTTGGTAGGCGGAGGTCATTTCTCTCCTTATATCTTCCCGTGACGTCATTTCTCATCCAGTGTTGCAACGCTCGCTGTCCACGGGCTATGGAGTAGACACTTGCTATTTCATCAGGTAGGACTGTGTGATTCTTCAGTGCAAGGGAGGATCTAGGGAACAGTACTGGGGAGAAAATTTCGGCCGTCAGGCCTAATGACTCTGAAAATTTACCAGGAGGAGGGATTCGGGGCAATCCCCAAATATAATTACCCTTACACAGCGAAAGTGTTTCATTGCGCTTCCACACAACCGAAATTACATGAATTAATTAGCAAATTAATATGTTTATTTGCTAAAAGAGGTATTAGCCCTAGTAGCATATTTCAAGTAAAATAATAACTGAAATGCCTCGGCCACCATGTATCAGAATATTGATATGACGCTATCCAGGCTGCCTGCAAGTCAATTTACACGTTAGCGGACGAATTGGCCGTGCTGTTAGGGGCGCTTGGCTGGGAGCTTGTAACAGGGTGATAGTGGGTTCGAATACCACTGTCGGCAGCACTGAATATGGTTTTCCGCAATTTCCCATTTTCACACGAGACTGTACCTTAATTAAGGCCACAGCCGCTTCCTTCCAACTCCTAGGCCTTTCGTATGCCATCGTCGCCATAAGACCTATCTGTGTCGGTGCGACGTAAAAACATTAGCAAAAAAAGTTATTGTTCCGTTTTACTACGCCAGGTACCAATAGTAAACCAAACTTCTACTGTTGTTGGGGCCGACGACCTTAGATGTTAGGCCCCTTTAAACAACAAGCATCACCATCGTCATAAAACTATATTTTGTTGTATGACTAAGTTTGTATTGAATTTTGTCGGGTAGTCACTAAATAACTAAATAACTTTAACTTGCCGACATCGTGCCACATTGCATGTTGCGTATTTATTTATTTATTTATTTATTTAATTAATTAATTAATTAATTTATTTATTTATTTATTTATTTATTTATTTATTTATTTATTGCACCCTTCCAAAACCCGATACCACCCGGTTGGTTTGAGAAATATGTGTGAGCTACCTGGCCAAGGCCGCAGAAAGTCAAAGAAGCGAGGCCAAATTACACAATTTGCGACGATCAGTGATTAGACAATGACTGGACACAGCCGCGAGTTTCCCGAATTACTCAACCTACGACGGATAGTATCCAGTAGAGAAAGTTAAAGGATGCGAAAACTTGTGGCGTTGGCGAACGATAAAATATTTCAGAGTATGGCTCAAAATACTACCGAAATGGCGTGGCAATTGCCGTCTCTGCATAATTGTGAGATAATTTCACCTATGTAGACCGTATTTCCGATCGCTTGATTGACATCCGTGTTGTCGCCCGGTGAACAATAGTATGCCTCGTCCCTTGCTATGCACCACAGGTATGATAACCACTAGAGGATCACGATGAATTTTGGACAGAACTGGAATCATGCATCCATACTATTAACGTCAGCAAACATCTGTTAATCGGTTGGGACCTCAAAAGGCATGTTGCCTACTCAAGGGATGGTTTCGAATGAGTGGCTGGTGGATTCGGATTTGCCGTGCGTGGGCCGATGACCTTCGATGTTGGTCCCCTTAAAACAACAAGCATCATCTTCATTTGGCGTGCGTAATTAAGCTGCGTCTTGGAATGCGACTTGACAAAAGAAAATACATTCTTCAAGAAATACTGTCCCACATTATCATATATATCAGCGCCCTCGTAAGTAGCAGATCGATTACCGGATGGTGAACAGGAAGTATCTTCGTGTATTAATGGACAGTAAAAAATATCAGACTCCCGGTTCTTGAATGCCAGCTTGTAACTGTTCGCTCTCCTCATCAAGACACTTGGGGAGATGAAAGTTATTACCTTGGGACATATGAATATCAAATAAACTATTTGTGGCTTGCCCGCAAATTGCCACGCAAATAGAAACACTTAACATTCCATGGTTTCCTATTTCTCTATGTGTTCTTTTTGCGCCAGGGTTACAGTTTTAAACAAAACTAAAAACCAACATTTATATTTACTAGCATAGAGACTTATACTTAAATCACAGGGGTAGGATTTTAAATAATTAACCATTAAGTATCGCTTAAGAAAGGAAATTAACGCAATATAAAATACAAATGAATTTATTGTACCAAAAATGAGATGAATCGGAAAAGTTCCTTAAAGCGTGGAGGAATTTAGAATTTACGTTACTGAAATTACTATTGCTTGCTTTATCTAATTGAAGCTCACCAATTGCAGCTTTTGTTGAAATCATCGGGTTTCCGTGGTTACTCGTTCCCTTCTTCTCGATGTAGAATTGGCTCCATGGACGTCCTTCCTTCCTTCTCTGATGTGGTACGGGCTATCTGGACTAGCACTCCCTAATTGCCTAGTCTTTAAATTAGACATTGGCCCTATACTTGTAAAAACTGATCAGCGTTGATCGTATGAGGAGAAAATTCAGAGATATGAATTTTTCCATATTAGTAGAAATCTCAATCCAACTGAGCTATACTATTTATACTGTACAGACTTGCACCAAATTCCGTAGACTTGAACTAAACATAGTTCTTCGTCCAGAAGAGTTACTGAATATAACACAAGCCGTAAGCTTGTTTCGTCACACGTAGATCCGATAACATAACCGCAGCTAAGTACTGTATCGAAGCGATAACACACTGTACAAAAATAACTATGTCTCGGAGAGACCACACACGATTTCAAAAATCAATAACGTCGTTCACAGTAGATGTTCACAGTACAAGTTCTAATAGTAGTTAGGATCACAGCAGAAGTTGTACTTAGGTTGACAGCAAAAGTTGTAGTTAGGATCCGTTCTCGTGGTGAGAATCTCTATATATACGGGCTCACCCCCACTCTTGGTAACAGTTCAATCTCAAAACTCATATACAACGAAGTATCTGATTCGCAGATCGAATTATCAACTCCTTTTCTCTTCTTTCTTGACAAGTCCAGTAGGCGTGGCGATGATGTAGCTGACCAGCTTGCAAGCCTCGTGCGCGGGTCGCTGTTTACTAGCCTTGGCTCATGAGTTAAACCCAGTGAGTCATGTAATTTTCCACGCTCAATAATACCCTTTTCCGTATACACAAATATGAGATGAAATGACAACAACTATATTTCAAGATATTAACCAAATCCAATACATAATAAATTCCTATCTTTCATAATATAATAATAAATGATGTTATAATATATATAATATGATTGCAAAAACCTTATTTACAAATGCTTGATGTTGAATACATATATTATTACGAATAATTGCCGATGGCGGATAAACTTGATATCAAATGATATCGCGTAAAATGATATTATATTAAATTAGTAGGGCTGGAGAAGCCTGGACGGTTACATACGCCCTCCTGTCATTTACAGATATAACATATATGAAAATAACATACTACACCAAAACGGCTGATATGTACATCATTACATCTTACAAACACTTACTAAAAACATACATAATCAAAACTTGTATCTCACTGTAGAGTGTCTGTTTCAATGATACCGTATTACATAATTCCTGCCGATTTTCTTCCGAAAGTTTGTCAACAACATTCATAATATTTACAACATAACAACAGGTAAATAACTCTATCTTTGCACTTCACCATCAAAGTGTTCGGCAGTTCCAGGTTATCATAATATGTACACCACACACACACACGTAATCACACTTGGCTTACCGCTCTTAGATGGCCGCAAGCAATTTCTTGTTTTCATTGCCAAAAATGTTACTACTTAGAAAATTATTGCATTAATTTTCTTCTGCAGTTTCACAAAAAAATCCCAAGTTACTCATGGCTTCTACAATAGTGTCAGGTTTAGGTTCACAACCTATACACGAATTCACGTTTGCTAACTAATGTACATTTAGTATTATCAAAACAACGCCTGGGAGACATTACACTTAATTCGCAGAAATATATCGTCTCAGAGAACGAATATTATAAGTGCCCAACATGACACGATTACCATCTTTCAATCTGTATGCACAAGGACCAACCCGACAATGAATCTGGAATGGACCCTGATATAACAAAAAGAATTTCTTCGTCACCTTCTCTTCACTGGACGAGAGCATGGGAACACGTAACAGAACAGAATCTCCTACCTGAAATTCGTCTAACACCTGACGTTTCTGCTGTCTGCTACGCTTCTCAGCCGCTTTAATCAAATTCTCTCTCGCTAACCTGATATATATCTGAGAGTCCCGCTGAGGTTCCTGTGTAATACCTGGTACTTTTGTCAGGTTATTCCTAGTATTGCTGCCAAAATGAACCTCTAATGGGGTGAATTTCGTACTATCATGCTGAACCAAATTAATCCATTTCTCAGTCAACGATAAAGAACCAACCCACGCAGTGTGCTTGTCGTGAACTAAAGATTTAAACATCCTACCTAATTCCTTCATCGTGCGTTCACACATATTCCGTTGTGGGTTCCTAATTGAGGAAAAAACCTGTGTGATACCTAACTCTGTCATCACAGCCTTCCACTTCTTCGATGTAAATTGAGATCCGCTATCAGATAATAACCTCCTAGGCGTACCTAATTCCTGAACATACTTGTCACTAATAATCTTACTACGACTAAGACCTGTCGCTTTAGGCACGATCAATAAAAGGTTGACACACTGACTAGTCGAAACTTAACTAAAACCATCCTCTAACATAGCTTCAATTTGATAGTCTACTGCTTTAGCATACTTATGTGGTATCGGATATCTAGGTCCAGCACTGAAAATGAGTGTTCATACACATGTGTTTTGCCAGGTTTCGATGAAAATACTTCCTTGTGTTCTCTCAACACATACAACAATCGGTCCCTCTGACCTTCTTCCAAATTGCTACTTTCTACCGCTTCTCTCAAAGCATCATTGTGGTTCTCCTCTAACCACACTTCACACAACTTAAAATCCGCTCTCTCTTCTTCATCATTTGAAACCTCATTAACACACCACGTGTTACAAACCTCCACTTTCGTCTGAACTTCGGCATCCCACGTGACTTTAACATCCTCATTATCCCACCTTAAATATACTATCGCCTCATTGTAATCTAACCGAGCTGAGTATAAACTTAGCCAGTCAGATCCGAAGATAACATCAAATATACGATTCGGAATAACAAGACATATCTGAATTTTCGACTTCCCGTTAATACAAATAGGTATGGCAACTTGTTTACATATTTTCTTGGTTCGTTTACCTACAGCATTGACGATATATGTGGATTTCACAGGCATTTCTTCAATCTCAATATTCTCCTTCTTTCTGTCCTCATACCACTTCGAACTTACACATGATCTTTGACTGCCTGAATCCAATAAAGCCTGACACTGTGCCCACCATATAACGATCTAACAACGGGGTTCTCACTTTTACTACCAACTTCGACTTGATTTACTTCCACTTCCCGTAATAACTCATTTCTAACATCGAGATCATAATTCATGTGCGTCATTACACAATGTCTCGCAACATGTACTGAAGACTGATAATCTGATCTATCATTACCGTCTACTATCAGTTTAAATTACTTTGTCTCCTTGTATCCTGATTTCGGGTTGTACCTTCCTCTACATTGCGTTCCATCTGAACATTCCTATTTTGCTGGTGTGACTGATTACCTACAGGTTGTTGTCTCGGTTGAAACTGAGCACGGTGATTGTGTTCTTGTCTTCGGGGTGTAGTTTGATAGTTTGTGTGCTCTCGTGTACTATTACTATTTCCTAACGCATCGAAACTTGCTAGCAATCTTTCCATTCCCTGAATAGACTCTATCTGTTGCATACAGATAGCTTCGCGGATTTTGTTGGGAAAATGTCTGAGTAATAACTTCACAATATCTCTCTCCGCTGACATCCCATCTACGTTTTTACAAATCATAACGTGGGCCAGAAAATACTCTGTCATAGAAACTCCTTCGTGTGGCCTAAATTTCCCAAAGACAATGCGTTCTCTTTCCCTGCTTTTTATAGCTTCACTCCAAAATTTTTCCGTGAAATATTTCTGGAATTCCACCATACTGGTCATGCCGCTTTCATACACCGCATACCATGATTTCGTTTCCCCAATAAAAGCTTTACCAATTATTTCTAACGCTTCTTCCCATTCAATGATTCCTTATTCGATTCGCTTTTCAAACCGTTTCTTAACAGTGTTTAAAAAATCTAAAGGGTTTGTCTGCCTCCCATCAAATTTAGGTAGTTCAGTTTCATATATGAAATTTGTACCATGGCACTGACTTCCTATATTACCTTGCTTTTCCCTGATTTCTTTACGTATTTGTGCCTCCGACCTATCCATACGTTCATTTATCCTTTTTACTTTAGTTTCTACGTCACTTACCAACCTTTCATTACATATTTTAGCATTAGTCTCTACTTTACCACACAGATCATCGTATTGTTGTTGTACTTGTTTTCTAACTTTAGTAACTTCTCCTACTTGTTCCTGAATTTTACGGTTAATTCCTGTGATCTGCTGGTATAGATAGATAGATAGATAGATAAAGCCTTTATTTTCTGTGGCGAAGTTAGGGCTCTTGGCCCTTTCTTACACTTAACCACACACATATTATTATTATTATTATTCCATACAATGACATTAACTTAAAATACTAAGAACTACAAATAACACTAATATTTAAGACAAAAATATGAATACCTATATACATGCAAAGAAGAATGAAAGAAAAAGTAACTGCCTACTTAATACAGGTTTGAGGAAAAAAGTCAATACACAACAAAAGAAATAAGAATGTAAAAATACTAGTAAGCTTAATAAAAATACTAAATGAAAATTTAACTATTTGTATCCTTGCAAGACTAGATCTAAGTTAAATACTGTACTTACTACTAAGCTATTTTTAGACTACTTCTACTTCGTAAATACAATGTGGATGTTTGCAATAATTGTGCAATAATCTCATATCATTTTCACACACAATCACTCGTTCCACTCATACAGGTACTGTACCTTGCTGGAAGCACTTAACGAGGAACTGCTGGTAGGAGGTTTTAAATATACTTTTTGATGCAGCATCCTTGATGTCTTTGGGAAGAGCATTCCACCATCCCGAAGCGGTGATAGTAAATGATCGATGGTATGTGGTTGTTCGGTGGACAGGTATTTCTAGGAGGGACACTGAGCGAGTATCATGGAGATGTAAAGAACCAAGGTGACGAAAATTGCTGGAGAGATAAGCAGGGATGTCTTCCGAAAGTACCTGGTACATAAGAGTATTTGCATGTAGTTTACGCCTGTCATCTAGTCGTAACCAAGATAATTGTTTATAGTAGGGAGAAACTCGAGCGTCATACCGTAAATCCATAGCATATCTAAGACAAGCATTTTGAGTGCGTTGTAGTTTCAAGCTTAATTCTTTTGTTATATCCGTAAGAATTACATCACAGTAGTCAAAAATGGGAAATAATAATGACCGAACAAGTTGAATTTTTAGTGATCGAGGGAATACATTTCTGAAACGTTTTAAGGGGTGCAAGCCACAATAAACCTTATTGCAGATATTCTTAACTTGCGCTGACCAGTTTAGAGTTTCCGTTATAATAACACCAAGGTTAGAAACTGATTCACAATAAGGTATAACAGTATTATTTAAAGTTACGGGAGGAATGCAATTTTGTTTTAAAATGTGAAGATTCTTTGATGTACCGATGATAATGGCTTGCGTTTTATGGGGATTTAATTTAAGGTTGTTTTTAATTGCATAGCTATTAATTTGCTCAAGGTCAGCGTTTACATTACATATTGCTTGTTGTATATTATTAGTTCTAGTGTGGTAATAAATTTGCAGATCATCAGCATAAAGATGGTACTTGCAGTGCTTAATTGATCTGGTGATATCATTTATATATAATGTGAATAGGAGAGGGCCTAGTACTGACCCTTGTGGAACACCAATATTTTTTGTTCGCCACGTTGATTTATTATTATTTGCAACCACACACTGCCGGCGGTTTGTGAGGTAAGAATAGAAAAATTCCAGCACTTTCTGGCTAAAGTTTAAGGACTGTAATTTGGAAAGAAGCAACCTAGGATCGACAGTATCAAATGCGCTACTGAAATCTAAAAGAGTAAGTATTGTCACTTGTTTGTTGTCCATTGCATGTCTAATGTCATCTGTCACTTTCAGCAGAGCTGTCATGGTACTATGTTTTTTCTTAAAGCCTGATTGGTAAGAGTCGAGTAAAGCATATTTATGTAAGTACGTAAGGATTTGCTCATGTACCAGGCGTTCCAGCACTTTGGACAGGGGTGGTAGGATAGAAACTGGTCGGTAATCTGAAGGAATACTGGGTCCATCCTTTTTTGGGATTGGGATGATGAGGGCATCCTTCCACGCCGTAGGGAAAATTCCTTGGGTTAAACAGTAGTTAATAATGTGTGTTACGATCGGCAGGATGGCACCAATGATATATTTGTAGAAGGACAGAGGTATGCCATCGTGTCCAGCAGCATCTGATCTGAGAGAATACATAACTCGTTTTACGTCATTTATACCAACCTCTTTAAACACAAATGTATCTTGAATTGGCATAAAATGAATATTATTATTATTATTATTATTACTGTTATAAAAATTATTATTATTACTTGTACAGTTATGAAAATTATTATTATTATTATTATTATTATTATTATTATTAGTATTACTATTATTATTATTATTATTATTATTATTATTATTATTATTATTATTTGCTCTTACAGTGGATTCGGCCGACGTGAAGTGTAAATTTAAGTCATCAAGGGATACATTCGGCGCCTGCTTTGATAACGTTCGACCTATACCCATCGTTCGTAATTGTTTCCATATTTCTGTCCAGTTCTTGCATTTCGATACTTGACATATGTGTTTATATTTACTGTTTCTGATTAACTGTTTAACCCTGTTGCGGAGAACGCGGTAATTTTCAAAGTCATTAGCATTACCCGTTCGTTTAAACCTTCTGTACCATGAGTCACGCTTTGCCATTTCTGATTTAATCTCACTAGTCAGCCACGGAGAAGGTGGTCGCTATTAACTTTACAATTTTCTTTCTCTACCAACTCCATGACTTCGCTTCTATGTTCAGTTAACTTTCTTTCTATCACTTTCTCATGTTGGCTACGTCTCATCTCCTGTTCCGCTAACTGATTCTCAAAACGTTTCTGCTGCTCTAGTGATTCATCTAATCTATGATTTATAGCACCCATCCTAGCATTAACTTATCTGATAAATTCGGTTTTCGTCTGTTCTACCTCCTTTCTCTTTTCTTTAATCTCTGCCTGCGTTTTCTCTACTTCCTTCCTGATTTCATCTGTTTCCTTTCTAATTTCATTCGTCTCCTTCCTAATTTCATCTATCCCTATCGATTCCTTCCTAATTTCATCCGTTTCTTTCCTAATTTCATTCGTTTGTTCTAATATCGCTTGCATCATCACAAACAGTTGTTCAATATTCATATCACTATTCGTGTTAACTTCTTTCTCGCCCTCCATCCTACCTACCTCAGATTCTCTGCTATTTTCCATGTTCCCACCACTCTCTACTGTTTTATCTACTCCAATACTTTCATCTACAACATTCCTAGAATTCAGCGTCTCACCTCCCTTTACTAAGTTTCCGCTACGTAATTTCATGTCCTTTTCACCTTGTACAGCCATGATTCCCCCAAAATCACACATTCAAATTATATGGACACTCACTTAACCCCCACAAACACAGATTCTAATTTTACTGCTTTCCTTCCACAAATACTTAATGGTTTTCGAGCTCCACGTTGGTGCGACAAATGTAACTGTTCTCTCCCTTCATCAAGACACTTGGGGAGATGAAAGTTATTACCTTGGGACATATGAATATCAAATAAACTATTTGTGGCTTGCCCGCAAATTGACACGCAAAAAGAAACACTTAACATTTCATGGTTTCCCATTTCTCTATGTGATGTTTGGGCGCCAGGGTTACAGTTTTAAACAAAACTGTAAACCAACATTTATATTTACTAGCATAGAGACTTATACTTAAATCACAGGGGTAGGATTTTAAATAATTAACCATTAAGTATCGCTTAAGAAAGAAAATTAACGCAATATAAAATACAAATAAATTTATTGTACAAAAAAAATGAGATGAATCGGAAAAGTTCCTTAAAGCGTGGAGGAATTTAGAATTTACGTTACTGAAATTACTATTGCTTGCTTTATCTAATTGAAGCTCACCAATTGCAGCTTTCGTTGAAATCATCGGGTTTCCGTGGTTACTCGTTCCCTTCTTCTCGATGTAGAATTGGCTCCATGGACATCCGTCCTTCCTTCTCTGATGTGGTACGGGCTATCTGGACTAGCACTCCGTAATTGCCTAGTCTTTAAATTAGACATTGGCCCTATACTTGTAAAAACTGATCAGCGTTGATCGTATGAGGAGAAAATTCAGAGATATGAAATTTTCCATATTAGTAGAAATCTCAATCCAACTGAGCTATACTATTTATACGGTACAGACTTGCACCAAATTCCGTAGACTTGAACTAAACATAGTTCTTCGTCCAGAAGAGTTACTGAATATAACACAAGCCGTAAGCTTGTTTCGTCTCACGTAGATCCGATAACATAACCGCAGCTAAGTACTGTATCGAAGCGATAACACACTGTACAAAAATAACTATGTCCCGGAGAGACCACACACTGTTTCAAAAATCAATAACGTCGTTCACAGTAAATGTTCACAGTAGAAGTTCTAATAGTAGTTAGGATCACAGCAGAAGTTGTAGTTAGGTTGACAGCGGAAGTTGTAGTTAGGATCCGTTCTCGGGGTGAGAAGTTCTATATATCCGGGGTCACCCCCACTCTTGGTAACAGTTCAATCTCAAAACTCATATACAAGGAAGTATCTGATTCGCAGATCGAATTATCAACTCCTTTTCTCTTCTTTCTTGACAAGTCCAGTAGGCGTGGCGATGATGTAGCTGACCAGCTTGCAAGCCTCGCGCGCGGGTCGCTGTTTACTAGCCTTGGCTCATGAGTTAAACCCAGTGAGTCATGTAATTCTCCACGCTCAAGAATAATCTTTTCCGTATACACAAATATGAGATGAAATGACAACAACTATATTGCAACATATTAACCAAATCCAATACATAATAAATTCCTACCTGTCATAATATAATAATAAATAGTAAATAATGTTATAATATATATAATATGATTGCAAAAACCTTATTTACAAATGCTTGACGTAGAATACATATGTTATTACGAATAATTGCTGATGGCGTATATCAAATGATATCGAGTAAAATGTTATTATATCAAATTAGTAGGGCTGGAGAAGCTTGGACGGTTACAAGCTTCATCTTCACCATCCTGTCTGACCTGTCACCACCACAGAACGCAACAATTTGTGGAAGCTTCATAGCGAAGCATCAGTGCTAATGGATACCATATCCCCCCTCCTGAATACTGACTGCCTTGTGAAGAATACATGGGGTGTGTTCGCTGCACTAAATCGATCGATCGATAAAAAACAGTAGGAGTGACGAAAGCAGAAAAGGGTTTCGTGGAAGAACAGGTCTGGCGGTGGAATTATGGAGTACAGCGCGCAGTGAAATCCAAGAAAATCACAAACAAGAACTGACGCCGATCTGGTCTGCTGTAGAAAATTCAAGTTGTCACCAAACGAACAAAAGCAACCACCAAGGATAAGTAATTTCGTGACCTCTATGAACAATTCGCTCAAACCGGATAATCCAGTATTACCTATAGGATCACCATATCTGGTGGTCACGCCGCTGAAGATACTCGTTATGTCATTTACATCATGGATGAATAGAGGGAACTCCTTCTAAACCCATACTTAGACAATGGAGTGAACACTTCTAACACACTTGTAATGAGGAATGTTGAATACAGTTCCATACAACATGCCTGCCAAGGTTGTAGCTGCCATTCGCGTATTGAAAAGCAGCAAAGTAAATCGATCTGAGACATTGAACTTTGAAATGAGATTGTGCAACGTGGAATTGAATTTCTAACAAAATTCTTCAATAAGTTGATTGAAGACAATGACATACCATCCACCTGGAAGACCAGTATAACAGTGCCAATCTGGAAACGCAAATGTGACGTTACAATCTGTGCCCATATAGCCAACTCCCACTAAATTCGCCTTCTCTGCTACACCATGAAAATCCTTGAGCGGGTGATTGACGCACGCCTAGAAGTATCATTACTGTCTCATCAAACCAAAGTGGCTTCAATAAGGGCTGAAGAAGAGGATACACTTTCCATGCAGTCCCGCTGTTGGCAGAAAGGCATAGAGAGAAGGGAGAAAGGTCCACACGACCCTTCTAGTTTAGGAAAAAGCATTCGACCTGGTTCCACATGAACTTCTCAGGTATTCCCTCGGTACGTATGGTGTCACAGGGAAATATGTCCATTGGGTTCAGGTCCTTTATTCGAACTCTATAAGCTCGGTCCGCTATCGAGCTGGCATCACATCAACATTTGACATTTGAGTGGGAGTTCATCAAGGATCCGCTCTTTCACTACTCCTTTTCATCCTGGGCATTTACAGAACGCAGTATCCGCGGACCTGAAAATACCACACCCATGGACCCTGCTCTATCCTGATGACGTTATGCTATGTAGGGACTCACAAAAACAGGCTTAATGTATTGGATGTCCAGAGGAGAATACGGCTAGAATAATATGGATTGTGTATAAACCTCGCAAAAACAGACTACCTGGAGTCCGGCACCCAGATAAATGGGACAATATTGGTACATGACATTCCACTACCAAAGACATCTACGTCCCGTTACCTTGGCTCCCGCTTGACAGCTGACGGTGAAACACTTGTAGACTGTAGAGCACGAGTTAACGTCACCTTAAAAGTGGCGTCAGGTAATGGGTTGCGTCCTTTGTAACTACAAGGTCCCGCTGTGCTTCAAATGAAAAATCTACCGCACAGTCGTTCACTTAGTGATACTTTATTTGATGCAGTGTTTGCCGGTGGCAAAGAGGCACGAGCAGATCCTGCACCTAACAGAGGTGCACATGCTTAGATGGGCGCTTTTAGTCACATGACTAGGCTACACTGTGAACAAAGATGTGAGAAAGACTGAAGGAGCTTTCCCTATTTCCGACGAAGTGAGCGAGCACGTATATTCATCCCAGACGGACAATGGCCTCGAGGCCGATCTGAAAATAAGTGGATGGTCTGTCTGAGGGAGAACATAAAACCTGCGGGTGTTTATCCTGCTGACGCTGAAGGTCGAGAAAACTGGAGGGCGAAAGGCAAGAAGATAGAAGCCACATAAGACGGGAAGAATACCAGGAAGAAAAAGATGAAAAAGTGAAATAGACTACCTCTGCCGGTTTTGAACTCGCGATCGTAGGATCCAGTTGCGTATACACTCTACCACACATGTAGTGAAGTACCGGTTTGATTGAGAAAGTTTCAACTAATATTGAGGAAGAGGAACGTCCCAGATGGGAAGACTTATCATACACCTCCGAGAATACACTAGAATGTGAGGGCCATAGGGAATCCGGTGATCTCGATGAAAGCCTGTCCGACCTCTGCTTCATCCAGCACAAATTTTACATGCAGTCGCCACGTTTTAATGCAGAAATAGCGTAAGATGCTGATGTCTGACCGTTTTAGACATGAAGGGGCCACCCCTATGTAATGAAAATAAATAGTGAAATTTGAGAAATTAAGTCACACCTCATAATTAAATTAACACCTTACTTAGGCGATACATACTGTAGAAGGCTTGCTTTGATCTTCTCCTGCACTATTAAGCGGAATCGTTACTGTTAGTGAGTCTTACAATTTAAACCTATAAAACAATAGCAATATATTCGAAAGTTAATAAGGAATGTCCTTGCAATATGAAAATCCACCAAAGACCGAGCAAGTGTCTTTGCGGTTTGGGTCACACAGTTATCAGATTACATTCGGGAGATAGTGGGTTCTAACCCCAATGTCGGCAGCTCGGAATGTAGCTTTCCGTGGTTTCCCATTTTCGTACCAGACAAGCGCTGAAGCTATAGCTTATTGAAAGCCACGGTCACTTCCTTTAAACTCCTAGCCCTTTCCTATCCCATCGTCGCCATAAGATCTATCTGTGTCGGTGCAACGTAAAGCATAGTAAGAAACTACCAAAATGATCCAGATTCTTTCAAAGTGTTTAAATAGTTTTGACAGCACGCTTAAAACTTTTTATTCACGAAATTGATTTTTAAGCTGTATTGTACACTAAACCTTGAGCCATATTATCCATTCAGTGCCTCGAGCATAAGAAAAAAGTTATAATGAAAAGAAATAATAGGCTAAAAGCAAGAGAGCTCGTAGTTTTACATGAATCTAAATCATGTGATCGTAAGTAACGGGAACAATATTTGTATGTGCAATCCGAACCAAAGAGACGCATTTTCTCGTTTCGAAAACCTCGCATGTTCCTGCTTTCGGGAGAAGGTGGATTCGAGGTTCTGAGTCGACACCCTCTAAAATGGTTTTCTGTGGTTTCCCATTTTCACTCCATGTACATTCATTAAGCCACAGGTTCTAACTTCCTAGTACTGGCCCTCTCTTTTCGCATCGTCGATGAAAACTGCAACTGTTAGTGTGAAGTTAAACCGGCAGCCAAAATATTCTCGTATGCACTACAATCACTATCACTTTGGTAAGAAATCAGCACGCTATGCATAAGCTATCCCTCCCTAGAAACAAGAAATACCATAAGGCCGTCACAAGAGGAGGGCGAGAAAATGGATGCTACCAGCTAGGGGGCGTCGAGCTCCTAGAATTATTTGCGGCAGCGGCCATTTTGAGCCTAATGCGCTCGACTTTCCGTCGTGTGCAAGTTTTATTGGATTTTTGTACCACTATATATTGTAAAAGTCACTCCTCTAAAGGGACTAGATTATTTATATTCCCGAAAGATAAGAATATAAGGGCAAAATGGTTGCAGAATTGTCTACATCTTCAGTGGCAGCTAACAGAAAAGTCACAGCTGTGCGAGGTTGGTATAACTTAGCTAGATAAAAATGAAGTAAAAAATCACCAGTGTTTATTATATTTGCTTCTGTAATAAACTTGTCTATCAAGCTATTTTTTACTGATCATACGTTAATTATAATATTTTCCTGTAGCATCACTTTGAGGAACCTCAATTGGAACTAAAGGGAGCAAAAGGAAGATGCTAAAATGGAATGCCACTACTACAAATTTAAAACTTGTCATACTATTGTGTTAGTCCTTAACCTGTACGTAATTATTCAATGTTAACAGTATAAACTCCTTTGTACATTACATTACTTTGGTCAAGTTTATATAACCAAGAATAGGCCTAGCCGCTAAAAAACTTTACTATGAATATTTTGTTGTATAGCGTGTTTGTAATTCCATTGCAGCACTTCACAATACATGATATACAAGTTCTTAAAGATGACAAAATGCAAGTCCTATCATTATTTCGCAATTCTCAGGTTATAGGAAAACTCACCTGGAAGTATACGACGAGAATCATATAACCCGATGTAAATAAAACTAATTTTGACAGCTTTTGCGTACCTAAATCCATCTTCAAAATCTGAAAATACACTGTACAAGTAGAAATGCTGTAAGGAACACCATCGAGTGTCAAGATGGCGGCTCCACAAGTAACATTCGTGTCCTGACCTGTATATATTGTATAGACCTTGGCTCTTACGTTGGCTATTATTTTACGAGATGGGGTGTGTTCTGAAAATCTGTTTAGTGATTAAGAGGGCCTCACAACAGATATTTTCAAAACAAATGCGTATTCGTGACCACAAAATTTAACCTGACACTGGTTTATGTACTAACTAGCAAGATACCTGTGCTTCGCTACGGTATTATAATGAAATGTATAATTGAATACTTAACGTTTTATATATAATCCTCCGAAATTCGCGATCTAAATCGTTTTCTGAGAGAATCCGCCAAAATTCGTGATCTGACTCGTTTTCTGAGAGATTACGACAAAGTTCCTCCCATTTCTCAATCTTTCTTTCCAGCAATCGATTTCGTACTTCCCTGGCTAGGTCCAAGTATTCCACCCGGCCAGTTGGGTCCCTAAATCTTTGCCATCTTTTCCTATAAGCATTTTAATACGGATCAAATCCTCGAGGAGACGCAACGTGGTGTCGTCTTGGGTGCCCTGGCGGTACTGAACCCGAGACCGGACTGCAATCATAGTCATTACCCGGCCAGGACCCGTTTCCAGCGCGATCCTCACATTTTGATGACGGTCCAGAACATTATTATTATTATTATTATTATTATTATTATTATTATTATTATTATTATTATTATTATTATTATTATTATTATTATTGTTATTATTATTGATGGTCTGGAACCCATAGAAAGATGCAAGACCGCTACATGGCGGTAAATTATATCCTCTGCCATTGTCGTTGCTGACAATGTGACCAGCACCATCGTCGCGCGTAGGGAAGTGCGCGAGATTTCTGGCGACGCGAATGATATACTTTCGTGAATTATTGATCTTATTATAGAGGAGAACAATATCATTCATATCGGTTCTTTCAAATGTGTTTAAATTTTTATTTATATGCCGGGAGAATCTACTGTAATCTACCTTTATGTACTCCAAAGGAAAAGATGGTTCTTGAAAACGAACCCAGGAAAGATTAAAAATGATCAATTTATGATCAGAATAAGTACATTATGAACAGTAAAATCAATTGGTATCAACTCCGTTATCACCCTACTGTCGTTAATTTGATTTACCCCCTACCCCCAAAAAAAGAAGGCAAGTTTCCTTATGTTTAAAGGAGATTCCAAATACCAATATTCAGGTCTGTTACCTTCAGTTCTGAGATATAAGTATCCCCATAAAAAGAATTCTCTTTTTTCACTTCCTTTCACACTCCCCCCGCCTTAATTGAATTACCCGTTACAAATACTTGTCTCTTGAATAGTAAAAGATCTTCTAAATACCAATTATCACGCCTCTAACATCTTCAGTTATTGAGATATGTGTCCACATAACAGGAATTCAACTCCTTTTCACCCCCGCCCCTTAAAATGATTTCGTCCAAAAACGCTTTTTTATTTGTTTTTAAAGGGGATCCAAATATCAATTTGTATGTCTGTAACAATTTTAGTTTTTATTAGATGTAAGTATCCTCGTACAATTGATTCAATTAATTTTCCAAATTTTCACCCCCTCCCTTTCATTGGATTTTCCGAAAATACATGTTTGTTTAATATTAAAGCAGATTCCAAGTACCAATATTCACGTCTGCTAAATCTTTCGTTTCTGAGATAATAGTATCCTCATACAAATCATTCAATTAAATTTTCAATTTCTCTCCTCCCTTTAGGTGGATTTCCGAAAACAAAAAATACGTATTCCTTTATTTTTAACGGAAATTCCAAATACCAAATTTCACGTCTGTAACATCTTCAGCTTTTGAGATATAAGTACCCTAATTAAAAGAATTCAACCCCATTTTCAGTCACTTTTATCCTTCACCCAAGTGGTTTTTCAGAAAACAAAAAATACGTGTTTCTTTATTTTCAATAGAGATAAAAAATACTATTTTTCACTTCGGTAACATGTTAAAGTTTTGAGAAATACAGTACTGTAGAAATGTTCATTTTAAAATTTCACCCCCTTTTTAGTTCCCCTTAAATGGAGTTTCCAAAAACAAATTACCTATGTGTCTTTACATTTTCAGGAGATTCCAAACACCAGTCTTTACGTCTGTAACATTTTACGTTTCTGAGATATACTGTAGATATAGTCTTACTAAAAATTCACCCCAATTTGCCACTCCTCTTTAATCCCCATTAATTAGACTTTCCAAAAACAAAAAAATGTGTTTCTTTATTTTTAAAGGAGATGCCAATACCAATTTTCAGGTCCGTAATATCTTCAGTTTCTGAGATATAAGTATCGTAATTAAAGGCATTCAACCCATTTTTCACCCTTTTCCACCTTTCCTATTGGGATTTTCCGAAAACAAAAAGTACGTGTTTCTTTATTTTTAAAGGAGATTCAAAATATCAATTTTTACACCTATAAACTTTAAAAGTTTTGAAATACGGATACACTAATTTTAAAAGTTCACCCTCTTTTCACCCCCCCATTAATGGGATTTTCCTAAAACCAAAAATACAGCTTTCTTTAAAGGAGATCCCAAACACCAATTTTCAAGTCTGTAATATCTTCAGTTTCTAAGATAGAAGTATCCTCATTAAAGACATTCAGCCGCTTCTTCATCCATTTTCACCCCTCCTATTGGGATTCTCCGAAAACAAAATAAAATACTTGTTTATTTTTAATGAAGGTTCTAAATACCAATTTTTACATTTGTAAACTTTCAAAGTTTTGAGATATAGATACACTCATTTTTAAAATTCGCCCCGCTTTCCACCCTCGTATTAATTGGATTTTCCAAAAACAAAAAAGTACATTTTCTTTATTTTCAAAGAGATTAAAAAGTACCAATTTTCAAGTCTGTAATATGTTCAATTTCTGAGATAAAAGTACCGGTATCCTGATTAAAGGCATTCAACCCCATTTTCACCCTTTTTCATCCCTCCTATTGGGATTTTCTGAAAACAATAAATACGTGTTTCCTTATTTTTAAAGAAGATTCCAAATACCAATTTTTACATCCGTAAACCTTTAAAGTTTTGAGATATAGATACACTCATTTTAAAATTTCACCCCCTTTTCACCCCTTAGCGACGGAATATCCAAAAATCCTCTCTTAGCGAGCACCTACACCTTAATATGAATGTATCCCCAAAATTTCATTTCTTTACGTCCAGTAGTTTCGGATTGGCGATGATGAATCAGTCTGTCAGTCAGGAGAAGTTCTTTTATATATATAGACTAGCAAAATACCCGTGCTTCGCTACGGTATTATAATGAAATTTATAATTGAATGCTTAACGTTTTATATATAATCCGCCGAAATTCGCGATGTGACTCGTTTTTTTAAAGAATCCGCCAAAATTCGCGATCTGACTCGTTTTCTGAGAGATTACGGCAAAGTTCCTCACATTTTTCAATCTTTATTTCCAGCAATCGATTTCGTACTTCCCGGGCTAGGTCCAGGTACTCCACGCGGTCAGTTGGGTCCCTAAATCTTTGCCATTTTTACCTTTAAGCATTTTTAGTACGGATCAAATCCTGAAGGAGATCCGGCGTGGTGTCGTCTTCGGTGCCTTGGAGGTACTGAACCCACGGCCGGACTCTATTCGTAGTCATTACCAGGCGGTCCGCACAATTTGACTACGGTGCAGAACATTATCATTATTATTATTATTATTATTATTATTATTATTATTATTATTATTATTATTATTATTATTATTATTATTTATTATTATACCGAGCTCCATAGCTGCAGTCGCTTAAGTGCGGCCAGGATCCAGTAATCGGGAGAGAGTGGGTTCGAGCCCCACTGTCGGCAGGCCTGAAGATGGATTTCCGTTGTTTCCCATTTTCACACAGGGCAAATGCCGGGGCTGTACCTTAATTTAGGCCACGGCCGTTTCCTTCCACTTCCTAGGCCTTTCCTATCCCATCGTCGCCATAAGACGTATCTGTGTCGGTGCGACGTAAAACAAATAGCAAAAGAAAATATTATTATTATTATTATTATTATTATTATTATTATTATTATTATTATTATTATTATTATTATTATTATTATTATTATTATTATTATTATTATTATTATTATTATTAATATTATTACTATTATTATTAGATGATCTGGACCCCACAGCAAGATGCAAGACCGCTACTTGGCGGTAAATTACATCTGCTGCCATTGTCATTGTTGACAATGTGACCAGCACCATTGTCGTGCGTAGGCAAGTGTGCGAGATTTCTGGCGATACGAATGACATACTTCCGTGTATTATTGACCTTATTATAGAGGTGAACAATTTGACGGTCAATCACATTCTTATCGTTTATTTCAAATGTGTTTAAATTTTTATTTATATGCCAGGAGAGTCTACTGTAATCTAAGAACGTTCTCCGAAGGAAAAGACGGCTGTTGAAATCGAACCCAGGAAAGATTAAAAATGATCGTTTTATGATCAGAATAAGTAAATCGAAAATCTACAGCCTGTTTCCTGTCATTCGACAGGGTCAGGAATGGAATGAATACAGCCCCATCTAGCGGCGACAATAGGAATTTTGCCGGCTGCCGAAGCACACGTCTGGGGCAATGATCGATGAATGATAAATGAAATGAAATATTGGACAGTGTTTCTGGAATAAATTATGGCAGGGAAATCCGGAGTATCCGGAGAAACCTGTCCCGTCTCCGTTTTGTTCAGCACGAATGTCACATGGTGTGGCCGGGATTTGAACCACGGAACCCAGCTGCGAGATGCCGGCGCGCTGCCGCCTGAGCAACGGAGGCTCCTTATAAGTACGTTGTGAACAGTAAAATCATTTTGTCCCACTTCATTTTACACCCCACCGCCGTTAAGTTTATTTACCCTCCCCCCCCCCCCACAAAAAAGAAATTAAAAGAAGGCGTGTTTCTTTATGTCTAAAGGAGATTCCAAACACGTCTATTACGTTCAGTTTTGAGATATAAGTATCCTCATAAAAATAATTCAACTTTTTCACTTCCATTTACACTCCTCCCCCCCCCCCACCTAAGTGAATTTCCCGGCAAAAAAATTACCTGTTTCTTTAATAGTAACATGTTAATTTCACCTCTTTTTATTTCCCCTTAAGGGGAGTTTCCAAAAACAAATCACCTATGTTTCTTTACATTTACGGGAAATTCCAAATCCCCACTTTTCACGTCTGTAACATTTTACGTTTCTCAGATATTCTGTAGATATAGTCCTTCGAAAAATTCACCCCAATTTGTCCCTCGTGTTTAACCGCCATTTATTGGATTTTCCAAAAACAAGAAATACGTGTTTCTTTATTTTTAAAGGAGATCCCACATACAAATTTGCAGCTCTGTAATCTCTTCAGTTTCTGAGATATATATATCCTCATTAGAGGCATTCAACCCTTTTACACCCCTCCTATTGGGATTTACAGAAAACCGAAAATACATGTTCATTTATTTTTAAAGGAGATTCTAAGTAGCAAATTTTACATCTGTAAACTTTTAAAGTTTTAAGATGTAGACACACTCATTTTCAAAATTCACCCCCCCCCCCCCTTTTCATCGCCATTATTTATATTTTACAAAAACGAAAAAATATCTGCTTCTTTATTTTTTAAGTAGATCCCAAATACCAATTTTTAAGTCTGGAATATCTTCAGGTTCTGAAATATAAGTTAGCCTCATGAAAGGCACTCAACCCATTTTTCACCCTTTCCCACCCTTCCCATTGGGACTTTCCGAAAACAAAAAAGTACGTGTTTCTTTATTTCTAAAGGAGATTCTAAATACCAATTTTTACATCTATGTACTTTATAAGTTTTGAGATACAGACACACTCATTTGAAAAATTCTACCCTTTTCACCCCCCATTAATTGAATTTTCCAAAAACAAAAAATACATGTTTCTTTATTTTTAAAGGAGATCCCAAACACCAATTTTCAGGTCTGTAATATCTTCAGGTTCTGAAATATAAGTAGCCTGATTAAAGGCATTCAACCCAATTTTCACCCTTTTCCACCCCTTCCTATTGGAATTTTCTGAAAACAAGAAAATACGGGTTTCTATATTTTTAAAGGATATTCTAAATACCAATTTTTACATCTATAAATTTTCAAAGGTTTGAGATATAGATACACTCATTTTAAAAATTCACCCTCTTTTCACCCGCCTCCCATTAATTGGATTTTCCAAAAACATAAATTAGGCGTTTCTTTATTTTTAAAGGAGATCCCAAACACCAATTTTTAGGTCTGTAATATCTTCAGTTTTTTAGATATAAGTATCCTCATGAAAGGCATTCAACCCGTTTTTTACCCTTTCCCACCCTTCCCATTGGGATTTTTCGAAAACCAAAAAGTACGTGTTTCTTTATTTCTAAAGGAGAATCTAAATACCAATTTTTACATCTATATACTTTAAAGGTATTGAGATACAGATATACTCATTTTAAAAATTCACCCCCTTTTCACCCCCCATTAATTCGATTTTCTAAAAACAAAATAATACATGTTTCTTTATTTGTAAAGGAGATCCCAAACACCAATTCTCAGGTCTGTAATATATTCAGTTTCTGAGATATAAGTATCCGCATTAAAGTCATTCAACCCATTTTCAACCCCTTTTCACTCCTCCTATTGGGATTTTCCAAAAACCAAAAAATACGTGTTTCTTTATTTTTAATGGAGATTCTAAATACCAATTTTTACATCTGTAAACTTTAAAATTTTTTAGATATAGATGCACTCATTTTAAAAATTCACCCCCCTTTTCACCCTCCCATTAATTTGACTTTCCAAAAACAAAGAAATACGCGTTTCTTTATATTTAATAGAGATCAAGGATACCAATTTTCACATCTGTAATATCTTCAGTTTCTGAGATATAAGTATCCTCATTAAAGACATTCAACCCCTTTTTCACCGTTTTTAACCACTCCAATTGGGATTTTCTGAAAACAAAAAATACGTTTTTCTTTATTTTTAATGAAGATTGTAAATACCAATTTTTACATCTGTAAACTTTAAAATTTTTAGATATAGATGCACTCATTTTAAAAATTCACCCCCTTTTCACCCTCCCATTAATTGGATTTTCCAGAAACAAAAAGAATACGTGTTACTTTATTTTTAAAGGAGATCATAAGTACCAATTTTCAGGTCTGTAATATCTTCAGTTCTGAGATATAAGTGGCGTATCCGGATTAAAGGCATTCAACCCCTTTTTCACCCTTTTTCACCCCTCCTATTGGGATTGTCTGAAAACAAAAAAATACGTGTTTCCTTATTTTTAAAGAAGATTCTAAATACCAATTTTCACATCTGTAAACTTTTAAAGTTTTGAGATATAGACACACTCATTTTAAAATTTCACCCCGCTTTTCACCCCCTTAGCGACGGAATATCCAAAAATCCTCTCTTAGCGAGCACCTACATCTTAATATGAATCTATGCCCAAAATTTCATTTCTTTATGTCCAGTAGTTTTGGCTCGGCGATGATGAATCAGTCAGTCAGTCAGTCAGTCAGGACAAGCTACTTTATATATATAGATTGACCGCCTTCTGGTGAAGTTTTTCTCGATAGAGGCTTGATGCCCCATCAGTCATAGGGCTTTCTTTGCTTCAAAACAATTTAGAAGCCTCGGCATAAAAATAATCCATTGTTGGCCATGTGTTGCAATCACCTCCAATAGATAGGTTATTCAAAAATAAGATTTTTTTCAAGTAACCTTTTAATTTATATGGTCACCTCAGTACCACAATTAGTTAACTCAACAATAGCATTATTGTAGAAAACAAGTTTCAAAATTTCCTCGAACCCTAATGCTCCGCCGCGGAAAAGTGTATGACAGAAAATCAGAAGAAATGATATGAACTTGTTTAAATAATGGTGCATTTCGCAGTATAATCAGAATATTGTCAACAATTTATTTTTTAAATTTAGTGGCCTAGCTGTTGTACTAGTCCGAAATTTGCAAAATATTAAGTTATCCACTTATGATTTTTTAAATGCAACAAACACAGTATTAAACATATATTTATGTTCCACAAAATAACAACCTGTCTTATTACTTGTAAAAATAATGCAACAATATTTCACACTTAATTCTCTAGGTCCTTTTCATTAATTGTTTTTCAAAACTGAGAAAGGAATTCACGGATTCGAATCCCACCGCCGGCAATCCTGAAAATTGTCTTCCGTGGTGTCCTATTTTCACACTAGACAAATGCTTGGGCTGTATCTTTTCGATTCTTGCATCGCCGAGAACCTTCGATGTGGTAATGCCACGTTCAACCACTAGCATTAAAGAAATCGTGAAAAAGACACTTTATTTACTCAATGCCGGGTGAGGCTTGATCCCTTTTACCTCGTCTCTTTAGCACTTGCTTAGGGGGATGTTTCCGTAAAACAACGGGTACTCTGGAGCTAGTACTGAAGTAACTGACTTCATCAGAGAAACCAGAGCACCATAATTTTCGTTTCATATAGGGTGGGCAGACGTGTACAAAGTTTTGAATTTTGCCATTGAGGGCCTGCTGATGTTTCTTTTGAAGTCTAGATCAAGACAGCCAATGGTAAGAGATGCGGAAGGTAATATGAGTCTGGGGTATTTACTCACTTAGAACACGTAAGGACCCGATGGAATCTGTGCAAATTAAAAGCGTTCTGCCTACACTTCGGGAGCTGTTCACATGTTATTTTTAAAAGTAGGAAATAAGAAATCCCACATATTTCTGCAAAACAGGTAACAGTAATTTGCGAAATGCTGTTTCAGAACACTTGTTAACGATTGTGAGCACTTGTTGAAATGCAGATTTGGCTCCGAAGGTATATTTCGTGAGATATCCTGTTGTAGTATCAGACAGAATCCTTCAAGCAGCTACGCACAGACTGCATTACTCAAAACTTGAAAAAATGGAGTTACCTAGTTGTAGTTTTAAGTTGACGAATATGTTTAAGCTTATGCTAAACCCAGGAGAAATATAAAAGATCTAATAAAGACTAGAAATCAACATTGGCTTAATATTAGTATAGACAATAATTTACACTTTATGCTTACCATTTCGTGACCAGCAATCCATCCAATCAATGACCTCGAGTGCTGACACAGCACAAAAAAATGCTGACGCAGTGATCTAGAACATATATTGCCCTACTACATTCCCCCATTTTCCACACTGTGGATCCGCCCCAGCTTCAGAATCAGTTTCATTTTTGCTAGATTTAGCTTGTGCAGTTTCAGCAGTTTGTCTTCAACATCTTAATCTCATCATAACTTTGCCCACCAGAATCATTTCTCTCCAACAGTTGTCGGAGGACGGTGTAAGAGAAATCAGTTTTATCGTATCCCTCTAGAAACGCCTGGTATATGATATTTTTAGGGTCTGTACTACGACAGCGGGATAAAAGAGCGGTTTAAATATGACTGGGAGCTCGGTTGAAAACGCCTTCTGCTAGTTTAGTTTATGTGCTATCTTGGAGATTACTATCTAGTTTAGCTATGCCGAAGATGGAGAGGCATTTAACGCTCTTATGTGGAACTTCCTTCCTATCGGGGACGCTGTTGCATGAATCAAGATGGTTGTACATCGTGAAGAATCTGAATCTGAATGCGATAAATAAGTTGTTATAATGTAACATATTTTATATATTTATGAAGCATATCACGCTTCCTATCCAGCTATAACTGTTTTTTTAAAGACTTCTCTAGCTAGCAAGTTGTTGCCACTAACTGTATGAGTTGTACGCAAGCAGTGTTTCTTGGTAGCCATAGTTGTTACAGAGTCATCGCCATGATATTATTTGTCGGTTCGAGTCCCATTAGTTGAATTTTAGTTGATTAACTGTTTACCTTCTAAATTTTAGTCGGCAATATATTAGAGGTGGTAATAAATTTTTCAAAAATATGATTGTGGGCATGGTGTTTTATCTCTCTCAGCACATCTGCACTGGTGTTAAACCATCTCACTCGGTTTATTCAAACATGGTTGTTGGCTTTTCTCTTTTTTCCTTTTCCTCTTTGTTTTTCAGGAACATGTAAACCAAGCCAGGTAGTTTAACGCACGTGTGGATGTGCCTGCTGATGCAAATGGATGAAATGGATGCAACAATGCTTCTAAACATTAAATTACCTGGATTTTTTGTCTGAGCAGCGGTGTAAGTTAGTATACCAACAATAATGTATTCCCAACTCGACCTCTGCCTGTTTTGACGTACATCGATCTTGCATGTTGGCTTTGAGGAGGACCAAAGAGCACAACAATAATATTGCCCATTAAATTTTCATCCATTCTCTCCAATAACCATATAGTTCATTGGAATCTGAACTTGTTGATTTCATCTCATGTACTATATACTCATGAGAAGGACAATAAATCACTTAAATTATTTATTACAAGTCTTTTTCTGATTCAACGGTAAATGAAACATCGATCTTAACTCCGAAATGCTGTAGGACTACATTATACTGTTCTTTTCCCCGGAACCCCTGGAGTTAATGGTGAGGTATGTGTGTTTATCAAATAGGCGTGAGTCAAGCACGAGTATTACGTGCCCGACATCAAGTCGAGCAGCACATATTTGGGTGAGATTACTATAGTCCCATTAAAAACAGAGTTGCTATCGGTTTCTCAGTAATTACTATACGTACGTGATCGAGAGGAATAGGAGAGTATTTTATGAGAACCTTAATACAATTTAGGAATTTGAAAACAGAATGTCTCTATCTTGAACGGGCAAAATGTACTGTATTTGAGGTGGACAACTTAGCTGAATCACCCTACATAATAGACTTTATGCGGACAGATTGTTGTACATACGAACGCATGCTGATTAGTGAAGCTAAAATGCCTAAATATCTAGGTTCAATGAGTGTTTGTGAAACAGGCATATGGTCATTGCATGAGGAAGAGTTCTACTGGATATAGGTATATTGAGGAGGGGCACGTTCAGCTTATCCACAAAATCAATAACTTTCAGGAGGGTTATGAGGTCATTTAAGGCAGGGTTCGCCACAAAATTTTCCCTCATCGAATCTCCCATTCACTGAGCACAATTGAAATCCCAGGCGAAGATTGTTTTTTCTTTCACATTATGTAGGCGTGGAAGTATACCTTGCTGAAAGAATGCCTTATATCTAACACGGTTTTATTACCTGATAGTGTATACATATTTTAATTGGGTAGTACCGTTAACGAGGCCAGATATTATTCCTTATTAGCGACGCTGCACACCCTCAAGTTTCAGATCATGTCGTGTTAAGAACCCTGTTCTCCAACAAGAACTGCCGAAATTTATGTACTGGTTTTGATGTGAGGATGTGGGTAATGCTATAGGGCAACTTCTTTTATAAAGATGATGTCAACATCGCTATTACTGAAAAATAATTCTAATAAGTGAATCTTGTATAGCATTAATGTTCACACTGGCTACATTTAGCAGCTGCGCCATTAAGAATGCAAGTAATTCCATTTTAAACAATAAAGTGATCTATACTGCACTCCATCTTAAATTGTAACTCAGTAATGGGGTGGGGTGACGTTAGGCGGGGCCTTCTTCTTGCTGCTGTTTATTATCGGCACGCGCTGCAGTCCGCGTGTCACGGTGGGTCATCGATTTTGTAACCCCATGTGTTCAAGGCACTGAATCAGAAGCCTTACTAGGAACTGCAGCTGAAGGTGTGCTTGTTTTAATTTTCTTATGGGCTATTACTAGCCGTGAGTCTTCCTCTCGCTATCATCATTCATTTCTCTGCTATATGCAGTCTGTGTTTCTGAAGCCATTTATTAGTGGCGTGAAGAAGCTTATGGCTCCTTTCACACTGGCCGGTAACGGCACAGAGCATGCTCGGGGCCGGTTTGCAGCCGGCCATTGCCCATATTATACCGCAACATCGAGACTTTTCACAAAGACTTACTTTTCCCAGTGGTGTACATTAGTTCTCTTCTTGTCACCTCGGAATAAATACTCATTTGTGATAGATCATGAAAATTAATTGCCGCAATGTGGTTGTACTATCGCCGCGAAATAAATAAAGAAGACGCGATCGTCTTCATTGGATTTATGCTAACAATGAAAGTAGTGAGCAAGTTGCATTGTTCTACATTTGGCTTCACGGTCTGAGAAATTATGAAAATAAATGTTTCTACTATTTCCGCATGTCCATTCCTTCATTTGATGACTACACAGAAGACTTAAAGATGTTCCTCAATGTCAAGATGCGAAGATGAGAAACTGCATCCAGCGTGTTGAAATTTCAGCTGTGGCATTAAGGTCAGTAAAAAAAATATATTAAATTTTAATACATGTTTCGTGAATACATTTTTATTTCTAAAATAGAAAATCTTTATGACATGTTATCATTATGCACACCTAATGGAATAACAGCTAAATAGGTTGTACACAGACATAACCTGCAATTGAAATGGCAACAATTAGAGAAAAAGTGAACTAAGTCGGACTTAAATTCTTTACTTGCGACACAAACGCTGAGCAGTAATTGTATGTTATTATAAATTATCGAAGTCCATGTTGTCATAAGTGGACGATTGTGGAGATTCTAAATAGTAGAGTTTGAATAACTATCACTTACTGGAGAATTGTCTGACTCTTTGGGTGTTGGTGGATTTTAGGTATATCAAGAGTTTTATCCCGTAATACAGGTCTGGCCGTCACTGAAAAAATGAAAATGTCTCTGTCAATCCCTTCTACTATTTTACAACCAAAGTACAAAACACGACGCACAAACACGAACAAGGAACTTAACTGGAGCGAGTGCGCTGAGGTACTGGACGGCCGACAAAAATCGGCCTGTGTGAAAGCGGTCCTTGGAACGGCCAGACATCAGAGCATCTGCAAGTGGCAATGGCCGGCAACAAACCGGCCTCAAGCATGCTCTGTGCCGTTACCGGCCATCGTGAAAGGAGCCGTACGCTTCTTCACACCAGTAAAGGAGTGTGGACGGCCGACTTTTTACCCGGCCATCCAAAACCGGCGTGTGTTCAAGCGCTTAAGGAGGTTCATTCATACTTTGTTTTTTTGTCAGGTTTGTTTACATCTTGCGTATTAGGTTGCAGAATTGCTTCCATACGTTCGATTCAGTCTGGTGAGGTATCCTCAGCTGAAGGATGGGTGTAGTGAACTAACTACACAAGTATTCATTCCGTATACTGAAGAGGTATGGCGGGTTTCCTAGAGGGTAACACCCTCTCTCAGGTATGGGGGGATTTGTAGCGGCTATTTGATGTGCGGAGAAGGTGAGAGGGGTGGCGGCCGTGTCCAAGCATTCGCCTTAGCGCAAGAGAATGGAAAAGCCGGGCAAAGCTAGTCTCAGCACAACCGGTGGTGGGGACCAGCCCCTGCATCTCCTGAATGTAGAGCTGCAAGGCTAGCCGTTGTTAAACAGCAGTCTACTCTACTTGGTGTAAGAGGTAAGTGTGTCACGTTCGTGGCTCACCCCAGTGTGAATACGCCACACTACTAGATGCAAGTGGAACCATTCATTTAGAAGAGTTGTTACGTAGATGGGTCACTTTATTAAGTTTGAGGCATGTGTGCATCTGCCCATTGCATAAGATATTTCCAGGGTGGCCACCGAAATTTTGTTCTCAGGGAGTCGGTTTCTTAGAAGCCATAGATACTGCACGAATGCCATCATAAACAGGGAATACATAGGAAGATGACCACTGTTCCTTTCGCACTTCATTAACGGTGCCATATTTCGTAAACACTGATCTGAATATTTCAGACTGAAATTCTTATGGAACATTATAAGCACGAGCTGTGGTCATATTCACAGTAGCTTGAGTGAGATTGACGTAACACATTTCCGCACATACATAGTAAAATTGTACAAGATCCCGAACATTTTGTAAACTTTTCTGATAAATGGAAGCACTTGTTATCAGGCTTTGGATAATTATGCATCCCTCATATTTGGAGTAGTTTTATCTTAACAGTGCATATTTTGTGCCTTCCTCTTGTTAGGGCATATTTTGAAAGTATTCTCCATCTTCAGGGTAGACATCAACTTCTGCAGGACAATATTGGAAATAATATTGGAATAATATTGAAAAAAAACCTAGGTTCTGGAAACCCGTCCATGACTCCATGCCATATTCAAGCAGTTGAGCTATGCTGGTTATCACGAGGTAGCCTGTTTGACAGGTGCGTAGCGCGTTTAAAATTAGCAATACCAGCTCTACATAATTTCGGCCATGTACTTGTCTATTTGCGACCCAATTACGCAAGTAGGCTACTGATTTCTGGAATTTGACTTACGACAGGGCTGTCTTTAGCCCACTCCGTAAATAGTTAAATACAGTGTGCTTTCCTCAACAATTAGTTCTTATCAGTCCTGCTTCGGTTGTCTTGAAATAGGTTGTGATTGATATACTGTGTTTTTGTTACTTAATTTATAACGCCTAAAGGGGCCGATGACCTTCGATGTCAGGCCCCTTAAAACAACAAGAATCATCATCATATAACGCCTAAGGAGAAGAGAAATGTTAGTGGTGTACCGGAAACATATGTACACGAGTTTGAAGACTTCAACTGACGGTAGTATTTTATTTTGTAAATATTGTTCCACAACCACAACGCAAACTAAAAAGTATCAAGTTCGAACACATCTTGAAGCGACGAAACACAATAAACTAAAATGACCGAGTGAGTTCACTTATTTATTCATTTATTTATTTATTTATTTCATCATCATCATCATCATCATCATCTGTTTACCCTCCAGGTTCGGTTTCTCCCTCGGACTCAGGGAGGGATCCCACCTCTACCGCCTCAAGGGCAGTGTCCTGGAGCTTCAGACTCTTGGTCGTGGGATACAACTGGGGAGAATGACCAGTACCTCGCCCAGGCGGCCTCACCCGCTATGCTGAACAGGGGCCTTGTGGAGGGATGGGAATATCGGACGGGATAGGCAAGGAAGAGGGAAGGAAGCGGCCGTGGCCTTAAGTGAGGTACCATTCCGGCATTCGCCTGGAGGAGAAGTGGGAAACCACGGAAAACCACTTCGAGGATGGCTGAGGTGGGAATCGAACCTACCTCTACTCAGTTGACCTCCCGAGGCTGAGTGGACCCCGTTCCAGCTCTCGTACCACTTTTCAAATTTCGTGGCAGAGCCGGGAATCGAACCCGGACCTCCGGGGGTGGAAGCTAATCACGCTAACCACTACACTACAAAGGCGGACTATTTATTTATTTATTTGTTTATTTATTTATTTATTTATTTATTTATTTATTTATTAAGTGACGAAGTTAAGGCTCTTGGCCCTCTCTTACACTGAAACCACATACATTTATTTTATTTTTCATCATCATGATCTGTTTACCCTCCAGGGTCGGCTTTTCCCTCGGACACAGAGAGGGATCCCACCTCTACCGCCTCAAGGGCAGTATCCTGGAGCCTCAGACCCTTGGTCGAGGATACAACTGGGGAGAATGACCAGTATCTCGCCCAGGCGGCCTCACCTGGTAAGCTGAACAGGGGCCTTGTGGAGGGATGGGAAAAGTGGAAGGGATAGGCAAGGAAGAGGGAAGGAAGCGGCCGTGGCCTTATGTTAGGTACCATCCCGGCATTCACCTGGAGGAGAAGTGGGAAACCACGGAAAACCACTTCCAGGATGGCTGAGGCGGGAATCGAACCCACCACTACTCAGTTGACCTCCCGAGGCTGAGTGGACCCCGTTCCAGTCCTCATACCACTTTTCAAATTTCGTGGCAGAGCCGGGAATCGAACCCGGGCCTCCGGGGGTGGCAGGTAATCACGCGAACCACTACACCACAGAGGCGGACTATTTTATTTTTACAGTATTAATTTAAAATATCATTGTAATCAATTACAGTTATTGAGATAAGTATGTCAGGTAAGGAATATCAACAGTAGTATAATTGGATGGTTCTGCCGCCTCCTCCTCCTGGCGGGAAATTTGAATTTTGGCGGGAGATTTGAATTTGTAAACAAAGCCACGTGCTTTTTGACAGCTGTCATCGACAACAAGGCATCGCTAACCTCACTGCTGCCATCTTGACGGGCCTAAACCTCACTAGTGCCAACTTAACCTAACTAGCGTGAGGTAAACAAAGCCACGTGTTTTTTGACAGCCACGTGCTTTTTGACAGACAACAACGCATCGCTAACCTCAGTACTGCCATCTTGACGGACCTAAACCTCAGTAGTACCAACTTAACCTAACTAGCGCGAGGTAAACAAAGCCACGTGTTTTTTGACAGCCACGTGCTTTTTGATAGACAACAACGCATCGCTAACCTCAGTACTGCCATCTTGACGGGCCTAAACCTTAGTGGTACCAACTTAACCTAACTAGCGTGTGGTAAACAAAGCCACGTGCAGCTGTCATCCGCCATATTTAAACCACAGAGCACTGTGCTGCCCTCTTTATCGTATTAGATGTAAATTCATCACCTGTCACCCGCAGTGCTGCCATCTTGACGGGTCTAAACCTTAGTGCTACCAACTTCACCTCACTAGCGCGAGGTAAACAAAGCCACGTGCAGCTGTCATCCGCCATCTTTAATCACCGTGCTGCCCTCTTTAGCTACTTACCTTTGAAATGTAGTACGTCACAGCTGTCATCCGCCATCTTTAATCCAGAGAGAACAGTGCTGCAATCTTTAGTTGAAATGTGGTGGCGGCAAATTCCACGTGCTCTTGTTTGGAAACAAATTCACGTGCTATTTTCTGACAGCTGTCATCCGCCATCTTGCATCACAAACCTCAGTGCTACACTCTTTAGTTGAAATGTGGTGGCGGCATTTCTACATGCTCTTGTTTGGAAACCAACCTATGCGCTTTTTTGACAGCTATCATCCGCCATCTTTAATCCAGAGAGCACCGTGCTGCCATCTTTAGCTAGATACCTTTGAAATGTGGTGGCGGCAAATTCCACGTGCTTTACAAACCCATGTGCTTTTCTGACAGCTGTCATCCACCATCTTTAATCCAGAGAGAACAGTGCTGCACTCTTTAGTTGAAATGTGGTGGTGGCAAATTCCACGTGCTCTTGTTTGGAAACAAACCCATGTGCTTTTCTGTCATCCACCATCTTTAATCCAGAGAGAACAGTGCCGCACTCTTTAGTTGAAATGTGGTGGCGATAAATTCCACGTGCTGTTGTTTGGAAACAAACCCATGTGCTTTTCTGACAGCTGTCACCCACCATCTTTAATCCAGAGAGAACAGTACCGCACTCTTTAGTTGAAATGTGGTGGCGGTAAATTCCACGTGCTCTTGTTTGGAAACAAACCCATGTGCTTTTCTGACACCTGTCATCCACCATCTTTAATCCAGAGAGAACAGTGCTGCACTCTTTAGTTGAAATGTGGTGGTGGCAAATTCCACGTGCTCTTGTTTGGAAACAAACCTATGCGCTTTTCTGTCATCCACCATCTTTAATCCAGAGAGAACAGTGCCGCACTCTATGTGGTGGTGGTGGTAAATTCTACGTGTTCTTGTTTGGAAACAAATTCTACGCGCTCTTCAGCTGTCATCCACCATCTTTAATCAAGAGAGCACCGTGCTGCCCTCTTTGTGGTGGCGGATAATTTGAAAAATTATTTTCGACAAGCAGCCATCTTTAATCCAGAGAGAACAGTGCTGCCCTCTTTAGCTACTTACCTTTGAGGCGGTTAATTTGAAAAATTCTTTTCGACAAGCAGCCATCTTTAATCCAGAGAGAACAGTGGTGCCCTCTTTAGCTAGTTACCTTTGAGGCGGCTAATTTGAAAAATTCTTTTCGACAAGCAGCCATCTTTAATCCAGAGAGAACAGTGCTGCCCTCTTTAGCTACTTACCTTCGAGGCGGTTAATTTGAAAAATTCTATTTAACAAGCTGCCATCTTTAATGAAAAGAGCATCGTGGTGCTATCTTGCGAGTAATATTTTACGTCACAGCTGTCATCCACCATCTTGCAATGCTAACCTTAGTGCTGCCCTCTTTAGCTACTTACCTTTGAAAAAAAATCTATTTGACAAGCTGTCACCCGCCATCTTGCATCGCAAACCTCAGTGCTGCACTCTATGTAGTGGCGGATAATTTGAAAAAATCTTTTTGACAGGCAGCCATCTTTAATCCAGAGAGAACAGTGCTGCCATCTTTAGCTACTGCCATCTTACATCGCTTACCTCGCTGCTGCACTCTTTAGTTGAAATGTGGTGGCGGTTAATTCGAACAAGTTTGATCACGCATCGGGCAAGCTAGAGTAAGGACGTGCTGCAGTGATGACGTCATTGTGCATGTTTAAACCCGTTCGTTGACTAAAAGCTTTAGTCTTCGAGAAACAGTGATAGAGTGTGGAGTGCAAACATGACGAATACATTAATAGTTGATGTGCAAGGCTTTAAAGTAAACGGAAACAAATTTGTGTTTAAAGAGGTGGCTGTGTTAGATTGCAGTGTGTTGTGGGCTCCAAAACTTGTTAGTTTAGTATTTAGTCCACCGTTCCCTTACTGTTTGCAAACAGATGAAGATAAAAAGCAGACTCAGTGGATTGAAAACAATTTAGGTTTGAAGTGGGAAGAAAAAGGAATACCTTATCGTTTTCTACCTTTAATGATGAATGCACATTTGTCAAGAGCAGATCTTGTTCTTTTAAAGGGTTGTGAAAAGAAAGAATGGTTGCGTGATTTTCTAACATCATCGTGTGAAGTTATCGACATGCATGAATTGGAGTCCCCATCATTTAAAACTCTTCCGAAAGAGCATAGTAGAGAAACAAGTAAACAGTCTTTACAACATGTAGGTATGCTCTTTGATTGGTTGTGTCGCAGTGCATGCCGGGAAGTGAACAACATATGTAAACTGCAGTGTCGAAATAACCTGAGTGTAAAAGAAACATTTGTAGAGTAAAGACATCATGTCATTTCTAACAGATACTAAGTGTAACGCAGTTGAAAAGGCGATCGTAAAGTTTTATGCATGCAAAAAGAAACTAAACACATTTACAGAAGAAGAGTTAAATGCATTACCAAAGGCATTTTTGGTTAATGTAGCTGCGAATGCTGTAAAGAAGATTTGGGAAAAGGTGCCTCGTGAGTGGACTCAAGATCCTGTTTTGTCAGAGCTTCAAACGTGTAGTTTACATCATGAACACGTGAGTTTAGGTAGACGAACTTCTGTGAGACAGTGCCGTACATGTCAACTAATTAAACTGTATCACGGACCTAAAACTAATGAGTTGTCTTCGCTTATAAACACTTATCATGGCTGTGGAGAGAGTAAACAAGGAAAGGGTGAAGAAACGTGCTGGGAGAGAGATGAGGAAGCATGTTGGGCGTGGACTCATCAATAGAGTGATTGATCTTCTTTTCTTCGTGCTTCATCTCCCCTGCGGCCCTAGAACACGTTCGCCTGACACGTAGTTACATGCTGCCTGCATAGAGTATGTCGTGTAGCTGTTAAAGTCTGCTTCGAAGAGTTATGCTGTGTGTGTGTGTGTTATTACCTGGTGCTTTAGCTGCTCAGAAGAATATAGCAGCACTTGTCGTTGTTGGTGTAATAAAACGAAAACTGAGTGACAAAGACCGTAAAATAAACAAAGGATAAAAATGTATATATTCTAAAATAAATATGAATTGTCAAAACATATTACAGGTGTTGTTTAATCTTACAGCATGTCCTAGTGACTTAGAAGAAAGGAAACGTAGAGGATTAAAAGAAAACACACATAAGATTTAAAGTACATCCTCTTTATTAATCCATGAATTAAAGCTGTTATTAAAACCAAGCCATTTAACATACAGTTTATTACCACGACGTCGAATAACACGTTCAACTAAATAGTGATCAGGATATTTTGTTTTCTTCAGTTCTTCGATGTAGAATCCTCCTTCAATAGGCTGTCCTCTGAGATCGCGAAGTAAATACGTAACTGGATTAGTAAGCTTAACACTTCTGATTTGAAAAATTTCAGTGCTCCAGTTAGGTGTGTATCCTTTTGCAAAGATAGACTTGTGTTTGCTGATGCGAAAAAAATCACCTTCTTTAAAGCGATAGCGACGTGGATCAGCTGTTTTAATTACAAGATGAATAGCATTTATACGAGGTGTATTCTTTGTAACAAGACGTGGCTTTGTTCCGATAGTGCGATGAGGTGTATCGTTGTAGGTAGATAAAAGTCTAGGTACCAGATCAATCCAACGATATGAACCTTGCGCTGTAAATTCTCGCCACATCATTGTTTTGCGTGTACGATTAAAGCGTTCTACAACACTTGCCTTGAGATTGCTGAACGTAGAGTAGTGTTGAATGCCAAGTAACATGAGGTAAGAAGAAAAATCCTTGTTGTAAAACTCTTTACCTTGATCAGTTTGAAGAAGCCTTGGGCAGCGTTTCGATTCTTCAACAATATGTTTAAATGCTTCTTTAACTTGAGCTGCTGTTTTAGAACGCACGGGTTGTGCAAAAGCAAACTTTGAGTACACATCGATAACAGTAAGTAGATACTTATAGCCCTTATTACTAGAAGCATATGGAATCATTTCTACTAAGTCTGCTTGCCAGAGATCATCTTTTCCTCGTGTAATAACGCGTCTGCGACAGTAGGTGCGACGTGCTGGTTTATGTAACTCATGTGCGATGTTTACCTTTACAGGTGAGATCTTCTCTTGACGAGCCATTACAAAATAATACCGGCATAACGTAGTTCTCTTTCTATTTCTAGAATTTCTGATCCGTGACCAGTGTGACCAGCCTCTTGCGATGCTCTTAAAAGTTGTAATCGTTCAACGAGTAAGTTTGGGTCATTCCAGTATCTTACATCCACATACGGCAACAAAGGCTTGTAGATAACGTCTAGACTGCGTGCAGTGGGAAACAGCTTAGAAATAAACTCACGATACTTGTAACTCTTATTCGCATTTACAGCTTCTGTTCTCTTGTAATTACGTCGTGTTGCATCAGTAGCAAAAAGTATTGCTTTATACTTTTTAAGATCATCTTGTAAAATTATATCCTTGTCAGGTATTCGTGAGAAAAGAAGTTCTAAGAGTCCTTTCGTAGGTTTATAGGTAACACCTTTTACAATGAGTTTGTTGCTATTAATCTTAACATTTGAATTTCCTATCCGGAAACAGTCATCTTCGTAGCGAATACCGTAGGTAGTGTCAGTTTGTCCTGTAAAAAGTTTTTCTATATAAGGTGCAAAGAGAGATCCATAGGTATCTTGAATAAAAGTTCTAAACTGATTGCGATACTCTGGTGTAATCATAACCTCAGACAAAGATGGTAGATTTTGCGTCGATGTAGTAGGTGTTTCAGCAATAACATCTGTAGTTAAAAACTCAACACGCTTAGATGGTGATGTATCATTAAGTTCTTCTTCTTCTTCTTCTTCTTCTTCTTCTACTTCTTCTTCTTCTTCTTCTTCCTTATCTTCCTCTTCTTGATCTACATCCTGCTTCTTCTCTTCCGTATCTTCTTCATGCTTTTCTTCATCATGCTTCTCTTTATGATATGATGTTTGCATAGAAGCAAAACTTGAAGTAGACTGCGGGAATGAAGTAGAATTAAAAATTTCTTTGAGTGGTGTACTTAGTTGTGTTTTTAAAAATAAATCCGTGTCTGCTTGAATACGTTTAAGCTCTTTAAATTTCCGTCGAATATTGTTTCGAGCTTGGATGATATGTTTTGTGATCTCCTTGCTAGATGTTAACATGATGGTGGTTTTTAATCAAGTAGTTACTGTAATTCTGTGTTAATGCATATAAAATGATCGAAACCCATGCGATATCGTCCATGCTGTACATCACTTTCTTTGTCAATAACTAAAAAGCTGTAACGGTGTAATGACCAACATTTAGCACACATACGTTTAAAGTCATCGAATGTCATATCGGTGTTAACATGATCGTTATACACATGTCGCATGTTGGGCTCATCTTGCCGAAAAAGCACAATCGTTGTCGCGTATCAACTGCTTAGGCACACGAGAATAGGTTTTGCATAAATAGATGCAATCAACATATTTATGCTGACCCATACTAAAGAATGCACGAATAACGTTTTGCTGTTCTGTTGCGACATCATCAAAGATCATAAGAGAATTAGGAAGCACATCGTCTGGTGATGGTACTTGCTTATGTGAATTAAATTTAAAATATCTTATTCCATCTTTAACTAGATCGTGCATTACAGTTTGTAGAAAAGTGTATAGCGGCTGATAGAGTGACTTTGCGAAAACGTAAATATTCTCGAAGCGTACACCATTTACGGAAGTAATAACTGTGAGTAAAAGATTTGTTTTACCGCATCCCGACGGACCTGATATAATACATCGAACAGTAAAAGGAAACAACGTTCCATGACGTTTTCTTGTAGTTGTACTAGAACTAGGTAAGAGATGTGGTACAATGTCGGTAACAGGTAGCGTGTCTTGCTGCTTTATAATCTTCATGATAACTGAATCATAAAGTACGTAATAGTAATATATATATTAAACGAAACAAGAGGCAACGGTTAGTTTATGATTTGCTCTTGACCAGTAAAGTCGTGTACAGCATGGTTAGACAACGATATCCAAACGACATGAAGATGAATAAATCAAAAACTGTTGGATGGAAAGATGTTATAAAGGCTGCGCAAAAAGCTATTCGAGGGGAATACAATCCTCGTGTAGCTATTACTAAGGCGTTACGCGCAGCAAGAGCGAGAATTTCTCCAAAGTGCAGAGCAATATTTAGTAAACGTGCGCGAATTATTCCTGTACCAAAACGAGGAGGATTTCTCCCTGCGCTGTTTGCTGGCTTAGCAGCTTTAGGGTCATTGCTAGGTGGTGCTAGTGCTGTAGCGAGAACTGTTAAAGCTGTAGAAGAAGCGAAACAACAGTTGAAAGAGAGTGAACGTTATAACAAGACGATGGAGGCAATTGCGTTACGAGGCAAAGGTGTGAACATGAAGCTAGCGCCATACAAGAAAGGGCTTGGTATCTACATTTCTCCAAAAAACGTCTACTGAATGCACTGCCATATCGAGCTCTAACGCATGATGAAGTTTTTACGTTTGCTAAAAAAACTAGGAATTCATTATTTTCGAGGAGTGTATATGCGCGATCAACTACCAGTACGCCCACGTGAACGTGAAAGTGCCGTAATTAACTTGGACGACAGTCGTGGACCAGGAACTCATTACGTTGCTTATGTAAAAAGTAAATCTAAAGTATGGTATTTTGATAGCTATGGAGATTTACCTCCTCCTTTTGAGCTCATACGTTATTTCGGAAGCAGTGCAGACATTGTTTACAATAAAAACCGTGTGCAAAACTTTAATACACGCATGTGCGGACGCTTATGTCTTATGTTCTTATATCAAACCCAGACAGTAGAGAAAGTGCATTAGTGTCTACGTGATGACGAACAGTGAAAGAACGTTTGCTGTACGTGGAGAAGGACCTGAAACAACCGTCTATTTTAATCCACCAATCGAACTTGGTTATCAACCGCATAGTCTTGGACTAGTATCGTTTGAAAGCTACAGTAAAATCTATAATGTGCGTGATGGTTTAAACAAGTTCTATTACGATGAGTATGTGCTAACACTACCCTCAGGTAGTTATACAGTAGATGATATTCACGACTATATTGAAAGTACGTTAATTGATCAGTTTGGGGAAGATAGTTTTAGTAATCATAATTACAAGTTCTCAATCACTATAAGCAACATTACACATAAATGTGTTATTGAATCATCATTTAAGATTGTTTTCAAATCACAACCTGATTCGATTGGACCACTGCTTGGATTTTCATCGAGGGAGCTCCTACCGAACGTACGTTACGAGTCTGATCAACCTATAAAACTCTTCGATGATTATAATGTGAACATTACTTGTAATATTATTACAGACTTGAATAGTAATCTACAACCTTCGCACGTCCTGCACGACTTTATTGTTACAGAGGAACGTGGATATACTATTTGTGAGAAACCAGCAGTAGTTCTTTATCATCCTGTGTCTGTAAAACACACTAGCAACATTACTCTTAGACTTGTAAATAAACATAATCAGCTTATTCACTTAGATCAGCGCGCGTACGTAGCTTACAAACTACATCTTAAACCAGTATGAAAACCATGTATAAAACACGGTGTACATTCGGAAGACATACTACATGTGTGCAGAGACTCATCGAGTTAACAGATACCCATAAGCAGATACTCCAAGATTTAGGATATACACTACTACAACAGAATGGAAGAAATGCTAGACATTACGAATACAGTAGAAAATCGTGAAGGTGTAGTACGAAGTGAGCTTCATTCCTATCAACCTTTTACGCTTGGATTAAATAACAATGATGAAATTCATTTTATTATTAATCAACAAGATGTTTACACCTTACCACACGAAAGCTACCTCTATATTGAAGGACGATTAGAAAAGTCTGATGGAAGTGGACCAAGCACTTCGCAACTAAACAACCATGCTCTAGCTTTTCTCTTTTCTGAAGCGCGATATGAAGTAAATAATGTTGAAATAGATCGAACGAAGAATGTTGGTATTACAAGTGCAATGAAACTCTACCCTTCTTTCTGTGATGAAGAAAGTAATCTTTTGCGGATGGCTGGATGGTGTCCAAAAGCTACTAACAACTGGATGATTAATGAGGATGGTACTTTTACGGGTATGTTATCACTGAAACATATTTTTGGATTCGCAGAAGACTTTACACGTATTATAATCAACGCAAAACAAGAGCTTATTCTAATCCGTGATCGAAGTGATTACAATTCTCTTAAAGCAGTAGAAACACCTGTAGAATCGAAAATAACACTGCATCGTATACTGTGGCGGATTACACATGTAACCTTATCTGATCGTGAAAAACTTCGATTGCTCAAGATTGTAGAAAATGATACACCATTACATATACGTTTTAGAAGTTGGGAGCTGCATGAATATCCTGTGTTACCACCTACAAACAAGCATAGCTGGGCTGTTAAAACATCACGTTTTACTGAGAAGCCCTTGTACATTATTTTTGGATTTCAAACTAAACGTAAATTCAATCACGAAAAAGATAGCTCACTGTTTGATCACTGCAAATTAAGACACGTTAGACTATATCTCAACGGAATTACGTATCCCTACGAAAACATCGACATTAACTTTGAGAAAAATAAGTTTGGGATGCTCTATGACATCTTTTGTAAATTTCAATCATCGTATTATCAGAAAGAAGATCGTCCGCTATTTACACCTCAAGAATTTAAAAATAAAGCACCGATTGTAGTTATAGACTGCTCTTATCATGAAGAATCTATAAAAGAATCTCCAGTTGATATTCGTTTAGAATTTGAAACATCTGAAAACATTCCTGCTAACACAGCAGCCTATTGTCTTATTATTCATATAAGTGATGTTACTTACCATCCGCTAACGAATATTGTTACGAGACTATAAATAAGAATAGATCTTTATCATTTTCATTAGTATGTGCTTCGACATCGTACGCTATGGAACAAAACTGTAAATGTGCATGCTGTTTGCATGCTCATACGCAACATCTTATTTATGTTTCACGAGTGAGTGAGGCTATTAAGGTGTTCTATAAACGTAGATCGTCGATGCCGAAACATCTTATTCAATACTTACCACCAGGATTTTTATATACGTACGCTGCCTCTTACGTACATAATTTTTGGGACATCCTTCCTCTACACAGTAAGATGTCAATCGAAGTAGCTTTATGCAGAACTTGTGAACGACATTACAAGCATCGAGGAGAAAATGGTGATGATGATTGGGATGGACCAAATCCGAGGATTGAACACTGTACACAGTGTATGAATGAACTTTCTCTAGTACCTCATGATGATGATGATGATGATTCCGAAAAGGAATAACAGCAAGGTAAGAAGTATATGATCTTCTCTGTAAAGCATAACATACTTAGTATAATATATTTCTAAATGCTTTGTTTAATTTGAATTTTGCAGGAGGCATTTCAGAAGCATACGTTGTTATGAAGCACACCAACCTTGTCAGCAGCAAAAAAAAACGAACACTGTTGTAGTACATTTGTAAATAAATATTTGATCGCATTCAAAAATGTTGTACTTATTGCATTGCTTTACTCCGACTTACTCTTAAGAAAAACGATCAGGTCTAAACATGCACAATGACGTCATCACAACAGCACGTGCTTACTCTAGCTTTCCCGATGCATGTTTAAACTTGTTCGAATTTACCACTACCACATTCCTTTACATCGACTTACTCTTAAGAAAACGGACAAGTCTAAACATGCATGATGACGTCATCACTGCAGCACGTCCTTACTCTAGCTTGCCCGATGCGTGATTAAACTTGTTCGAATTAACCGCCACCACATTTCAACTAAAGAGTGCAGCAGCGAGGTAAGCGATGTAAGATGGCAATAGCTAAAGATGGCAGCACTGTTCTCTCTGGATTAAAGATGGCTGCCTGTCAAAAAGATTTTTTCAAATTATCCGCCACTACATAGAGTGCAGCACTGAGGTTTGCGATGCAAGATGGCGGGTGACAGCTTGTCAAATAGATTTTTTTTCAAAGGTAAGTAGCTAAAGAGGGCAGCACTAAGGTTAGCATTGCAAGATGGTGGATGACAGCTGTGACGTAAAATATTACTCGCAAGATAGCACCACGATGCTCTTTTCATTAAAGATGGCAGCTTGTTAAATAGAATTTTTCAAATTAACCGCCTCGAAGGTAAGTAGCTAAAGAGGGCAGCACTGTTCTCTCTGGATTAAAGATGGCTGCTTGTCGAAAAGAATTTTTCAAATTAGCCGCCTCAAAGGTAACTAGCTAAAGAGGGCACCACTGTTCTCTCTGGATTAAAGATGGCTGCTTGTCGAAAAGAATTTTTCAAATTAACCGCCTCAAAGGTAAGTAGCTAAAGAGGGCAGCACTGTTCTCTCTGGATTAAAGATGGCTGCTTGTCGAAAATAATTTTTCAAATTATCCGCCACCACAAAGAGGGCAGCACGGTGCTCTCTTGATTAAAGATGGTGGATGACAGCTGAAGAGCGCGTAGAATTTGTTTCCAAACAAGAGCACGTAGAATTTACCACCACCACCACATAGAGTGCGGCACTGTTCTCTCTGGATTAAAGATGGTGGATGACAGAAAAGCGCATAGGTTTGTTTCCAAACAAGAGCACGTGGAATTTGCCACCACCACATTTCAACTAAAGAGTGCAGCACTGTTCTCTCTGGATTAAAGATGGTGGATGACAGGTGTCAGAAAAGCACATGGGTTTGTTTCCAAACAAGAGCACGTGGAATTTACCGCCACCACATTTCAACTAAAGAGTGCGGCACTGTTCTCTCTGGATTAAAGATGGTGGATGACAGCTGTCAGAAAAGCACATGGGTTTGCTTCCAAACAACAGCACGTGGAATTTACCGCCACCACATTTCAACTAAAGAGTGCGGCACTGTTCTCTCTGGATTAAAGATGGTGGATGACAGAAAAGCACATGGGTTTGTTTCCAAACAAGAGCACGTGGAATTTGCCACCACCACATTTCAACTAAAGAGTGCAGCACTGTTCTCTCTGGATTATAGATGGTGGATGACAGCTGTCAGAAAAGCACATGGGTTTGTAAAGCACGTGGAATTTGCCGCCACCACATTTCAAAGGTATCTAGATAAAGATGGCAGCACGGTGCTCTCTGGATTAAAGATGGCGGATGATAGCTGTCAAAAAAGCGCATAGGTTGGTTTCCAAACAAGAGCATGTAGAAATGCCGCCACCACATTTCAACTAAAGAGTGTAGCACTGAGGTTTGTGATGCAAGATGGCGGATGACAGCTGTCAGAAAATAGCACGTGAATTTGTTTCCAAACAAGAGCACGTGGAATTTGCCGCCACCACATTTCAACTAAAGATTGCAGCACTGTTCTCTCTGGATTAAAGATGGCGGATGACAGCTGTGACGTACTACATTTCAAAGGTAAGTAGCTAAAGAGGGCAGCACGGTGATTAAAGATGGCGGATGACAGCTGCACGTGGCTTTGTTTACCTCGCGCTAGTGAGGTGAAGTTGGTAGCACTAAGGTTTAGACCCGTCAAGATGGCAGCACTGCGGGTGACAGGTGATGAATTTACATCTAATACGATAAAGAGGGCGGCACAGTGCTCTGTGGTTTAAATATGGCGGATGACAGCTGCACGTGGCTTTGTTTACCACACGCTAGTTAGGTTAAGTTGGTACCACTAAGGTTTAGGCCCGTCAAGATGGCAGTACTGAGGTTAGCGATGCGTTGTTGTCTATCAAAAAGCACGTGGCTGTCAAAAAACACGTGGCTTTGTATACCTCGCGCTAGTTAGGTTAAGTTGGTACTACTGAGGTTTAGGTCCGTCAAGATGGCAGTACTGAGGTTAGCGATGCGTTGTTGTCTGTCAAAAAGCACGTGGCTGTCAAAAAACACGTGGCTTTGTTTACCTCACGCTAGTTAGGTTAAGTTGGCACTAGTGAGGTTTAGGCCCGTCAAGATGGCAGCAGTGAGGTTAGCGATGCCTTGTTGTCGATGACAGCTGTCAAAAAGCACGTGGCTTTGTTTACAAATTCAAATCTCCCGCCAAAATTCAAATCTCCCGCCAAAATTCAAATTTCCCGCCAGAATTCAAATTTCCTGTGCCGCGCGAGGAGGAGGAGGCGGCAGAACCATCCAATTATACTACTAACAACAATGCAATTAATTAAGATTACTATTGATGAAAAATTATAGGATAAATAGAGAGTGGATAATAACAAAATTATATCAACTTAATATCTAAAGTATATTTCTACTAACTAGCTTAAAGGAAAAAACCAAACCCCCAAACCCCATGGCACTTCAGCCCTTGAAGGGCCTTGGCCTGCCAAGCGACCGCTGCTCAGACTGAAGGCCAGCAGATTACGAGGTGTCGTGTGATCAGCACAACGAATCCTCTCGGCCGTTATTCTTGGCATTCTAGACCGGGGCTGCTATCTCACCGTCAGATAGCTCCTCAATTCTAATCACGTAGGCTGAGTGGACCTCGAACCAACCCTCATGTCCAGGTAAAAATCCCTGACCTGGCCGGGAATCGAAAATGGGGCCTCCTGGTAAGAGGCAGGCACGTTACACCTACACCACGGGGCCGGTAGGTTAAAGGAAAAGTATTCAAATATAAGGCTAAATTAACTGAATATTTGTATCTTACAATCTGAGTGTCCTAAAATCCATTTCTAGGAACAGTCTATAACTTTAGATGAGAGGAGTAAGAACGTAATAGGAATAGCCTAAGGTACTTAAATCTAGTACATAATTTTTTGTTTTCATTCACACGTCATTCACTCTTACATTCATTCGAGTCAAATGTATGTACTCTGCAGGAATTTACGGTAAGTTGTTTTAAATGTCCTGTCCTAGACGAGCAAGACTTTTTAATATCTAATATCTTTCGTGGAATGAAGAAAGAAGCCTAAAATTGGACGATATATAGGTGGGGCTGCGGTGCGGCTAGGGTCGTGCAGCTGTAAGCTTGAATTCGGAGGATAATTGGTTAGAACCTCACTGTTGGCAGCCCTGAAGATGGTTTTTTGTGGTTTCCCATATTCACACCAGACAAATGCTAGGTCTGTACCTTAATTAAGGCCACGGTCGCTTCTACTCCACTTCTAGGCCTTTTGTATCCCACCATCGTCGTAAGACCTATCCGTGTCGGTGCGACGTAAAGCAAATTAAAAAAAAAACATTTCATTTCATCTGTCAGTCATTATTCATTGTTCCAGAAGTGTGTGACAAGCTTCGGGAGCCGATGCAATTCCTATCCTCGCCGCTAGATGGGGGCTTTATTCCGTTCCTGACACAGTCGAACTACTGGATTTTCATTTTCAAGTGTAATAGTCTCTCACATGTTGAAACGTGTAATAACCCTGGCCGTGGTGTTAATTAAGCTACAACCCCTGAATTTGCCTGGTGTGAAAATGGAAAACAACGGAACCACGTTCAGGGTTGCCGACAGTGTGTTTCTTGCTTGTTTTTTAAAGGGGCCTAACGTCGAAGGTCATCGGCCCTCACTGTGTGTTTCGAACCCACTATCTCCCGGATGCAAGCTCATAGCTGCGTGCCCCTAACCGCACGGATGAAATGATACTGGAGGGGTTTGTTGTAATGAAAGATGACAGAGATAACCGGAGTGCCCGGAAGAAAACCTGTCCTGCCTCCGCTTTGTCCAGCACAAATCTTACATGGTGTGACCAGGATTTGTACCACGGGTCCCAGCGGTGAGAGGCCGGAGCCAGCATTACACTTGACGTAAGCTTTCGTATTCTGTAGACTGTATTGTGTGAATCGCAAGCTGACACCGAGCTTGAAGCAGACCTACGCCATTGGTTCTTTTCTCCATTTAAAAGTTCCAAATAATATACCCTATCATTCATGCCAGCACCCTGAGAGAAGTCTACTCTTCCCATTAATGTGTAAAGGTGAATTAGAGAATTGGAAAATATTCCTATAACTTAAAATCACAACTTTCGTTTTCATATGCGGTCTAATACAGATTCCATAAAATGTAACAACACTGGGGAATAGCAGTCATGTCCCATTACCTACGAATCGACACGTTATTCCATTTACTCAAAACATTACAAGCACTATGGATGTTCCTCAGTTTTTCTTTTAATCGATACAAAGTCCAAATCCTTAAGGGCGTGGTCAGCATTCTGGCCATTGCATCTAAGGGTTCGTTTTTCAGCCATGATGTGAGATTTTAATCTCGAACGGTTAATTTCTTTTAGTAGGGGACTGTGTGTTGGTGCTGTCCCGAGAGTTCCTGAAACTTCAACACCACACACAACATTACCCTCTCCTCCACCAACACCTATACACGTGCCGGCGGATCTACATTACAAGGACAAGTACAGCAATACGACATTATTTATGGATGCAATCTGACACTGATATTATCTTACATGTGTTAAGATTTATTCAGCTGTGATATTTTCTCAAATATACGATAACGCAATAAATGAACTTCACGAGCTTTAAAACGTAAACAACGCGACATTAAACGGATATATGTTTTCCTATCCAGAGTAAATCATTTTTATTTCATTACTAAAGGAAGGGTTTCTTTGTTCTCAGGAGACAACTTATGTTCTGTTGCGGTTTTAAAATCACTTCAATTGGTAGGTAAAATGCTGAAGGGCACGATTTTTTCTTGAACCAAAGGAAGTGTCCTGTATCGATCCAGATTCCGAACGGCTCAACGTTTCTTGTCTACCACGCACATTTCCGTCCCCTCGCTACCTTCCACTCCACTGTCACACAGCTGAACAAAACGTCAGGCTCGTTTCCAGCTAGCAGAGTTGGTCCACTGTTAAACAAAGGAAGGATGCACTACAACCTCAAAATAATTATGTCGGTAATTCAAAGAGCTGCAATTGCTGCTAAGCTGATTTCTCCAAACAGCGAGTCACCTATGTAATTATTGGTTTCTCAATTCAGATTCTGCCATCGCGAATTAGAATCAACAAGAGAGCAAGTTTGTCATCACGATGCACAGTACAAATTACAATTTCGAAAATTTTAATTGGTGAAATATTTTAATTCATGCATTCACTTTGCGTTCAACTTCATTCCATTCAAGTTAAAACTTTCACATTGTTATTTGAATATACACATCAGCGTCACATCAGTGATGTACGTTGTTCGCAGCGTAGAGGTACCGGTAGAATAATTAGCTCCGTGGGATTCAGCGTGAACCATTTGTTTGTTGCCACATAATTAATACATCTATTACATACTGCATACTTTTACATTTCACAAACTATCTAAATCGACTGATGGTGACGTGATTTCGGTGAAGGCCTAGCCACGAGAAAACTGCTGCCGAGTAGGTCACCCTTGGTGACCCGACAATGCGGCGATGACTCTCGTCTACATCCACGTTACAATGCTCCTTGGTATAAAATAAAAGAATGCTTTTTCGACATAATTGTTCCAGAAATGGACAGACCAGCCTAGATTACTGAAACGATCTGGTCTGATTACAAATAACATTCGAATAACTCCAGGTGATCTGTCTGGACAGCAGTCATCTTGGAAGGCCAAAACCGTCAATGAGCTGTGGAACCACCCGTATATTTATTTTGATGAGATCTTGAGATGTACTATAATAATATCGATAACGCACACTGTCTGTAACTAGGATGAATGGTACTCTATATACCATTTGCCATAAAATACAGGCGTGCGAATAATGAGGATGTTTGAAGGACTGTTATATATGTCTACCCCGTGGTTCACTATCCTGACACGGGGTCGGGGATGAGGAGATAATGAAGATGAAAGAAATGACGGTGTGGGAAAGGATGAAATCGATTGTTTGCCCATGAAGAGAAACTGTACCGCCATTTGACTAGAAGTGAAAATTGGAAGCCAAAGAAGCCCATTCCCAGGACAGGCGATGATGGGGCTCAAAATCACTCGTCTACCGAATGCATAGATTGGCTCAATCCCCTTTGCAAGTTGACAGACGCGGCCTCTCCGCTCTGTAATATTAGGGTTGTTATACGTTCACAAACTACCTGTTAATACTATACCCATTGATCAACTGTTGAATTAAGGATGCTATCTTCTCACACCGCATTTATTACACTGCTAATAGAATATCGATTCTGATCAGGCAAAATATTCGAGGCTCAAGAGGCAGAACGGCTCTGAAATCTGAATATTTGTGAGCTAATTCAGTCGTCTTATAGCACCAATGGCTGGCTGCACTCAACACCACTACACTTGTGTGGTAAATCAATGCCTCACACATGTGAATAGCTGATCAGATGAACCGAGTTCTCCTGTTACCGTTACCCGCAGGATCGTCTGTAAAGGCCATGTATATGGCGGTGGTAGTGTGCTGCCTGCATCAAACAGTACATGAAAGGAATATTATACCCATGCAATAAAGAACTCAATTTGCCTGTTAATAGTACACTGTCATATATAATGTATAACTATAGTACTGTGTACGTAGGTGAGACCAAATAGGACATATTTTTCTTTTGCATTTCATTTTGCCATTAAAGTGTGTATTGACTTGACGCTTCAATTGCGAGTTCATTATTAACTGTTTTGTGTCAGAAGTTTTTGCAATGGTCCTAAATATAAATGTACATCAGTACTTATTTCAAACTTGAACAGGAAGATCTGTAGAATCAACAACGATGAGTGTGAGCTCTTTATTGACTACGTTAGGATCATGTTACTTACACCATTATCTTTCCTTTAGCAATATATTTTCTCAGATTACCTGGCAATTTGAAATAGTACGATTAAACAACAGAAGAATAACCACCATCATTGATATATCTTGTCACAAAAGAATATTCCTCGGTTTGTTAATGTGTTGAATATCCTGTGGAATTCACTTTCTTACACTACAGGGAGTTATGTCACAAGGAAACGAAACATATATGAGGAATAAGAAAGGACAAGCACATACGCACAGAAATAAAACCAATAATGATGCTTAAATCACTGACCATTTCACTTCTCTAACATTTCTTTCCGTTTCCACTCGGATTTCTATGAATACCTCCTTAGAGAATGAAAAAATGAATTAGCCACTTGTAACACTTTACAAAATTGATTGATTGAAGTGAATACTTTCACTGCCTTCCACATTTCATAACGGGTAACTTAATAAACATTTGCGGCCTCTCTGCTCGGTAATATTAAGGTTGTTATGCGTCCAATAATACAGTTCACAAACTACCTGTTAATACTATGCCCATTGATCAATGAAAATTAAGGATGATTTCCTCTCACGCCCCATTTATTACACCGTTAATGGAATATTGATTCTGATCAGGCAAAATGTATGAAGTTAATTTTTCCTGATAAGTTCTCCTTCAGTTAAAATCTCATAGTGTTCAAAAGGCTTATTCATTTATAATGTGTAGTTTCTTTCATGTTAGGTAAGAAAGTTATTCCAAGAATTTTGTAGTTGTCCAGCTCATGTGGATTTTCTGTGTCTGGTGGTTCAGAGAAGGGCATAACACATGATTTGGAGAAGTTGTCTCTTGCACTTGAAGCCTGTGAAAATATGTCCAATGTTTGTTTGTCTTCTGCAAAGTCTTCTTTGCCGATGGTTAATACTGTTACATCATGTGCGTGTGCATGGATCGTTATCTTTACACCATTAATGCTAAGACCTCTAAGATTTGTATTAAGATCACGAATTAAGGGTTCAATGGCCAAAAGGAATAGAACCACACACAAGGGACATCCTTTTCGGATGTATTTTCGTATGGGTATCTTATGTGATAAAAAAACACTTATCAAAACTCTGGAGAAGGCAGTTTTGTACAGTCATTGAATACACTGAATCAGGGTGTTGGTAAACAGAAAGTGCTACATAACTCTCCTCAGGTACTCATGTGCGACTCCGTCAAAGGCTTTATTGAAATCTACATTTAAGAGTGCAGCCCCTGTGTTCTTTTCTTTAAGTATAAGGTCTCTTATAACAGAAACGTCGTGGATGATGTTTTTATCCGGCCCTGCACATGTTTGTCCTGGGACTATAATAATTGGAAGTATGCTTTTTAATCCTGTTTGCTAGTACTTTGGAAAGCAATTTCTATTCCGTGTTAAGGAGAGTGATTGGTCGATAGTCGGTGATACCAGTAGCAACAGTTTTCTTAGGGATAAAAATGAGTATGCCTTCAGTAAATTTAGGTGTTGCTTCATTTTCAAATACGTAATTCAAAACTAGGGTTATGTCATCTACTACTACATCCCAGAAGTGTTTGTACCACTCACAGGTAATGGCATCTGCTCCCGGGGTCTTGTTGACAGCCGTCGCTCGTAAGTTAAATTCGATTTCCTTTTCTGTTATAGCAGATTGGATATACTGTAGAGTATCAACGTCCAAGAAGCGTTCTATTGCTTGAAACTTCTCGTTCAGTGCTGACGTGAGTATGATATTTATTCGCCTGGTAGTAACTCACCGAAGTATTTTTCTTCCTCCCAAAGAAGCTGCTCAGTCCTATTTAGTGTTTAACCACTTAAAAATATGGCGTATGACTTTTAGTACCGGGAGTGTCCCAGGACAAGTTCGGCTCGCCAGATGCAGGTCTTTTGACTTGACACCTGGAGATGACCTGCGCGTCGCGATGAGGATGAAATGATGATAAAGGTGATACATTCACTCAGCCCCGTACCAGTAAAATTAACCAATTATGATTAACATTCCAGACCCTGCCGGGAATCTAACCCGGGACCCCTCTGACAAAGGCCAGCTCGCTAACCATTCACGGCTGCTACCTGTACACTGAAGGATGAATTGGTGATTCGTGACACGTCATAATTTGGCGAAGTGATACAGCAATAGAAGTTCTTGTTCAACCACAGAAGTTCTCTTGACGTACTCTTTTAGATTTTTCAAACCATTTCTTTTTCTTTAACTCGCAGAAAATTTGTTATATGTTTCTCATATTGATGGAAACATTTTTACCGCCCTGTTCACGATTGTGGAGGTCCTGTAACACAGTGTCATAAAAATCCACTTTCTTATTTAGGTTTTGATTCACACCAAAGGAGATTGTTTTGCAGTCGACAGTATGAGAGGCTTAACATTGTCGACCCACCATTTAGCTATATTATCATATCGATTCTTATATTGCTGACACTGGTTGTAAACAGTAACAAATCGCTCAGTGTATTTTTCACTGTGAAAATATCTGGTATTTATTTTCCATGTCCTTCGACCAGTGGGATATTGGTCAATATTACTAGATATTAATGTAAATAAGAAGTCATGATGGTCACTGAAGGGCAGGGGGATAATCCTTCAAATGTTTAAAGGTGTTTAATTTTGTGTAAAATGTATGCCCTATCAATTCTCGACTTTGATGTTCCTCTGCAGAAAGTATATTATACTTTATGTGGATACAACGTGCTTCATATATCCATTAAAAGGGTAGACGGTGTCAATGATTGAAGTCCTGGACAGAAATTAATAATCCCAACTTCATCCTGTGGATTTAGTGTGCAGTAGAAGTCCCCAGCTAGGAGTATTGGAAGAGATGTCGTAATATGTTGTAAGACATCGTGTCTAAAGAGGTGATTTCTTTCATTTTTATTTTTAGAACCCGAAAGCCTGTACACATTTACTATCCCGATGTCATTCGTGGTAGCATATAAATTCTCCGTGAATGATGCATAAATACGTCGGATATAGACACGCCTTTTCTATATTGCAGTGGCACTACTATCTGGTCCTAAATTGATGACGTAATCGTGATTCACGAGGGAGGATATAGTGACCTCGACTGGGCAAGTTGGCCGAGCGGTTAGGGGCGCGCAGCTGTGAGCTTGCACCCGAGAGAGAGTGGGTTCGAATTCCGCTGTCGGTAGCCCTGAAGATGGTTTTCAGTGGTTTTTCATTTGCAAAGCAGGCAAATGCTGGAGCTGTACCTCAATTAAGGCCACGGCCGCTACCTTCCAATTCCTAGGCATTTCCTATCCCATCGTCGCCATAATACCCATCTGTGTCGGTGTAAAGTAAACAACTTGTAAAAAATATGGTAATCAGCTGGTGAGAGACACTTCACCCTCTGAATATGGTCAGGATGCATTTGCTCTTTATGCAGTGTCCTGTGCACGGTCCAAGTTGGTACACCAACGGCACGTGTCATACTACGTCATCGTCTACTATTATCAGGATGTCATCTTTCTCGTCTAGGATTGCACGTAGCCGTTCAGGGCCTGGCTTTTTATAGCGTTATTTAACACAAGCAGTATCGCGAATACGTCCTGTGGAAAGTATCGTTTTCATACACTGGTATTATTAAAATACTACTGCTACCACTACGTAAATCACGTACGACAGCTGTTTTTCAGGTGGAGGTCAGGCAGGCAGCTCATAACTCTAATCCGGTTTAAATTGGGGGGGGGACACATCTTACCACATCCAGGTCGCTACGAACAGCAGAGCACGGAACTGGCACGTGACACGTCTAGTGCTGTTGCCGAACTGCTTACGTCGAGTGGTCTCCCACAGTGTGATTTCATTGTCATGGATTTTTGATAGAATTACTCGCCGCATGCAGAAACAGCCCGGAACTTAAATCTTCATTTTGTTATAATGGGAAACATAGCGCAAACACGAAGGCTATAGGACGTCCGGTTATTCTGCTAGATATCTCTGAATACCATAAGGAAAACGTTTTTCCCGATAAACCACGCAAATTTTATTATGCGATTAGCGCGTATTTCAGCTCTTAATGACTGAGGCATAGTGTGTTCGCAGCTGCCTAGTCATACCCCACCCACCCTGCATGTGGTCATCAGCCCCATGCTCTACTGAGTGTACAAATGATCTGACAATCAGTGACGTTGCGGAGTCTGTACGATTGTGTGTTATTATAATTATTCGAGCGTAAGGTTGAGATATGCGCTCTGGGACGTGAAATATGGTACGATCCCGGTTTTGCGTTGCGTTAAGTTTGCAGGAACAAGGAAAAATCGTGTGACGTGTACGTAAACAAATATTTTTATCTCAACGGAGAATGCTTGGGATGGGATGACCAAATGAGTAGTATCGGATTGAATTGTTGAAGCACATCGTACGTTTTGCTTCATACCAATCATTGGCATGTTATAAAGGTATGTAAATTAAACGTACCTTCATTTCGTGCTTCCAAACGGAAAGAAAATGTGTAATGGTGAAATAAAGCATAAAATTTTACTGCTGTTTTTGCAGTGCATTCACTGGTTTCATGCATTTTTCACTCTCGATCCTGGCTAAGTCTGGTGGTATTTGAAGGTGCTGAAATACGCCCGCTTCTGATCTGTATATATACAGGCACGTTAAAGAATACCTGCGGGAAGAATTCCGATAACCATGGGCGCCCGCAGGATCTTTTCCAGGGGGGGCACATTAACAATTTTCTTGAATATAAAAACCAATATAACGTCAGCAACATTAAATTGTTTACAGAAACTTCCAGTTATAACATATGCTAGATGACTGTCAGTAATTTCAGTTTATGAAATAATCTGGTATGATATTAAACAATTGAACATCAACATCTTTAGAATTCCAGGGGGGGGGGAAGTGCCCCCCCTTGCCCCCCCTTGCGGGCGCCCATGCCGATAACTCGCGTCTCCATTGGGACGTAAATATTATTGTAATACTACTACTACTATAATTATAATTACTACTACTATTATGAAAATAAAATTTAACCACCACACTCAAACTTCGTAGCTCCTAATCCGTCAGAAACACTATAGATAATAGTGAACTATCAACAAGCCCGAATTATTGATTTTATAATTACTGGAGTATGTACTTACAAATTTCTTTACGTCGCACTGATACAGACAGATTTGATGACGACGACGAGATAGGAAAGGGCTAGGAGTGGGAAGGAAGCGGCCGCGGTCTTTAAGTTAGGTGCAATCCCGGCATTATTTGGAGAAGAAGTAGGAAACCACGGAAGACCACTCCGAGAATTGCTGAAATGGGAATCGAATCCCCTCACCTCAGGTGACCTACCGAGGTTGAGTGGACCCCTTTCTAGCCCTCGTACCGCTTTTAAACTTTCGTGGCGGAGCCGGGAATAGAACCTGGGCTTCCGGAGGTGGATAATCACTACACTAATCACTACACTAATCACTCCACCAAAGACGCGGGAGAACATGTATTTGAACGTCCTAAGTTATTGTTCTATTCCTCCATAGGAAATGCTCGAAATGCCTTCCGTTAGCTCGACGACAAGCTTCCGGCGGTGACATCAAAAAGCTCTCACCCGCCTCCACACCTCCACATCAGCTCTCACAGTTGAGACGGCATTCCAGATTCGTTGTCGTAGAATTCCTTCATCGGCAATTTCCACTTGGCATAACACGTTTTTAGAGGTGCCCTCAGGAATAAAAGTCAAGAGAAATTAAATCGTGGAACCTCGATGGCCAGCTGAAGGGACCATACCTACCAACCCACCGATTCGGTAAACGGCTAGAAATTGACGAACGTCCATACTGACATAAGGAATATCCCCGTCGTGCATGAACTAAGTCCGCTGACGTACATGTAGTGGTATGTCGTCCAGAAGCTCTGGCAGATAAGACTGCAGAAAATGGATGGAACTGGAGCCAGTTAGTTGTGCAGGCAGCGCCAATGGTCCAAGAAGCTGACCTCCCAAAATACCGACTCAAATATTTATAGAAATCTTGTGGTGGAAATAACCTTGGTGAATGGCATTAGGGGTTTCTTCTGTACATGTATGAGCATTGTGAAAATTAAAGGTATAAGCCACGTAAAGGGTACCTCATCTGTAACCAACACGTCATGCGGAAAATCTGCATTTCGTTCACATTCTTGAAACAACCTTGTGCAGAAATCAGCTCGTGGTAGGTATTACGATTCTAGGAGATGTTAACTCTCTAGTATTAGTATGGGTACAATAGCTGTTCACACGCAATACACGGTGAACAGTCCAGTTAGATATACCTACCTGCCTTGGCAAGATCCTTGGTCTCTCTTCGGAAAGCCACACAATTTCTTCTTCCCGCCGAAGCCCCGCAGGATCATGATGCCGTCCACGACCCTTGATCCGAGGAAGAGGCGAGGCTGTGTACCGAAGCCTTTGGTGCACAGCGACGAATGGGAATACGAGGATTTTGAAATCGTTTTCTGTACAGCTCCCTCACTGTATGTGTACATTATCCAGCTGCTCCGTAAACGAGGTGAATATCAACTAATTCGGCACAAGTGAATGTTTCCAATATGTAATCAACTGGCTACAGTGATGTTATCTATACAACTGTCCCTCGGCTGAGCGCCAGTGGAGCATAAAGGCTGTAACGCATTCACTTGTTCACGCTGAGTGCAAGGTCACTTTGATTGTCGGTGTAACAGCTGCGTCATTTCGTTTCCCATCAGATTGGTATACGTAGAGTTATCATCGTGTTGAGGTTAAAAAAGTACATTTAAAGTAAACAACCAGAATATATTTTGGAATAATCACTGGAGCGAAGTATAATAATGAAAATTAAAATCCACAGCCTATTCCCAGCTATTCGACCGGGTCAGGAATGGAATGATTGAAGTCTCCATCTAGCGGCGAAAATAGGAATTGTGACGGCTGTCTAAACCTGTCGCACTCTTCTGGGGCGAGAATTAATGACTGACGGATCAAATGAAATGATACTGGAGGGTGTTGCAGGAATGAAAAATGACAGAGAACACATGAGTACCAGGATAAAACTTGTCCCGCCTCCGCTTTATCCAGCATAAAACTCACATGGAGTGACCGAGATTTGAACCACGTTACCCAGCGGTGAAAGATTGACGCGCTGCCGCCTGTGCCACTGAGGCTCATAGTAGTATTCTTGTTATTGATTACTCACCAATAATTTCTGCCCAGAAAGCACTTCTCATCGTTTATAACCATGGACTCAACAGTTGTATAATGTCCCAAATATGATGACATTTTAAAATTTGCTTTACTTCCCACCGTCACAGATAGATCATATGGCGGCGATGGGACAGAAAAGGGATAGGAGTGGAAAGGAAACGGCTGTGGTCTTAATAAAGGTACAGACCCAGCATTTTCCTGTTGTTAAATTGGTAAACAACGGAAAACCATTTTCAGGGCTGCCGACAGTGGAGTTCGAACCCACTATCTCCCGAATGCAAGCTCACAACTGTGCGCCCCAAAGAGCACAACCAATTTACCCTTTGCTCTTACGCCGACCTGAATAGCTCGGATGAAAGAGCGCTGACCATTTGATCCCAACTTGGCAGGTTCGATGGCGGCTCAGTTCGGAGGTATTTGAAGGTGCTTAATTACGCCAGTCTCATGTCTGTAGATTTACATGCATGTAGAAAGCCTCCTTTGGTACAAATGCCTGGCACCTCGGGGTCTCCGAAAACCGTAAAAATTAGTTAGTGGAACGTAAAAACATTACTATGATTATTATTAATAGTAGTAACATTTTTATTATCTGCGCTTTTATTAGACGGGCCAATTACTGTCATCATTTTTACCTATCGGCACTTACTGTCCAATAATACGCTTTCCATTACAAATACCCCGCGGCAATTCCATAGTAGGGGAGACCGGGGCTAGTTGTTACAGGGGCAGGTTGTTACAAACATCTTTTTGAAAAAACCAATAGGAGTAGCGCACCCCTCTCCATATAATGTGTTGACCTTGCCGTCCCTCACAATCCAAGGGAGTCTCAGGCTGCGTGTGGATCTGTGAAATTTTTAAAATGGAAAAGTTTATTTTCGCTGTGTGTTTAGGCAGCGTCTTGCACCTTCCCGATCTTTAACCACGTGATCAAATATACAGGTAAACAGATTTTTTCTGTTTGTGATTTAAACCCTCAGACATAAGCCTTATTTTTCTAATGTAAGATAATTCTATCTTTCCTCTGTGATTAACTGTAACACAAAATATAAGATGGCGGCTACTGGGGCTAGTTGTTACTTACCACGCGGGGCACGTTGATACATGTAACGATTCTTCGTGGAACAAGCCTGGCCCAAGTATATCCACAGTTACCATTAGCACAGATAGTCTCAAATTACCAGAAACATTAGAAGATGGAAATTCAGCATTACGGCATGTTTGAGACATAAATAATTTTAGAGGGTCATTTTTTCATATTTTTTGTCTTCACTGTAGTCTACGTGAATAAACTTCAGCTCAGACCATTATAAACTAGTAGAGTATTGGTTTAAAATGATGTTAATTAGGTCATAGAGGCAGGTGATAACCTATGATATTAATTGTGTATGTACGGTCAGTCATAAGCCATAAGCCTGGTTGGATCCTCAACAACTCCGCCATCAGCTGTCATGGATGGCCTAGGCATCACTGAAGACGCGTACAAGGGAAATGAGGAGTGAGGTAGTTTACCTTTGCTTTCCTCACCGAGCCAGGAGTCACAAACATATCAGTCTGCCAAGCCCACTGAAATGCATGCACCAACAGACCTGATGAGCAACATTTTCACACCATTCATAGCAGAGACTGGCTGCATAAGGAATGACATTACTAGCATCGCTCATACCTCAGTCACTTTCATATTGTCAAAGCCAAGGATAAGACTGAACAGATAATTATATAATATTTAATGAATGGGCTAAACATATTTTGAATATAAAATGAAAATTATAAATATTTATCATTTTTTCAGTGACATTTTACTATATGTAACAAAGTGCCCCTCGCATGTAACAACCTGCCCCGCTGTGGGGCATGTTGTTACAGAATACCTAATCTGAAAATAATGTATCTTATTGACAAATGTGTGCATGTTCTAGAATTTTTCAACTGCTATTCATATGATAAAAGTTTGTTCCTTCTATCAGCAAAATTTAAATTTCATTTACTATTCACCTTAAAATTAAAAAAAATGAAAACCAAAAATTGTAACAACATGCCCCGGTCTCCCCTAGCTCTTTATCCTTCGAGCAATGTTCACGCATAGATGCAACTACGGTTATTGATATTTTTATCATTAATAACGATTTCACTGAATACTTATAGTCTTTTCTTTTCAGTGTCCACCTTGCTTTCATTGACCTGAAAATATTATGAACATAGCATAGACAACTCACGTTGTCTATTGTAAAAAAATTCAACGTAGACTATCGCAGTAACAGCACAGAAATGTTGCACCAACTTTTCGTTAACTCATTTACTATTTCACTTCATACTTGTCAGCCTGGATCACTGAGCAATGTCATTGATATCTTATAAATCATACGTAACTGTACAACACTTGATTCGCATGCATGTGCTGGTACGGATATTCGAAGTCACGTACTGCACGTAAACGAGTACAAAATCACACCCGTGTGGCAACATGAGAAGGTACGAGAATGTATACGTCGGTTAGAATTATGTGTACTTTTCACACAGAGTACCATAGATCGGTTTTCGATTAAAGCAAGTGGTCTGACACGTGAGTCAGCCTGCCGTACCTGCGAAACGGTTAGGGGAAGAGCAACGAAAACATGAGTTCGCCTGCGATAAAAGCAGGTTCAATAACACCAGTACTCTGCCACTGTACCTCTACTACACGAGGACAGAATGCCATAAATGGCGTATCCTACAACGGCCATTCAAAACACATTAGGTCATGAAATATTTGGCTGAGTTATGGGAAACTATTAAGACAAGGTAAGAAGTACATAGAATATATTCTGAGATGTACTTTTCTTTTCCGACTAACAAAATATCTGCACGTATATCACTAACACCCTGTATAAGTCGTCCGACTCGTTGGCTGAATGGTCAACGTGCTGGCCTTCGGTTCAGAGGGTCCCGGATTCGATTCCCAGTCGGGTCGGGGATTTTAACTACCATTAGTTAATTCCAGTGGTCCGGGAGCTGGGTGTCTGTGCTGTCCCCAGCATCCCTGCAAATCACACACCACACATAACACTATCCTCCACCACAATAACACGCAGTTACCTACATATGGCAGATGCCGCCCACCCTCATCGGAGGGTCTGCCGTACAAGGGCTGCACTCGGCTAGAATTAGCCACACGAAATTAAAAATTAAACCCTGTATAAGTTGAAGTTTCGGGGTTATCTATTATATCTTTTCTTGCGTCAGCTCCAAGAAAGTCAGTATCCAGTTATGAATTTCCCACGCTGTCGGCCTGTTTCCTTTCTCAAAAAGAAATTTCAAGGTGTTTTGCGTATAATTTTTGTCGCCATAATTCACAGATTTTTTACGTGACTTGTCACACTTAAGTGAAAAACACTATGGCAAAGTGAAGAATAAGTCTACACACAACAGCACTTGACCAGATAGCCTATGTTTAGTAAACTCCTGAAGCTCAGGAGTTTACTAAAACTTGGAGTGGAATTTGCCTTATTTTGCCGGCTAGAAACGTTTCAATGATACATACGTATATCCCGTAACGTCCATTCACAACGCACAGGTAAGTTCAGCTATTCTGCTACTTTCATGCTCATTCGCTTTTCAGTAGGCTGCTTCTCTGAGGTATTCTCCGCCAGGAATTCAAGATATTTATGACCGAGACTCTCTCTTCTGGTGAGGCATAATGTCTTGGGTCTGATAAGGCTAAGTGCCAGGTTTATTTCCGGATATAAAGAAGCCGGGCATGGAGAAAACGATTCTACTCACAAGGAAACATCGGCAATGGTTAAATCGCTGACCGCGATGAAACTTGGAAAACACATTGAGGTACACGTAAAAACGATGTCGGCATCAATTTTGGGTGCCAACATTCATTAGGGCGTTAACTACGGGGCCTAAAAGTTCCGATATTGCAAATTCCGGGCGATCAGCGATGAATAACTGCTGGCCAATGCTAAGCCTGCACACTGCGTGCTTGCAGACACGCCTCTGCACCCCCTCCCCCCACGCTCCAATTGGTTCGCCACTGCACGTTTCCCTTCCCCCTCGCCAGCCCGTTTTCTTAGCTGTCGAAGAGAACCGGTGCTACAGTTTGGGTACTCTATCAGCCTTCCTCATATCTCTCCTTTGTAATTTCCACATTGTATTAGTCAGTTTACGTTTTCTGAAATGTTTATGAAAACGTTTGCACCTGGCGAGTTGGCCGTGCGGTTAGACGCGCACGACTGTGAGATTGCATCCGGGAGATTGTGGGTTCGAATCCCACTGTCGGCAGCCCTGAAGATGGTTTTGCGTGGTTTTCCATTTTCACACCAGGCAAATGCTGGGGTTGTACCTTAATTAAGGCCACGGCCGCTTCCTTCCGACTCCTAGGCCATTCCTATCCCATCGCCGCCATAAAACCTATCTGTGTCAGTGCGACGTAAAGCAATTAACAAAAAGAAATGGCGCCTGTTGTTAATTATGTTTTGTTTCGGTTTTCTTTTCACTATTTTTTAATGTTTCGAATAGACCAAAGATTGTTTTTGTTTACTATCAGTTACTGGCGGGGAGTTTGCCCGATGTAATGTAGGCCTATACGGAGTAATTTATTGTGTTGCCTTGTAATTGTTTGTTGTTGTACCACTTCGTACAATAGCCATTTAACTTTTTACGTATGTAACTGCCATTATACCCAGAAGACTGCAGTGTGATACTTTAATATCGGTACTTGTTGAATACATAGACCTTCGTCAGCTATAACGCAAAAGTACCTGTACAGTAAGACTACAGGCCTGCCTGTGATTACTGTATATCTACTGCATATATAAATGCACATCTTTGTTTATTTTTCAAGGCTTTTCTTATTACGTCAAACTTTACTACATTCCATGTCATACTCATATCGAAGTTTCCTATGCATTAAATGTATTTATATTCGACAACCATTGCTCCAATTGAAATGTGTTGTGCCTGTCACTGCAAAACATAAATTAATCGTTCAGTACAAGCACAAATAAAAACATTCTACCTATAGGCCTATTCCTTATACGCGAGTACGCAATACGGAAAATACCAGTAGTTTCAAACTCGGAGATTATAATTGTTGTTGTTGTGGTCCACGATGTCGTTTCGTTATGACACAAGTGATAGCGTACACAAAAAAGGGATGGGGGTGGGAGGGAGGGGGGAAGGGGACATAAAATGAAGATCTGGACCTATAACCAGGTTTTGATATCCCGAGGTACCTAATCTCATTACATTCAATGAGATCCTCTACCCGGGCACGTAATTTCTTTACATAGAAAGGTATTTAACGTTGTTTAAAGACGGAATTAGCAGGAATGAAAATATGACATTTGAATAAAATACGGGTATATTAGTGTAGGTTATTTATTATCATTGTGTGTGAAGTGTAACGTTATTTAAAGGATTTCAATAATTATAGTCCGAAAAGAAGCAAAGTATAGAGCCGGTCCCGTTGAACAGCTAAGCAGCCGTCAAGCGCGGGGAAAAGGGAAACGTGCGGTGGCGAACCAATCGGAGCGTGGAGGGGAGGAGGTGCAGAGGCGTGTCTCCAAGCACGCAGTGTGCAGGCTTAGCATTGGCCAGCAGGTATTCATCGCTGATCGCGCGGAATTCGAAATATCGCAACTTTTAGGCCCCGTAGTTAACGCCCTAATGAATGTTGGCACCCAAAATTGATGCCGACATCGTTTTTACGTGTACCTCAATGTGTTTTCCAAGTTTCTTTGCGATCGGCGACTTGACCATTGTCGATGTTCCCTTGTCAGTGTTCAAGCTCCAACGTTCCTGCAAAATTTGTACTGAGATATTTGGTAGTCATAAGCATGAACACAAATGAGCCTCCGTGGCTCAGACGGCAGCGCGCCGCCCTCTCATCGCTGTGTTCCGTGGTTCAAATCCCGGTCCCTCAATGTGAGATTTGTGCTGGACAACGCGGAGGTGAGACGGGTTTTTCTCCGGGTACTCCAGTTTTCCCTGTCATCTTTCATTCCAGCAACACTCTCCAATATAATTTCATTAATCACTGCCCCAGAGAGGAGTGCGACAGGCTTCGGCAGCCGGAAAAGTTCCCATCCTTGCCGCTAGAAGGGGGCTTCATTCATTACATTCCTGACCCGGTCAAATGACTCTAAACAGGCTGCGAATGTTTTCAAGCACGAACACAAATGTGTAGAAATTCTTCCTAAACTCTGTTATTATGAGTGTTTCATGGAGCGTGTTGAAGTGATTATTGAATTTGGAGTTAAGGCGAGAGGCTCAGGACTTGATAGGAAAGGGCGTATGGCTTTTAGTGCCGGGAGTGTCCGAGGACATGTTCGGCTCACCACGTGCAGGTATTTTCATTTGACACCCGTAGGCGACCTGCGCGTCATGATGATGATGATGATGATGATGATGATGATGATGATGATGATGATGATGGAATGATGATGAAGACGACACATACGCTCAGCCCTCGTGCCGGTGAAATTAACCAATGATGGTTAAAGTTCCCGACCTGCCAGGAATCGAACCCGGGACCCCTATGACCAAAGGCCAGCACACTAACCATTTAACCATGGAGCCGGATGCTCAAGACTTAATGTATATTTCTAAAACAGTATTTTAATAAACAAAGAGAAAGAAAATGTGGCTTCAAATCGTCATTTCCTTCTTCATAATCACTTGCATGCAGATCAGAATATGAATCGTTAACAAGTTCCGTAATAATATATTCACTTATCTGCGGGCTGTATGGACGGGTAGGGTTTTCTTTTCTTGTGCTAGGTCCGGAGTCCATATGTAAATTAGTGTCAACTGACTAGTTGAAAGACGGTTGCAGACTGTTGGCCCACTACAGATTCATTCAAAATCTGTGAAGTCATATTACCTGTTATAAGAACACACCCACATAAATTTGAGCTTATCTGATCGGAGTGCGCGAAGAGTAGCCTACATTCGAGGGCTCTTGTTGTTAATGTGTGGATTTGAATTGAAGAGTGTAGATTCCATTGCTCTAAAGCATGTTTTAGAAATGTGATCAGTGTTCGTGGATTAAAATCGAGGCTACCCGTGGCAAAAATGCATCAGAATGCTATAGAGGATTACGCGAAGCCTGTGGCGAGAATGTACTACCGCAAAGGACGGTTGCACTATGGGTCAAGTTGTTTCGTGCGGGTTTGAAAGAGACCGCGGGTTTGCACAGCACAGGTCAGCCGTCCGTTCCTCAAGATCAGATTGATGTCGTGATTGGTCTCTTTCCCGTAGATCATCGATGGACTGTCCGGGAATTATCTGTAGAGATTGGTCTCAGTCATCAAACGGTGTGACACATCCTGAAGAAATATCTTAACATAAGGGAAATTTCTTCACGTTGGGTTCCCCGTCATCTCACGGACGTACAGAAATGGCACCGGTATGGACCTGTTAGCATCCACCTGGACAAATAGCGCTCGCCGTAACTAAGGGGACGCATTTCTGCAGCGTATTGTCGCCATTGATGAGACGTGGGCACGAGCGTGAATTTAAGTGTCAGTCGAATGAATGGCGTCACCAACGTCCCTCACGTCCACATAAATTTCGACAGGACGGCAGTCAGGTGAAGGTTATGTTGATTGTGGCATACAACCACGGGGCCGCTATTCTTACGCATGCTTTGCATAAGGAACAAACTGGCAACATCGACTACTGTTGGTGATTTCTGGAGCGACATCCGCATCCTGCTATGCGGCGCACACGTCCACGTTTACTGCTAAACGATCGCCCTATCGGCTGCATGAAAACGCACATTGTCATGTCTCAAATAAAGTGAAGTTCTTGACATTCGGAGGTATCGAAACGCCCCCTTGTACTCACCAGACATGAGTCCTTGTGACTTCGACCTGTTTCCCAAGTTACAGGAACCCCTGCGAGGCCGCCGATTTCCTGATATGGCATTTGTACTCGGCACAGTAGAGCGCTTCGTCACTGTCATCAGCAGAAAACGCTTTTCCAATGGTCCCCTACGTTTTCCTAATATTGGACAAAAGGTAACAGATTTTCTGGGTAAGCGTTTTCTGCTGATGACAGTGACGGAGCGCTCTACTGCGCCGTCATGGATGACATTCGGCTGCAGTACTGTGATTCGAGTCACTCATACCTTTGTGTTAGTCGCTGAGCAACTTGAATGCGGTATATAAATCCACAAGCTTTATAAACATCTATCGAAGATACCTTTCGCTCAAACGAAATTCCAGCGATCTATCTGCTGTATGGCTTTTAGGGCCGGGAGTGTCCGAGGACATGTTCGGCTCTTCTGGTGCAGGTCTTTCTATTTGACGCTCATGGGCGTCCTGTGCGTCTCGATGTGGGATGATGACGACGATGATAATGAGGTAGGGAGAGGGTGAAACCCGAGGTCGGCACGTAGCCTACTCATGTCGAATTAACCAAGGGGCCTGCTCAAAGCTACGGATGAACACTACGGAGATGTTTGGAATTGAAGCCAGGCTTTAGGCACGCAATCTAGTGATTAGAAATTGTGTACCAGCGCCTCTCCTACCGTGTCGCCCGTCATTCTTATTGTGAAACTTTTTCGATCAACGGGACTCGAACCGGCTAACCACCGTGTCATTACTCGTTAATGGTCATTCATAATAAACTATTTTTGTCTAATATACCGAAACCCTACGTATGTTATGTGCGGCTTGATTATAGCTCGACAGGGCGAGTTGGCCGTGCTGTTAGGGGGAACGTAGCCGTGAGTTTGCATCCGGGAGATAGTAGGTTCGAATCCCACTGTCAGCAGCCCTGAAAATGGTTTTACGTGGTTTCCTATTTTCACACCAGGCTGTAACTTAATTAACTCCACAGCCGCTTCCTTTCAACTCCTAGGCATTTCCTGTCCCATCGTCGCCATAAGACCTATCTGTGTCGGTGCGACGTAAAGAAAAATAGGAAATATATGTAGAGCTCGAGCGATACATGCGGGAACTCCAACTCGCGATGTGTCATGCCGTCCGCGTCTTGTTCGGTGGTGAAATGTTAGTGTAAAAGATTCAAATTTCATTGCAAACTGTCCATATTCACTAAAATGACAAGGAAAATATAGGACAGCCTATCTGACGTCACATTAGCGCGCACGCCCAGAGGTGTGCGTGTTTCTCTTGTTGAAAATACCGAGCTTTCTTGGGGCGGAGAGGTGGTTAGTCAGTCTTTTCCTCGTGCTTGAGTAACTCTTACTCGTAGATATTAAATCTGCATTTCTTGCTTTTACATCGCAAGCCTTGATTAGTTCGCAACGTCTGCTTTGTACCTGCCGGGTCAGCTATTTTAACTCAGTGTGATCTGGAACTTTGAGAAATATTATAAGAGTGCAGTCACAAGTTGTGGTGAGTGAACTTGTGTTGATGGTGTTTAGCTAACACAAATATCCAGTAACCGGTAAGATTCTGAGACAGTATTTTTCACGAATGGTGAAACTGTGAGCTTTACCATGTGCGCCAGCGGTTACCTCCCGTTTTCGTGCTGTTTCATGTGAGGCAGTACCGCGTCCGACCATCGCCGTGAGTAATCCGTCCGGGACAATATTAAGTAAAATATGAGAACATTCAGCCTACGCAGTGACCCGTAAAAATATTCATCCGAATCGGTTAACGTCAGTTTTTTCGCGGGGGCGTGCCTCATATTACTTGAACGGAGAGGTGCAATTTGTATTCTACCATCTGCGTTAATTGAAAAGGTTAGCCTATACAAGTGTCTTATGAAGAAACTGTGTACATCAGATATTAAAATGTGCAGCATTAGACATGTGTTAGTGGTAAAATTAAGAGTTTCTGAACCATGTATACTTATGGAGGTCCAAGAGGCAGGATATAATGGCATTAGTAAATGTGAAATTTTGCATTCCCTTAATGTGCGACGTTAAAAACGTATCAGTGCCGAGATTAAGGGCATTTACACGTATGTATCCGTGTGGTATAACTGCAACTAATAAAATTGCGCAAACGGAGTATAAAGGTTCGAACCATAGTGGAGTAGTGAATAATCGAAAATTAAGTGATGCCAACTACTAGGATATCGAAGAACTTCTAGATGTTCGCAGAACTTCAATGTTCGAAGAGGGAGATAATTGGAACGTGGTGAACATGAAATGAATGATTGTCTCCAACGGTAGGATGGAGATCAGCAGCGGTACATTGGGCGTCACTATGGAGAGATAAAATGGAGTGGTAATCCGAGGCAAAAGCCAGGCTGAGTGGCTTAGACGGTTGAGGCGCTGGCCTTCTGACCCCAACTTGGCAGGTTCGATCCTGGCTCAGTCTGGTAGTACTTGAATTAGAAGATTTAAGACATTTCTTCATTTCGAAAATGTAAATACAATGCAAACCATGAAATGTCACTGTTGGTTCGAGTTCACTCAGCATATGTGACTACAGCTATGGAGCTATCTGACGGTGAGATGGCGAACCGTGTGGAGAAAAATATGCCCCACCTCGTAACCTGCAGGTCTTCGGCTGAGCTGCGGCACTTGGTAAGCCAAGGCTCATCAGAGCTGTAGCACCGTGGGTTTGGGTGCAGTAGTTTCAGAGGTGCAGGAGCATAAATTCGGTAATGTTAACAGTGACCACAGCGGTCATTCCAGCTTCTCTCAAACTGGGCCTTAAATTGCAGAAGTGCTGTATAGATGAAACTCTGTATACAACTAGGCAAGGGACCTCCGTGATAATGTTCTCCTTCCTTCCGGCCGTGCCGAACAATTTTAGTGTCAGGAAGTTTAGTATATTCTGAAGAATTTGGTCGGGCGTTAAAGTTAGAGCGATCAAATGACGCTAATAATCACACTGTTTTGCAGTTTAGGAAAGAACTCACCACAGAATGATTTCCTTTATGGATGTCCTTCTTCGAAAACTAGAATTTCCGTTAGAACTGTGCTACAGATGCTTGTTTGTTCGTATTACAAATTCCATTATTATGTAGTTAATGCGAAAATAGGGAAACACGGAATTTTACGTATCCGTTAATATCGTAATCCTGAGCCTCAGGACTTGGTTTCTACGTGGGATGCCTTTTGAGGGATTCGAACCGTGGCCACCTTGGAAATTATTAAACAAGCATATCACTAAGATATCACTTTACAGTTATTAAAATGAACAGTAGGCCTACGTATTCGTTAAAACATGTGAGCAAGTCCAATATTTTAAATATTGAATTCACAAGTTACAAGGCGCCCGCTTGGACGTGAGATATGAACTTATATTCTCAACCACTAGGTTAAGTTTTATGACAGTATGAGACATTTAGTAGCTCAGCTGTCCTTAAGTATACCAGTGAGTAGCACTATAGTTGGGTTACAGGCGTTCATTTGGTCCACTTAAGGTGTCATACCACATTTAAATTGTCGCTAGGTAATCAATATGCGTATGTGGGCACTGGATAAGTTTATACTGAAGGTGACATTTTCAACGCTAGTATTAATAGTCAGCCAGCTGAGTCAGTTAGTCATCTGAGAAGTGTGGAATTGGGAAGATGGGAAAAGGTAAGAAAGGGAAATGTAGAGTAGATGATAGGCAAAGACAGATGCAACAGGATCATGGGAGGGAGAAAAGGGAGGAGGATGTACCGTCTTCAGCTCTCAGGAAAGAGAGGGCTGACCAGGAGGGTAGGGGATCAAATGGTGGATTCCATTCCTAGACGTGGGGAAAGTGTGTGGAGGAAAGGGAACCAGGGTACAGTGCTATCCAGGAATTAGGTTGAGCCACATGTTAAGGAAAGTAGAAGTTAACGAGGAGGGTAAGGAGAAGGTGGTAGTGTTTCACGTTGGTACCAACAACGTAAGGCAAGCAGGTATATGTACCAACATAGTTGAGGATTTGTAGGATATGGTAAATGCAGCACTGGTGTAGTTTAAGGGAGCGGAGATTGTTAAAAGTGGAATACTTTGTCGGAGCGATACTGACTGGAGGGTGATTGGGGATTGAATGAAATTATGGAATGGGTATGTGGGAAACTGGGAGTGAAATTTCTAGATCCTAATGGGTGGGTAGGAGATACAAGATAATCAGCTATGTAGAAAACGACATGGAAAGGAATGTGATTGTAGAGGGAGATCTGAATTTACGAGATGTCAATTGGGAAGGAAATGCGAACGACAGGAAGCATGACCAACAAATGGCAAATAAGTTAATATGGGAAGGACAGCTGATTCACAAAGTGACGGAACCAACTGGAGGGAAGAATATCCGTGACGTGCTGCTTGTAAAACCATATGAGTTCTATAGGGAAACCGAAGTAATAGATGGTATTAGTGATCATGAAGCAGTTTTCGTGGCAATAAAAAATGTGATAGAAAGGAAGACCGTAAGGGTAGGACTATTAGGCAGTAACATATGGCTGATAGGCACGCATGAGGGAGTTTCTAAAAAGTAACTCTAATCGGTAGAAAACGGTAAAAAAAATATAAACAGACAGTGTAAAGCGAATGTTCAGGAATGTGAAAACATGTTTGTTCCTCTAAAGGAGTGGTAAATACCCAAGTTATTATAATAGAGAAATGAAGAGACCAAGAATGGGGTGCAGATTGGAAAGAAATATTTTTAGAAATGGCTGTGGAAGTAAGGAAAAATTGAAGGAACTTACAAGGAAATTGAATCTAGAAATTAAGTTAGCTACGGATAACATGATGGCAAGCATAATTGGCAATCATACAAGTTTTGGTGAAAAATGGAAAGGTATGGATAGGTACATCAAGGCAGAAACAGATTCCAAGAAGGACATTCCAGGAATTATTAATGAGCAAGGGGAGTGTGTATGTGAGGATCTTCAAAAGACAAAAGGAGAATTGTTATAGTAGCCCCTGTGTAAAGAGGGAAGGGTGATAGATAAAGCTAAAAATTAAAGGCCAGGAAGGTTGACATGCATTTCATGTAAGCTTTGGGAAGGCATTCTTTCTGATTATATTAGACATGATTGCGAAATTAATAACTGGTTTGGTAGAAGACAGTTCGGGATTGGGAAATGTTATTCCGCTTGAGCTCATCTTGTAGGATTCCAGAAAGTTATAGCAGATATCTTGGATTCAGGAGGTCAAATGGATTGTATAGCGACTGACCTGTCTAAAGCATTTGATAGGGTGGATCGTGGGAGACTACGAGCAAAAATGAGTGCAATTTTACTAGACAAAATAGTACTAAATGGGTCGCCATATTTCTAGACAACAGATCTCAGAGAATTAGAGTGGCCGATGCTTTTTCTGACCCTGTAATAATTAAAAGGTGTATTCCTCAAGGCAGTATTTTTGGATATTTAATTATTATTATATGTATAAATGATATGTTTGAAGAAGTGGAATCAGAGATAAGGCTTTACACAGCTAATGTTATTCTGTACTGCATAATAAATACGTTACAAATTTGAGAGCAACTGTAAATGACCTCGATAATGTTGTGAGATAGATAGCAGGCATGGTATGATGATGAAAGTGGTTTAACATCAGTTTGTGAGTTCACGATTAGGAAAAGTCCTCTCAGTTTTAATTAAGCGTTGATGGGGTGAAGGTTCCTTATGGGGATCACTGTAAGTACCTAGGTGTTATTATAAGGAAAGATCTTCATTGAGATAATCATATAAATGGGATTGTAAATGAAGGGTACAGATCTCTGCACATAGTTATGAGGGTGTTTGGGGGTTGTAGTAAGGTTGTAAACAGAGGGCATATAAGTCTCTGGTAAGACCCCAACTAGAGTATGGTTCTAGTGTATGGGACCCTCATCAAGATTACTTGATTCAAGAACTGGAAAAAAATCCAAAGAAAAGCAGCTCTATTTGTTCTGGGTGATTTCCGACAAAAGAGCAGTGTTAAAAATGTTGCAAAGTTTGGGCTGGAAAGACTTGGGAGAAAGAAGACGAGCTGCCCGACTAAGTGGTATATTCCGAGCTGTCAGTGGAGAGGTGGCGTGGAATGACATTAATAGATGAATAAGTTTGAGTGGTGTCTTTAATAGTATGAAAGATCACAATATGAAGATAAAGTTGTAATTCAAGAGTACAAATTGGGGAAATATTCGTTTTATAGGGAGTGGAGTTAGGGACGGGAATAAATTACCAAGGGAGATGTTCGATAAACTTCCAAATTCTTTAATATCATTTAACGAAAGGCTAGGAAATCAGCAGATAGGGAACCTGCCACCTGCGTGAATGCCCTAAATGCAGATCAGTATTGATTGATTGATTGCCAGTAATTATGGTAGGTGTCCTCTACTCGGCGACCTCGAGTGTTTCTGATAATATTTTATTGAATAAATCACTTAGTATGTGCTTTCCGAACTTAGAATCGGTATGTTTTGTAGCATTAATGCTAAATCGTTTAATTTAATAGGATTGAGATATTCACCTCGATGTGTCTCCCATCCCTGTAAGGTTGCGTGACCTATCTAAAATTAATATGGTTTTCATACAAAAACGTTGTTCCTTTGCGTGTCCATGGCGCACGCGATGCAAAATAGTTTGCCTCTCTAATTTTTCTGAACGAATTTTAACCACAGAAAGTTATCTTTCTGAATCTCTTTGATTAAATATGTAGATACACGATCTTGTTAATGTTGTTGCTACATGCCACATGCTGTATGTAAATAAGCTATGATAGAAAGTTGTTGATTTTTTCTATTGAAGATGTTATTCCTTACATGATTGTTAATAGAAATGTTCAAAATGTTATTCATGACTGAGGTCACAATAGCCAAGTCTTTCCAAATATTTCGGAGCATGTGGATCACTTTTCTAACGAAGCGTAATCCTTCACTTTTTGTAAGTATATTGGATTACTCTTCATGAAAATAGGTCGAGAATTCGAACAGAATCCATAATTATACCGCCAGTGACTGCCAACAATATGGCCAGAATATTATATAGTGAATAGTAAATTGACAGCACATTCTTGACAACATGAGTGTTTATTCAAACAACGTTCTGTTCTACTCATAAGTATGATTTCTATTTGTATATATTTTTTAATTTGTTTTACGTCACACCGACACAGGTTGGTTTTATTCTGACAATGGGAGAGTAAAATGGGGAAAAAGCGGCCGTGGCTTAATGAAGGTACAGCATTTGCCTGATGTTGAAATGGGGAGCCACGGTTACAGATTTCTACTAAAGTTGATGTGTTGTTATTTTTTTGAAACCCCGAAGTATAACACCATGTTTCCACCCACGAGATACTCACCTGGCTACGATGCTCCAATTATGTTCACCTGAACATGAGCGTCTTTCATCGGTAAACAGATCTTCCTTTCCTGCTTTAAGTCATGTCACAGTAGCCTTCCATTCTTGGTATAATGTCCCATCTGCGGCGTTTTAAGAGGGTGACAGACTGGTATATTACTACAATAACAATAAATGAGGCACTTGGGGCTAGATAATGGTAGCCAAGCACTCAGCAATACTGAGATTTGTAGGTTTTTCTTATCTGCTAGTGGGTGGCAGGTCACTGGCGGAGTGATGTTTCGAGAATCCAAGAGATTGCACCACACTTTCTATTGCTATCTATTGCTCCAAGCCACAACACATCATTTTGTGCTTTCGTACGGTAGATCACAGGACAGATGGCGTCTTGCAGAAAAAAACTAACGCTAGTTGTTCAAATGAAATAATGCAATGTGGAGTCGATACGAAGGCCAATTATTTTGAGGGTGAAGCATCGTGCGATTACATGGTTACGGATGTGCATTATCAGCCAAATCCATGCGATCTCTCATCATCATAGGTAACCATCAACAAAATATTATTATGATGCATGTCATTATTATACCATGTGACAATGTGACTTAACATGACAATGCAGTACATATAGTTTTCTTGAATAATACAAATATTTTATGAAACGATAGTCTATGTGCCGGCCCCGTGGTGTAGGAGTAGCGTGCCTGCCTCTCGCCCGGAGGCTCCGGGTTCGATTCCCGGCCAGGTCAGGGATTTTTCTCTCGACCTGAGGGCAGCTTCGAGGTCCACTAAGCCTACGTGATTAGAATTGAGGAGCTATCAGACGGTGAGATGGCGACCCCGGTCTCGAAAGCCCAGAATAACGGCCTAGAGGATGCGTCGTGCTGACCACACGACCCCTCGTAATCTGCAGGCCTTCGGGCTGAGCAGCGGTCGCTGGGCAGGCCAAGGCCATTTCAAGGGCGTTAAGTGCCGTGGGGTGTGGTTTTTTGGATGGTCTATGTGTCAATTTCTAAGTTATTAATGTGGAGACCATTAACCGCAAACGACTGTTATACTTGTGATGGACATCACCAGGCGCCTGCTGTAGGGTTTATTGTGGCTTTCCATTATATTTGCTGTATTATTATGTTTTGGTAGCTTAATATTATTAGTCATTTTTGCATTCTCTTTCCCATTGAAAGAAGGAAGAACTCCTGTTGGTCGAGAGGTGGATATTTCTCCTGCTAAGTATGAAAGGTATCTGTGGCAGCAGCCGTTACTGGAGTCAAGTAAAAGAGCTAATTGTAAACGCCGGCGTAATCCGGTATGTACTTAAAATAGCCACATTAACTGAAAATGAATAATATTAGAAAATTATCTAATTATTTTTATTAAACCATTATTATTAATATTCTTATTTAGGGGAGTCAGCACAGAAATATTGTAATAATATTATTAAATTAGAAATAAAGTTATTTGCATATACATGTTGTAGCATGGACATTGTTTTTACTTCAAGGGTCAAGAGAAAACGATTGATACAACCTAAAAGGAAATAGCTGCCAGATTAATGGTACCTCCATTTGTTTGCCGTTGTAAATGGATGTCTAGGATGGGAGGAGTTGCTTCCACAATATTCCACGGCTTCTAGAACATAGGGAATTTTGAAACGCAAGCCAACTACACTATCAATACACTCCTACCCGAAATAAAGTGAAAAGGAGCGGTCTTTTCGAAAGATCACTGCTACTTGTGTTCTTTTAAGGTGCAAGGAAGAGTCATTCAAGTCTGTAAAGCAGCATATCTCTCTGTACATGAAATACAAAATATCACGGGGAATAGTGAAAAACATCGTACGGCAAGTCGTTAGTGGTAAAGAGTTTGTTGAAAAAGACTAAAGAGTGTACCATAAAAATCATAGGAAATGTCCACCACAAATTATTGTAGGCTTTCACGACCAATTACGAAGCGTGCCCACTTATCAACCTCACTGTAGCAGGCACAATAAATCCCGAGATATTTCGAATGTGAGACGACGATCAGTTGGAACATTATCTACCTTACTGTAGGGAACAACGAATTTCCAGTATTACAAAGGATAAATACAGACGGAATTTCTGCACAGATTACGGTACAACATAGGCTTGAAGGTGCCCTTTTCGACACCTACAAAATATGTGACGAGCTTGCTACTCAGATTAACTCCTGCAAGCTACCATATGGGCAACAGAAAGTCGACGACCTGGGAAAGACAAAAGGACTACATCACCGGAAAGCAGAAGCAAAACAGACTACTATGAGAGGAGATATCACAAGAGCCAAGACTGATTGAAGTAGCATGGTCATCTGGGTTGACTTCCTGCAGGTTCTCCTTGTTCCAAAACTTATTGTTGGTCCAGCTTTTTACAAGCGAAATGTATGGATGTACAACGTGGGGATACATGATTGTGGAGTAGGCACTGGGAACATGTACCTGCAGACTGAAGATTATGTCACAAAAGGAAGTGGTGATGATATATGTAACTGCATATTCTCCAGACAAACAGCAATGCTTCCTAAATAATGTGCTATTTAGATAAATATGCCGCACAACAAAAGAATTGGACGGTTATGAGCGTGTGGTTGTCATGAGTTAATGATGACAAATTCAAGGAAATTTAACACAGATTTCTATTACCGGTCACACATGACTCCCATCGAATAGATATTTTGGATTCATTGAGAAATACCAGAGGCCCCTTGCGAATCAAGTCTTTTCGCCCGCTGACTGGGTTTACATTGTCAAAAAGCAAAGTAGAAAATAATTTGTCATGAGAGTTGTGAAACAATACGACTTCCTAGAGTTCAGAAAAATGAAATGTCAACACAAAACAGAAAGAAACACAGCAACAGATGTACATCCCATTAACAATTTAGAAGCAACCATGTTCAAATTTTTGTCCTGAAATCATTTTTAAAGCCAGCTGTTCATGGAGACTTCCCTGGAGCCAATGTCAAGAACAGTGGCCGTCCTACACAGATATCATGGATTACGACTAAATAATCATAGACCGATTCAGTCAATCAAACAATACTGATCTGCATTTAGGGCAGTCGCCCAGATAGCAGATTCCTCATGTGTTGTTTCTCACCATTCTCTTAAATGATTTCAAAGAAATTGGAAATTTATTGAACATCGACCTTGGTAAGTTATCCCAATCCCTAACCTCCCTACCTATAAACGAATATTTGCCCCAATTTGTCCTCTTGAATTCCAATTTTATCTTCATATTGTGATCTTTCCTACTTTTAAAGACACAACTCAAACTTATTCGTCTACTAATGTCATTAAACGCCATATTTCCACTTACAGCTCGGAACATACCACTTAGTCGAGTAGCTCGACTTCTTTATCCCCAGCCCAAAACATTGCACCGTTTGTCGGAAATCACCCAAAAATTTTGAGCTGCTTTTCCTTGGATTATTTTTCTAGTTCTTGTATCAAGTAATCCTGGCGAGGGTTCCATACACTGGAACCATGCTCTAGATGGGATCTAACCAGAGACTTATATGCCCTCTCCTTTGCATCCTTACTACAACCCCTAAACACACTCATAATCAAATGCAGAGATCTGTAACCTTTATTTACAATCCCATTCATGTGATTACCCCAATGAAGATCTTCCCTTATATTAACACCTAGGAACTTACCATGATCCTCAAAAGGAACTTTCACCCCATCAACGCAGTCACTAAAACTGAGAGGACCTTTCCCGTTTTTGAAACTCACAACCTGACTTCTAATCCCGTTTATCAACATATCATTGCTAACTTGACACCTCACAACATTCTCGAGGTCATTTTGCAGTTGATCACCATCTTGTAACTTATTTACACTGACTGACAGAGCAAATGCAACACCAAGAAGGAGTGGTCAGAACTTTATGCCAATTGCAGGGTAGACTGACGTCACTGAGGTATGCTCATGATGTGAAATGCGCCGCTGTGCTGCGCACGTAGCGAACGATAAATGGGACACGGCGTTGGCGAATGGCCCAATTCGTACCGTGATTTCTCAGCCGACAGTCATTGTAGAACGTGTTGTCGTGTGCCACAGGACACGTGTATAGCTAAGAATGCCAGGCCGCCGTCAACGGAGGCATTTCCAGCAGACAGACGACTTTACGAGGGGTATGGTGATCGAGCTGAGAAGGGCAGGTTGGTCGCTTCGTCAAATCGCAGCCGATACCCATAGGTATGTGTCCACGGTGCAGCGCCTGTGGCGAAGATGGTTGGCGCAGGGACATGTGGCACGTGCGAGGGGTCCAGGCGCAGCCCGAGTGACGTCAGCACGCGAGGATCGGCGCATCCGCCGCCAAGCGGTGAGAGCCCCGCACGCCACGTCAACCGCCATTCTTCAGCATGTGCAAGACACCCTGGCTGTTCCAATATCGACCAGAACAATTTCCCGTCGATTGGTTGAAGGAGGCCTGCACTCCCGGCGTCCGCTCAAAAGAGTACCATTGACTCCACAGCATAGACGTGCAAGCCTGACATGGTGCCGGGCTAGAGCGACTTGGATGAGGGAATGGCGGAACGTCGTGTTCTCCGATGAGTCACGCTTCTGTTCTGTCAGTGATAGTCACCGCAGACGAGTGTGGCGTCGGCGTGGAGAAAGGTCAAATCCGGCAGTAACTGTGGAGCGCCCTACCGCTAGACAACGCGGCATCATGGTTTGGGGCGCTATTGCGTATGATTCCACGTCACCTCTAGTGCGTATTCAAGGCACGTTAAATGCCCACCGCTACGTGCAGCATGTGCTGCGGCCGGTGGCACTCCCGTACCTTCAGGGGCTGCCCAATGCTCTGTTTCAGCAGGATAATGCCCGCCCACACACTGCTCGCATCTCCCAACAGGCTCTACGAGGTGTACAGATGCTTCCGTGGCCAGCGTACTCTCCGGATCTCTCACCAATCGAACACGTGTGGGATCTCACTGGACGCCGTTTGCAAACTCTGCCCCAGCCTCGTACGGACGACCAACTGTGGCAAATGGTTGACAGAGAATGGAGAACCATCCCTCAGGACACCATCCGCACTCTTATTGACTCTGTACCTCGACGTGTTTCTGCGTGCATCGCCGCTCGCGGTGGTCCTACATCTTACTGAGTCGATGCCGTGCGCATTGTGTAACCTGCATATCGGTTTGAAATAAACATCAATTATTCGTCCGTGCCGTCTCTGTTTTTTCTCCAACTTTCATCCCTTTCGAACCACTCCTTCTTGGTGTTGCATTTGCTCTGTCAGTCAGTGTATTACTTTACACAGAATAACATCATCCGCAAAAGGCGTTATCTCTTTACGCATATCATTTATATGCATAAAAAACATAAAGGTCCAATAATAATGCCTTGAGGAATTCCCATCTTAATTATTACAGGGTCGGATAAAGCCTCACCTACTCTAATTTTCTGAGATATATTTTCTAGAAATATAGGAACCCATTCAGTTACTCTTTTGTCTAGTCCAATTGCACTCATTTTTGCCAGTAGTCTCCCATGATCCACTCTATTAAATGATTTAGACAGGTCAATCGCGATACAGTCCATTTGACCTCCTTAATCCAAGATATCTGCTACACCTTATTGGAATCCTACAAGTTGAGCTTCAGTGGAATAACCTATCGTAAACCCGAACTTCCTTCTATCGAACCAGTTATTAATTTCGCAAACATGTCTAATATAATCAGAAAGAATGCCTTCCCAAAGCTTACATGCAACGCATGGCAAACTTACTGGTCTGTAATTTTAGCTTTATGTCTATCACCCTTTTCCTCTATACACAGGGTCTACTATAGCAACTCCCCATTCATTTCGTATAGATCCTTCATCCAACCAATAATCAAATAAGTACTCCAGTTATGTTACTATATCCCAACACATTGTCTAAGGACACCACGTACTCTCACACGATGAAAAAGTCTATAATTTTGGCATCACTCTACTAAGTATTTTCTGGGTTTAGGCTGAAGGTACAGCTATTATTCTTGTAATATATAAAAAGCAGTATATTCTGAGTTATTTATGACCATGTAGTACTACTTTGCTTTTATAGGATGTTTGAAATGAACAGAAATTTGGCAGATACATTTTCAAAACAAATGTTGTATAAGTTAATTCAGGTACATATTTCTCAGTTGTTTTCCTATCAAATATTCTCAAATTTTGTTCACATACTGGGAATGGATCGTGGCATATGAATAACCACTTAGTTTCATTATTATTTTGACAGGGGCCGATGACCTTCGATGTTAGGCCCCTTAAAACAACAAGCATCAAGCAAGCATCATTATTTTGACAGAACGCAAGAAAAAAATTCCGAACGCTTTCCTTTTAAATTCATTCAAAAATATGTATCAATTTTTATTTTCCCAATCCAGGCCTACTATTCCTGGAAATGAAAATAGGATAATATTCAATTACTGCATTAGGCAAGTTGATGTACAAAGAATTAGCCATGGTTTTTCTAGTTATTGGCACCTAAACGTAAAAAATGAGTATTAACGGGAAACAGCTGGCAAAGTTAAAAGTATATTTATCAGAGAGTTACTTGTACTTTAGAACATCCCAGCTGCATAATCATAACCTCTCTCCAGTTCTGATTCTTCCCTCTTCCTCTTTACATTCCTATTTCTAATCTTGGCCTCTTTTGTCATCTGTTCAGCATACTTTTCGGCATCCCGTACCTTGTCAACAGTGAAGAGACTATTTTTCATGTTAGGTCCACATTTTATTCCTATGTTCTCCATTGAAACTGATTACTGCATCTAAAACACACATATTGAGAGCATTATACCCAGCGAGATCATTTTGGTGCTCTTTCCCATATACAATGGTTCAAACTTTCATTAGGATTCTCAGTTTCACCATGTAAGCACTTGGCGATGTGTTTTGTATCACTCAGATCTCTGTAAATTGGTTTAATGGCAGCCATTACCGCTGCAGGAACAGAATGTTGATGCGTGTAGGGCTCACCAAATACCAGTGTTCTTTCATAACCACACCAAGAGTCACTACCCTTTCGACAGAGCTCGTGAATTGGGTGATCATCTGTGGAGCACTTATGAAAGAATGTGGCCCACACTACCCTTCTCATTACCTGTACATCATTCGATGATGCAGTTCGCCTGATAGCTAGACCATATTAATTTTGACGTAGATCAGTTAATCTAGGTTGTCCTGACAATGGCTTCCCATCTGAAAATTGTTTCTCTTTCATGTCCTTCCGCAGCTTCCTGAGCCTCGCGCCCATTCTCTTCTGAACATGATCACTCCAGCTTAGTGACAACAGTGTCACCATACACTTTAGCATCATTTACCTTGTTGAAGTCTTTGGAATCCCTATCACCTAGATATTTGACATATCTAACATTGCCTCGTGCCAGTGACCTTTGAAAATTTCTCAGAGCATCCTCAGTTTCCATTCCTCCACTGTACCCATCACAGTTTTTAGCACACTCATGATTACTGTTTGTTTTCTTTATTACCATGAAAAATATGGCAATACTTAGATAAACATTCCACATGTATTATTTTACCATTATCTACAGTGGTGGCAGTGACAACGCCATTGAGCGAATGATGACCTCTCCGCTGCGATATCCCATCAATGACCACAAGGAATATCTCTGGATGATTCATTCAAAATCACTGTTTCCTCAATTGCTTGTTTCATTGAGGATTTAGATACTTAAGATAAACAAGGGACCTTCTGTGTTATACCTAATGATGACCAACAGCACACTGATGACATTTAATGTGGGCGTGATGCATGGGACGGTCATTTAAAAAAACGAATTTAAAGTACTTGTAGACATCTAAACCCCAACAAACTATATATATTTGGATTCAGGAAAGAATGGAGAATTTAATGGCGCCAAGATCAGAAAATCGATTTTTTGATCATGCAAAAGTACGTGGTGTCTTGTCTTATCTTATCTTCTCAAATCCAGCCGATTTTCTAGTTTTCAAACTTTGTATCTTATTGTAAATGTCATTGTCATCATATGTATATTTTAATACTTCTTTAGTATTAGTCACCTCCTCTATCCGTACATTATCCTTGTAACCAACGATCTTTGCATACGGCTGACTGAATACTTCTGCCTTTTGAAGATACTCACATACACACTCCCCTTGTTCATTAATTATTCCTGGAATGTCCTTCCTGGAACTTGTTTCTGCCTTAAAGTACCTGCACACACCATTCCATTTTTCAACAAAATTTGTATGACTACATATTATGCTTGCCATCATATTATCCATAACTGACTTCTTTGCTAAATTCAATTTCCTAGTAAGTTCCTTCAATTTCTCCTTACTACCACAGACATTTCTAACCCTACAGTAGTTCTTTCTAAGCTGCACCTCTTTCTTAGTCTCTTTATTTCTCTATTATAATAAGGTGGATCTTTACCATTCCTTACCACCCTTAAAGGTACAAATATATCTTCACATTCCTCAACAATTGCTTTAAGCCCATCCCAGAGTCTGTTTACATTTGTATTCACCATTTTTCCGCCGATCATAGTTACTTTTTAAAAACTTCCTCATGCCTGCTTTATCAGCCATGTGGTACTTTCTAATAGCACCACCCTTACGGCCTTCCTTTCTATCATATTTATTTTTAGTTACAAAAAGAAACAGCTTCATGATCACTAATACAATCTGTTACTGCGGTTCTCTGTAGAGTTCATCTGGTTTTATCAGCACCACGTCCAGGATATTTTTCCTATACAACATAAGAAACTGCCTGACGACATAGGCCTTCTTCCCTATATTTCTGCGGTACATTATGGATATTATTTATCCCTGTCTCAAGACGAACCCACATAGCAGGTTGGAGATCCTGAATTTAAGTGATGGCAGTTCCTTAGATGACGCCGAGTGCAAAGTGGGTAGTGATCACTGAAGCCAAACATTGGTACTGAAACGTTAGTTACATACAGCGAAAATCTATACATTATGTATATTCATTGTACTTTATATTGATTTATACAATTTACTCTAGGGTAGTCAATGTCTTTAAATTTCATGTGCCAAGAATACCTTAACTTTAATACCGTATTCCACCCATCATTTGAGCCTGATTGGGATATTTAACTAATTATATTTGATATTGGATGGGAGATATTCAGTTATATCATCGAAATTATGAAATTATGGGACATTCAGGAGGCCACTGTATATGAACAAAGAATTATTAGAAGCCCAAGCTTCCTTTCTTTTCTAGAAGAAAACGCTATCTCTGTAAGGTAAACAGTGAACACCCGGTCTGTTGCATCAGAATAGAAATTGCGCAGTAGCAGCGGAAAATTCCACTGGATGAGTGAGGCAGTAAATGACGAATATTACTACCTGAAATCCCTTGATCTGAAATGGACTCGTCCATACAAGTGACAGGCGAATCAGGTTTCACCATTCAAATAATTTCAAAATTAGCGGGACGAAATATTTAATCTATCTGCAGTAAAGGCAAATAATTAAGATGGATTTTATAACAGCAGGATATTGGTATTGATCAAGTAATTTTAGGACCAAGCAAACGCATTAATGGTAATGGAAACTATTAATTGCGCACAGAACCCTCAGTTAGCAACAGAGATGGGCAGTTCCCGCGACTATAGAGTTGTTTCGGCAGCGCGGGAGGAGAATTAATCCGACTAACGCTATCAAGATTATATAAAAAAATTACGAACAATTTTTGGATCGCGTTATACCAGTATACTGGCACGCTTTTTATATAATTAATTGAGTAATGCATTTCATCTCTTGAACATTTTTTATTAGGAGACGCACTCCAACGGGAATTTTGTGTGACAAAAGTATGTACCCTTCCGCCGAGAAGTAACTCTACCACTGCAGAACCCGCAATTCGCAACAGTTAGTTCTTAATAAGGGGCGTGATGATAAGACGCGTGTTGAGTATCGCTCCGTAACTCGTAATTATTGACAGTGAACAAAGTGTATTTGACTATGTACACATATAAATTTAACTCATAGAAACAACAAGTGCCAATAACACGGTTTTTCAGCATATCAGGGAGCTAAACAATGGAAAAGCATATTCTATGAATCAATTTACATATTGCCGACACGAGATTTTGAGTGCGAAATAGTTACAAAACAGTTGTAATACGAGTTTGTTATGCTCACTAGTGACGGAACTTTAACATTTTTAACATGCAAGGAGATCACTGCAGTCCTGAGAAAACTTTCCTTGTTCTGTTGTAGTTAGTCAGCTGGCAAGCAGTTATTTGGGGTAATCTCCACTTTCACCAGCGGGTACTCTCAAGGCTAAACGCACCCTCGCATCTTAAACTTTTCTTTTGTCAAGACCGCAGAGAAGGCCGACAACACCAGGTATTTGTGTATGAAACGAAAAGACGTCTAAGACGAAGAATGTTATTAACAGTCTTTCGCGGTTGAGCACGAGATAGGATGTGTACATATTAAATGATTAGTGTTCTGATATCATATACAAGAAGTACAGTGAAAATATCGTGTGAAAGTGTAAATCATCAAATATAATATTTTCTGTCTTAAATAATAAGTAGTGATTAAGCAATATGGATACATCAAGAAAAATGAAGAATAATAATAACGGAAGTAACATGGAGTACTAACTTCTTATAGCAGGATTCTCTGACGGATGGAGTAGTTGATATATGTGAGTATTATTCTCATATTATTATGTAGAGTCTAAAACATATCTTTATTATGATTTAGATGTAGGTACGCGAGTCGTAGATTTAGACACGAGGGCACAGTCAAATTATTCAGGGATATTTTTCTCGTCGTGTTAATATGCTTAGATATAATAATAATTATTGTTATTAATATGGTACTACTTCTGGTTATTTGTGATGATTTTTATGACTGTGGGAAGCACAATTTCAGTTTAATGTGTTGTCGTAAACATATCTATTTTGAGATATTTTTAGGACCGTCATTGGAAGATATCTTTATTATTATTAATTGATTAATTAATTAATAGTGTCATTTTATTTATGTGATCCAGCATAGCGAGTTAAAATTGTGGGAACTCAATTCGATATTGACCAGAAATTATGTGAGTTACTATCATAATCTCAGTAAAGATGATAGTAATCGTTAATTTTTTTTTGTAGTGGAATCTCATTAATCAATTGGGTGATTAATGTAATTATAAAAATTTATAGCCTCGAGTAAGAACTATTTGTCATTGAAATGAAATGTTGAGTGACGATAGCAGTCAGGGATTTGTTGATGTCCATATTTAAGAGAATAGTGTGATATGTGATGTCATTCTCAAAGGGTAATTGAGAGATTGTACATTAGCTGTTGATTGAAAATGTAGAGAAATCAGCGATGCAGCTGATATCAAATGAATGCCGGCATTATGAAGCCGAAGTAACATAGTATTGAGAGGCAGATATGCCGATGAACCAATCGAAGATATTACGTAGTTAAAAGGACCTAATGATGTATTTGTAGGCTAATTGTGACGCAACATTGAATATTGATACGTAAGACTTTATTGAATATTTGGATTGCCATTGGAATATCGTGTTGATACGTGGAACACCCAATTGATTTATTAAGATTGTTAGATTATTGCTTACCTTCAGGAACTCCTTTTTGCGTGACACTACATTTTATTATTATTAATAAAATATTTTTTATTTTTATTTTCGGCATTTATTTTGCTACGGTCCTTAGTGTTGATATGAACCTCATCTCATGAGTTGATATAATGATTTTCATTGTGTATCAGACTCAGTAAGCCACGAGAGTAATTGGTTTAAGGTCGTGGTCAATGGTTATTTCAGTGAGTTAGTATTACCTGGACACTGAAATTAACCAATAATCATTTAAAATAATGCGGTAATCTGATATGATGGCTTTCTTTGAGAAAAGTTGTAGATATTGCTTATAGTGTATATTTGTAAGTAGTTAGTGATAGTTAGTTGTTTCGAATTTTTTTTATCTTGATAGGCTATTACATTTGGCTGTGTCACTTGTTGTAAATAATATAGTACTTTTAGGATCTATTTTTTAAGAGGGAGAGTTATTTCTCTTTGGTTTAATTTACACTAGATTAATTTTAGGGTAGGACTCGCGTACAATATAAGGTAATGTTTTAGATTCTAATGCAACAACAACAAACCCCAGAATTTGACATGTTACTGAACTGAATGGTCTGAACTAGCATTTATGTATTTTAAAATTATATGTTAATGGAATATGAATTACAGTTGGACGGTTCAGTAACTATTTGGCAAAGATATTACTATTATTATTATTATTATTATTATTATTATTATTATTATTATTATTATTATTAATTAAAAAGTATATATATTCTGTAGGCAGTTGATTTTTCTTTATTTTACATAGTGAGACAGTCTCTTTCTTTTGAATTGAAACATGTCATGGCAACTGTCATAAAAATCAAGAGTTTATTAAAGTATGTAAATGACAGAAAATTGTAATCACCAGAGGTGTGATCTATTGGAATGTCAATGTTCTGAATCATAAATTTCATATACACAATGTTAATGAATTATAGTGGACACCAGTGGCTTATTATTATTATTATTATTATTATTATTATTATTATTATTATTATTATTATTATTATTATTATTATTATTATTATTATTATTATTATTATTATTATTCCCATCTCAATGGCAAAATGGTTATCGGTCAAAGTGGTCTCAAATTCAATTCCCAGCCTAATCGGGGATTTGAACCTTAATTAGTTAATTCCTGTGGCTTGGGGATTGGGTATGTATGCATCTACAACATTAGTATTTATCATGGGTAGGCCCCGTCCTCACAGACACACAGGTCGCTTGTAGGGTGTCGATTCGAAAGACCTGCACTAGGCCTCTCCAATGGTCATACGCCATTATTATTATTATTATTATTATTATTATTATTATTATTATTATTATTATTATTATTATTATTATTATTATTATTGTCCATTTATTAATACATTCATACATGGGTAATATCGCAATATTACCATTCAAATGTGTACATTTACACAAATATTTAATGAGTTTAAGTAATAGATTTGGTAATTAGTTATACAAATTTTACAATTTAATTAACAAATTATTTACCACAAGAGGTAATCAGTGATGTGATAACATATTTTATTTGGTAAACAATACTCTTGGATATTGCGACAACATCATTAATTAAGGATTAATTATACTTCTTCATTTTTCTTTAATTATGGTCAATAAATTTTATAAACAAATTTCAAAATCAGTCTGTGTCATGATTTTATTTAGTTTTATCCTTAGTTGAGTTATACCTTATGCATCCCTTAATCGACGACAGGAACTGATCGCGACTGAGATGGATGTCACAGCTTCGGTAAGTATGTGCTTCTCAGGGGCAGCCGCGGCAATAGTGATCTTCAAGTGAACACCGAAGAAGCTCTAGAAGGGTGCAGTATCATTCAGTAAACATACCGGTACCTGGTATGTTCATCACCTGAACATTCAGATGCCACCCCTGTAAAATTTACTTCAGGTGGCTAGTAGGTTTGAATAGCGGGTCCTGGTGCAGGGGCTAATGCGCAAGATGGTGGCCGCGCGCAACTATCTCTGATTTCTTTAGACAATAGGATGACGTCACCCGTTTCGTTGGCCTTCACCGACGCTATATTTTCTCATAACTGTACGAGTTAGAATAAGCCTCATCCTCCTAACCGACTGCCCTTCCCACCTCAGTCCTTGGCGGAGTGGTCCAATAACTGTTTCATTTTATTTCTCTGTAACTGGGAAGGTGGTGGAATATTGCTGTAAGGGAAGACCAAAAGGGCAGTCTGCCGGGTTGAGTGGCTCAGACGGTTGAGGCGCTGGCCTTCTGACCCCAACCAAGCAGGTTCGATCCTTGTTCAGCCCGTGATATTTGAAGGTGCTCAAATACGACATCCTCGTGTCGGTAGATTTGCAGGTACGTAAAAGAACTCCTGCGGGACTAAATTCCGGCACCTCGGCGTCTCCGAAAACCGTAAAAGTATTTAGTGGGACGTAAAAATCCAACAATATTTTTATTAAAAGGGCAGTCTTAGGACCGTTCCCCTACCTGAGTATGACATTATTCTAGATGTTTAACCTTCTCTGGATGTGGATATGGGGCTTCTACTAGGTGGTAGCTTTTAACTCTTCCGACTCGAGAACAATCTTCTGCTGCAATAACAAGCAGTTTTCCATACACAGAAGATGTTGCCCACCGACGTAGAGACAGCGTATTTGAGGACTAGGCACTTCTCTTGAGTAGAGTGTGCCATGGTGAGGTATGCTGCTCTGCATGAATTTTTGGAAGTGTAACTCAACGGAAAGTTCTCATTAGTTAGTATCAGGAGAGGAGATCTAGTTAAGAGAATAATTGCAGGCTCTGCAAGGCCACTTTGAAACGAGATACCAGCTGCACACACATACACGCGCACGCACGCACGCACATACATACATACATACATACATACATACATACATATACACACACACACACACACCTGTCTTAACAAACTGCTGACGTACAGCTTCGCGAGTCTGGACGTGACAGAAGAGCGGACATACATTATTTCCGCACCGCCAGGATTCTCAATTACTAAATTTAAAGTAAGATATACACAGCTTACCTAGGACGGGACTCGGACCCCAGGCTATTTTATTTCTGCAGTGCAGTAATAATTTGATGTGGAGGTGGAGGGGGAGGTGGGGGTGGATAAGACAGGGAACTTAGCGTGGAGTCAGGGTCTCAAGCCTGATGTTACACCGGTACATAGCAGTTTGCACGCCGGGTCTTGGTCAAATATTTAAACCTTCACTGCTTACTTCCTCAGGCACAATTTTTGAGGAATAAATTTTACTTTAATCACTGTCAAGTAAAAGTCTGTTTCAATATTTGTTTCTCTTATACCTTCACCTTCATTATTATTTTTTTAAATTTTCATATATAAATTTCAACATGATCTATTTGAAATTTCCTTAATGTAGGGTTTGGTGTTCTTCAAGTTTCTGGTTCCGTTTAGCAATCTTCATAAAAGTGTGTGGACATAAATCTTAAATTAAATGATTGAAATAAACGAATCAGTATTTCTCCATTTCTGGTTTGTTCTCCAGTGAGCAGAATATTCTATAACGACTTTACGTATCGCTTTTCTTTCTCAATTTGTGCGTTAAACTCTCCTAAAAGTGTTCTCATGTTTCTTTCGGGTAGTTTGGAAATTTCATTTTTTATGTTTACCAAAGTTCTTCCACATTTTCTTATTCTTATTCTAATTCTTATTCATATTCTTATTCTTATCTTTACTATTATTATTATTATTATTATTATTATTATTATTATTATTATTATTATTATTATTATTATTATTATTATTATTATTAACGTAATACTAATGTGGTATGATCACATTATAATGCCTGCCATTATATTCGGGCTTACAATAAATGTTCTTTGAAGGTTGCAGTTGAGGTGAAGTCGAAAATATTAATTTTTTTTTCTACTAATAATCACTCGGTGCTTGTCTGATATCAATTTTACGACTGATATATTAGTTCCTTAAGGTGAGATATTTTGATTTCTAGTTTCTTAAGTGATACGATATTTAATTTTTTAGTCATAGTTCAATTACTGTGTAGGCAATGTTATGAAATAAGCAGAAAAGGGACTTATTGCGATCTAGTTCCTGATTTTTTAAATCAAAAATTCTTACTGAACGCAGATGGTCAGATGGAATCGTATGAAAACTAGCACGTGGCAGTTATGTTTTGAAGCATAAAAACATTTGTTTTTAAATTCTCACGAGATCGCTGTTTGGACAATAAATTCCGCTGTGAATTTTTGCAGTGAATGTAGTTTATTACTTATACTATAACTGACGCACAACCAAACGAGCTGACAAATACACATACACTCGCGCGCAGTTGTACAGGGAGTGACATATGAAGGTGGAATGGTGTGAATGTTCTCACTATTGCAAGTGTGATAAGCAGGATATCAGAAAGGAACGTTGATTAGTTTTCCTATTGAAAATCAATTTCCTTCTCTCAAAGAGAACTAAAGAGTTTATAGAAACCAAAGCAATGTCTGAAAATATCAGAATAATCAAACTCGGACAAGACGACGGGATTGCTCTACACTCATGCATGAGTGGATGCCATCCTCCTTATTTAATCAGATAATGCTCTAGACTGAACAGGCGCTCAGACACTACAGTACCTCGGAACTGAACGTTTACCACGCATGAGGTTCATGTCGATTATTCATCGCCTATAAAACATCTGAAATTTCCACTGTTAACAATTAGATCAATTGAAACTTTACTATCAGAAATATAATCGAATATCTGGGTATTCAGCAATTTTGACGTTGTATTAACACCAAGACTTTAGGAATGTTGTTTTTACTGGATTCATCCTACCCTAACCTAACATTGTACAGGTGATTTACAACGATGAATTTCTATAAGAACAAGAAAAAAATCACACTCCACCTGATATAGCCAACAATATGCAAAATTCATTAAAAACACCCGTAAAATTTCATGCAAAACACCTGATGGCCTTTAGAGAAAAACGTATAAAATACACTGCTGTACTATTATCAAACAATGAGGCTCCGCATATTTCTCTACCGTATACTACATTTTAGTAGATAACTGCATTGATTATTATTGTAGCTCATTTATCGCGTGGGGATAACGTGCAAACGAAATTCTACTGGCTGAAAAAGACGACCATTATGCCTCAGTGTCTATCAGAAATTTATTCTTACTGAGATCCCCGTTGCCCCGTGGTGTAGGGGTAGTGTGCCTGCCCCTTACCCGCAGGCTCCGGTTTCGATTCCCGGCCAGGTCAAGGATGTTTATCTGGACCTGAGGGCTGGTGAGAGGTCCACTCAGCCTACGTGATTAGAATTTAGGAGCTATCTGACGATGAGATGTCGGCCCCGGTCTAGAAAGCCAAGAATAACGGCCGAGAGGATTCGTCGCACTGACCACACGATACCTCGTAATCTGCATGCATTCGATCTGAGCGGCGGTTCCTTGGTAGGCCAAGGCCATACAAAGGCTGTAGTGCCATGGGATTTGGGGGGAGATGTCCATTGACAATAGCTCACTATCATTATCATGGACAGCTGATATGAAATAATAAAATCTACTGTTATTCACTAACACACATTACTCGTTACGATCCTCCAAATATAATATCTAATTGGCAAATTGCATTTCATTGCCGATTAATTAACAAACTGCCTACGATAGTTTAATACTTTACTCATGATTCACTACAAACAACATAGTACTAAAATCATATGTTTAATTCTTGCATTAATTTTCTATTTCAACGCAATTGGGTCTCATATACGGCCCATTGCTCCTTCCTCCTAAATGAGCACATATTAATTTTAGCCAAATAAATCACTTTCAAATGTGAGCGGTGTTAGAGCACGGTGTGGCAATCATCATTACTTATTCGCTTCGGTTCAAATGCAGAGCATTCTTTAATAGGACATCGACAGAACCTTTTTCAATCATGTCTACATTTTGCCCCATTAAAATCCACATAACGCTCAGAAACCTTCGTCTCTCTACTTCTTTATCTCACGGAGATACTGCACTCAACTCCGAGGCTACCACATAGAAAAAGGTCACCCTCCCAGATGGGGACACATCTCGTTACCTCGAGTGGACTATCACAACTCAATTACCTGGGGGACATATACAATTTATCTAGCGCTCCTTTCCCCATTATTTAGACCGTTCATCCACACACTAATTTTTCTAGCGCACACCGTATGCAAATTGGGTATCACACTTCCGTATTCCCTTTGGATCATGGATATTTTCTTCATTTCACTCAGATTCCAATTGTCTTACACGTATTAATAACGCACAAATTACTTTTACTTTAGTATTGTGTTCTATGTATCTTTAGCTCGGCGAAATTCATTATTATTACTTGGTCACTGCGACATTCGTCATTATTTTTATTATCAATTGATACTCCTTTTTCGTTATTACTATTTATATTATTATTACCAAACTAATCAACGCTGTATTCCGGGCATGACTAATCAACACGACGCAACTACAAACTGACCTTAAGTAATGCAAGACTTCATGCAATTTATTACTGCTCATAACTGCTGTTAAATAATCTCAAATGTCATCTAGGACTTGCAAAACAAATACAAGTTACATCAAATAAACGTGAAATCTGCTGATTTTATAGATTTTGGCAATTCTCTCTCAACAAAACATGCTTATTATTATTATTATTATTATTATTATTATTATTATTATTATTATTATTATTATTATTATTATTATTATTATTATTATTATTATTATTATTATTATCGGAGAACTCCTAGGTAGAATTTTCATTAAGTTACAGAAGGACGTAGAAACAACATTCTAAAGTATACACTTACATCACGATGATATAGGCTCCATCAGCTGCCCTCCATTTAACCGCTCGGCGCCCAAATATTATGGGTTTAATCCATATTACCGGTGGTGGGATACATGATGAAAGGATGAGTATATCCTTTGAGATGAATCTTAAATGACACTAGTACACTCGTAATGAATAATTTTGTAAATAGCACAACTATACTCTGATAAACACTTGATTAAATAACTTTTGATTATCACTACCAAAAAGAACAATTTTTACACCAGGCAAATCCTGGGGTTGCAACTTAATTAAGGCCAAGGCCTCCACCTTCCCAATGCGAACCCTTTCACATCCTTGTACAGCTGAAATCCTTCGATGTGTTAGTGCGACGTTGAACTACTAGGAAAGTATACGTTTTTAAAGGAAAACTGAATTATTGGTATTGCATCCCACTAATTCGTTTTAGGTTTTCGGAGACGCCTAGATGCAAGATATTTTTTCCTCACGAGTTCTCTTAAGTGTTTGGCATATCTGTGAAACTAGAAATACCTTTAGAGGGATTCGGGATGCAACTCAGCACCTTGCGATAAAGAGAGCGCTCCATCATCCGAGCCACCCAGTCCAACAAAAAAGAACTCAATGTACATAAATTAAGATGTATTAACCACTTGATGTGATACATACACTTAAATGATTAATTGAGAATATGTAGAATGTGTAACATTTGAGTATATCAACAAAGAAATCGAAACTTCACCTCATAGGTAGTTAAATATCGTTAGACTTATACTTCTTTCCTTCAGTTGTCTTTACGAATATTTCAGTGCTTTTAATTTTATTTAGAATTGTTTCACTGAGCTGTTAACTAACCCCAACCAACACACGTCAGAATGCAGGATGTCTCCCACTTCATTGCGGTGAGGTGACAAATGACGGCCGGACAACCACTAAGTACACTTCCAACTGACCGGATGAATGGTAGCATTGATTGATCCTATTTCAATTAACAATGATTCATTGTGAAAGAATATCGTCACGCTTTATGTAGAGTGTCCCTTTACATTAAAGTAATTCATTTTTGATTACGGTTCATATAAAAACGAAGGATTACATTTGTCCTATATCTTGGAGAATTAAAGGTCTTTCGGGGCCTCCGGGGACGATGTTTAAAGGGTAATTAGCTTATGAAAAGACATGTTTCCACCAAAGATCATGCTCAATTGGAAAGCCAGCGTTTCTAGCTAAAGCCCGACAACGTAATATCCTTTGCAGCAGACTTTTTTGTAGAGCTAGCATGTCTATATCATCCCACTCCTCCAAACAGGCTTTCCAGAGGCCATTGATGGTGCGTGGATGTCTATTTCGTAAGACCCTTTTTAGGAATCCAAAGGCAGAGAAGTCCACAAGGGTGACCCATCGGGTGCCTTCACCCGAATGTCAGTGAAAGGAATTGCACGGATTCCAGTTACATCCCCATGCTCTCCAAGAACAGACGAGTCTAACGGGAGCTGTGGATGAATGATTAAGCTTGGTGTACCCATACCAGACTTATCGCCGTCACATACAGTGCTGGGATATCCGTGTTATAAATTGGCGTTAAAACCTTTTTCTGATAATATTTAGAGTTCACCTTCACCGACACGGTGAATGGTTAACTTGTCATTGTAGCAGCATCCAGCGATGATCGTTAAACCCCTGAGAAAATGTCCTGGTATTCTTCATACAATGTTAGACACATTTCTTTGTCTCTGGGGCGGTAGTAAATCGAGCGGGGTTTGTTACAGTCACTAAGTTCGTCTAATGTGACCACATTTTTCCATCTTTCCCGTGCCAGATAGCCTTCAGCTTTCTTGCGGTAGCGGGACATTCCGAAATGTGACGAGGCAACAGCTTGTGAACTCGGCGCATATGTCGCTTTTGTAATTGATGGACCTTATTGATTATAGTGTAAACTGTTGAAAAAGACATCCCCAACTTTGGTGCGATAGTCCTTCGGAGAGCAGGGTTACCACCTGAGACAAGGGTCTTAACTTTTCTCACCACTTCGGGTGTACGGCTGGTGGCTGGTCGTGGATTTGCCTGTATTTTCCTCTCTGGAATTAAGCCCAGTCGGCCTTTGCCTCTCTTATTCAATACAGCAATAATCACGCTTCTTGCACATTCCTTGGTGTGCAGAATACCTGTATTTATCATCAGAAAGGGCGGTTATGTAGCCCTACCGTTAAGGGTCAATCCGCTTTGGCATCGCTGCAGTTAATGTCACGAAACTCTACACACACGTTATCAGTGGTGACGTGAATTGTCACTCCCCATTTTGACGTACTCAGGTTAATATCAGCGTCGCCAAACTCGTTACCAGAGATCCCGAACGATATTCTATACTTACTTCGGAGTTGGATACGAAGGATTTGTTTTGTAACATGCACGCCAAGTAGCCTCCGTGGCTCAGATGTCAGCGCTCCGGCCTCTCACCGCTGGGTTCCGTGGTTCAAATCCCGGTCATTCCATGTGAGACTTGTGCTGGACAAACCGGAGGCAGGGCAGGTTTTTCTCCTGGTACTCCGGTTTCCCTATCATCATTTCACTCCAGCAACACTCTCCAGTATAATTTCATTTCATCTGCCATTCACTAAACATTGCCCCAGAGGAGTGCGACAGGCTTCGGCAGCCGGCTCAATTCCCGTCCTCGCCGCTAGATGGGGGCTTCATTCTTTCCATCCCTGACCCGGTCGAATGACTGGAAACAAGCCATGGATTTTCAACATGCATGCCAGAAGATTTTAAGCATGAGTAATAAGTTTGGATACATTTTCGCTCAGGTAAGTAACAAGCCACAAATCAAATAATTATTATATATCTCTGACTGAACATTAGTATGTATTATTTGGTGTTTCATATAACTCTTCGATACTAAATACCTTTCGTTAAACTCATTGGGTCGATGACCTAGATGTCAGGCCCTTGTAACAGGCATCATCAAATTTGAACTAATTATACTGCGTAAATTACTGGGCAGACTACTAGTGATATCTCACTGCATACAAAACTCAGCCTCACAGCACTTTAATTCCATGCTGAGGAATTCGTTGCAAATTTCTATATTGCAATATCAACCTACCACATTTTCAGTCCCAGTTTAGTTGTGCAATCTATTTCCTATAGCTTTCTCTCTTCTGTAATCTTCGAAAGCGTTAAGTCATGTTCTGCTGGAAACCAATGGTTCTAAGTTAAGAATAAAGAAATATTTTAATAAATAATGTAATATGTTCTGGGCGTCTCTGACTACTTTTATGGTTTTCAGAGGGGCCAAGCTGCAGGAAAAGTTTGATCCACAGGAGTGCTTTTACATACTGGTATCTCTACCGAAACAAGTCTGGTTGAAGCACCTCAAATTCTACCGGACTCTCCCAGCAACATGGGCTCAGAGAGTCAGTGTTATAACACTTAAGTATTCAGTCCACCCAGGAGAGACGTATTCACCAGCCTGAAGAAACCCAGCAGCAAACGACAGAGCAGATACTTTGTATACAAGCCCGTTGCAGATCTCATAGCCACAACACAGATCCCCGCTCGAGAAGGTAGGTGTTTTGTAAAATAAACAGTCTTCACACGTAAGATTCAACGTCATCTGCTGCTTGTAATGGTCATCTCCTTAGTAACATTTGACTATGCACCAAGCGGTCTGCGGCTAACATTAAATGTAGGACCAAGTACATGGACGAACGTATTTTCTGTTCATTCACTTACTGCATGCTCCCTTACACCTTTGTATATCCTTCAGTGACAATCCGAATCCACGGCAAATCCAGCAACATCGAAGTAGCTTAAACCGCGTCACCAGGATAATCCTTAAAATGGGGATCGGTATAAGGGGAAAATTATAATCCCAAATTTTGCTTAGTTTAAAGTGAAATGAAAAATGTTACCAACGTTTGAATCACTCAGTTTTTCTTTTTTCAGTCACAATAAAACTTTTACTGGTGAGTCTTAGGGTATACAATGCATATAGAGTGAACACATGTCCTGCTTTTCGCAGGATACTCCTTTTTTAACGCCCTATCATGCGGTCCGCGAAGAGGCTCCAAAATGTTATCAATAAAAAGTATCCTGCGAAAATACTGAGAAATAGTTTTTGGTATTATAAATCGTTTTATCTCTTTTGCAGAATGTGGCATCTGCAATTATTTATGATTTAAAGGAAACGAGAAATAATGCACATTTAATTGACAGCCAAAAATATAAACACGCCCGATTTTGTTAAGAATTTCATAAGAAAGCCTCTTAGTCAGAAAGTGCTAAAATTACAATGCGCAGTACTGCAGCAGAGTACTGAAAGGTACTTGACGCTTTTTATTTATACATTATTTACTAACACGCGACTTGTGTTCCCATAAGTGTGTGTATCTATTAATTTAATTCGAATATGATAAATTATGTATTCGCTCCTAATAAAATCATACGGATGAACGGGCCTAAATAGTGCCATCTAGCCCTGCATTCTCAAACAACGCCGAGCGCTTCTTAGATTAGCTCTTTCACGTCTTTGAGTATAACGTAGGCAAGTGTACTGGTGGTTATCCAGATGATCAGGTAGTGTGGTTTAAGCTAGCAGTGGTAATCATTGTGAACGTTAAAGGTAAATGCCGAATTGCAGTTTCTCTACCGGTGTATAGTACGAGATAAATCGAAAAACGACGTTCGTTGCACCGAATATTCAGCGTTCGTTTAATAACAAACGTCGGGAAAAGAGTGATTGTACGACATTTGAAGCACAAAATCCCTCACAACTCTGCTGCATGCAGGTCATTTCTTTCTAGGAACTGAACTGGCGTTAGGTAAACTGAAATTGAAGGCAGTTTTGCATTCCGTGCTGTTAAACGTAACCAAACACTTCTCTTAACAGACCGCACATCTAATCTGATTCAGAAGGGCTCGAACCGAATTATTCGTGTGCTAAGACAAAGTGTGAAGTTGTTGTCACTAATTTGATTAGTCCATTCGCCGTATCTGAAGTGAAATATGACTTTGAAAAATGTGAACTATGTCTTGGTGTACACAGACTCCTCAAATCATAATCCACCAAACTTTTTCTCGTTTTTTATCACTATTTTATTTACAACAAGGGGGTACAGGTAAAATTTTTAGATTTTGTAGAACAGGTAGGGGAAACTACTGCCATTATTTTCTCATTTGTCCTGAAAACGCTAAAGATGTTTCACCTTAAAAGTTAAGTAATTGGAGTTTGTGCAGACAACAGTATCTTCGGTGGCTCATCTCGGAAAGGTACTAAAAATGTTTATTCCATCGTGCAGAAGTTTCTTGAGAAATCGATTGTTGATGTTGGTTGCAGTGCTCACTTCGTCAACAATGCTATACAAACTTTTGTGGACTTTCTTCTAGTTTGAGTTGAAAGTGTAGTGCAGAAACGCTACTCATATTTTCACATTTAAACTGTACGTGAGGCCTCCTTAAGTGGGTTTTTTATTGTGTCGAGACTGCGTAATCCAAAATTGTTGGTTTCAGTAGAATTAGGTGGCTTTCCATATTACCTTCCATTGGACGAGTACTAAAGTTGTATCCAGCCCTGAAATCATATTTTGAATCACAAAGTACATGACCAACTATAATCAGACAGTTCTTTGATGATCTTAGTCGGTGGTGTGGTTGAAGTTTGTGCATACTCAAGCAGCAATTTAAAAAGGATGGCTTAGTTAATGTTTCAAATTTCAAGAAAAATGTTGAAACATTTTACTCTATTTGCTTGGAATACATACACCAATGGGCTTTTCATTTTTCTAACTCAATGTGTTAATTTCGGCAGATCTTATTTCCGTGTTTGAATGGAGTGATGTACAGATTTAATAAGATTGTACACTTAAGTAGATAGGACAAACATATGTGTGACAGTGCTTTTTAATGAGATGGTCAATGTCAGGGAATTTTTCACGGTTACTAAAGTAAGGAAATGGAATTCGGCTCGTACACCAACTCATTTGAGGTGAGTAGAAATATTTACTAATTTTGAAGATAAGTATATTTACTTCAGAAATATATGTGACATGATAGAATAGGTGTTCATCTTGCTTTCTACAAATCCTCCTACAGAATGGGTATTTCGATTAATTATCAATCTTTGGACAGACAAAAAGTCCAAGCTAAAGCCTGAAAATGTAAAACACATGTTAATGACAAGGTGTAACTTGTATTATAACTGTGTAGATTTTTATAGTTGTTGAAGGAAATTCATTCAAATTAAAAGTTTGAGAGCCTATCACAGTGACGTCACATTGAAACGTGTAAATGTAACACTATATGTTGTAATATAAAGAAATATAATAATAGGTTAGTAGGTTAAACATTTGGTAATTTTTGTTATTGAAACACATTACCTCCTTTTTATAGTATCTAGAAATCAGAGTGTTTATAAGTTTTATCATGCTCTAGTGTGTAACAACCTACGATTTGCTGTAAGTTTTCGACGCTTGGTATCGGATAAAGGGAACGAGAAAAATCGGCCAGCAAGTTCGCGACTAGACAATATTTACGATCAGGTCCTGCTTTTTGTCTCTGAATATCTGGTCACCCTAAGTGCACTACGTGTTCTGGTATGGGTTGTAACAAATTTGCTTATTTCATTGGCCTGGCTCAGTCTCGTCCTTGGCTTCGACGATATGAAAGTGACTTATGCAAACAGTCCCAGTTATGAATGGTAGGTAAACCTCACTCATAGGGAAGGTTGAGCCGTAAATTTCAGTGGGCTTGGCAGACTGATGTATAATATCAACTTCCAGCTAAATGAGGAAAACAAAGGGAAACTGCCTCACACTCCATTTCCCTTGTACGCCTCTTCAATGAATTCTAGGCCATCTATGACAGCTGATGGAGGAGCTATTGAGGATTCAACCCGCCTTCGGACTGATTACTCAACATGTATTGAAACAAAATTTAATGGAAAGAACATAAGGTGGTCGGAACTTAGGATGACAATATACAGTACAATATGTTATATTTTAGAACTTGCTTTACGTCTCATCGAGAAAGATAGGTCTTATAACAACGATAGGATAGGAAAGGCCTAGGAATGGAAAGGAAGCGGCATTTGCCTGATGCGAAAATGGGGAACCACGGGAAAACATCATCAGGGATGCCGACAGTGAAATCCGAACCCGCTATTTACCGAATGCAAGCTGACAGCTACGTGGACGTGAGGTTACGGGTGCCCATCTGTGAGCATGTATTCGGAAGATAGAGGTTTCCAACCCCACTGTCAGCCCTGTAGATGGCTTTCCGTTGTTTCCCATTTTTACACCAGGAAAATGCAGGGGCTATACTTTATTTTAGTCACAGCCGCGTTATTCCAACTCCTAGCCCTTTCCTATCCCATCGTCCCCATAAGAATTTTCTGTGTCTGTGCGACGTAAAGCCAATGGTAAAGAAAAAGAATATCGCTCCAGCAGTGAGCCACAACGTTGAGAATTACTGTTGAACTTGGGCTACATTTAACTCAAAGTGTTGCAGTACCGGTATTCTGTTAAATTCATTGTCCGGCCTGCTTCCATTTATGCTAACATATTTATTTTGCACACACCTCCATATAACTTATGTATTTCTACATTATACTACACGATGTTTTAGTGCATCAACCTTTTCACATTCCTGACATCTATCCTGGGAAATGTCCATGACGCTTCAACTTTTCGGCCGTGGGAATAATCTGATTGATGTACATACAGACTCTTGTACGCCACCCATTGCAAAGCCAATTACTTTAAAAGTCCTTCCTAATTGCTGCCAGTCCATCGTACGATATTTCTGTTGCATTACATGGGATGAACCAGCGGTCTTGAAGAAAAATGTTTTAAATCTTCTGAGTGGTGTTCGAAGCAGGGAATCTTACACTGTTTTCTGTCATGCGACTTATTATTGGAATCTCCTTCTTGAAAAATACTTTAATTCCCTGACTGTATCGTGTGGGGGGGACTGTATATACGGTACACATTATCAAAGGGGTCACCAAAATCTACTTTATCATTCGTAATTTTAAACAGAAAAGCTGCACATTTGCATTCCACAGCGACTAGATTTAAACCACTTAGACATTCTGGAATGTTTAATTGATTACATCGAATTATCTAACGATAGCCTGACTACATAGTGAAACCTATTGCCTCTTCTATTGGTTAACACATCACATGTGACGCGGGAAGGACTTGTATAGCTTATCAGGAGTGTCATAGTTATAAGGGTAGTTACCGAAATGTAGCTGACTGGTTGTTAGATAGCGTTCAACCAGTTACACTTTTAGACGAAAAGTATATTTGATTTGAATTACAATGTAACCAATAAAGCGCACTTCTACAATACAGTACTATATGAGCTGCATTCTCGAGAACAAGCTGGCGAACAGGTTTTTACCGATATCAGTGCCAGAATTTTTGTCCCACAGGGGTTCCTTGACATGCAAGTAAATCTCCAGACACGAGGCTGACGTATTTGAGCACCGGAATAAGCCATGATCGAACCTGCTAAGTTGGGCTCAGAAGGCCAGCGCTCTACCGTCTGAGCCACTCATCCCGGCTTCAGGAATCCTTAGCGGGAAGACTAAACCTAATACAAAACGTCTGGTACATACACATATTTCTCTCTCACGCTAGGCTATATCGCTCAAGTGGTTTGTAGTTTTGAAATGAATTTTTCTTAATTCCACCCTTCTCTTTAGCAATGTGGTATAACGACGACTTTTCGTCTACGTGTGCGTGTCTCTACATGTATATCTTGTTCCTGCACCTGACAAATTATGAGCCTAATTTCTGTTCATTTATGCTGTACGTCATGTCCATGCTGTTGCGCACAACTGTAGTCATGTAAGGCTTGTTCGTAGAATTGCCGAGTGTGTTTTTAGTTCCAGAGATTTATGAAAAGACACATTTCGGAAGAAACGCAATGCGCCAGGTTTAGCCGCATAAATCCACCAGAGTTGAGGAGTTGTGAGCAATAATTCCGTTTCTTGTCGACTATTCGTTCCCATATCGTGCAAAATTCTTCAGTAGCATCTGGAGTCTTTACAAGTTTATTTTTCAACTTTCAATATCCTCTTCCTACCACTGGAACATGCGTGTCAACACGTAATTGAAAGAGTACTGTATGATGGTCAGAGAAAGGGACTGGGATGACGGATATTCTGTGTGTAATTGTGGACATTGAATAAGTGAGGAAAACTATGTCAAGTCTGGATGTTGAATTGTGGCGGGAAAATGTGAATTCAATGTAATTCCCGTGTTTCATTTTCCAAGCGTCTCTTAAACGGAGCTGCTGGACTAGTTCAGAGAGCGCTACTGAGTTGTTAATGTTGGATCCGGTTTGATCTTTCGGGTGGAGGACGCAGTTGAAATAACCTGCAAGTACAATATTCGTTCCTCGTGTGATGTTAATGTTGAGGTCTTCTGGAGAAAACTTCTCTCGTTCTAATCTCTTTTGGACTCCTGATTGACTGTATATATTAATGAGTCCACTGAGCGGAGAGCACTCTACCGTTTGCATGTGCAACGAAGTCGTGAATGTCAATACCAGGTCTATATAAAATAGCTGTTCCTCGAGAATCATCTCCTAAATTAACACAGTATTCGTATGGGCACGGCGGGGTCAGTCAATGCGCAGGTGATCCGGGACATTGCATATACCACAGACGTTTCCTTGTCTCTCATATGTAACTTGTCCCCTGTACCCCTTTATGACTACGAAGGATGGAAACTGCTGCCTTAACTGGATTTTTATTTGTCGAATACCATTGGGAACTGGAAGACGGTAGAACTGAGACCATGATTCATCACAGGTAGGAACACACTTCTTGGAAAAATAAAATATCAATGTCATTGTCTCTAAGATAGTTCTTGATGAGTGACCCCTTCGTTACGCTCAAAATGCCATTGATGTTTGCCGTAGCAAAAGTACGCAAAATCATCTGTGGAAAGTAGGCGTCACATGTGCTCTGTGCATGAGTGACGTCAAGATGAAATGGTAAATCAGTCGTGGTGCTGTGCTGGTACTTAAACACAATGGTCAGGAGGCTGAAAAGCGTGAACTAATGGCAGGTCCAAAACATACTGAGACCTTGATGAATTAAAAGGGAATTATTCTCAAAATTGGCCGCTATTAACTGTATCCAGTTCTTCAAGTACCGGTCCTCTCTTTACGCTGCCATCCTTGCATGTCCTTGGTCGTATGACTTTTGGTGGAACTAGTTTTATTTCGATTTGCCTTATGTAAGCGCGGGTCTTTAGGACTAACTTAGTTGTGGATGTTATAGAGCTCTCGGAATCTTCTTATAGATCTGCTGGTGTATCGACCGTGCGGGTGTTAACTTCCTCCGCCAATTTAATTTTTAATGTGCGACGTGCTCTTTACTTAACTGGGTAGTATTTTCCGTATTCAAAGGATCTTCTTGTATTATGCAATGATCAGCTTTCATTTGTGTATCTGGATGCTCTGTTACTTCCATGCGTTGGTCCGTAGTTTGTTGTGGTACGTGGCTTGAAGCGGGCTCTGTTGTGGTGAGCGTGTGTATTTAATCTGTTGGCACATTAACAGGACTAGCTATTCCGCTCTGAGGTGCGAGTTGTTCCCCAGCAAGTACGGTGTTTACTACAGGCTGCGGTTGTGATTTCAGTGTGACGAGACCATCTGTGTTAGAGTCCGATTCGTTGGCTGAACGGTCAGCGTACTGGCCTTCGATTCAGAGGGTCCCAGGTTCGATTCCCAGCCGGGTCGGGGATTTTAACCGTAATTGGCTAATTCCAATGACACGGGGGCTGGGTGTGTGTGTTGTCTTCGTCCTTATTTCATCCCCATAAAGACGCGCAGGTCGCCTACGGGAGTCAAATAGAAAGACCTGTACATGGCGAGCCGAACCCGTACTGGGATATCCCGGCACCAAAAGCCGTACGACATTTCATTTTTCATCTGTGTTAGACTTGTTTACGAATGGATTGGAGAATGGTTGCTGTTGTTGAGGGTACATAGGGGCGGAATAGTGTGACAAGTAATGTTGGCTGTCTCAAAACATCGCCTCACGGCGGGGGCAGTCAATGCGCAGGTGATCCGGGACATTGCATATACCACAGACTTTTCCTTGTCCCTCATACGTAACTTGTCCCCTGTACCGCTCCATGGCTACGAAGGATGGAATCTGCTGCTTTAACTGGATTTTTATTTGCCGAATACCATTGGGAACTGGAAGACGGTAGAACTGAGACCATGATTCATCATTTAACATGACTGCAATACGTAAAATAATTACTGTTTTTTTTTTTCATTGATAAATTCGGGGGGAATATCAAAGAGACGAACTATAGTCGCCTCAATTCCATCATCATCATCATCATCATCTGTTTACCCTCCAGGTTCGGGTTTTCCCGCGGACTTGGCGAGGGATCCCACCTCTACCGCCTCAAGGGCAGTGTCCTGGAGCTTCAGACTCTTGGTCGGGGGATACAACTGGGGAGTATGACCAGTACCTCGCCCAGGCGGCCTCACCTGCTATGCTGAACAGGGGCCTTGTGGAGGGATGGGAAGATTGGAAGGGATAGGCAAGGAAGAGGGAAGGAAGCGGCCGTGGCCTTAAGTTAGGTACCATCCCGGCATTCGCCTGGAGGAGAAGTGGGAAACCACGGAAAACCACTTCCAGGATGGCTGAGGTGGGAATCGAACCCACCTCTACTCAGTTGACCTCCCGAGGCTGAGTGGACCCCGTTCCAGCCCTCGTGCCACTTTTCAAATTTCGTGGCAGAGCCGGGAATCGAACCCGGGCCTCCGGGGGTGGCAGCTAATCACGCTAACCACTACACCACAGAGGCGGCGTCGCCTCAATTCCAGCTGCTTCAATAATTACTGGTATCGTCCCCCCACTAAAAAGTTTGAATGTGCAACCTGTTTCAAATTTATGTAACATTCTCTCCATAATAGTTGATATTTACTGCACTAGCCTGGGCTGGTAGCTGGTCGATGTTTACTTGTAGTGTTTCAAAAACCCAGGCGTGTATTTCCGATGCTGTTGGCTTTGCATAACATCGCCGGAAACTGCATTTCAATGTGTTTTTTTCCGAATGCTTTGCATGATCACTTTTAAAATTAACAGTTAACTAAATCAAAACATTAATACTTCAGAGAATACTAGCAAGACTTGGTGGTAAAGTGTCCACTGTTCACTGTTGGGTTCTTGCTTAATGTAAACAACAATGAAACGTCTAACTTGCTCCGCTCTCTCCGGACAACTGGTTGGCCGTGCGGTTAGAGGCGCGAAGCTGTGAGATTGCATCCGGGAGGGAGTGGGTTCGAACCCCACTGTTGGCAGTGCTGAAGGTCTTCCGTGGTTTCCCATTTTCACACCCGGCAAATGCTGGGGCTGTACCTTAATTAAGGCCACGGTCACTTCCTTCCCACTCCTAGGTCTTTCCTAATCCCATCTTCGCCATAAGACCGATCTGCATCAGTGCGACGCAAAGCAAGGTGTAAAAAAAAATAAAATAAAAAAATCATTTAATGCTCAACAGTAGGAGGTTTTGTGAAAGGGACGTAGTTTCTATCTTAAAAGATGGAGGAGGAATATTGTTTTTGTGTGTTCGTAAGTTTAAATATGCCAGTACATGTTTTGTTTTTGAGCCATTAGAGTTAATTAACACATTATTAGGTCTTTCCAATATGCGTGGCTGGATATTGACGTTTTTCGAATTGAAATTGTCCATTGCAATGTATAGTCCAGATAATGTAAAGAACCAAAGCATAGTACAGTATGTTCCTGGCATTTAATAATGTATCAGACTTAATTTCAACACTTACAAAAATGTTAAATTTCCGTCTCCGTGGTCCAGTGGTTAGTGTGATGAACTGCCATTCCCGGCTCTGGCACGAAATTTGAAAAGTTTTACGAGGGCTGGAACAGGGCACACTCAGCCTCGGGATGTCAACCAAGTAGAGAATGGTTCTATTCCCACCTCAGCCATCTTCGAAGTGGTTTTTCCGTGGTTTCTCACCTCTCCTCCAGGCAAATGCCGGGATGGTACCCAACTCAAGGCCACGGCCGCTTCCTTCCCTCATCCTCGTCTTTCGCTTTCAATCTTCCCATTCCCCCACAAGTCCCTTGTTCAGCATAGCAGGTGAGGCCACCTGGGCGAGGTACTGGTCCTCCTCACCAGTTGTATACCCCACCCAATATCTCATGCTTCAGGATACTGCTCTTGTAGTGTAGAGATTAGATCCCTTGCTGAGTCCCAGGGAAAAACCAACCCTGCACGTTAAACGGATTAGAACTAAGAAAGAAATACAGAACTATATAAAATATAATCCGCCACCAATGTAGATACAAAGCTTGCGGATGCACACAACACATATTATATATATATAGGTTTAATTGTTTGTCAGAAACTCTACTTGCTCATTCTCTTCTTGGGCGACCTGATGCAGTTTTCTATATATGTATCTACTGATTCATCTCCTTTTATGATTTTTGAAAGGGCTTGTATGCATCCACTCACTTGAGTGGTTCAGGTTCTGACAACATATTGCCATATATCGGGACTTCGGCAAAGTAATTTAACAAATAAATAACAGCTTACTAGAATGGCTGAAAATGCACGTATTGCAGTCTCATCGATACCTTCGTAAGTAAACGTTATTTTGTTAAAGAATAAGGAACCGTTATCTTGGACATAGTTTACATATTGTGTGGCACAGAAAAATGATAAAAACAGTTAGCAGTGCAACCTTTAATTGTACATTTTCTGTGACCATGGAATGTTTTGCTTTCTGAATAGTTATATGTGTAATTTCAATGAGTCATGACTTTCGAAATGTGGAGAAAGAAAAAAGGTCCGAAAGGGTGTTAATGAATAGGATGACTTGGAGAGAAGAGATAAATACACTCTTACTTTAGAGGCAAAGAACAAAGATGCGAATTTCAGTAAAGGTAACTCAACTCTATCGATCTATATACACTGACTGACAGAGCAAATGCAACACCAAGAAGGAGTGGTCAGAACTTTATGCCAATTGCAGGGTAGACTGACGTCACTGAGGTATGCTCATGATGTGAAATGCGCCGCTGTGCTGCGCACGTAGCGAACGATAAATGGGACACGGCGTTGGCGAATGGCCCACTTCGTACCGTGATTTCTCAGCCGACAGTCATTGTAGAACGTGTTGTCGTGTGCCACAGGACACGTGTATAGCTAAGAATGCCAGGCCGCCGTCAACGGAGGCATTTCCAGCAGACAGACGACTTTACGAGGGATATGGTGATCGGGCTGAGAAGGCCAGGTTGGTCGCTTCGTCAAATCGCAGCCGATACCCATAGGTATGTGTCCACGGTGCAGCGCCTGTGGCGAAGATGGTTGGCGCAGGGACATGTGGCACGTGCGAGGGGTCCAGGCGCAGCCCGAGTGACGTCAGCACGCGAGGATCGGCGCATCCGCCGCCATGCGGTGGCAGCCCCGCACGCCACGTCAACCGCCATTCTTCAGCATGTGCAAGACACCCTGGCTGTTCCAATATCGACCAGAACAATTTCCCGTCGATTGGTTGAAGGAGGCCTGCACTCCCGGAGTCCGCTCAGAAGACTACCATTGACTCCACAGCATAGACGTGCACGCCTGGCATGGTGCCGGGCTAGAGCGACTTGGATGAGGGAATGGCGGAACGTCGTGTTCTCCGATGAGTCACGCTTCTGTTCTGTCAGTGATAGTCACCGCAGACGAGTGTGGCGTCGGCGTGGAGAAAGGTCAAATCCGGCAGTAACTGTGGAGCGCCCTACCGCTAGACTACGCGGCATCATGGTTTGGGGCGCTATTGCGTATGATTCCACGTCACCTCTAGTGCGTATTCAAGGCACGTTAAATGCCCACCGCTACGTGCAGCATGTGCTGCGGCCTGTGGCACTCCCGTACCTTCAGGGGCTGCCCAATGCTCTGTTTCAGCAGAATAATGCCCGCCCACACACTGCTCGCATCTCCCAACAGGCTCTACGAGGTGTACAGATGCTTCCGTGGCCAGCGTACTCTCCGGATCTCTCACCAATCGAACACGTGTGGGATCTCATTTGACGCCGTTTGCAAACTCTGCCCCAGCCTCGTACGGATGACCAACTGTGGCAAATGGTTGACAGAGAATGGAGAACCATCCCTCAGGACACCATCCGCACTCTTATTGACTCTGTACCTCGACGTGTTTCTGCGTGCATCGCCGCTCGCGGTGGTCCTACATCCTACTGAGTCGATGCCGTGCGCATTGTGTAACCTGCATATCGGTTTGAAATAAACATCAATTATTCGTCCGTGCCGACTCTGTTTTTTCCCCAACTTTCATCCCTTTCGAACCACTCCTCCTTGGTGTTGCATTTGCTCTGTCAGTCAGTGTACATATTTTTGCCGGTCTTATTCATTACATCAGGACCAGACTCATTTCTGTACCTAGAGCTAACATAAACACACGAGCCTCGATGGATCTTCCATAACATATGGCGGATTCTTTGACCTGCGTATCAATAGTAATACTCATTTCAGAGGACTGCATTAAATGGTCGTGAACCCACCGTCAATATAGAACATGATGTTTAAGAAATATCACCACAACCAGTATAAATTATAAATCCAGTTATCGAAAAGATGCGGTTACAATTACCGTACTATTTGATTCTCTTCAAGAAAATACTCTATCCAGAACTCTACTCTTTGAGATATTACAAAAGTAATTAAACGCCACCTTCCCCGAACTCGTGTGACAACCGTCTCCAAAACTCATTAAGAGTTCGAGGCCGAAATTCCTGTCTGCGGAGATATTTCGAACATGTCAAAACCGTTCCCAGTTCCTTGCATGGCACTCTGTATATCGTCAGGTGGTTTCACAGTAATCCAGTATTTCGGAAGAGATATCCCCAAATCCAGCCAAATCTACGTCAGGATCTAAACGAGTCTCTCGTGAACTGAGCACACCACTCTAAAGAGCGAACGATTCTGGTTCCAGCCAGAAGGTCGCTCATGCTAACATCACATTTCTTCTTCTTTCTGGGCTTTTACCCAATTTATTGAAGCCGGCACTTGGCGGAGATTTGGCCCATCTTTACGGCCGGATTCTCTAGATGACGCCAACCACACGTAGAGGTTGTATTCACTACTGTGTGAAGTGTTACGTATGCAGATTAGCCTTAGAATAAATACTAACGTCGCCATAAGACCTATATCTGTCGGTGCGACGTAAAGCAACTTGCAAAAAAAAAAAAAGGAATAACTACTATTTCAAGGAAATACTACGTTAAACCTTGTTTCATACGTCATTCAGAATGGAAGTTTCCTTCCTGAATGAAAGTTATCACCAAAGTAGTAGAGTAACAATATGGATTTATTTTTCTAGCATCAGGGGACAGTCATCAGTCTTTCTGTCCTCTCGAATGCGGAGCCACTGTGAGACGAAACATAAGTGAATTGAGGAAAACCGGCTTTCACCCAGTAGGAAATGTTGTTCAGGACAGGAACCCGTGTGGTGGAGTTGTGGAGTTAAGAGGAGGTGTATGTCACTATTACAAAATTATAATGGGCTACACACCTAATGAAATCTACCAGAGACTTGTTGTGTTTGATGATAGCGTAATGTCTCTGCAAATGATGCGAAGGTGGTGCAAAATGTTCGGTGGAGGAAATGTATACATTATTGACGGATCTCGAAGACAGTGTTGACGATCAGCATTTTCACACTGATACTGAGGTCCGGGCCACCGTAAGGACATCACATTCATTCGCGAATAATGGGACACAAATCAAAATGCAGTAACTTTGTAAGAAAACGGAAAGAAAATTTAGAAAATTTAGAAAAAATGCAATGTTCTCATAACTTTTATACCAAACATAGCAGAATTTTCGAACTTTTCAGACAAGTTAAAATCGTATCAGACATGAAATCCATGTTATAAATTTATTTTGGTATGCCTTTGACACTTTTATACAGAAAAATGGAAGTTATTGTTTTGACTTAAGTCGTTTTCCCTAAAAATTCCGTCATTGACCAATGAAGGAAAATTTCGATTAACAACTGGATTTAAAGATATATTTTATTTAAATTTACTAGGACGATACGATATGGTGACACTGAAGTTGCAATATGTCCACGTCCCTTCACAAAATAATAAACTGTTCATTATCATAGCTATGCAGAATAGAAAAACCTATCAAAATTGCTAACACTTAAAGAACAATGACTTAGTGCTCAAAGTAGACAAGCGCGCGTACATTATTATTATTATTATTATTATTATTATTATTATTATTATTATTATTATTATTATTATTATTATTATTATTATTCGGAGCAAAAACAACGCTTACTTTACCTTATTAAGAAATTAGCACATACTGGACGAACATTTGAATTTAGATGTCTGTAGAATAAAGATTCGACGTTATACCGTTAAATGTGAAAAGGCATTAAATGTATTGTAATTAATGATAAAGAAGTAAAGTTACAAAATAAACTGCTCCACTATTACACGCATTCTCTCACGTCAATCGGAAAGTAATTATGAAAATATGTAGTTAACGCACGGGAAGATGCAATTCAGTCTTGGCAAAACTCCTTGTTGAACCACGATTAGTTCATGGAAAAACAATAACACAGAATATTTTTAGCGATTAGTCAAATTTAGAATAACATTTCAGATTTTATCTTTCTCTGCAAGTGCAGTGAATCTGCTTTTATCCCTTCAGCTATGGGAATTCATTGTGTGTATAGTTGCTTGGGGTTGATGTTGAGCACCGGTTTACGAATGCCTATGTTTTTCCTTCATTATTCCTTGTTCTTGTTTTCTTTTCTCGAGTTTGCCTTCTACAACACGTCTTGAACTCTCAGGTATACTAGGACATCTGTCTACGTCTAAATAGATTTTTCTGTTCTTTTTTAAGGTTGGCATGAAGTGCGGTCTACATTTGAACCAACAGACTCTTCGCTAATAGAGTACGATTCACCGTAACAACTCAAAATGTGTCATTTTTTCTTGAAAGGCCTGATTTTGTAAACAGCCATAAACTAAAATGTGTCGCTGTTGACAATAATCCAAAGCACTTCCCTCCCCAGCTGCAGATACAATCATGAGAAGTGTCATTTTACGTTGTTGATCGCATGCAAAGACAGCATAATGGTAAAACGACACAAATGCTGCCTAGCGGCAACCATACAACTATGAACTGTGTCATTTTCAGTGATAACGGACCATATCATTCCCGTGCACTAGGGGCAACGAAACGTATTTATCAACATTTTGAGTTGTGTCCATTTTCTTGAGAAGGAGCGAGGCATTTAGGAGACCTAAGTCCAAAATGTTTTCCAGACAAGGTCGGTATGTTAGTGCAGCATTGAGACAAACGTCTGATTTGTGTAACTTCCGTGGAGAATTTGAGAAGAATCGACCTATTTAGGTATACAGAAGTCTCATGTGTATATTGAAAAACAAACATGTAACAGCATAGGGAAACGTTTATTGATTGAAGCTGGTAAATATTTCATTCCTTATGAAGTAAGTTTAACGTTCAATAAATAAAACACATAACAGGAATGTAAGTAGTTTAGAAACAAAAATAATTAAAATTATTGTTGCTCAAACAAGTGAGTCCCAATTCACTGAAGTAACATACTATCAGTCACTGTTTAAAAAGTTGCTAGTGAGCTGATATCTCGACAGTGCATTAAGTTGTTAACAGAACAGCCAGCTAAATAGTCTTGTGTGTTGTCTACCTGTAGGATACGGGAACATACAATGAGAAGCCCGTTATAAGTCGCGTCACTGGGAATGCCATCATTTGCGTTGTAAAAGGAGGGCTTTATGATGGTCATTAGAGCCAATGACTTCCAGTTTGAAAGCTGACACATTTATCAACCCTGCTGGGTTCCTCTAGCAATTCCTTACGGCAAGGCCGCAATGGTAGTGTCTCGAGAAAAATATTGCTGCAGTTAATCTAGCTCAGGCGGCGATATACCCCATCGCTTAAGTACAGCTGAACACGAGAAAGCCGTAGTTGAGATATACTGTATGTCACTTTCATTACGACACAGTGTCGTGAGCTGCCTTCCCCCACTTCCCTTCATTGCAAGCTCCTATACAAGCCAATCTAACAAATTTACACGATTTCAGTTGTTTATCTTCACCTGAAAAGATTTCGATATCCCTGTACTCTAAATTTGACATTAATGATGGAACAGGGAGAGAATTGTGGCTAGTTTAGTGACTTTCATTTCAGAAGAAGAAATTTGTTATTGCTTTGGGTATTCAGAAATAACCACGGTCATATCGGTTGAAAAAAATGCATTGCGTAATTGTGTGCATTAATTTGCTTTATTGTTATAATTAAACATCTACATTTCTAGAAACTGAAAGGAAATGACCGACAATATAAGTGCAACTAGGATACACAAAATAGAAACAGAAGAACGCCGGTGAGCATGCATCTAATAATAAAGTAAACTAATACTAGTAAATATCCAAATGTATCATGTATAAAATGAACGTCATTCAGGACTGAAAGACGAGACCAGACTACGGCTACACAGGTGCTCTGTGTCGAACATTGTTGCCCTTTCAGTACCTTTAATCCCATGAATAAACAGGAATTGCACCCTTGCCACATGATTGGTAGCCTAATAATGTTACAATTAAACCAGGTGGGCTACGTAGGGAGATAACAAAGAAACTGATCATCTCACTCTATTTCGTTCTATTTCACACAGCCGTGCTGTAATTATCCTCGAACCACACAGAACTTCGTATTATACGCATATTAAGAAACAATCGAGCCATTTGGCAAATCCCATCGAGGAAGTTACTAGAAATGAAAACCTACAACCTGTTTTCCAGTCATTGACCGGGTCAGGGATGTAATGAATGAAACATATATAGGCTGTTGTTACAATGGGGTCGCCACTCCCAAGTTGATTTATTAATGAGTGATAAATGCTAGGAAATGATAATGGAGAATGTTGCTGGAATGAAAGATGACAGGGAAAACCGGAGCACCCGGAGAAAAACCTGTCCCGCCTCCGCTTTGTCCAGCACAAATCTCACATGGAGTGACCGGGATTTGAACCACGGTATCCAGCGGTGAGAGGCCGACGCGCTGCCGTCTGAGCCACGGAGGCTCCCAGGAAGGAAGTTACTAGCACAGTAGTAATTTTCTTCGAGTCTGCTAGTATTACAGTAGCGCTCAAAAGTATTTTGTGGGTCGCACTTGTTTAACTCACAAAATATCAGTTTCCAACGTAAACACATGTGTATTTATGATGGATTTGGTACAAACACAACTATTATTTAAACATAACTATGAACCATAAAAAATATATTTATTACTTCGTGTATGAAAAGTAGTTTACCGATAGAACAGTACTTCGATATACTAAAACTGTGTCCGTTGCTGAATCACAAATCTAGCACTTAGTTGCGTATCCGTGAGCATTAATAACAGTAGCACATTTTCTGTGGCGTAGAGCCCACAATCTTCTGCAAAAGTACGGTTGAAACGTTGGTCTATTCCACTTGTAAAGCAAGAAAGAACTGATCCTTATTTGAGTAATTTCTGCAACGTACACATCGGTCCAATTTCTCCTAGATGTGTTCAATGGGGTTCTGATCTGGCTTTGTCTTCTTCGATCCAAAATGTTTGACTTCTTGCTCGGAAAACAGATTCCTCACATAACTAGAGGTATGTGGATCATTTTCTTGTTGAAATATTCAATTTTGAGGCTTGTTACCAAGTGGTATCATATGACATTTTATTATGTGAAAGTAACTTATATAGAACGATCCATTATCTCTTCAATTCGTATGAGAGGACCAACTCCATGTCAAGAAAAGCAAACCCTCGCCATGTTTAATGGTTGGTACTTGTTGCCGTATATCATTTCTCTTGTTTGTTGGTCGACGAATATACCAGGTGCCGTCAGACTAGATGACGTTGAACTTAATTTCGTCCCTCCATAAGATCTTTGACCAATCTTTAAACTTCCATGTGACATAAGTTACTTCTTTGTGAACTCTAACCTGACTTGTTATTATTTATTTGTTTTTGGACTGATCAGTGTTTTTCTTAAAGCAGCAGCTGCTAAACGGCGTTTTTATGTGGGAACATGAATATCCAGTCCATGGTGCTCTTGTAAATAATCCCTGATTTCTCTCGAAAATTTCTTGGAATCGTAAACTGATTACTTCCAAATTATTCTGGCAGCTCATATGGTTATTTTTCGAGGTCAACCCGAACTGGGTTCTTTGTGTACACTTCTGTCATGTTGTTGATGGTGATTCCACACAATTATCAGTTGATAGGATATCCCTAAATCCCTAGGGCACTAGATTGTGATTTCACTTCTTTTAAAGCATTTAGAGCAGTTTATCTTAGAATTATAGAATATACCTCCTCTCTTTGTATTTACAAAAAACCATAAAAAATAAGTATCTAGATGTAACGTATTACCATCACTATTCGAAATATTTGACAAAATACTCATGGGCACACAGAAAAAATGTTTCGGCGAATACAAGTTAACGTAGGAATGTAAAAACGGTAACATGCCGCTATGCACTGCTTGACTCAGCTGAGGGCTCAATCCTGCTGTGCCTACACGTGAACTGTACTGACAAGAGACGGTACCTAGCTACAACATACTTTTTGAGCGTTACTGTACCTACTGAATTAGGAAAGGAGCAAAGGAGCGGTCACAAATTACTAAGTTACTGAACATCTCCCCACCCAAAGTACCAACATATGTTCTCAAGGTGGACAAATGTGAAAACACCTTCAGCGATGGTCAGACGATATAAAAAAACACAGGTTGGCCTGTCTTCTGCAGGAGTTTGGGGTTACTGTGAACCAAGCATTCCCTTCCTCGTTCAGTGGTGGACCAGTTTTTCTGTAACAAGCATAACTCCAGTCCTTTCGCAAGTCAACAGGGGTCCCATTGTGATACGGGGCAGGTATACTTGCCTCCAGAACAAATCGGATACAATCTCAAAAAAGAGACTTTGTATCATCTGGAAATGTAAACAAGCTTGACAAGTGAGCCTTACGAGACAGTGGCAAGGCAAATAAAGCGAAGAACAGCACAACCTTTGAACAAAACATCGCTGTTGTTCATATGCTTGAGAAAAACCTTTTCCTTGCATTCAGCAACTTATATGAAGAATTCGTCAGCAGTAACACTTCGAGTCGTCGTCACCATGCTACTGATCTAGTCATATAGTGGCTAAGAAGCAAAACCTTCTTCCTATCTACAGTAGATCTGCAGTAAATTCTTACACCACGGGAGGCATGGGATGTCACTGCCCTGATTGTCAGAAAGGAATTTTCCTACGATTCAAGCAACTTACTTCACTGTTGGCTTGCTACATGTAAACGATGCCGGGCTGACTGGCTCAGACGGTTGAGGCGCTGGCCTTCTGACCCTAACTTAGCAGGTTCGATCCTGGCTGAGTCCGGTGGTATTTGAAGGTGCTCAAGTACGTCAGCCGCGTGTCGACAGATTTACTGACACGTAAAGAACCCCTGCGTGACTGAATTCTGGCACTTCGGCGTCTCGGAAAACTGTAAATGTAGTTAGTGGTGCGCAAATCCAATAACATTATCACTGTATTATTGTAAACGATATGATGAAAGTTATTTACAGCAAACTCATCAGTCGAGACGTGCTACTTGTAGTAATTCCAAACCTAATGGGTTACTGGAAATTACAAACCATGTGAATGCAACCGAGTACGTAGGGGGCGTAAGTAGTTCTTCCCGGTATCATAAAAGTGTTCTCGAGCCAGGAAGTTGCAGTTATAACGCTAATGCAAGACAACAGCTCCGCCCGTAATGCTTGTCTCATTGGTGACTTCCTTTTAAAATATACTGATATGCAGGATCTTGAATGGTCTTCCAAACCTCCCGATATAAATTTAATAGAACATGTCTTGGCTGGAATGGTATATTAGGCTGTTTTGAGGTTCCGTCTAAGTCTGGACGAGAGAGCCCAAGAGAAACCCAGCTAAGGCATTGCAGGTGGGCTTGGGAACATCTTGGACAAGAGCCTGACATCCTTCACGCCTTGATGGATTACATTTCTTAAAGTCTGATTAAAGGACCACTGGTAGACAGAGATGGTGCATGAAATGCCTTCTTAAAGCTATATTCAAAATATATTGCCTATTTAATTAGCGGGAAAGCATTCCTTATGTTTGAGAAAAGTAATGTTAGGCGTATATACAGTGCGATTCAGCCACCCTTCATATGTAGGTTTATGCGACCCACAATATTCATCAAATCCTGAAAACATCTGCCCTCTCAGTATGCTCAAACAACACAACCGGACATCTTGGTATTTACCACCTCATCATATTAGGACGCCGTAATGTTATACTCGTATTAAACACTCTAGTGGTGATCGAGACAGCGTACAGTGCAGACGTATCAGTGGAAACGAGGAGTGAGTGATGTGAATAACGACGCAGCAGTACAGAATAAGGATAGAATGTTGGCAAGGAGCAAGTTGGTGCTGGAGGAAGTGTGGATTGGAAGGAGAGAGGGATAGAAGCAACGCTATGGGTTTACTCGAAATTATGTTGTTTGCTGTGGTGATAGCAACGCTGTTGGTGCTGGGAGGAGTAGAGAAGAACCCAGGACCCAATTCGGGACCATTTGGGTGGGAGGAATTGGAAGATATAAAGAGAGTGGTAAAGGAAGCAAGTAAGGGAGAAGAGATTAAAGAATTGCTCCAGGAGACCGATGTACACAAATAAGATGAAGGACCTAAACAATTTTATAAAATAAGAAATTGGTGGTGTAAACGATAAGATATCGGACTTAGAAGAGGAAGTGGGAGGTTTGATAGAAGGTCGATGCGTTGGAAGAGGAATTGGCAGAAATGATGAAATGAACCAGGCTGGCGGTGCAGGAGTAAACAAGGAAGAATATTTTTATGTATGGAGTACCAGAGGATAAAAAATAATCTAAAGTGGAGTTGGTAGATATAATTGCAAATAAGATGAAAATGAACTTCTCTGTTCACATTGATGATTTGTATAGAGTAGGAAGGAGCAATGGGAATAGGCTGATGAAAATGAGATTGATTTCAACCCTGATGGCGGACATATTTTTAAGAAATGCAGGGAATCGGAAAGGCTCGAACATATATTTGAAGGCAGAGTTCGATAAGGGTGAGAGGAAGCAGGTGAAAATTTTAAAGTGGCATATGTGGAAGGCGAGAGCACAGGGCCTGCGAGCGAGGATAATAGGAAAGTGTCTGGTTACAGCGGACAGGAAATGGTCGCGAACTTCGACCTCAGAGAAACTGCTGAAGCTGGAAATAGGCGGAGAAGAAGGGAGTTGCAGTGACCAAGCATGGGACGTCATCAGACGAGATAATGGAGACAGAAGAGAGGGCAGTGTCAGCACATAGCTGTTGGTGAATGCAGACACCTTGATGAATCAAAGCAGCACAGGTGTAAATGAAACTAGAAGAGAGACACTAGCGGGTAAGAGTGAGGAGAGAACAGGAGGTGAAGGAGAGGGAAAAGACATAATTAGACAGGGAAGTGATCCAGACTCCCCGATGAAGGGAATGCAGATATTAGTGTGGAGCGAAGACAGGCGTTGTATAAGGGAAGATGGATAAGTCTTAAAAATTTATGGGAGGTAGAATGGGTTCTGGCTCGGAGAAGGGGAAGGACGGAAGGGACAAGAAAGACATGGAAGATGAGAGGGCTCAGTAAGGTCCACAAGCGATAATTACGAGAAACAGAGCAGGCAGTACTGAAATACATAAGACTAGAGGGGGAGGGAGAATAAAATAAACTATAGATCTCTATAGGGATGCTGAACATTGAGGGGTTAATGGGGAAGTTGAGGAACAGAGAAGTTGTGGAATTAGTAAAAAATTTGAGATAATTGCCCGAGTGGAGTGGAGTGCAAGGTGTAGAAATTGAATGGGGCGGATATATAGTAGTAAATGTGATAAGAAAAAATGGGAAGATGGGGTGTAATCCAGGGGGATTGCCAGTTCTAGTAAGAAATGAGGTAGCAGAGAGAGAGTGGAGAGACTACAGAGTGAGGTTGACGGGGTAGTATAGCTTAGAATAAAAATGTGAAGAGGGGCTCAGGAGGCAATTTGTTTGCCCTCCTATACAACCATTCCAAAATTCAGTATATGCGAATATATATCTTTTTGAGGAAATGATTGAGGAAATAAGCACCATTAAAGGGTTGTACGAAGAAGGCGGAATGATATTAATGGATGATTGGATTGCTAGATTTAGTAATAGAGTACCGGATTATGGAAGAGATGATACGGAAATTAGGGGTGCCGAAGGAGGAGTAAAGGTAAAGGTTTAACTAGTTATGGGGAAAGGTTCATGGAATTATGTCCACTAGAATATTTATATATTTTAAACTGGTGGATGAAGGGAGACTCTAACGTAGAATTGACATACATAACAACGAATGGGGAGAGCGTAGTGGATATAGGAATAAGTTCGGAAAGAGCTTTAAAGAGAGTGATAAATTTTGAAGTGTTAGAGTGTGGGGTGACAGAACACATGCCGATAAATATAAAATTAAGAAGTGAAGTAGAGGAAGAGAGATGTGAGAAAAAGAAGATGGGCTACAAGTTTGAGGGGTGGAAGTAAGTTTGGAATGATACAACGAGAGAGAAACTAAGGTTGGATCTCAGGGAGAGGGGAGAAATATTAAGGTGCGAATCGAAAAGGCGTTGAAAGGAAATGACATAGAGGGGGTGTTAGACTTAATATAATTCCAAGTGCGGAGTGCGGGAGGAACGTTAAGAGAAGGGAAGGAGGAAGAAGGAATAGAGAGACTGGCTAGTTTGATGAGGACTGTAGTAGGAAAAGAGAGGCTGTAATGAGTGCCCTAACGGGGTATAGGAAGATAGGGAAACAAGGGAAAAGAGAGGAATATTGTAATTTAAGAAGAGAACACAAGGGGTGTATAAAATGAAATAAAGAGGATGGAAGGAGGCAGAATCAGAAAGAATAAATGGATACTGCAGGGAAAATAGAATAGATAGGATCTGGGAATCTATAAATAAAATAAGGAGAGCGAGACCAATGGAGAAGGAGATAAGCATAAGGCAGGAAGATTGGGTGGAATATTTTAAGAGGCTTTTAGGAGGGGAAGACAACTTGCATAGAGATATTGGGAAAACATATATAGGTAGAGAATTAGAAGTAGGAAATCAAATATTAGATGAGGAGATAACAGGGCAGGAAGTAATTAGAGTATTAAGAAATGCAAGACCCAAGGCAGCGGGAGGTGTTAATGGCATTACTAACAGTGTCTCGAGGGATCTAGGGGCCAACGGATTGATGTTGGGAGGGATGGTAATATTCCTTAACAGACTTTTTAAAACTGCTATATATCAGAGTGAATGGTGATAGAGGGTATTATGCCCAATTTATAAGAATAGAGGGGATAGAAGCGATCCGAATAACTGTAGAGGGATAACACTCCTAGACACCTAGTCTAAGTTTTACACAGGGATCATGGCTAACAGGGTAAAGAACTGATTGCGAAATATGTGAGGATTGCAGGGCTCAAATTATACATCGCGGCGGTTGATTTAGAAAGAGCCTTTGATACAGTGAGCAGGGAGGCGCTAATAAGAGGTTAAGGGAGATAGGGTTATCGAAGGAAATGAAAAGTGCAATCGAAATAATGTATGAGAAGGTATTTGTGATGATCAAATTACAGGGAGGAGAGTTGAGTATTTGTATGGAGTCGAAGATAGGTGTGAAACAAGGATATAAGCCATCCCCGATATTCGTTATATTATTTATAAATAATATATTAGGGAGCCACGGAGGAGAGAGATGGCAATGTCCGTGGATTGGGAAGAGGGAATTACCGGATTTGCTGAACGATTTAGTGATTCTGGCATTGACGGCAAGGGTTTTCCAAAGAGGGTTAGATGAGGTAGTAGATTATACCAGAAGATGGTCTCTTAGAGTAAACGTGAGAAAGACACAGATAATGGTATATAGGAAAAGGAAAGATGGGAAGAATAAGAAAGTTTGGAAGCAGATCATGAGGAAATTGTACCAGTAGAAAGAATATAATATTTAGGAGTAATAATATGTAATGAGGGGTCGTGGAGAGAACAGTGTAGGAAGGCCAAATTCAGGGGAAGAAGAGCACATACATCAGTAAAGGTATTAGAAAATAAATTCCCCGACATAAAATACAAAATCCAGAAACTGGTGTTTCAATCACTGGTTAAGAGCAAAATGTTATTTGGGATGGAAGTATGGTGGTTGGAATAGGATAGGGTAGAATTAACCCAAGAAGTGGCGGAATTCAGTAAGATCATGATGGGTCTACCAAACTGCACGGCAAATGCTGGGATAGATTAGTTTGCAAAGAGTCTATGGAGGTTGAAATGGTGAAGATGGTGGTAAAGTATTGGATAAGATCGGAGGAAGGGAATGGAGAGAAATTAATACAGGACCCTTATTGATTTCAGAAAAATGTGGAGAATGAAGGATATTGGGTGAATAAGTGTAAGAAAAGGTTTCAAAAACTAGGTTTGGAGGAGTATGGGAGTGTTACGTGGGGGGAGAGGAAATAATGGATATGGATAAGGATAAAAGTTCTATTAGATATAGAGAGGCAGAGTTTAATAATGTAATGTAGAAATAGAGACCCTCTAACAGTGTTAAACAAACTGACTGAAGTAACTAACCGAAAAATAGATTTTGAGGGGGGAAGAGCAAAGAGAGACTTGTATTGCTGGGTGTTAGTTGTACCGAGAAATAGAGGGTAGGTAGGAAGGGAAAATAATGATAGGTGTGTATTGTATGGGGAGAAGTGTTCGGATTGACATATATTCAACCACTGCAAAGCTTTGGATGAGGTGAAAAGGAAACTGCTTAATAAGAAGGAAGAGGAGAAGTTAGATAAAGATTAAAAGATGACAACATGGGTATGTAGAGAGTGTGAGAGAGGAAAAAATATTTCGACATTTTTAAACGTGGTTACAACAAGATTTATAAAGAAATTTAGGGATTAAAAGAAGGAGATAAGAGATTTGAAAGCTGAGAGATAAAGGTAATTGATTGAGTTAGGAAGGATTATAGAACTTAGGTGGAATATAACAAGAAACGTTTGCAATATGTAGTAATAGGACAAGGCAATATTGTAAAAGGAAGTGAGAGACCCTGTAGAAAGAACTATAAAAGGAAAGAGGCAAAATTGTGTGAGATTGATTGATGGATCGTTTGTATGTGTGGAGTGTAAGTGTAGTGGAATTAGTGATGAGAAGATAAGTAATGGAGTGTAGTTACAAGAGTTAGGTAGTATATATTGTTAAGGATATGCATTAAGATGAGAGTTAAAAGAATGCATAAATGATGCGAAATGCAAGAACAAAAGTGTGTAATAAGCAGTAGTATGATAAAGGAAATGAAGAGAGAGACAGTGTGGAAAGAATGACGAAAACAAATAGTGAATGGAGTATAGATTGGAATGATGAACTGTGTACGTTTTTGTAGATTATAAGGAAAAAGTAGAAATAGGATAAAGGTATAGTGTAATAATGAAGAGTGAGGCAGTGTGGAAAGAACTATGAAAAGAAAGTGTGAACAGAGTACAGATTGAAATGATGGACTATTGCGTATTTATGTGTGGAAGTTTATGCAGATTATAGTGAATAGAGAAGCACAGAATAAATTTTGAAGGATGGACTGTGTATAGGAAAAAAGAGCACGAGTCTGGATGCGTCGTCAGTTTTTGTTAAATGTGGAGTTAACATTTTGCTATAGGGACTGGCTATCCGCCCAAGGCGAGATGACTCATGTGAGTTTATGGAGTGAATGACGTAAGAGGTTAGAGGGAGAGATATATCTTACCTATCCCAAGGAGTGACGACTAAGTACTTCTGCGCGTGGAGTGAGAGTAGGTGAGGGGAAACACGCTGTCAATGGAATAGTGTAAGAGCCGAGATGCTTGCCATCTTGGATGGAGAAGGGAGTGTGGCGGGACGGGTGCTGTGCTGGTTTCCGCTCACATACGGCCAGTTAGATACGTTTTGATGAGGAATATGCTTTGACAGCGGTAGACGTATCTGGCAGGGCTGGTTGGGGCGTCATTGGGAAGGATGGTCTGTTCCTCATCAGGGATGAAGCCGCAACCAGTCAGTTTAGAATAGAGTAGTATGTAGTTAATTCGTTAGTTTAGTTAGTTGTAGTGTCTTACACGTGGGTCTGGCTATCCACTCACGTGTGAGATGCTGCTTAGTAGATTAGTAGAAATTAGTTATAGTCTTAGTGGGTTAAGTAGTGCTCAATTTTTTCTTTATTGTTGTACACCGATGGTCCATCAGATAATCGGATTTACGGTTGGCAATAAAGTATGTGTCCGCCTCTGTGGTGTAGTGGTTAGTGTGATTAGCTGCTACTTCCGGAGGCCCGAGTTCGATTCCCGGCTCTGCCACGAAATTTCAAAAGTGCAAAGAGGGCAAAAAACGGGGTCCACTCAGCCTAGGGAGTTCATCTGAGTAGAGGTGGGTTCGATTCACACCACTGCCATCCTGGAAGTGGTTTTCCGTTGTTTCCCACTTCTCCTTCAGGCAAATGCCGAGATGGTAACTAACTTAAGGGCACGGCTGTTTCCTTCTCCCTTCCTTGCCTATCCCTTCCTATCTACCCATCCCCCCGCAAGGCCCTTGTTCAGCATAACAGGTGAGGCCATCTGGGCGAGGTCCTGGTCATCCTCCCCAGTTTTATCCTCCGACCCAAGACTCTGAAACTCCAGGACACAGCCGTTGAGGCGGTAGAGGTGGGATCCCTCGCTGAGTCCAAGGGAAAAACTGACCATGGAGGGTAGACAGGTAAAGAAGAAGAAGAAGAATAAAGTATGTGCAAGGCCCCTGTTCAGCATAGAAGGTGAGGCCGCCTGGGTGAGGTACTGATCATTCTCCCCAGTTTCATCCCCGACCCAATATCTCACGCTCCAGGACACTGCCGTTGAGGCGGTACAGGTGGGATCCCTCGCTGAGTCCGAGGGAAAAACCGACCGTGGAGGTTAAACAGTTTAAGGAGAAGAAGAATAAGAAATAATGTAATGTAATGTACACTGACTGACAGTGACAATGCAACACCAAGGAGGAGTGGTTCGAAAGGGATGAAAGTTGGGGAAAAAACAGAGACGGCACGGATGAATAATTGATGTTTATTTCAAACCGATATGCAGGTTACACAATGCGCACGGCATCGACTCAGTAGGATGTAGGACCACCGCGAGCGGCGATGCACGCAGAAACACGTCGAGGTACAGAGTCAATAAGACTGCGGTTGGTGTCCTGAGGGATGGTTATCCATTCTCTGCCAACCATTTGCCACAGTTGGTCGTCCGTACGAGGCTGGGGCAGAGTTTGCAAACGGCGTCCAATGAGATCCCACACGTGTTCGATTGGTGAGAGATCCGGAGAGTACGCTGGCCACGGAAGCATCTGTACACCTCGTAGGGCCTGTTGGGAGATGCGAGCAGTGTGTGGGCGGGCATTATCCTGCTGAAACAGAGCATTGAGCAGCCCCTGAAGGTACGGGAGTGCCACCGGCCGCAGCACATGCTGCACGTAGCGGTGGGCATTTAACGTGCCTTGAATACGCACTAGAGGTGACGTGGAATCATACGCAATAGCGCCCCAAACCATGATGCCGCGTTGTCTAGCGGTAGGGCGCTCCACAGTTACTGCCGGATTTGACCTTTCTCCACGCCGACGCCACACTCGTCTGCGGTGACTATCACTGACAGAACAGAAGCGTAACTCATCGGAGAACACGACGTTCCGCCATTCCCTCATCCAAGTCGCTCTAGCCCGGCACCATGCCAGGCGTGCACGTTTATGCTGTGGAGTCAATGGTAGTCTTCTGAGCGGACTCCGGGAGTGCAGGCCTCCTTCAACCAATCGACGGGAAATTGTTCTGGTCGATATTGGAACAGCCAGGGTGTCTTGCACATGCTGAAGAATGGCGGTTGACGTGGCGTGCGGGGCTGCCACCGCTTGGCGGCGGATGCGCCGATCCTCGCGTGCTGACGTCACTCGGGCTGCGCCTGGACCCCTCGCACGTGCCACATGTCCCTGCGCCAACCATCTTCGCCACAGGCGCTGTACCGTGGACACATCCCTATGGGTATCGGCTGCGATTTGACGAAGCGACCAACCTGCCCTTCTCAGCCCGATCACCATACCCCTCGTAAAGTCGTCTGTCTGTTGGAAATGCCTCCGTTGACGGCGGCCTGGCATTCTTAGCTATACACGTGTCCTGTGGCACACGACAACACGTTCTACAATGACTGTCGGCTGAGAAATCACGGTACGAAGTGGGCCATTCGCCAACGCCGTGTCCCATTTATCGTTCGCTACGTGCGCAGCACAGCGGCGCATTTCACATCATGAGCATACCTCAGTGACGTCAGTCTACCCTGCAATTGGCATAAAGTTCTGACCACTCCCTCTTGGTGTTGCATTTGCTCTGTCAGTCAGTGTATTAAACACTGGGAGACATGCATGTGCCTTTTAAATCGTATGAACCTGACACGCCGGCGAAGCACGAAATTGATACTGTGATCGCAGTAAAACTAATCCTTGCTATATGCCACCCGGCGTGCCGTGTGAAGCCGTGGTGTAGTCGGTAAAGGCGTGGAAGAGCGGGTTTGTTTGTCAGGTGGAGGTTCGAGTCCGGGGCGAAGATTAAACATGTTTGAAACATTTGTTTTTATACGTACCGCAAGCAATGTAAATTCAATACTCGCCTTCATGCAAATTGTGTGTGAATGAATGTGTTTGTGGCCTTAAGAAGTGCCGACTTGTTAGCAGGCCGGACACATACAGACCGGAAATAATGGGAACAAAGCTGCACTGACAATGTTTTATCGCAGCAAATGCTCGATGTGATGACCGTTTTGGTTAATGCACTTTCGGGCCCGGTGTCCAATAGATCGTATTGCGCGCTGAAGCATTCCATGTGTAATTGCTCGGCAGGCGTCCGTGATGAGTTGCCGGAGCTGGTCGGGGTTTTACGGCGCTTGAGTGTAAAGACGTTCTTCAAATATCCTCACAGGAAGAAGTCTAACATGTTTAAATCCGGTGATCTGATGGACCAAGAAACAGGGCCACCTCGTCCTATCTATTTCCCTGGCAGTTCCCTGTTCAGATGGTTACGAACGGGCAAAGTCGAATGTGGTGGAGCTCCATCCTGTTGCATCCACATCGTCAAAAATCGTGCAAGGGCACATCCTCCAGCAGGAGTGGGAGTTCCTGTCGCATGAAGTGCATGTAGCGTGAGCCCGTCCAATGGCCCTCGAAGAAATAAGGTCAAATCAGGTTATCCCCCAAGATTCCACACCAAACATTCTCTCCGCACCGTACAAGATGGGCCGATTAGTTAGCAGGCCAGTGAGGATTGCCCGGACTCCAATAGTGCATGTTGTGGCGATTGACGTTTCCATTATTGTCGAAGCGTGATTCGTCCGAAGACAAGATATGCAATACGAAGCTGCATCATTGAGCAGACAGACAGAATTCCATTCGAGCTTCGAAATCCCGCCCAAGGAGTTCTTGGTGTAGCTCAAGTTGGTATGGGCGAAATGTATGTTCATGCAGTATTCGCCGGACGGACTGCTGGCTTTGTTCACCTGTCATGACACATGGACAACTGATGTGCGGATTATTACGAGCTGCCTCCAGAACGGCCTCTTCTGTTTCACCCGACGTAACGGGCCTATCGCGAACTGGTGGCTTGTTTGAAATCACGCCTGTTGTACTTTGGCGTATTTCAACACGGCGGAATGTCGTAGCAGCCGGGTGTCGCATATTGGGATACCGTTTCTGGTACAGACATAGTGCCTCGCACGTGTTTCGTCTTGCTTCTCTATAAATAAGGAGCATGTCAACGTATTCCTCTGTGGAAAACATGCCGAATGACAGCAGAGATTAGAGTACATTCAGGCCTGACCAGCGGACTATGTGCAGGGCACAGGATGAATAACAGCGCCATTCTACTCTTTGAATGTTACAAACGTGGGCCTGTGTTTACGTATTCAAACATCATACCGTTGCAAAAACATGTGAAAGATGCAGGATGCGAAACGCACCTGGCACATTCCGTCGATTGCGAGGTGAACGCCTAACCACATCCTCTACGCTACACTGCTGGAAACATGCTGGTAGTACGACGAGAGCCGAGTACATACCCCACCCGTTTCGGTGTTTAAACATTAATTATTGGACTGTTACCTAGTTATATGCATTGATTCCCCACCTCGTTACACCCAGTCACGAGGCAGGACACATTAACATTGTCACATGGCAAAAGGAAGTTGCTACATAATTTCACGGCTTCATGTTTTGCGAATGGATATCATAACATTTCGCTAGGGTTCAGAATCGTGTGCAAAATGTGCTCACTGAACATTAGTACTATACAGTACGCCTGCACGTGAACAGGACCCCTATAACCGTGTGCACGTTAGTTAGGCTGCAGCAAACGATGTTGGAAGGAGCTGCTGAATCACACTGTATATTGTATCAGTCATAATGCATTACTTTATATTCCTTTAAGGTGATTTATATAACAGGCCTATTGTTTATTATTTGTTTTCAAGGCTGCCTCTGTGGTGTAGTGGTTAGTGTGATTAGCTGACAACCCCGGAGGCCCGAGTTCGATTCCGGCTCTGCCACGAAATGTGAAAAGTCGTGCGAGGGCTCGAATGGGGTCAACTCAGGCTCAGGAGGTCAACTGAGTAGAGAAGGGTTCGATTCCCTCCTCAGCAAAATTCGAACTGGTTTTCCGTGGTTTTCCCATTCTCCTCCAGGCAAATGCCGGGATGGTACCTAACTTAACGCCACGGCCGCTTCCTTCCCTCTTCCTTGTCTATCCCGTCCAATCTTCTCGTCTCCTAACAAGGCCCCTGTTCAACATAGCAGATGAGGAAGCCTGGGTGAGGTACTGGTCCTCCTTCTCAGTTTTGTTCAAGGACTGAATGTCTCACGCTCCATGATAGTGACCTTGAGGCTGCAGAGGTGGAATCCCTCGCCGACTCCTGGAGGGTAAACAGATTAAGAATGAAAGAAATTATTTGTGTTCATAGGTCTAATTAGAAAAAATTATAGATACTAAAAGCCATATTTAAAGTTCAATCTTCTATGTTTAATTGTGGTTCCTTAAGGAAGATTCAACCGGGCGAGTTAGGTGAGTGGTCAGGGGCGCGCAGCCGTGAGCTTTCATTCGGGGGAGAGTGAGTTCGGTCCCCACTGTCGGCAGCCCTGAAGATGGTTTTCCGTGGTTTCCCATTTTCACACCAGGTAAATGATGGGGTTGTACCTTAATTAAAGCCACGGCTGCTTACTTCCCACTCTTAGCCCTTTCGTATCACGTCGTCGCCTTAAGTCCTATCTGTGTCGGCGCGACGTAAAACAAATAGCAAATATCAGAAAAGGGAAGATTCAAATTTATTGCAAATGTGTTAAGTAGTTAAATATCTTTTCGTTCGAATGGTTGAAGTTCGTAAAACATTTTGCTTTCATACAACCTACGCACCATAAAAGTCGTCTAACCTAATAGAGTGTTAAAGGATAGGGTTTATAACTTACGTCTCATGCTTTCAAGTGAATTTTACGTACCTTTACTGGTGAAATATTCTTCAAACCTCAATATTATCTGTCTGCCGCTGTGCATATATGCCTCCTACATGCCAAAAATGCGACCCGTGTTAACTTGCGAAAGCAGTGAAGCCACGATAAACATGGGGCAACGTCTTCATCACTGAACGAGGAAGTGAGTACGCTGTTCCCAGTAACCTCGACCCCGGCAAGTGGAAAGCGAACCTATGTTAGTTGCCATCGTGCGACCAGCGCTGACAATGACTGTACAGTCCTTTACATTTTGCTCTCTGTACAGCCCTATGATGTTTCCTTCAAAGGGTCTCTAGCTACAATACCAACTGCAATGTTAATCAGGAGCTCCTTTGGTACGATTCCAGCCCTGGTCAACATTTTATACCAAACACAAAGACTTCATCAATATAAATAAACAGGGAATGGGTTAAAATCCCACTTTCACACATCCTAGAAGTGATTTTGTGAAGTTCTCCGCTCCAATCCTTAATGAATGTTGGGATGATATTCAACACATAAGAAACACCAGTTTTCATTCTAATCTAGGCCGCATACTGCCTAATTACAAATATATGCACCAGTAAGGACACCGTAATCAGATAGGAGTTCAATCGAAACTGTACACGAGCACACTAAGTACGAGGTTCAAATGATAAGGATACCCCAAACCCCTTACATAAAGTAACAACAACACTCGGTAATACCCTGGACATCACATCAGTATTACACTAATGTTCAATGAAATTTACACATACTCATGTAGCATATTTCAACACGTGTACGTGTCGTTAAACAAAGATTATGGTATATAAAAAGCCGTCTAATAACATGGTCAAAACGAGACTGACCCACCAAAACATTAAATCATCCCTGCCTTCAGAAAAGGAATGGATTCATTATTTTCTGAAATGACAGCTTAAAAAGGTGTAGCTGCTATTGGCACACAGCAGTGGACAGAAAAGTTATTGACAAGCAAACTTCAAGCATATTTAATTATCGTTGAAAATATACAGCTGCATTGAACCCCTTCTAGTGTTCTGAAAAGACGAAGTTACACGAGCAACGGAGACACTTCGTAATAATAAATACATTTGAAAATCTTAAATTTTGACATTTATTACGCAGCTATAATGAAATTACACAGGACTGGAATTACTTCAGAACTCTTTCATGCTTTCAAGTGAATTTTACGTACCTTTACTGGTGAAATATTCTTTAAACCTCAATATTATCTGTCTGCCGCTGTGCATATATGCCTCCCACATGCCAACAATGCGACCCGTGTTAACTTGCGAAAGCAGTGAAGCCACGATAAACATGGGGCAACTTCTTCATCACTGAACGAGGAAGTGAGTACGCTGTTCCCTGAAATCCAGGACAGAAACTCTTCATATCTTGTGTCAATTGACTACCTAACATTCAGAAAGGTATCCATGGATGATGTGCTCCTATAGTGGAAGTAATCAGAATTATGTCTGTTTATAGAGAATATTGGTACTTTGAGGCATAACGTGTGTGTGTGTAGTGTATTCTCCACAGCGTTTGGGGCATGTAATTTAGAGCCGATATTAAACGTTTCGAACCTTCTGCTGGTTTATGCGATTGCGTATTTTGATTTTTTTTCGGTGTTGGAATGTGTTCTGGACACTTGATTTTGAAACTTCCTCCGTTTTTCCAATATAGAATTTGGAATTCTCACTGCAGTTTTCTCATATTTGGCATACATTATGTAAATTTATTATGTATATTGCAGGATATTTTTTCAGAGTTGAATTCTGTTGAGCGTTTTGCTTCATGTTATAAATGCTAATTTGGTAGAGATTTCGGGCACTCCCATGACAGTAAACACGTTGGTGTGACATTAGTTTGTCTACCCTATGTTTTATGCATATTGTCTTAACAATATTCTTTATCTTGTGCAGACGTTTGTCAGTGATAAGTGGTTAAAACTGCCAGCTAATTACAATATGCTAAACATGTGCAATTCGCTATTATTATCATCTGTGGAGAATGGTGTTTTGTAGAGTCAGTGCAATAAGTTCGGAAGCTGAACGCTTGTGTTGTGTTGGTTAGATTGAAGTAATGTGGATCAAGATGTCAGCAAAAGTGGGCTTTCTTCATATTGTAACCGTCCAGGCTTCTCCAGCCATACTTTTACGCGATATCACTCGATATCAAGATTATCCGCCATCGGCAATTATTTATATGACATATTTATTTTAACTCTAATCATTTGTAAATAAGGCTTTTGGAATCATATTGTATATATTAGAACATCATTTTGTATTTAAATTATTATGTTACGTAGCATAGGAATTCATTATGTATTGTAAATATGGTCAATGTTGAGTCAGAGTTGTTGTCATTTCATCTCATACTAGTGTACACGGAAAAGTTACTCTTGAAGCGGGGAAGTTACATGAGTAACTGGGTTAAACTCATGAGTAATGTACTATGCAGCGACCTGGGTGCAAGGCTAGCCAGCAGACTACATCATCGCCACGCCTACTGGTTACTTGTGAAGAAAGAAGAGAGGGAGGTGATAATGCCATCTACGAATCAGATGCTTCGTTATATTGTGATTTTTGGTATTGAGCTATTACCAAGAGTGGGGAGAGCCCGGTGATATATTATCTAGCGCGGAGCAATACGCACACACATCACTATCAGAACGTCAACTACTTTATTGATGTTTGAGACAGTGAGTGGTCGCTTGGAGACAGTTATTTTAGTACAGTGTGTTGTCGCTTGGACACAGTACTTAGCTGCTGTGATGCTGTCGGATCAGGGTGAGACGAAACAAGCTTACGGCTTGTGAGATATTCAGTAATTATTCTGGACGAAGAACTACGTTTAGTTCAAGTCCATGGCATTTGGTACAAGTCTGTATAATATCAGTAGATTAGCTAAGTTGGATTGAGATTTCTGCTAACATGGAAAAATTCATATCTCTGAATTTTCTCCTCCTACGATCCACGCTGATCAATTTTCACAAGTATAGGGACAATGTCTAATTTAAAGACTAGGCAATTAGGGAGTGCTTGTCTAGAGAGTCCAAATCACATCACAGAAGGAAGGAAGGATGTCCATTGAGCCAATTCTACAAGGAGAAGAGGGGAACGAGTAACCACGGAAAATAGATGACCTCAACGGAAGCTGCAATTGGTGAGCTTCAATTAGGTACAGCAAGCAACAGCTAATTTCAGAAACGTAAATTCTTAAATCCCTCCACGCTTAAAGGAACTTTTCCGATTCATCTCATTTTTGTATAATAAATTCGTTTTGTTTTATATTGCGTTAATTTTCTTTCTCGAGTGATACTTAATGATAAATTATTTAAAATCCTACCCCTGTGATTTAAGTATAAGTCTCTATGCTAGTAAATATAAATTTTGCTCTACAGTTTTGTTTAAAACTGTAACGCTGGTGCCCAAACATTACATAGAGAAATGGGAAACCATGGAATGATACTTAATTCTATTTGCGTGGCAATTTGCGGGCAAGCCACATATAGTTATATTCATATTCATGTGTCCCCAGGTATTAACTTTTGTCTCCGCAAGTGTGAAGTTAGGAGAGCGAACAGTTACAATATTCTGGGTTTTCCATTTTGCCTGCTGTCTACTTTCCATGTTGGATGCTGGGAAGTTTATGGGTCTGTAAACTCACACCTTGCGCATTTCAATGTACCTTTTTGATATGAGTGAATAATTGCTCACATAGTTTCCTTTGTATAGGAGTCTTCTCATAGTTTGTGAACACTGGGTAAATTATGAATATTTCCCGGTCTAGAAAGCCAAGAATAACGGCCGGGAGGATTCGTCGTGTCACACGACACAGGCCTTCGGACTGAGCAGCGGTCGCTTGGCAGGCCATGGCTCTTCGGGGATGTTGCCGCATGGGGTTTGGTTTATTTTATGTATATTGCAGGATATATTTTCAGACTAGAATTCTGTTGAGGGTCTGCTTTATATAGTAAAAGCTAATTTTCTAGAGATTTTGGGCACGTTCCTGACACGCCCTCTCCTTTTTATAGGAGGATAACATCAACATCACTTGTATCTCTATGTTAAAATGTAGTCGTCACTGACATTACCTTCTTCAGACCAGTCAAACGGAAACAAACATGCCTTTACTTTCTCTACTAACCTATTGTGCTTCAAGTAACTCAGATTGGGTTTCACAGCGCCTTCGTAATGAATCTTACCGATAACTTATATGCACTCCAAGAATACTAACATTGATTTCCTTTATTTTGAAAAGGATTATTGAAATAATCATGTACTGAAATGCAGCGTTGGAGCGGGAAATTGTGAGTAAATATATTTGAAGGTCACAACAATAAAAAATGCATTAAAGGACACTGCTTCACAAAAAAATTGAGCATACCCAAGTGGCGCAGTAAACGAAATGAAAATCATGTCTTGAAAATCTGCATGATGATATTTCAGTGATTACAAATTCGAGTCAAATTTATAAACAACTTGGCAGTACGATCCCATTCATAAGTATGACGTTGAACTCCATCCGCCCGGAAACATGCACTGATTCGTTGTATCCTTTCCTGAGGTAAGGTGGCCCACAAATATTATAACTGTTCCTTGATATCCTGGACGGATATTCTGAACTAGGACGGAGTTGACGTCCGAGCTGGTCTCACACATGTTCTATAGAGGACAAATCCGGGGATATTGCTGACCAAGGGAGTACCTCAACGTCACGCAGATAGTTTATCGAAACACGTGACATGTGTGGACGAGCATCGCCCTGCACCATGATACTGTCCTATGAGAGGTAACATAAAAGGACGCAGGATGTCCGTGACGTACCGTTGTGAGAGTTCCCTCAATCACTACCAGCCGTGATCTGAAATCATACCCTATGACGTCCCACACCATGACGCCAGGAATACCACGTTGTACCATTCCAAAACATTAGAAGAATGGGACCTCTCCAGAGGTCCCCGCCATACTCGCAGATGAAGGTCATCGGGGGTAGTGCAGAACCGTGATTCATCGCTGGATACAATGCGATGCCATTCATGAGCAGTCCATGCAATCTTCTCTGTCACGTTACCACTCCAAATGCAGCCGTTTGTGTTGTGGTGTTAACGGCAGCCTACGCTTTCGAATGTAATTCCCTAGCCCGGCTGCTCCTAGTCTCCGACCAATGGTGCAGGATGACAGAGAATGACGCAGGGAGTCCATTACATGTTCTCGGATGGCAGACCGGAACTTTGATGACGAGCTGCTTGCCCTCACGTTCCCATGCAGTCCAACGGTAGGGCCACTGTCACATCCGAATGTCCCACAAATTTTTCATACTGCACGATTCGACCAGCCTGTCAAATGGAGACCCACAATAAGACACTTTTCAAACTCTGGTTCTTGCGTCCATGAACGTACTATTTGTTGGTAATTTTTACTATTTTCAGTACCTCTCTTATTTGTCTGAATTTATGTTGTATCTTGTTCTTACCTTAATTGTTTCGGTCTGGTTACTTTTCGTTGATTTATTATAAGTTTCCTTCGACGTGCAATCATGTCACAGGTTATGCGAACATTGCTTGCATATTTTATTTCCCTTCTTCGCTGCCTTACGTCATTCTTTCTTGCTTGTTGATTGGTTGCATCACCTTGATATGACTGCGTCATCGGCAACTTAATTTCTAATTGGTACAGAAAGTGTATTCTTCCGCGCTTTTCTGTTTTTCATTGGTTATTTCTGTTATTTGTTTCTAGCCTTTGTTATATTAATTAATTGGAAATTTTTAATATATTCTTTCCGGATTCCATTTTCCTCACTATTTTGTATTTTTTGTTAAGATTTGCATGTACTGGCTTGTAATTATTTCCGTTAGTCTTACAGCACTATATTGCGTCCTATCTGGAAACTTCTACAGCGATATTTACGGGATACCGCTATCCAGTTCTACAGGAATGGAGCCCTCACTCTCAACAAGACTTCACCGTAATCGCTGCTCTACGGCAGTCTGAATGGCGTCTTTTCGTCCAGGCTGAACTTCGCCGCACACACTGAAGCCGGCAGCTTGTTGACATGTGTCTCGCTTCAACTTGCTAAAGGCCGTTTACCCCAGGCCTGGCTTGCTTATTCGATCTGCGGCATGTCAAGACAAGCGCTATTTCTGCTCTACTGAATCTGGCATGACCGGCGCTTTTAATTTTCTTTGGGATTATAGTTATCATAGCCTGGACTTTATATTTTGCACGAAGCTGTGATCCAAACTCATGAATTTTATGCACGTTTTGGCCAGCTATGTCTAATTCTCGAGGACGACTATTTTATGCAGATGGTTTGCCTTTGAAGATTTCCAATAGCACTGCAATGCGGGACCCTTTAATTGCTGGTCTCATATTTGGAAACCATTTATGTTAATTGTCGCTTTCTGTTGGATAATTTGGTGCTGTGCCTTTGCTGGCGGGACCTAGTGTTTATACTGCACTAAGTCTTCTGGTATGGGCTAGAGCAATTTAGTTACTTTCATTGTTCTGTCTCTGTCTTATCCTTGGCTTTGACAATATGAAAGTGACTGAGGTATGAGCGATGCTAGTAACGCCATTCCTTACGCAGCCAGTCCCTGCTATGAATGGTGTGAAACTGTTGCTCATAGGGTCGGTTGGTGCAGGCATTTCAGTGGGCTTGGCAGACTGATATGTAATAGCAACTTCTGGCTCGGTGAAGAAAGCAACGGGAAACTACTTCACTCCTCATTTCCCTAGTACGCCTCTTCAGTGATGCCTAGGCCATCTATGACAGCTCATGGTGGAACTGTTGAGAATCCAACCAGTCTTCGGGCTGATAACTAAACATACAATTTGGTGCCATAAAATCTTGCTTAAATTTAGAATCTTTGTTAATTTATTGGTCTTGGAGACCACTTTTTTTTACAATTTTTGATAGATTTAATATCTAGTCATGTCTATTTAAGTTAATATCGGTCTAGCTTGGACTAGCCTTCAAACTTAATATATGTAATTATTTCAGATACTCTGAATTTTTGTCCGATTTCATAAGACAGCAGTCTTATTTATATTTATTATTCTTGTGCACAGCCGGTGGCCCTTTTGTTGGCTCATGGATATGTGGACACTGTTCTGATCTTAAAGCTTAGTCATTGCTAATGTTCAAAATCATTCGAATTATTTATTGTTATTTTTTTAAATTCTAATAAATGTTGTAACTGCTGATCCCTCTATTCTCATTTCCCGAAAAACTTCGAAACCCTCTCCGGCCGTTCCTTGTTTTCTCCAAACTCTGTCAGGTACTGATAACGCTGTCCCACAGGAGTACGTGGCATTTCCGGGTCATTTACAGTAATCATTCAACATCTGTCGCTGTTCAACCCCCTTACATACTCAACCAGGCCTGGTAACAATACTAAACACGAACAACACTAATACACTCTAGTGATCGTTCTACGTGTCACAGAGAATTGCAACTCAAATCGTTTACATACCCATCGATGGTATGATGATGCTTGTTGTTTAATGGGGCCTAAGATCGAAGGTCATCCGCCCCGTCGATGGTATGTACGTGTACAGAGTTACATTCACATTCGACCATTTCTTCTTTGTGATCCAGTTTTTTTATTATTTTCAGGCAGAGTAATAAACTCACCAGAAAAATATTTTGTTTGTCCACCGTATTGAATACTTAGATTGCTTAGATTACTCAGATCACTTCACTTTTCTGGTGTAAGCAGTCACTGGTGCAGATTTAATAAACTTTGGGCTTCTGAAATATGTTCTTATGATCATATTCATGTAACGTAGGCATAATTAAAAAGTAGATGTGCGAGATTATTTCTGTGTAGGATTTTCGAGAGTACCATATTTTGTATGAATGACGGTTTGGTAGTTATTCTGCGGCCATTGAACTTGCTGTAGCAGGTTAGGTAATTTGGACTTGTGGTGATGTATATAATTTTGATGATTTGTTAATATTTGTCATTTTAGAATGGTGCTCCTTTCTAGTGTGTCTTTTAGTATGAAAATGAAACATCTCATAAAATTGGGCCACAGTTGCAATCGCAGTCAGTGTGGGTAGAGTTTAGTAACTGAAATTCGCGTCTCTGTCGTTCTTATCCTCCATAAAACCGGAATCTCCTGGGTATGATCATAATATCAACAGTCACGTTAACCTTCATGTTAGTAGATTATTTTTAGAATTGAAATATTATTACTTAGTATGATGTAGAATACATTTTTAGTTTTCTTCTTCCATACATGGTAATGTCCCATTCTCAATATATGAGGATCATGGTAAGAGTTAACACACATCTCATTCTTGACCCACAATGCAGGAGTTGAATATATTTTGGCCCGCACCTAGCCTATGATTGTAGTTCAATATTTTGGCAGATGACTGAATCGATATAGAGCTGCATTTTTCTTACATCTTGGTACTATCGAGAAATGAATGTCGATCTTTGTAGTTGCAGTGCTAACCCAGAGAGTAACTCCGAAATATTTGGAAACACCTCAATTATAATTTTTGGATATCTTTTATATTTTGTGTCCTAGAATCAATTTCAAGGATATTATTATTATTATTATTATTATTATTATTATTATTATTATTATTATTATTATTATCCGACTCGTTGGCTGAATGGTCAGCGTACTGGCCTACGGTTCAGAGGGTGCCGCGTTCGATTCATGGCCAGGTCGAGGATTTTAATCGCTTCGGATTAATTCTTCTGTCTCGGGGACTGGGTATTTTTGTCCGTCCCAACACTCTCCTCTTCATATTCACACAACACCTATCAACCACCACAGAAGCACGCAATAGTGATAACATCCCTCCGTATTGGGTTGGCGTCAGAAAGGGCATCCGGTCGTAAAACAGGGCCAAATCCACATGTGCAACGCAGTTCGCACCACCGACCCCACAGGTGTGGAAAAGCGGTTGGAAGAGAATTATTATTATTATTATTATTATTATTATTATTATTATTATTATTATTATTATTATTATTATTATTATTAAAATTGCATGGTTCAATAACGGTAGAATTTTGCAGCTCCACGTAGAATATCCAAAATAAATTCAGAAAAGGGAGGTATAAGGGAAATAAATTTTATATGTTATTGTAACGATAAACTCGATTTAAAAACCATGGCTTATGATTAACTTAATGACTTCTCTACTGATAAAATATTTTGTGAGTTCCCTGCATATTTTTCATTTTATTTAGAAAGTAAATACACTGACTGACAGAGCAAATGCAACACCAAGAAGGAGTGGTCAGAACTTTATGCCAATTGCAGGGTAGACTGACGTCACTGAGGTATGCTCATGATGTGAAATGCGCCGCTGTGCTGCCCACGTAGCGAACGATAAATGGGACACGGCGTTGGCGAATGGCCCACTTCGTACCGTGATTTCTCAGCCGACAGTCATTGTAGAACGTGTTGTCGTGTGCCACAGGACACGTGTATAGCTAAGAATGCCAGGCCGCCGTCAACGGAGGCATTTCCAGCAGACAGACGACTTTACGAGGGGTATGGTGATCGGGCTGAGAAGGGCAGGTTGGTCGCTTCGTCAAATCGCAGCCGATACCCATAGGGATGTGTCCACGGTGCAGCGCCTGTGGCGAAGATGGTTGGCGCAGGGACATGTGGCACGTGCGAGGGGTCCAGGCGCAGCCCGAGTGACGTCAGCACGCGAGGATCGGCGCATCCGCCGCCAAGCGGTGGCAGCCCCGCACGCCACGTCAACCGCCATTCTTCAGCATGTGCAAGACACCCTGGCTGTTCCAATATCGACCAGAACAATTTCCCGTCGATTGGTTGAAGGAGGCCTGCACTCCCGGAGTCCGCTCAGAAGACTACCATTGACTCCACAGCATAGACGTGCACGCCTGGCATGGTGCCGGGCTAGAGCGACTTGGATGAGGGAATGGCGGAACGTCGTGTTCTCCGATGAGTCACGCTTCTGTTCTGTCAGTGATAGTCACCGCAGACGAGTGTGGCGTCGGCGTGGAGAAAGGTCAAATCCGGCAGTAACTGTGGAGCGCCCTACCGCTAGACAACGCGGCATCATGGTTTGGGGCGCTATTGCGTATGATTCCACGTCACCTCTAGTGCGTATTCAAGGCACGTTAAATACCCACCGCTACGTGCAGCATGTGCTGCGGCCGGTGGCACTCCCGTACCTTCAGGGGCTGCCCAATGCTATGTTTCAGCAGGATAATGCCCGCCCACACACTGCTCGCATCTCCCAACAGGCTCTACGAGGTGTACAGATGCTTCCGTGGCCAGCGTACTCTCCGGATCTCTCACCAATCGAACACATGTGGGATCTCATTGGACGCCGTTTGCAAACTCTGCCCCAGCCTCGTACGGACGACCAACTGTGGCAAATGGTTGACAGAGAATGGAGAACCATCCCTCAGGACACCATCCGCACTCTTATTGACTCTGTACCTCGACGTGTTTCTGCGTGCATCGCCGCTCGCGGTGGTCCTACATCCTACTGAGTCGATGCCGTGCGCATTGTGTAACCTGCATATCGGTTTGAAATAAACATCAATTATTCATCCGTGCCGTCTCTGTTTTTTCCCCAACTTTCATCCCTTTCGAACCACTCCTCCTTGGTGTTGCATTGTCACTGTCAGTCAGTGTATTTGAATGTGCTTGTAGTGAGCTAATCAGGACAAGAGTGGGTGCGATTAGACATTCATGTACATTACAAAACACTTCTAAAATAAGGCAAGCAGAATCTGATATGAAAAACAGCAATCATAGAACTTTCCATTAGGAGTAAGGTCATTTCCTTACCAAGAGAAATTGCTGCCTATTGTACCGTATGTGGGTAGTCCAGTCAGTTGACTACACTGTAATTGCCGTGAGTACGTGCTAATAAAGTTGTAAATGAATGAATTATTCGATACCTTTAATATCTCATTGTTTTCATGAAAGAATCTTAACTGTACCGTAGAGACCGACTTGCTTAAAATTCAGCTCAGCCACTGAATAATACATGAAAATATCAACTGAGAATTCTCATATTGACTTTGCAAAGGAACTCAGTGTATTCCACTCAGGTCGTTAAGTATAACAATAAATGGTCGGTAGGACTTATTCCGGACGATGTGTTACAATTACGTCCACCACATTGGTTTCAAGTGGAATTATCATAAATAATCATTAGTTTTGGTTCAATTTGTAAATTCAACACATTCTCTAGACCACTACACATCAGCGATTTAACTGCATGGGATTGGAGAAGACTAGAATGCAGTTGGGATAACAAGGAAATTTCCCATTGAGAACATACTCACTATCTAATGAATTATGTATTAATATGAGTGAGACGTATATTCCAGAACTTGTACAATGTACAACATTACTGGATCAGTACAGTATTCTATCATCGCGGAGAGCCCCGAACACGTTGAGGCTACTGATAATAGATTTACACAGTGTTGTAATACTTGATTTTATTTCCATTCTTGGATATTTTAAATTGAAAACAGCACCTTTCATATGCATTCTAGTCGTTAGAAGATGTGTTTCTCTAGCTTAATTGCCATATTCTCCCTTCTACCTACTAGTGAGACATAAACCAATTCGACACTTATCGTGAGCCAGGAGGTCGTGTTGTTATTTTTAATTTTTCAGACAATAAACTTCAATTCAAAACATTTTAAGGGATATAGTATTACAAAAGTGTTTACCACATGCTACCGTAGGCAGGAGACATCTACTAACTTTGAGAATGTTTACAGAAAACTGCTCTTTCTTCGGTCAAGATGAGTAAACTGATAACACACAAAACTACATTCAAGGCACTAAAACTCAAGACTGGAGATTTCAGTGAAAGACATACTGGACGGACAACATGCTACATGGTCCGAGTAAACGCTGCTGTTGGTGCACTCGGAACGGTCAGCTGATGATGGTGCACTCGGAACGGTCAGCTGATGATGGTGCTCTGTATTTTCGTTGGAATAAAGTAGATATTTCATTTTAAAACTGTGCAATTTTGTTCCCGAGTGATTCAGTTAGGGTAACAATTATTATGTGTGTGTAGAAGTAATCAATTTTGTTCCCGAGTGATTCAGTTAGGGTAACAAATATTATGTGTGTGTAGAAGTAATCAAGATTAGTGGTACATATGTTTTATATTTACGCTGAGTATTTCTGTTGGTGTAGGTTACGTAGTTTAGGTTTTAATTTCTTTCGAGTATGGATTATGGGAAATACACTGACTGACAGAGCAAATGCAACACCAAGGAGGAGTGGTTCGAAAGGGATGAAAGTTGGGGAAAAAACAGAGTCGGCACGGAAGAATAATTGATGTTTATTTCAAACCGATATGCAGGTTACACAATGCGCACGGCATCGACTCAGTAGGATGTAGGACCACCGCGAGCGGCGATGCACGCAGAAACACGTCGAGGTACAGAGTCAATAAGAGTGCGGATGGTGTCCTGAGGGATGGTTCTCCATTCTCTGTCAACCATTTGCCACAGTTGGTCGTCCGTACGAGGCTGGGGCAGAGTTTGCAAACGGCGTCCAATGAGATCCCACACGTGTTCGATTGGTGAGAGATCCGGAGAGTACGCTGGCCACGGAAGCATCTGTACACCTCGTAGAGCCTGTTGGGAGATGCGAGCAGTGTGTGGGCGGGCATTATCCTGCTGAAACATAGCATTGGGCAGCCCCTGAAGGTACGGGAGTGCCACCGGCCGCAGCACATGCTGCACGTAGCGGTGGGTATTTAACGTGCCTTGAATACGCACTAGAGGTGACGTGCAATCATACGCAATAGTGCCCCAAACCATGATGCCGCGTTGTCTAGCGGTAGGGCGCTCCACAGTTACTGCCGGATTTGACCTTTCTCCACGCCGACGCCACACTCGTCTGCGGTGACTGTCACTGACAGAACAGAAGCGTGACTCATCGGAGAACACGACGTTCCGCCATTCCCTCATCCAAGTCGCTCTAGCCCGGCACCATGCCAGGCGTGCACGTCTATGCTGTGGAGTCAATGGTAGTCTTCTGAGCGGACGCCGGGAGTGCAGGCCTCCTTCAACCAATCGACGGGAAATTGTTCTGGTCGATATTGGAACAGCCAGGGTGTCTTGCACATGCTGAAGAATGGCGGTTGACGTGGCGTGCGGGGCTGCCACCGCTTGGCGGCAGATGCGCCGATCCTCGCGTGCTGACGTCACTCGGGCTGCGCCTGGACCCCTCGCACGTGCCACATGTCCCTGCGCCAACCATCTTCGCCACAGGCGCTGCACCGTGGACACATCCCTATGGGTATCGGCTGCGATTTGACGAAGCGACCAACCTGCCCTTCTCAGCCCGATCACCATACCCCTCGTAAAGTCGTCTGTCTGCTGGAAATGCCTCCGTTGACGGCGGTCTGGCATTCTTAGCTATACACGTGTCCTGTGACACACGACAACACGTTCTACAATGACTGTCGGCTGAGAAATCACGGTACGAAGTGGGCCATTCGCCAACGCCGTGTCCCATTTATCGTTCGCTACGTGCGCAGCACAGCGGCGCATTTCACATCATGAGCATACCTCAGTGAAGTCAGTCTACCCTGCAATTGGCATAAAGTTCTGACCACTCCTTCTTGGTGTTGCATTTGCTCTGTCAGTCAGTGTATTATTCCCTCTTTTTGTTTAAGTATGTGAAATTTCACTGGTAGAATACTTATATAGACATTTCGTTACATGACGTCAAAACTTCCGAAGTTTTTATATTCGTATAGCCCTGGGTACTAGACACGGCATTTCTTAAACAGTATCCAGCATTTAAAGATCCGTAGTGCCTGTAACGAAGGTGACCATATCTTGATACAATGATACAAAAGCCTTGTAAATTTTGTTAATACAGAGTTCAAGAGAATATATGGTGTTTCACTGCTAAGACACGTAATGGTCTTTGTATTGTTGATGATTATTGCAGCAATTCGCATTCAAATAATAATAGTACACAACTGTTACATACGGTCGAGTAAAAGTTAATAACTCAATTCCTACATCCCGATTTATTTTGCACTTCAAGTCTCCGGCGCAGAATTGAGGAAAGTTATTTAGCAAATATTTTGGACATCCACCAATTTTTCAGCATTCAAGGGGGCTTTAACATTCCGTCTCACCTAGAAGAAAAAAATAATCTACCGGCTCTAACAATCTAGTATTTAGTTTTAACCACATTTCTATAATTGCCGTTAAGTTATCGTCATAAAGGTACTTCTTAAGTGCAGATAAGAACTGGAGTGAAGTTATTATATAACACGGTAGCTTCTTGCCTGCATTCCTTACTGTTGTGTAATTCTTGTGTATTCCGTTCAATATTCAGTAACTAACGATAGTTTTTGTACCGGGCGGTACACCTCCACGCCACGAATTCAAATATTGCGCCAGTTGAAACTTCTCTGCAGGAGAAAGCCTCAACTTTAACAAACTGTATTAACTCAACGGTTCCTCGGAAGATGTCTCTACTGTAAATTTGGTAATTTTGAAGCGTTCTGAACTGTGTCTATTTTGATTTGTGTTTGTTTGCTCCGTATCAAGAAGTTTGAACATTCTCTCACAGATGTCGCTACCCAAAACAATGGTAACACACTCTGGTGCAATGGAATGAACTTTCTTGAAGAAATATTGTATTCCTAAGTTTTATTTTTACTAAATTTTGTTCTGGGGTTTGTGGGTTGGCAATATAAATCCTTTCTTTCCGCCCGTTTTGAATGTAACCAATCATGAATTTATGTAATTAATTTTCCAACAATAAGGTGTTTCCTCCTCGTCTTGTGTATTAGTTTTTGCTGTTGACCAATAACAGTTTGTGGGCGGGTTGTTATCATTCATGAAAGGTCTCGAATGTTCCACGAGGGTATATAAACTGCTGATTTTCTTGTCTCGGGGCCACTTCAGTAACATCTCTCTTAGTGTGTGAATATGTAGCAGGGGGGGGGCGGGAAGCGCCTCTTTCTTCAAGCAGTAGTTCTTCAACAAGGTAATGGCCTGTTAACATCTTTATTTCTCGCTAGCTCAGCAGTTTAACTCTCGGGGAGGGTTCGAAGCCTTTAATATGTAACCTCTTCCTTTAAAATGTAAATTTCCTTTCTGTGTATGTAAAAACTTCAAATCTCTTTTACTATAAGGCGGGGATATAGAGTGCTTCACCCTCTCGAACTCCCCTTCATTGTGAATTTGAGGTGACTATGTTTTCGTAACCGTTTTTCTCTTCCTTCTTAAAGTCTTAAACTTATTTTGCCGACTAGTCACCTCCATAGATTGGGATTAGCCCCTGTATTATTGGCCTAGCGCCACATAGGTTTTTAGACAAAAACGTTGTGTAGGAGTGCAAGTTATCGCCTCCATTCTATTTTGCATTATGGGCCAGTAACTTAACCTGATGTTTGTTTTCCTCATGTAAAGGCCCTGTAGGTTGGGTATCTAATACCCCTGTTTCCTGGTATGCCTTGAGGGCAGTCTGAAGTGAAAGTTGTTGTGGCCTTTGAGAGGCTTGTCAAATTGAGAGCGGGTCTGCTCTTTTCCTTAACATTGTAATTAAGAGCAAGTGCTCCTTGTACTTAGGGGTTTTCTGCCCTTTAGCAATTGTGATCGTGAGCTGAGAGCTCAGAAAGTAAACTTGGGGCTCGAAGCCCAAATTTTGTAATGAGCTGTAATTTGTTAATTGTTGATCTGCTACTTGGTACCTGTTATACTCTGTTATTTGTTGATTTTGAAAAGAAAATATAACCTTTGTTAAAGTTTTAAAATAACTTTAATTTTGTAGTTGAGACCTATTCCAGCCCGCACCTTCTTTCACCTCTAACTACCACGGAGATCTCCGTAACAGTTTTCATTTCTGTCAGCCCATAGTATAAAATAAAACTAATATAATACGCCCAAGTAATGTTGTAGTCTAGTTATTTTATTAATTGTTTACTTTACTGTCGTATGATCCTTGTATAATATCCTAGATAATATTAATTTCCTTTGATTGTTTTATTCACAGAATACTTCCGTTAGTTTTGCTCATTTTGCATTCTTCCGTAAGGAAGAGTAAAACCTGGCTAAGGAATGCAGGTATGGATGTGAGCGGGTGCTAAGGAGTATAAGAGAGATAATCAGGATTTTTCACGCGGGACAGGAAGGAAGGTAGGCCTCCCTCAAAAATTGTACAGAGTACGGTGGGTGTACAAGAGTGATGGGAAGGACAGGGGGAAAGTAATAGAAGAGAGATGGGCTGATGTTTCAATGGGAAGGAAATTGAGGGCAAAGGACTCTATTCAGAGGCAGAATTCGGGAGAGATATCACTCCAGATAGAACAGCAGAAGGATGATGAGGAACAGGGAAATATTGCTGAGGAGGGGGTAAGTGGGAGGAAAGGAAAATGCAGGAAATGTAGAATAGTGGATAGGATAGGGGAGGTGAAATTGAGTAATGGTATGTAGAAAAGGGGGGAGGAAATAGGTTCTGCAGACTACAGGAAAAATACAGGAGACTGGGAGGGGAGGAAATCAAATGAGCTGGGAGGGGTTGAGTCTGTGGTCATGGAGGAATCCATTGTTATACATGTGGGAAAGGTGTGTGTGGAGTGAAGTGAAAAACGATAGATGTTGAGGAAAGTATAAAAGAGGATGGAGGGTACCAACAATGTAAGGCAAGCAGGTATAGGTACCATCATAGTTGTGAATATGTGGGATCTTGTTAATGAAGCACGGGAGAGGTTTGAGGGAGCGGAGTTTGTAATCAGTGGAATACAGTGTAGAAGGTATACTAACTGAGAGATGATCGGGTATTTAAGTGAGAATTTGTAGTGGTTATGTGGGAAAATGGAAGTCGAATTTGTAGGTATGAGCCAGGGATCAGCACTCAGATGGCCTTCGCTTAAACCGCAGTGGTAGGCCTACGTTAAGTTACGATATTTGATTGGAAGGTATATTTGGAGGTACATTCGGGGAAGCGGGGTAGTATAGGGAGAGATAAAAAGAGTACAGGAATCGGGAAGTTAAATAAGGATGACATAAAAATGTTGAACTGTAGAAGAATTGCAACAAAAGGGAATAGGACAAAGTAATCTGATGTACATACCAGATAATCTAATATGAGTTGAATCATGGCTGAGAATTTATTCTATGGATGTGGATATTTTCTCACGGAACTAGAGTGTTTATTGTAGAGACTAGATAGGAACGGTAGGGCAGGGAGTACCGGTATTCAAATAGGAGAAAGGAGAATTAGAAAGTTACGAAAAAGTTAAGGATGTAAAACATGAAATTCTTGGTGAAGCTCAGATCTCAAGAAAATAGGTAACTTGAAAGAGTGGCGCTGACGCTGATACAAAATTATTTCCCTGATAGTAAGCTATGTGGGTAATAAGACAGAAAGTGACGTGATTGTAGCGGGTAATATCAATTTACCAAATGTCAATTTGGAAGGTAATGCGAATGACCGGAAGCATGACCATTAAATGGTAAATAAGTTAATCTGGGAAGGACAGCTGAATCAGAAGGTAATGTAACCAACTAGAGAGAAGAATACTCTGGACGTTGTGCTGCTAAAACCAGATGAGCTCTACAGAGAAACTGAAGTAATAGACGGTATAAGATACCTCGAAACTGTTTTCATCGCTGTTAAAAATAAACATAAGATACTTTCTAAAATGTAATTATGATTGGTGAAAGATGGTAAATCTATCTATATATATATAAAGTAGCTTGTCCTGACTGACTGACTGATTCATCATCGCCGAGCCAAAACTACTGGACATAAAGAAATGAAAGTTTGGGGATATATTCATATTAAGATGTAAGTGCTCGCTAAGAGAGGATTTTTGGATATTCCGTCGCTAAGGGGGTGAAAAGGGGGGTGAAATTTTAAAATGAGTGTGTCTATATCTCAAAACTTTAAAAGTTTACAGATGTGAAAATTGGTATTTAGAATCTTCTTTAAAAATAAGGAAACACGTATTGTTTTGTTTTCAGACAATCCCAATAGGAGTGGTGAAAAAGGGTGAATAAGGGGTTGAATGCCTTTAATCAGGATACCGCTACTTATATCTCAGAAACTGAAGATATTACAGACCTCAAAATTGGTACTTTTGATCGCTGTAAAAAATAAAGAAACACATCTTTTTTTGTTTTTGGAAAATCCAATAATGCGAGGGTGAAAGGGGGGGGTGAATTTTTAAAATGAGTGCATCTATATCTCAAAAGTTTTAAAGTTTAGAGCTGTAAAAATTGGTATTTAGAATCTTCATTAAAAATAAAGGAACACGTATTTTTTTGTTTTCGGAAAATCCCAATAGGAGGGATGAAAAGGGGTGAAAAATGGGTTGAATGCCTTTAAAGAGAATACTTATATCTCAGAAACCGAAGATATTACAGACCTCATAATTGGTACCTTTGATCGCTTTCAAAAATAAAGAAACACATATTTTTTTGTTTTTGGAAAATCCAATTAATGCGAGGGCGAAAAGGGGGGTAAATTTTTAAAATAAGTGCATTTATATCTCAAAAGTTTTAAAGTTCAGAGATGTAAAAATTGGTATTTAGAACCTTCATTAAAAATAAAGGAAGACGTATTTTTTGTTTTCGGAAAATCCCAATAGGAGGGGTGAAAAGGGGTGAAAAATGTGTTGAAGGCCTTTAAAGAGAATACTTATATCTTAGAAACAGAATATATTACAGACCTGAAAATTGGTATTTGGGATCTACTTTAAAAATAAAGAAACAGGTATTTTTCGTTTTGGGAAAATCCAAATAATGGGGGGTGAAAAGGGGGGATGAAATTTTTAAAATGAGTGTACCTATATCTCAAAACTTTTAAAGTTTATAGATGTAAAATTTGGTATTTAGAATCTCCTTTAAAAATAAAGGAACACGTATTTTTTGTTTCCGGAAAATCCTAATAGGAAGGGTGGAAAAGTGTGAAAAAGTGGTTGAATGCCTTTAATGAGGCTACTTATATTTCAGAACCTGAAGATATTACAGACCTGAAAATTGGTATTTGGGATCTACTTTAAAAATAAATAAACATATTTTTTCGTTTTTGGAGAATCCAAATAATGGGGGGTGAAAAGGGGGTGAATTTTTAAAATGAGTGTGTCTACATCTTAAAACTTTAAACGTTTACAAATGTAAAAAGTGGTGTTTAGAATCTCCCTTAAAAATAAAGGAACACGTATTTCTTTGTTTTCTCTAAATCCCAATAGGAGGGGTGTAAAAGGGTAAATAATGGGTTGAATGCCTTTAATGAGGATACATATATCTCAGAAACTGAAGATATTACAGAACTGAAAATTTGTAAATGGGATCTCCTTTAAAAATAAAGAAACACGTATATTTTTCCTTTTGGAAAATTCAATTAATGGCGGTTAAACAGGAGTGGCAAATTGGGGTGAATTTTTTGAAAGACTATATCTACAGAATATCTGAGAAGCGTAAAATGTTACAGACCTAAAAAGTGGGTATTTGGAGTCTCCTTTAAGTGAAAAGAAACATAGGTGATTTGTCTTTGGAAACTCCACTTAAGGGGAACTAAAAAGGGGTGAAATTTTGAAATGAGAATTTCTACAGTATATCTCAAAAAACTTAACATGTTACACAAGTGAAAAATGGTAATTTTTTTATTCTATTAAAATAAAGAAACGTGTATTTTTAGTTTTCGGAAATACCACTTGGGTAGTGGGGGGGTAAAAGTGACTGAAAATGGTGTCGAATTATTTTAATTAGGCTATTGATATCTCAAAAATGAAGATGTTACACACGTGAAATTTTATTTCTGGAATCTGCTTTAAAAGTAAACAAACACGTATTCTCGGAAAATCCAATGAAGGGGGTTTGGGGGGTTAAAGGATTGAAAAAATTAATTGACTTAATTGTATGAGAATACATACATCTAATAAAAACGAAAGTTGCTACAAGCGTGAAAATTGGTATTTTGATCTCCTTTAAAAACAAAGAAAAGCGCGTTATTGGGGGGAAACAATCTTGGGGGGGGGGGCGGGAGTGAAAAGGAGATGAATTCCTTTCATGAGGACACATAAATCAAAAACTGAAGAGGTTGGAGTGGTGATAACTGGTATTTATAAGATCCTATCCTATTAAAGGAACAAGTATTTTTTGCCTTAATATCACTTTGTGAGGGGGGGGGGGTAGTGTGAAAGGAAGTTAAAAAAAGTGAATTATTTTTAAGGGGATACTTATATCTCTAAACAAGGTAATAAACGTGAACATTGGTATTTGGAATCTCCATTAAACGTAAAGAAACACGCCTTCTTTTAGTTGTCTTTTCTTTTTTTGGGGGGGGGGGTGGTAAATAAACTTAACGGCGGTGGGGTGTAAAAGAAGGTGAGACCAATTGATTTTACTGTTCATAATGTACTTATAAGGAGCCTCCGTTGCTCAGGCGGCAGCGCGCCAGCCTCTCACAGCTGGGTTCCGTGTTTCAAATCCCGGTCACTCCACGTGACATTCGTGCTGGACAAAATGGAGGCGGGACAGGTTTTTCTCCGGATACTCCGGCTTTCCCTGTCATCATTAATTCCAGCAACACTGTACAATATTTCATTTCATTTGTCACTCATCGATCATTGCCCCAGGGGAGAGCTTCGGCAGCCGGCACAATTCCTATTGTCGCCGCTAGATTCGGCTTTATTCATTCCATCTCTGATCCTGTCGAATGATAGGAAACAGGCTGTAGACTTTCGATGTACTTATTCTGATCATAAACCGATCATTTTTAATCTTTCCTGGGTTCTTTTTCAACAGCCATCTTTTCCTTCGGAGAACGTTCTTAGATTACAGTAGATTCCCCTGGCATATAAATAAAAATTTAAACACATTTGAAATAAACCGTAGGAATGAGATTGGCCGTTAAATTGTTCACCTCTATAATAAGGTCAATAATACACGGAGGTATGTCATTCGTATCGCCAGAAATCCCGCACACTTGCCTACGCGCGACAATGGTGCTGGTCACATTGTCAACAATGACAATGGCAGCAGATGTAATTTACCGCCAAGTAGCGGTCTTGCATATTGCTGTGGGGTTCAGAACATATAATAATAATAATAATAATAATAATAATAATAATAATAATAATAATAATAATAATAATAATAATAATAATAATAATATTCTGGACCATCGTCACATGTGCCGCCCACGCTGAAAACGGGTCCTGGACGGCTAATGACTAAGAATGCAGTCCGGCCGCGGGTTCAGTAGGCTACCGCCAAGGCACTCAAGACGACGCCACGACAGATCCCCTGAAGGATTTGATCCATATTAAAAATGCTTATAGGAAAAGATGGCAAAGATTTAGGGACCCAACTAACTGGGTGGAATACCTGGACCTAGCCCGGGAAGTACGAAATCGATTGCTGGAAAGAAAGATTGAAAAATGGGAGGAAACTTCCTGTAACCTATTAGAAAACGAGATAGATCGCGAATTTTGGCGGATTCTCGCAGAAAAGGAATCAGATCGCGAATTTCGGTGGATTATATATCTAAAACAATAAGCATTCAATTACAAATTTCAGTATAATACCGTAGCGAAGCACGGGTATCTTGCTAGTAAAAATATAAACGGTGTATTGGAACCGTTTAAAGAAATTGTCGAGGAATGTGAAAATAGGTATGTACCAAAAGACACGCCGTATTATAACAGGAAAGTAAGGAGACTAGAAACGGAGTGCAGGTTGGAGAAAGTCATAGTGTCAGAAATGGCTCCGGAAGTAGGAGAATTTGAAATAACTTGACAGGAAATTAAGTCTAGCAAGGAAATCAGCAAAGGAGGACATGATGTCAATATAATAGCCAATTATAAAACATGTTAGTGAAAAATTGAAGGTTATGTATAGGTCATTTCAGGCAGAAACTGGTTCCAGTAATGTACATACACACCAAACGCTCATTTAGATGATTATGGATGACGCTTGAGTTGTCGTCCAATGATGTCTAATAAGTGCTCGATTGGGGACAGATCGGGAGATCGAGCAGGCCAAGGCAACATGTCGACACTCTGTAGAGCACGCGGGTTAAAAAGTGGCATTGGGGCGTGCATTATCCTCTTGGGGAGCGCACCCGGAAATGCTGTTCATGGATGGCAACACAACAGGTCGAATCACCAGGCGGACGTAAGACAGTTTTTTTTTTTGTTTTTTTTTTTTTTGCAATTTTTCTTTACGTCGCACCGACACAGGTATGTAATATGGCGAAGTTGGGATAAGAAACGCCTAGGAATAGGAAGGAAGCGGCCGTGGCCTTAATTAAGGTACAGCCCCAGCATTTGTCTAGTATGAAAATGAGAAACCACTGCAAACCAATTTCAGGGCTGTCGACCGTGGGGTACGAACCCACTATCTCCCGGATGCAAGCTCACTACTGCGCGCCCCGAACCGCACGGCCAACTCGCCCGGTGACAGGTGGAATGTAGACGCTCACCTGGCCCCCGTCTCCATCTAACCAACACAAGACCATCACTGGCACCAAGGCAGAACCGGCTTTCATCGGAAAGCACAACGGACCTTCACACCGTCCTCCAATGAGCTCCCGCTTGACACCACTGAAGTTGCAGACGGCGGTGGTTTGAGGTAAGTGGAATGCGCGCCGCAGGGCGTCTGGCTCAGAGCTGTCCTTCAAGTAACTAATTTCGAACAGTTCTTTCCGTTACTGTGGTGCCAACTGCCGCTCGAATCGCTGCTGGGGACGCAGTCCTCTGCGCCACAGCCATACCCCGAATACGGGGTCCTCCCTCTCAGTGGTGCCACAGGGACTTCCGGAGCTCGGTCTTCTAACGAACTTACCTTCCCGTGACCACTGCTGACAGCACGCATGGAAAGTAGAGACATTCTTGCCAAGTCGTTCTGCAATAGCACGGAAGGAAAATCCACCTTTCACGTAGCCCTATTATACGGCCTCGTTCAAGCGCAGTGAGGTGTTGATACTGGCCTCTTCGTCGTCGTAAAGGCATTCTTTACCCACTCACAGTCACGCCGTCCTATCTCACGGGTAACCAACGCTCTCGCACAGTGCAGCCCGTATTTAAATCAAAAATGATATGCAAAGTCATGGGGCCGCTGCTAGCACCACGCTAATGCGATTTGCAGGAAATCTGAATCAACGTCATATTTCAGATGTTTAAACATGCCTACCAACGTCCGTTAATCTAGCACAATCCCTTCATTGTGTTTGAATATTTTTTTCCGCCAGTGTATGTCTCTAGTAAGACCATAATTACAGTATGATTCCATTGTATGGGGCTCACGACAAGATTACTTGATTCGAGAACTGATAAAATTCAAAGGAAATCAGCTCGATTTTTTGCGTGATTTCGGACAAAAGAGTAGTGTTATGAAAATCTTGCAAAGCTTAGGCCGGGAAAATTTGAGGGAAAGGAGACGAGCTTCTCGAACAAGCGGTATGTTTCGAGCTGTCAGTGTAGGGTTGGCGTGGAACAACATAAATGGCGTTTTTAAAGTAGGAAAGATCACAATTTGAAGATAAAGTTGGAATTCAAGAGGACAAATTGGAGCAAGTATTCGTTTAAAATGAACAGCTGTTTGAGATTGAATTAATTTACCAAGGGAGGTGTTCGGTAAGTTTCCAAACTTTGAGGTTATTTAAGACTAAGTAGCCAACTGACAGGGTATCGGCCATCAGGGTGGCTCCTCTAAATGTAGATCATTGCGAATGAGAGCCTGAACAGTAACACACTCAAAACCTTCTGTGATTTGTGTAGCGCAATAAATTGCTTATTTCGCGTACCGTAAGGTCTTGCATAACTTTCATAATTCGGGTACATCGTAAGAGTGATATATTGGGGAAACGTCGACAATTCTTCACATGCTGTATGATAAAAATAATATTCCTTGCAGGCTTAAACAATTCATATCATCCCCGTCAGAATTTGGTGGATTTGTGAACAATTAGTTTCTACCTAACCGTCAAAAGCCCTTAATAGAAGACTATCCTTTAAAACTGTTCCGTCCTAAATTCAAAATTAAAGTGCACATGGGATAAAAGTTGATTTCCTCGAAAATGTGTATTTTTTTTAATATTTCCCATTTCTTTACCAAGTAAATCATAATGGAAATCCCGTTCCGGGGTACGCAATTCGCGTCGTTCAGGCGTCGATTAGAAGATAACAAAACATGACTGACAATCTTCGACGATTTTCTCAGACATGTAAAGCTTGTGGCTTCTGTGAAAGACGTCATTTTTCATGAAACCCCAAAGTAGAAAAGTGTACAGTGTTAGGTCGCATGATCTAGTTGGGCACTGTGCTGTTTCACAATGGCCAGTCTAATCGTGAAATTGCTAGTCACCTCTACACAAGGAGAAACTCCATACTGTTGCCAAACACAGCTTGTAAAGTCTCATAATATCGGTCACTGGTAAACGTTCCTCCTTCAAGGGATGGTCCTTTGCAATGACGGGAAGAGCACAAGAAAAATGTATTTGGACAAAATGTAATTGGGCTGAATTACAGTTACCGGAGAAAATTTACTCAGTTACAATTAATTACTTTTCAGCGAGCAATCGGTACACTTAATATTACTTTACAGAACTCTGTTCTTAATGAAATCACCAACATATTTCCGCATGGGAATAATACAAGGTTTGCAAAAAACATATATTACTTTATTTTATGTGTTTCACATCATAGAGAAATTAAGTTGCTATCATCACTAAGAGAGACCAATGATGGGACTTTCGAAATAATATTTTCCCGTAATTTTTATTTTAGTGAGTGACTTTTAGCGTTTCAAATAATTTTCCTTTTCCTTTGCAGATGTATTAATTGGTTCTTAAGATTCTCATCGCTAACTCTTGAAGTCAGTGGGAAATTACATCTTTGCATTTACTGAAAAGACGTCCGGCAGGGGCATATAAAGGTATACCTACGTAAATTTTAAGAGCATAGTTTGTAAAAATATGATGCTTTTTGGTAGCACTGGAGAGGTAAGAATGAATCTCACCCAGAGCTGGCGAAGTTAGTGGCTTCTGCTATAGAAGAAACTATGACTCTATATCCACCATAACTTACTTTCCCCGTTTCTGCTTCTATGCAAAATATATCAATTAATGGAAATTAATGATTGCCAGAATTTAACGATTGGAGCTTATGTAAGAATTAATTTACAAGTAAATGCTCCATTTTGTAAAAAGAAACTGTTACAAGTAAAAATTGATAATAATTTAATCGTTACAAGTAATTCGATTACATGTAGGCCTACTCAGTTACATCCCAGATCTGATCCTATGACACCTAGTGTTAAATCATTTCCAAAAGTCAGGATTAGCTTCATACTGAATGAGGAACGGTGGAGTTCAGTGAATGATGGCGGTTGTACAGCCAAAACTATCTGCTCAAAATCTGTTTTCATCAACGTTATGTTTTTATTTATTTCCAACAAAGTTGCAGCACCTGGGCAACAATCCTAAATGCAGGTCATTGAAGAATGATGTCGATGTCGATCAGAAAAGCACGGTCAGGGGTGCTGCATCCGGAAAATAGTGGGTTTGATCCCCACTGTCGGCAGCCCTGAAGATCGTTTTCCGTGGTTTCCGATTTTCACACCAGGCAAATGCTGGGGCGTACTTTAATGAAGGCCACAGCCGCTTCTTTCCCTCTACCAGCCCTTTCCTAACCCATCATCGCCATAAGACTTATCTGTGTCGGTGCGACGTTAAGTATATATACAGAAAAGCACGTTGATTTCTGGTTGACATGTGATTCACTGGGGGAAACGCCAGGAGTATTTGCATACAAAACACAACATAATAAACTATGAGAATCCAACAGCGACAAAGAAATTAAACACAAAGAATGAACAAGTATAACTGAGAACGAATTTTTCTGGGACTTGTATGCGGTGTTTATATATATCTGCAATATGAACCCTACATGCTGCTCAAGAAATCATATACATGAGTCAACGAGTCATCATTGATCTACATCTACGATTGCCACCCAGGTGGCAGATTTCCCATCAACTAGTTACCTAGTTTTTCTTAAACTATTTCAAAAAACTTGCAAATGTATAGAATATTTCCCTTGATAAATTGCCCGATAATTCCCTGATTCCTCTTCCTGTGAATGAATATCATCTCTTTCCTCTTGTATTCCAATTGTATCTTCGCATTATGAAGTTCCTACCTTTAAAAGCTCCACTTAATGTTATTCGTTCACTAATGTCATTCTCCGTCATCTCTCCACTGAGAGTTCGGAACATACCACTCAGTCGAACTGCTCATCTCCTTACTCCCGAGTCTTCTCAACCCAAATTTGCAATATTTTCGTAACACTACTCTTTTGTTGGAAATCACCCAGAACAAATCCTTCTGCTTTCCTCTGTATCTTTGCCAGATCTCTAAGCAAGTAATACTGGTGCTGGTCCCATACACTGGAACCAAACCTTAATTGTGTCTTACAAGAGCCTCTTACGCCCTCCCCTTTACATCCCTATCACCCGTATCATCCTGATAGATCATTAGTGATTGCCAGTGGGAAAATTTACAGGAGTGCATTCTTAGAAGAAAGGATGTAAGGAACAATTTCCTCAAATTTTGACTAATTTTCAAACTGGGGAAACACCACTCTAGACCCCGAGGGTGACAACGGGACGTATCTTTCAAAGGTATTTCAGATCAGTAAATTTCGGCTCACCATATCTACTTATAAAGTACTTTATCTTATGTCATTGACCTGATTCAGTATTTTTGGTATTTATCGAAGGCAACTCGAAAGTCACGTATACCGAGTTGCGCAAAATTTTGTGATTTACACCAATTTTCCATTTTTAGTTCTCGGAATTCCTCTATAATAGTTCATTATTATTTTGTAATTTACATGCTTCCCATTAAAATAAAGTGGCTCCCTTTTCCAATATTTACTTGCTGGAAGCTGTGAATAAGAAATGAAAATCTTTCATTCTAGTTGCTTCATAGTTTGTAGCCGAAATGAATCAACATTAATTACTGAATGGTGGATAAATGTGAGACACTCTTCACAAAGTATTATTGGTGTAACAGTTTGTGGCGGCCGGATTTATTTTTAAACCGTAGTCCCTCCAAGAGTAGTAGATCCACCGAAAGGAGACTGGCGTATTTAAACACATTCAAATATCACTGCATTGAATCGCATGGGAAACTGCCAACTTTGAGGTACACAGCCCGGCAGAGCGTACAAGGTATTTTTATTGTAACCTGATTCAAATATTAAATCTTATTATTTCAAAACTACGAAGTTTATGTTGTCATTGGAATATCGCCACTGTGTTCCACGACATCATTCCATTGTGTTCTTAGGATCTGCGACATACCAATATCGCTTAATGAGCAGAATACAGGGAGAAAAGATACGTACTGACCTCATGGAAATTACAAAATTATGTGACTACATGCACATTGCCGTTGTTGTTGATTCAATTAGATACTTACATCATCGCGGTCAACCAGCCCGAAGTACTTATTGTGTGTGGTACACTCAGGGATATCCCGTGTTAATCCAGTGTCCTTGGCTGTGTGCTTGTACCTTTTTACCTAATTTGGCCAGGAATAAGTGGAAGGATCGTATAGCAATTAGTCATTCCGTTCGATCCTGAGGAGAAACATGTGATATTCTTCCTAAAACTCATAAGAGGAAGAATCTACTACGTCCATGATGCATGAATTAATTACTCTTTTCTGTTTCTAATTTCTGTGAAAGTTATCGTATATAACACACCAAGTCTGAAACCAGGCAAAAAATGACAGACAAATACCGGTAGTGTTATCTATATAGCATGCGATATCACATGTTCATATCACTTGTTGCCTCATGCTTCAAAGGAGGAATGGGAAGACCCAATGCACCCATTGCAATACGTGTAGTACAATACAGTATATTACTGTGTAATTATGCATACGGTACAAATTATTTCAAAATGCACAACGTATGAAATGCAATGGTGAGAAAATATTTCCATTTTACAGTATTCCTCATAATTTACAGGTTTAATGCCATGTATTCTCAGTAAAGTATTTTCATCATGTGAGCCTATGAAGTGAAACTGAAGAACAATCCTGCTCATGTATACAAAGCAGACTAATAGTATTTGGTGCTGTGGCATGGAGTGGTTAGCCCTACACCTGGCTTCCGTTGTCCCCTAGAACTAACCTGGTGATCACTTTTGGAGTAAGCTGAGCAAACCTCAGGAGTGCTAATATCGTTTCAATTTTTCTTCAGTTCACTGAAGGAGAATCGAACCTAGGTCATTTCGAGTGAATCCAGCACATTATCACTACCTTAACTAGAGAGATGCTTCTATGGTAAGAACGATCCGCGAAAATCATAGTGTTATATCGCTTCCAGGTAACATTGTTAACCTAAAACGAAGTAACAATCTTCCTCTATCACGATTTTATTTGCACTTTATTCTGTACGTAGACTACATATCTTCTATTGAATCAATTTAGGGCTAGTAGGTTGTTCCTCAAATTACTCCATTCTTCATTTATAATTTGTGTACCTCGCTGGATGTAGAAAATTTTATATTGAAAGAAAAATGGGATTGAAAATGTCTACCCCAGCGAAATCAATTTATACTGAATATTCTGGAACACGTACTTGTGTTAAACCGCGTTAACTGTAGTACATTTGGGACACAACATCATTTCATTACAATATTAATGATGTTGCTGTGCACTGAGACTGGACTTTAGTTAGATGGCTGTATGTCCTTCACTTCCCGAACTGATCTAATTTTAACCCAGTACGTACGTTACTGTATGCATAAAAATTTCTGTATTAGGAACAAAACACATTGTAAGTCTATTTATACTATTGTTTCAAGAAATGAAAGACACACAAGCTGGCAAGATCTGAGCTATCTTCACATTAGTGTGGACATTCCGTTCCCCGTAGAATGAGCCACGGCCCATGCACCTAGAAATGAACTAGATATCTCTCTGTAGACGGTTCTAAATGTCAAGAACGGGGTTCTCTTGGTCTGATTGCTGGTTTGTTAACTTACATTGACTGATTCATCAGTGGCTGGGGCCATGCGTTTCTTACTCTTATCTATTAATAAAACTACCGATTACATGGATCGAACCAGCATTCTTATTTTCCAAGAACGACCCCGTGGGCAACTCGCCCACGGGTGTCAGCACTGAGCAATATTTACCTTGCCCTGTTTTTTTTTGACAAAGTAAGAAGATCTACGTCCCTTGAAAATGCTGCATCATATTACGTTCAGCCTACCACAGGAGGCTGTCACATACCATTGGCATGGTTTTGTGATAGAAATGAGAACATTCTTACAAATATAAATGATCAGTTGTTTATTTTTTAAATCTACTTGATTAGAAACTTAATTACGACCCACGTTTATATAACTCGCTGATGGTTACTGGTTGTCGTAGCCAAATCCATTGATCAGGATGTTTTAGGTAAATGCGTTAAGGACTACTAGGTAATGACTGCAACTCCGTTAACCTTTGTGATATGCCGGCATCCTCATTTAGAGCGCTAATTCTAGTGTCAATGGGGAAAACAGTAGGGCATGTTGAAATATGTAACAGTTGGTGCCGGACAAAGCCCTCTGTGGACTCATGCATTATTGAGAGGGGCCGTGGGCGCCATACATATGCTCAACCTCCTGACATCCCCATGGCTGGAAACCATCACGACTGTGTTTATCCTTAAGGGAGCATCTACAAATAATTATTTAAAAATATATAAAGCACAGTTATGGATTCTTCGACTGCCACAGGTTATGAATATGTTAAAAAATGACCGTTGAATGCTGCCACGTTTCACGACAAGGATAGTTTCAATCTACGGAAATATTTGTTGCTATATTCGAACAGATGTATCTCAGTATCCCCTCTCTCTCCAGTACAAGAGAAGCTATGAGTAGACCACGTAGTAACAGGTGGATTTAGGAACCGAGGATTAAAATTCCTATTATCAGTAATATCTAAAATGACTTACTGTAATTTGAATTTTCACTCCTATTATAGTACAGGCAAGTTCAAGTACTACGATTTTCTCAAAATCGTTATGATCCCAGACTGGAAATCATCTACTAATGTACGTTGTTATTTCAACCGAGTAACTACCTTTAAACCCGTGACGAAATATATATTATTCCGAGCAAACTAGTACAAATATTTGAACTATTAAAAGAGAATGATATGACTGCAATCATGTACGGTTCTACGCTATCTGCTCAAGGTCTAGTAACATTGTAGTAGCTATGTGAGGATGTACTGTAGATACTGCAGTATGGCCAAAAACTTTAATTCATAAAATGAATTATTTATCCAGCAAAATTTGCCCACAAATAGGCAACAAGGAATTCGTAAAAAAATTTTACGGCTGTTGTTGTTGTTGTAGACCTATTCAAGGGCAAGGTATAACTTAGACATCAGGCTCGTGTACTTCTGTGCACGAAAATGAATTTAAGAGCTGATGTGTTTCAGAATCTTGCCTGAAGTAAGGTTCTTGAACGTGTCCGTGCTTCTCCTTACAAGGGCATTCGGTATTTTTCACTAATTTACCCCAGAATATCATGTGACTAGCTTCGATCGTCTCAGACATGAACATAGAAGACTCTGCTATCGAGCCAGTTTATACATAACTTGACAATGTTCGACGATGGACCTGTTAAGAATAGACAGCCCTTGAATTACAATATGTTCAATGTTCAATGTGACTAGTATTGCTCCTTTCCATCATATATAAGCTGTTATTGCACCGTGAGAAATGTCTAGTTACTTGAATCTTCGTTTAGACAGCAGTTCTCACCATGAATAACTAACCTAGCACGATCTGTGTGGTTCAAGAAGCCTTGTATGTCATATACAATTGCTCAACATTGTACTAAGCACTATTTGATGTACAGCTTTGAATGAGTATACGAGTGCAAGTAAGAAATGACCACAATGAATTACGCTGTCCGTGTAAATCAGGTTAGACCACATAGTAACAGCTGGATTTAGGAACCGGGGATTACAAGTCCTATTGTCTGCTTACCCTGAAATGACTTTAACTGAAATGTAAATGTAAACGTCTCACATGATCCTTAAGTCAACATTCCAAGTATCAATGACGTATGTAGACTCAGATTAAATTGCTGATTAGTAAGGATTATTGTGTCCTAGGATCTCTTCTAACACTTTCTTAAACTTGAAGACTGAAAATGGAGGGCATAACAGTTCGATAAATAGTTATCGTATAATCAGTATGTGACCAAATTTAAACGAATTCTGATTTTGTTCATAGTCCCCACGCTATTAATACGTGTCTCACTCAAAGTGGAGGTTACCCTTAAGGAAGTATCTGTAAATAATTACTGGAATAACACATATGGACACTTTAACAGCCTCAGGATATGAATATATAAATAAATGGCTACTGCATGCTGTCGAGTTTCAGTATCAAAGGTGTTTCCAATCTCTGTATTTCCCATTGTCATTTTCTCCTAGAGTGGCCGTGCTTGTTCTTCTAAAAGTTCAGTTTGAAACTCATTACCTTTTAAGAAAATCCAAGCCGACCCATCCTGAACTAGAGATGTTACAAAACACGTTTCAAGGTAGGGATAGAGTAACATGGCAAAGATTTGAGTATACTTGTACAAATCAAAGGTAATTCTCATAGGTTCTACCACTTAACCTTATGGCCATTAAAGCTCAGTAAATACACTGACATGCAAAATTCATAGAATAGGGGTCTAGTATCGCGTAGGCCCTCCTCTATCTCGGCCAATTGCAACAACTGGTCACGGCATTGATTCTACAAGTGGAATACACCTGTGATGAGATTCTAACCCATACTGTTTAGATAGCTACACACAGCTCGCTGCTACTTCTTAGGTTCAGTATCTTTTGGCTGTGTTGGACTTGACCACCATGTCCCATAAATGCTCCATGAGGTTGATGTAAGGTGAACGAAGTGGCTACATCAGGCGTTGACACTCACCAGAACGCTGCTCGAAAAAATTCTTCGCAACTTGGCCCCAAAGACACGGCCCATTATCCTGCTGTAATGTGTGAAGGGCTGCAAGTAGTCACCAAGCACTTCAATGTAACAGTCACTGGTCAATCACCAATTTAGGTGCATCAGCGAAACCAGCGCATGCCACGTAAACAAACCCCACATCATTATGTGTGCTGCGTTGTTGACAACTAGGGTCCATGGCTTCACGGGCCTGCGCCATTTCCAAACACTGCCATCAGCTCGAAACAACTGGATCAGTGACTCATCGGACCAAGCTACACATCGCCTATCCTCCAGGCTCCAGGTAGCAAAGTCATGCGCTCAGGTGAGACACAGTGCCCGATGTCGTGGTCTTAACAACGCCACTCTGGATCTTTTGCCCTCATATCCCACTGACGTTAGAGAACGCTACACTGACCTGATGGATATGCGTTCGGTATCTCCTGCATTGAATTAGGATGCGATTTTAGCTGGTGTATCCCGTCTGATACTACGAAAAATTGTAGCCGGACGCCGCTAATGGCGATCATTAAGCAAGCGTGGTCGGCCGCAGTGCTATTCACTGGGACTGGTAATGTCTTCCATGAGGTATTCCCGATACACATGTAAGATGGTCGATCGAGGAATGTTAAATGTTCGCACAACTTTCCATCCATCTGGTTGTATAGGAAGTGTCGGTAAACGTCAGACAACCTGGTAACCGTTGTAAACAGACTTTGAACTCATAAGTTTCAAACAGTGTAGCTACCTGTATTCTCCATTCTGTCGTTACTCAGATGGTGAATAAATGTTCTACGAATGTTTAAGGTGATACAATTTATTTCCAAGGAAGTTTAACGAAAATTCTCGTTAGTATTAATCAAGCATTGGCTTCAGACTTAAAGACTCAAACTCTTTTTTTTTTCTAGTTGCTTTACGTCGCACCGACATAGATAGGTCTTATGGCGACGATGGGAGAGGAAAGGCCTAAGAGTTGGAAGGAAGCGGCCGTGGCCTTAATTAAGGTACAGCCCCAGCATTTGCCTGGTGTGAGACTCAAACTCAATGGAAAGTGAAATGTGAGATATCTTCCTCTGAAGAGATCCTTGTACGAAGTATTTTAAAATCATTTTAAATGGCTATGAACATTCGAATACATTTATTTCTACCCAGATAGAAAGTCGTTTGAAAATTCACTCCTATAGTCTGCAATACTTACGAAATATTCGAGAATATTCAGAAATATTAAGCCGAAATTTGTCCCACATTCAAGAGAATCTAGAATGTTAAATTTGTAAATCTCGTTTAGTAAGTAATAGCGAGTACCTTGAATATGGATTTTAAAAACCAACAGTTGAACGGTAAAGAAAAATTACGTCCAGGGTAATCATTTATGTAAAAAATATAAAGCGCTAAGATTTGAAAGATACATGCACAATGGCTGCTTCAAATAAACATAAATGTTATAGAATCTGCCATGCCCTTTTTCCATAGATCTTAGTACGGTAAACAAAGCTGAATGAAATATTCATGTTTTGACTTCTCTAGTTAGTGCAGCGCAATGACCATTTGTAAACTAAAGCTTTGTTTGTCGGCCTGCGGTGATGGAAACACAGGGTCTGGACAGGCATACAATACAGCTTGCATAGATTAATGCAGATAGAGAGGAATGTTGTCCGACATAATAGCATAAGAGTGCTCACAGGAGTTTAGCCAGTTTGGGCAGTGTAGACTGCATGTCAGGCTCGTTGAGAGGAAACTAGACCTCATGAAATCGAATCTGAACACCTTTACTTTATCTTGTCTCTTCGACCTAATCAAATTCGTATTTATTTGAAATAATAATCGTCCGCCTATAGGTGAATAATAACATGACTGACTTATACCACGGGGACTTTTTCTGTCCAGGACAGGATGTAAACAGCAGAAAGTGCTTTTCCTACATCAGAGTTCCTTGGCTTCAGACTACCAAGCAAGTGGCCGCGCGGTTAAGGACGCGCAGCTGTGAGCTTGCAATCGGGAGGTAGTGGGTTCAATCACCACTGTCAGCAGCTCTGAAGATGGCTTTCCGTGGCTTTCCATTTTCATACCAGGGAAATGTTGGGGCTGCATCTTAATTAAGGCGACGGGCACTTGCTTCCCACTCCTACCCCTTTCCTATCGCATCGTCGGCATAAGACCTATATGTGTCGGTGTGACGTAAAGCAAATTGCAAAAAGGAGGCCGTTTCAGGCAGAAAATCTATTGTTAAATTTCATTTCACTGGAGGTTATACTGAATTCCTGTTTTCCACGCATTGATTGGTGTGTTATTGGCCCAGATAACAAAATATTAGTTTGGTTTTATACCACAGGAAACTTAAAAAAACACCTCACGCTAAGACTTCCGTCCGCTTCCTCAGAAGTGAACCACTACTAATCTAATCAAGCTAATCTCTCATTTCTATGAATATGCTGTCTGAATTCTACTCTTCTGAAACATACATGTATGGTTATGGGAAATCTTGAATTCGACGTTTCCTTATTTATTTATCTGCATGGAATTACGAACTACAGCACATTGAGTGCGTTAACATGAAAATGGTAAACTAAGGCTGTTTTTAACTAAGAACCGATCGCCCATATCTTTTAAAATCCCATCACGTTCCCCATGCATCTCTGTCACAAACACACTCTTGTACCCACTTTGGTACTGTGTTTTTTCTCTTAGTCTGCAGCAGAATTCATTGAGTCGATCGTATGTACCACCGGCAGAGATTTATCCTGCAATCTATAAAGAATACGGCCTCAACGCTAGGAGTGATGGAAAAGTTCGTAAGTGGGCAAGGTTATTCAAGAAGGTCGGGTGGGCAATCTCTGTTCAACGAAGGTACTGTTCGTGAGGTTGACAGCACCCTTTCATGCAAACGGACGTTTCACATTATCCGCTCTGTCAATTCACGTTACACACCTTTCAAGTTAGTTCTCCATAAATTTGTGTCAGCGAGGATGGACTACAAAAAGTTATGCAGTCGATGGGTTCCGAAGATGCTGACCGAGGAACACAAAATGAAGAGAGGTGCCAGTGCTTTGACACATTTGACCCGGTGCTGTGAAAAAGGTGAGACGTTATTGGAGCACATCGCCATGGGAGACGAGATATGCATGCACCATGTGACCATTGAATCCAATGAAGTGGCGACTTACATCATCGACGAAAGTGAAATTGAAGCAACTCGCAAGTTCGTGGCAACTGTGCTTTCAGACAGGCGAGGTGTTCTGGTAGTGGATTTCATACCACCAGGGAGAACAACAAATACAGCTGTGTATTGCGCGACCTATTGCGCCACGTAATCCAAAATAAACACCTCAGCCTTCTATCTGCAAAGTGCTGTTGCTTCATGACAATACAAGGCCAAACCGCAGGTCACATAACTTCGATTTTCTCGAGGTAGTATTTATTAAGATAGTGGGGTATAAACGGGTTGTATCTGTCCTTTTCCTCCTTGTCGACTTTTACTGATTGTGTGACATCAGTTCTCGAATATGACGAATGAATTTATTATATGTCAGAATTTTGTCTTTGTTCATGAAAGTTTCACCACCAGAATGTAAGTTTGGTTTATTTTTATTAAGTGTTCCACATAATTTCAAATAATGTTCAATTACTCGGGAATACAATACTGAACCTTTGACAGAAACTTGTTCATTGGACTCAACGAGCCCTGACCATTTATATGTCAACACAATATAACTTTGTTCCGGCAACACGTGTAATAGTCTAGTGAAAGGGATCATTAAAATGTAATTTACTAAATGAATAGTGTAACAACAGAAATGTACGGAGCAGTTTGTTGCTTTATTATCGTGACCGTCAAACAATTTCCCTTCGATTACATTTTCTAGAAGGGCATTTTCGTGGAATAAATTGCCTGTTCTCTTTTAATTCCGGAAGATCATTTCACCTTTCATATCTTGTAATAGCTTTCCCTCCAATATTTTGAGAATATGACTAAAAATAATATGTAATAACTGTCCACGTTAATATGAAGATTTTAAAGAGGATGCCTGTAGTGCTCTGTAACACGCAGCATGGACTATTACCGAAATGTGACACATTTCCTGTGTGTATCTTCCAGTATCATATAGAAAGACATAAGTTAAAAGGCCACTTTAATCGCAACACACAGTTCGAAGCTATATACCACTTGATATACTAAATAACATTTACAGATACATCTGAATTTAGGTGAATAAAGTTTTGTTAAAAACTTATCTCCAATATGGACGATAAGTTCACACACACACATGCGGCCACCTTCTGTGCAAATAGCTCATTTCATTGAGTACTACAGGGTGAGGGGTCGCTGTTCCAGAATGGCACATTGGATATCTTAGCCAGTAGGCCAATTTTTTTTTTTTTGGAAAATCTGTTCTTATGCTCCTTATATAAGTGTTTGCAGAGTATTATCTCGATTAACACGGCCTTATACGGCCTGCCAATGACTGGGTAAAATCATGCACAAAATTTCTCAGCAGCACACAGTAATGTACAAAGATGCAAAATTACGTACAATCGATATTTCACCTTCCGGAGATGGAGCAGTCCGAGTTTCAAGTAAAAGATCATAATTTTTAAGATCATGATTCTGTTCACAGTATCGTCATCCAAACAATAATATTCTCCAAGAAAATCTGGACAAAATATCACAGCTTTTGGGAACTCTCCATACAAATGGTCCTGATTCGAAACGTAGCTCGTCGGTGATAATAAAAATAATATGAGTGCACTGCCTTGTTATAGTGAAATAATGAGCAAAAAGGCCGGGAAAAGCAGACAAAAATGACTCGTTCCTTAAGCAACCTTTTTTATAATACGAAAATCATGTGTATTTAAATCTGTGTTACAACGGTTATTGTTATACATTACGTTTCTAAGTAAAAATTATGTCATAAATGCAATTAACGCTTCAGAATGAAATAATGTCCCCCCTCTGTTGATCACTGGTAGAGTCTCATGATTCCATGATCGCAGGTTAAGACCCTATAGAGGTAATCGGACTTTCGAAGGGCAGAAACAAATACAAAAGGCATTCCGTGTCGTACCATATTGGCATGTAGAAGGTCTCCGGTGACACGTTTAACGTTTAACAGACAGAATTAATTAAAACTCAGAAACATATCGTCAAACAGGAATTCATTTCTGTGCTATCCGATATAGTAAAAAAGGAATGTAGAAACTGACACTTGGGTAGCCTGGTTATTATTATTATTATTATTATTATTATTATTATTATTATTATTATTATTATTATTATTATTATTATTATTATTATTACAGTTTTTGGTGGATCACAGAGAGGTGAAAGAAGGTGCGGGCTTGAATGGGTCTAACTACAATGTCAAGAATTGAATTTAAAAGGGTATATTTCTTCAAAAAATAACAATTTTCCGCTAGGTGAAATAACAATGAAATAGCTGGTACAATGCCAATCTTGAAACAAGAGTAGGATAATCCAAGATTAGTGATATTCTACAGATTTGGGGCTTCAAGCACTTAGTTTACAATTTCTGAGATACCGAATACAGTTTACAAAACTTGAGAAATCTCAATGTTTAAACAGGGACGGACATATCCCGAGTTAAGAGTACTTGCTCCAGAAGTTACCATATTTAGCATTCCAAGAGGCACCTTCACTATTACAAAACATTGAAAAGAGCTTATAGGCTCTCGATTTCTCACAGCCCACTCAAGGCAATATTACATCAAAATCTTACACTTTCTGGCCCCACAAGGCACGATTTACAAATGGAAATACACTGACTGACAGAGCAAATGCAACACAAAGAAGGAGTGGTTCGAAAGGGATGAAAGTTGGGGAAAAAACAGAGACGGCACGGACGAATAATTGATGTTTATTTCACACCGATATGCAGGTTACACAATGCGCACGGCATCGACTCAGTAGGATGTAGGACCACCGCGAGCGGCGATGCACGCAGAAACACGTCGAGGTACAGAGTGAATAAGAGTGCGGATGATGTCCTGAGGGATGGTTCTCCATTCTCTGTCAACCATTTGCCACAGTTGGTCGTCCGTACGAGGCTGGGGCAGAGTTTGCAAACGGCGTCCAACGAGATCCCACACGTGTTCGATTGGTGAGAGATCCGGAGAGTACGCTGGCCACGGAAGCATCTGTACACCTCGTAGAGCCTGTTGGGAGATGCGAGCAGTGTGTGGGCGGGCATTATCCTGCTGAAACAGAGCATTGGGCAGCCCCTGAAGGTACGGGAGTGCCACCGGCCGCAGCACATGCTGCACGTAGCGGTGGGCATTTAACGTGCCTTGAATACGCACTAGAGGTGACGTGGAATCATACGCAATAGCGCCCCAAACCATGATGCCGCGTTGTCTAGCGGTAGGGCGCTCCACAGTTACTGCCGGATTTGACCTTTCTCCAGGCCGACGCCACACTCGTCTGCGGTGACTATCACTGACAGAACAGAAGCGTGACTCATCGGAGAACACGACGTTCCGCCATTCCCTCATCCAAGTCGCTCTAGCCCGGCACCATGCCAGGCGTGCACGTCTATGCTGTGGAGTCAATGGTAGTCTTCTGAGCGGACACCGGGAGTGCAGGCCTCCTTCAACCAATCGACGGGAAATTGTTCTGGTCGATATTGGAACAGCCAGGGTGTCTTGCACATGCTGAAGAATGGCGGTTGACGTGGCGTGCGGGGCTGCCACCGCTTGGCGGCGGATGCGCCGATCCTCCCGTGCTGACGTCACTCGGGCTGCGCCTGGACCCCTCGCACGTGCCACATGTCCCTGCGCCAACCATCTTCGCCACAGGCGCTGCACCGTGGACACATCCCTATGGGTATCGGCTGCGATTTGAAGAAGCGACCAACCTGCCCTTCTCAGCCCGATCACCATACCCCTCATAAAGTCGTCTGTCTGCTGGAAATGCCTCCGTTGACGGCGGCCTGGCATTCTTAGCTGTACACGTGTCCTGTGGCACACGACAACACGTTCTACAATGACTGTCGGCTGAGAAATCACGGTACGAAGTGGGCCATTCGCCAACGCCGTGTCCCATTTATCGTTCGCTACGTGCGCAGCACAGCGGCGCATTTCACATCATGAGCATACCTCAGTGACGTCAGTCTACCCTGCAATTGGCATTAAGTTCTGACCACTCCTTCTTGGTGTTGCATTTGCTCTGTCAGTCAGTGTATTTTACGCAGGGGTATCTAGTACCCATCCCACTGGGCCTTTGCAAAAAAAGAACAGATTAAATAAATGGCCCGAAAACTAACTGAACGGAGGCGTACACTGCGCTCCCAGATAATGAAATATTACAAACCTAACAGGGCACTCGGCCCGATGAAACAGGGGTTAGTCCCAAGCCACTGAGGTGGCTCGCGTGGAAATACATTTAATATATTACAGGAAAGAAAACAATTACGAAACCAAGATGAAGGGGAGCTCGAGAGGGTAACTCAATCTCTATCCCCGATTTACAGTTAAAGACTTCATGAAACTTTACATTAGCCGAAAGAAAATTTACATTTTAGAAAAGTATGTTACATAGTTAAAAATTCGGACCTTCCCCTCGGATAAGTCTGCGGAGGTAGCTGCAGAAAACTAAGTCTTGTGGTCATTATCTGGCGGATGTTCTGCCTGTCGAAGAAAGAGGCTCCACGCCTCCTGTCTTAACACACACACAGAAGGACGACGATCAGGAGACAAGGAAACTTGAAAAGCCGCAACGTATATACCCTCCGGGAAGGTTCGAGAGGATTGGGGCTAATCCGGATACACCCTCTCATTTTTATTGGCTGAACCCAAAAGTTACATTCGAAACCGAGCAAGAGGCCTGTGATAGGTTGAAAGTTAATTACAGAAAATTTTCATTGGCCAGATTCAAAACTGGCGGAATGAGAAAGAAGTGTTGCAAACGTCGAATTACTTAAAAAAGAAATGAAAGTTGAGAAAACCAATAAACACAAAATTTCTTTCAATAACTACTTCCTTTACCTTGCACCAGAGTGCATGACCATAGTTTCTTGGTAGTGACATCTGTGGAAAAATGTCCAAACTTCTTGATGTACAGCAAAAAAAAACAAGAGAAATCCAATCAGTTTAGGAAACTTCACAATAACACAGTTATTTAGTACTTCAGTGGTGACATCTTCTGATTAAAGTTCCAACTTTATGTAGTATCCGTTTCACCTTTTGGTCCATAGAGGATTTCATTAAGGCGCTTATTTTGAATGTGCGGAGTTGAGGTGTACTTCCCGGTACAATTATTATTATTATTATTATTATTATTATTATTATTATTATTATTATTATTATTATTATTATTATTATTATTATTATTATTATTATTATTATTATTATTATTATTATTATTATTATTATTATTATTACCGTGTTTTGGTGGATCAGCAGAGGTGAAAGAAGGTGTGGGCTGGAATGGGTATAACTACAAGTTCGAAAGATGAATTAAAATTTCAACAAGGTTATATTTTCAAAACTTAACAATGGTAACATAGAATTTTGAGCGTACAACAAATAACAACAGTTAAATCAGGTACACAGCAACTATACAAATTCTGGGCTACAAGCCCCAAAGTCTGAGCTCCCAGCTCACACCCACAATTTAACAAAGTCCAGAAAACCCCTTCATTACAAGGAGCTCTTGCCCCCGCTTAATAATGTCAGGCCTCCTAGAGGCACCTTCCAAAATACCAGAAAGGGCTGACCTGCTCTCGATTTTTTACAAGCCTTATCAAAGGCCACAACAACCCTTACCCCTAACTGCCCTCTAGGCACACATACAGTGAAACAGGGGTATCTAATACCCAACCTACAGGGCCTTTGCATGAAGAAAACAAAACGTCAGGATGAGTTACTGGCATAAAGTACAGAAAGAACTGGAGGCGTGAAATTGCACTCCAGAATACACCTTTAAAACCTAAGTGGCTCTAGGCCGATGCACAGGGGCTAATCCCAAGCTAGGGAGGTGACCCGTATGAGAAAACTTTAATACATTAAAGAAGAGAAGAACGGTTATGAAAACGTAGTCACGTCCATTTCAAAATGAAAAGGGACTCAAGAGGGTAATGCACTCTCTATCCCCGACTTAAAGTTCAAGAAAACAGAAGTTTAGCAAGAAAAAGGGTTTACATGTTTAGTTGTTTACATATTAAAGGTTTAGAACCCTCCCCGAGAGTTACACTGCTGAGCTAGCAAGAAATAAAGATGTTAAAAGGCCATTACCTTGTAGAAGAGCTGCTGCTTGAAGAAAGAGGCGCTTCCCGCCCCCTGATACATATCCACACACAGAGTAAGATGTTATACGAGTGGCCCTGAGACAAGAAAATCAGCAGTTTTTATACCCTCGTGGAGAATTCGAGACCTTTAAAGAATGAGAAGACACACCCCATCAATTTTATTGGGTCGCTAAAAGTAATACATCAACATCGAAGAAGAAAGACAATATTGGTCAAAAATTAATTAAAGAAATTCGGGATTGGCTGAGTTCAAAACTGGCGGACAGAAAGATTAATATTGCCAACCCCAAAAATAAAAGAACAAAATTTAGTAAAGACAAAACTTAAGAATACAAAATGTCTTCAAGAGAGTTCATTCCATTGCGCCAGAGTGTATTACCATAGATTTTTTTTTGGTAGAGACATCTGTTAGAGAATGTTCACACTTCTTGATCAATGAAAAACAAAAGCAAATCAAAAACACTCAGTGACCTCTTCTGATAACTTGGTTAAAGTTCCGGGTTTCTCCAGTAGAGAAGTTTCAATTGGCGCAAGATTTGAACTTGCGTCGCGTAGAGGTGTACCGCCCGGTACAATTATTATTATTATTATTATTATTATTATTATTATTATTATTATTATTATTATTATTATTATTATTATTATTATTATTATTATTATTATTATTATTATTATTATTATTATTATTACGAGGATAGGGGTAAAAGTCATGGCAACTATTCTTTTTCTTGTAGATATGTGAACGGATCACAAACGTATATGTGTCGTGTGGAAGTTCTGCAGGCATAGTGTGTATGTAGAACAACAGATGGCTCTGTGATAGCTGGTAGTAGCGCAGCGAGGGCTGCGAAATCAGTCAGTTGGTGAGTGTCGTGCGAGATGGACGTAAGCAGTGTTGAGCAGCGCGCTAACATCAAAATAGCCGTTCTCCTACGAAGAAATGCGATGGAATGTGACAGTGAATTACTGGAAGCCCTTGAGAATAATGCCCTACCATACAGTACAGTAGTACGATGGATAGGAAAGTTTCAGCAAGGACCTGTGTCAACCAGTGATGAGCAACGTTGGGGACGACCTGTCAGTGTGCGGACCGACGTGGCACGTGCCGTCATCGAGCAGCTCCTGGATGAAAACAGACGATGGACGCTACTGGAATTAGAGAGGGCAAGTGACATCGAGAAACGCACCGTCCACAGGATACTGCGTAATGAGCTGCAACTGCGCAAAATCGCATCGCGGTGGGTACCGCATGTACTGACGGAAGTTCAAAGGTGGGTGCGCTATGCAAATATGCCCCGAACACCTTGCACGCTGGCAATAGGATGGCGATCGATTCTTGTCATGGATAATCGCCATCGATGAATTTTGGGCCAGGGCATACGAACCAGAACTGAATCATCAGTCCGCGGAGTGGCGACATGCTGGATCACCAAGGAGGCAGAAGGTCCGTCAGAATCCATCCCCAGTCAAATTGATGTTGATCGTCGCGTATGACGTCAGGGGTGTCATTGTTTGCCACTTTGTTCCACATGGGAGAACAGTGACCGTACAGTACTACAGGGACTTCAAGGTGCAACAGGTACGACGTGGCGTTCGGGAGAAACGTACGGATCTTGTGGACAGTGCAACAATTCTGCACGACAATGCAAAAACACATAAAGCAGAGTGTGTAGGGCAGCTACTGCGACGTTGGGGATTGGAAGAATTGGAGCACCCACCGTACTCTCCCGACATTTCGCCCTGTGACTTTGATCTCATTCGAAATATTAAGGAACCACTACGTGGTAGGTGGTTTGCAACACGAGAGTACATTGTTAATGCTGTGCGGCAGATACTGAGGCAGATGGTATTCAGCGCCTCCCACATCGTTGGCATTGTGTGATGTCAGTAGCAGGGGACTACTATAAGGGTCTTTAGGCCCAGGTTTGTCATGTCAACTTCATGTGTACTGTGTTGTTATTCTTTTTCACCGGGAAGGCCATATTTCCCTGTATACTACCGTAATAAATTAGTGTGTTACGATATTTCAGTGATATTCATTGTCCACACATGTAGTTAACACCTTGTCCTTTCGTCTGTATATGTCACATTTTCCAACCGGACTGGTATCTTCAAGAAAAAAGAAAAAATAGTTGCCATGACTTTTGCCCCAACCATCATATTATTATTATTGTTACCGTGGTTTGGTGGATCAGCAGAGGTGAAAGAAGGTGCTGGGATGAATAGGTCTCAATCTACGAAATTAAATTTAATTTAAAATTTAACAAGGTTATATTTTCTCTTCAAGATCAAGAAATAACAAATATAACAGGTACTTAGTAGCCTAGCAACAAATCGAGAATGTACAATTACAGTGGTTACAGGATTTGGCCTCCGAGAGCCAGACACACAATTCTTGAGCTATGAGCCCAACTTTACTTGTACACAAGGTTTAACAAAGGGGCAGAAAACCCCAATCATACCCAGGAGCGCTCGCTCCCTATTACTCAATAAAGCCTGCTCGAGGCACCCAGAAACCAAATTTCCGAAAGAGCAACCCGCTCTCAAAGTTCAAGCCTATCAAAGGCCACACCAAACTCAACCTTCAAGCTGTCCTCCAAGCACATGAAAACAGGGGTAAAAGTACCCAACCTACTGAGGCCTATTAAGTAAAGAAACAGGTCAATTACATGGCCTCCAAAATACCAACTTGAGTGGAGGCGAAACAGCACTCCTAATACATTTCTTTAAAAACCTATTTGGCACTAGGCCGCTTATGCAAGGGCTAATCCCATACTAAAGAGGTGACACGATAGGAAAACTTATTACATTACGAAACAAAGAAAAATGGTTGAGAAAACGTAGTCACCTCAAAAACAATATGAAAGGGAGCTCGAGAGGGTTAGGCACTCTCTATCCCAATTTGTAGTTTAAAGAGATAGAATTTATACCAAGTCTATTACATTTTAGAGGAAGGTTACATGATAAAAGGTATCGAACCTGCCCCGAGAGTTAAACTGCTGAGCTAGCAAGAAAGAAGTTATTAAAAGGCCATTACCTTATTGATGAACCGCTGCCCGACGAAAGAGGCGCTTCCCGCCCCCTGCTACGTAATTTACACAATGATCGATGTTACTGAAGTGGCGCAGGGACCCGAAAATCAGCAGTTTATATAAACTCGCGGAACATTCGAGACCTTTCATGAATGATAACACCCACCCACAAGCATTTTATTGGACGGCCAAAAGATTACAAGTCAAAACTGAAGAAGACATCTAGGATTGGTGGAAAATTAATTACAAAAATTACTCATTGGTCGAATTCAAAACTGGCGGAAATAGAAGGGTTATACAGCCAACCTAAGCAATGACTGAAAGAAATTTAACAAAGAACAAACTTATGCATACTAAAATTCTTCAACAAAGTTCTTTCACTTCGCACTAGGGTACACCGTTGTGTTTCTTCAGTAGTGCCATCTAGAAGAGAATGTTCACACTTCTCACTACAGAGAAAACAAAAATAAATCGAAAAGGACACAGTTCAGAACTCTTCAAAATTTACAGATAGCGACATCTTCTGATAACGTTTAGAATTAACATGGTTGTTAAAGTTCAGGCTTCCTCCAGTAGAGGAATTTCAAGAGGCGCAATGTTTGAATTAGCGGAGCGGAGGTGTACCGCCTGGTACAATTATTATTATTATTATTATTATTATTATTATTATTATTATTATTATTATTATTATTATAGATGGGAAACACTTTAGATAGTAATAAGTCCCTTTTTTTAAATGCGAATCATCTGTCAAGCAGAATAACTGATCATCTGAATATCATCGTTAACATGTCCGACTCATTGGCTGAACGTTCAGCGTACTGGCCTTCGGTTCAGAGGGTCCCGGGTTCGATTCCCGGCCGGGTCGGGGATTTTAACCTTAATTGGTTAATTCGAATGGCACGGGGGCTGGGTGTATGTGTTGTCTTCATCATCATTTCATCCTCATCACGACGCGCAGGTCACCTACGGGTGTCAAATAGAAAGACCTGCACCTGGCGAGCCGAACCCTTCCTGGGATATCCCGGCACTAAAAAAAGCCATACGACATTTCATTTCATCGTTAACATAACCACCGAATGTAATGTAATCACTGCATGCAGGAATAATGTCCTCGAATGGGCAGCTTTAGATGGCTTTATTTTCACTATTTCAATACTTGGAACGAATCAGATACGAATAAGTAAAACTCGGTTTGTCTAAAATGGAACTAATAATCACATAGGCCTACATGCATGTTCGACTGGGGCCCATCAACAACCTGGCGAATATGAGTTTCTACTTACTGTACTTCAGAGATCACAAGTATCGTTATTACGATTGTACATAACGATATAATAATTGATAATATCCAATAAGGCTGGTAAACAGACGCAAGAGGTCACCGAGGAATATCTCAAACTTTAATAATAATAATAATAATAATAATAATAATAATAATAATAATAATAATAATAATAATACTTGAAAACTGTGGTAGAACATTAAATTTTCATCTCAGGTTGCGTACACCTGCTGCAAATCTGGCATTCTCTTAACTGCGCCTTACCTGAAACCCAATGAACACGATAAAAAATTAGGTAACAATATGCAATCAGTCTACTTTAAGAGAATTTACGTGGTAGATTAGTTAATAATATACTTATATGAAACAGACTAACACATTGACAACAATATTACAGGAAATATGGATACTTTTATTTTTTTACTTGAAAACAATTTCTTCCCTGAACTGACAAGCTACCACCGTTTCTCCTTGTAATTGCTACCAAGCAACACCAAATGACGGTGTCCCAGGATCTTGGTCTGTCGTCCTTGGTTCATCTCTCTCACTATACATTCCCCATTCGAATTAACAGTCGTATTTCTCCGCTCCAAGTGCTGACGTGCATCTGCAACTTCCTAGTAGAGATAACGACTTCTCACTCATCAGCGATAACCAGTCGGTTATGACCTAGTTACCAAAAGTCCCCAAACAAATGTGACACACATTTCAACATATGAAATATTCAGAACCAATGTACAAAACAGTTAGCAAAACCACTGGAGATATACAGAACAGTGTCGACTTGGTACGTTCTAATCAGGAGAGTATTTTACGAACAGTGTCCGAATATATGGCACGTACAACGAACGATGCAAAACTCTGAATATCAACGTCAAGATAAATGGCACATACGACCACTAGTGCAATAGTCAGAGCAGCATAGAACAGCGCAGTGTCCAAACAAAACAGAATATGAATCCGACTGAGAATGAGACACGTTTCCATGCCCACACGCCTTTATATTTCCAACTTCAATTGAAATCAGCTTCCGTTTACCGAACATCCTGGAGTAACGACTAGATATTACATCATCATAAAAGATTACGAACTGTCCCATCTTGAATCGTTCAAGTACATCCCTTTTCTTTACGTAACTTTAAAGATTTTTCGTTTATAATCGGTATCCTGTGAACCAGGTGACCTTGCCGCAGCGGGGGGGCTTGAGCGCCCCACTGAAGCAGATAGCCGAACGGTAGATGCAACCATCTGCCGCGAGACCAGACTAAAGAACGTTTCATATACACTGACTGACAGAGCAAATGCAACACCAAGAAGGAGTGGTCAGAACTGAATGCCAATTGCAGGGTAGACTGACGTCACTGAGGTATGCTCATGATGTGAAATGCGCCGCTGTGCTGCGCACGTAGCGAACGATAAATGGGACACGGCGTTGGCGAATGGCCCACTTCGTACCGTGATTTCTCAGCCGACAGTCATTGTAGAACGTGTTGTCGTGTGCCACAGGACACGTGTATAGCTAAGAATGCCAGGCCGCCGTCAACGGAGGCATTTCCAGCAGACAGACGACTTTACGAGGGGTATGGTGATCGGGCTGAGAAGGGCACGTTGTTCGCTTCGTCAAATCGCAGCCGATACCCATCGGGATGTGTCCACGGTGCAGCGCCTGTGGCGAAGATGGTTGGCGCAGGGACATGTGGCACGTGCGAGGGGTCCAGGCGCAGCCCGAGTGACGTCAGCACGCGAGGATCGGCGCATCCGCCGCCAAGCGGTGGCAGCCCCGCACGCCACGTCAACCGCCATTCTTCAGCATGTGCAAGACACCCTGGCTGTTCCAATATCGACCAGAACAATTTCCCGTCGATTGGTTGAAGGAGGCCTGCACTCCCGGTGTCCGCTCAGAAGACTACCATTGACTCCACAGCATAGACGTGCACGCCTGGCATGGTGCCGGGCTAGAGCGACTTGGATGAGGGAATGGCGGAACGTCGTGTTCTCCGATGAGTCACGCTTCTGTTCTGTCAGTGATAGTCACTGCAGACGAGTGTGGCGTCGGCGTGGAGAAAGGTCAAATCCGGCAGTAACTGTGGAGCGCCCTACCGCTAGACAACGCGGCATCATGGTTTGGGGGCGCTATTGCGTATGATTCCACGTCACCTCTAGTGCGTATTCAAGGCACGTTAAATGCCCACCGCTACGTGCAGCATGTGCTGCGGCCGGCGGCACTCCCGTACCTTCAGAGGCTGCCCAATGCTCTGTTTCAGCAGGATAATGCCCGCCCACACACTGCTCGCATCTCCCAACAGGCTCTACGAGGTGTACAGATGCTTCCGTGGCCAGCGTACTCTCCGGATCTCTCACCAATCGAACACGTGTGGGATCTCATTGGACGCCGTTTGCAAACTCTGCCCCAGCCTCGTACGGACGACCAACTGTGGCAAATGGTTGACAGAGAATGGAGAACCATCCCTCAGGACACCATCCGCACTCTTATTGACTCTGTACCTCGACGTGTTCCTGCGTGCATCGCCGCTCGCGGTGGTCCTACATCCTACTGAGTCGATGCCGTGCGCATTGTGTAACCTGCATATCGGTTTGAAATAAACATCAATTATTCATCCGTGCCGTCTCTGTTTTTTCCCCAACTTTCATCCCTTTCGAACCAATCCTCCTTGGTGTTGCATTGTCACTGTCAGTCAGTGTAAATTGGAGTAGCAGACTTTCGGAAGTTGTAAGGGCAGCAGTCTGGATAATTGATGACATGGCCTTGTAATAATATTTGGCATGGCTCAGCTGTGTTGATACTGCTACACGGCTGAAAGCAATGGTTTTACGTCGAACCGACATAGGTCTTACGGCGACAACGGAACAGGAAAGAGCTAGGAGTGGGAAGGAAGTGGCCATGGCCTTAATTAAGGTACAGCCCCATCATTTACCGGGTGTGAAATTGGGAAACAACGGAAAACCATCTTGAGGGCTGCCTACAGTGAGTTCCGAACCCACTATCTCCCGAATGCAAGCTGCGTACCCCTATCCGCACGGTCACCTCGCTCGGTGGACGAAGTGATGAAAGTGGAAGTTGGCTGTTTGAATTCTGCACCTCTCATAATTTAGTCTTTGCTAAAACTTGGTTCACCAAGTTCGATAGCTGCAGTCGCTTAAGTGCGGCCAGTATCCAGTAATCGGGAGATTGTGGGTTCGAGCCCCACTGTCGGCAACCCTGAAGATGGTTTTCCGAGGTTTCTTATTTTCACACCAGGCAAATGCCGGGCTGTACCTTAATTGAGGCCACGGCCGCTTCCTTCCACTCCCTAGGCCTTTCCCATCCCATCATCGCTATAAGACATATCTGTGTCGGTGCGACGTAAAGCAAATAGCAAAAAAAAAACTTGGTTCAAACACCACATACGAAGGCTGTACACGTGGACAAGTCTTGAAGACGCACAAAGGTATCAAATAGACTTCATTATGTTTGGGCAGAGATTCAGAAATTAGGTGTTGGATTGCAAGACCTTCTCAGGAGTGTGGGTGGCATTGTGTGGAAGTAAAACATGGACGATAACGAGTTCAGAAAGAAAGAAAATAGAAGCTTTCGAAATGTGGTGTTACAGAGGAATGCTCAAGGTGAGGTGGGTAGGTCGAATCACAAACAATGAGGAGATACTGAATCGGATTGGTGAGAGGCAAACGATTTCGCGAAATTCGACCATAGAGAGAGACAGAAAGATAGGGAACATCTTAAGACACCCAGGTCTTTTCCAGTTAGTTCTTGAGGGAATTTTAGGCAGTAGAAACGGCAGGGGTAGACCCAGGTATGAATATGACAAACAGATTAGAGTAGATGTGGGATGTAGTAGTTACGTAGATATGAAAATGTTAGCACAGGGTAGGGTGGCATGGATGCTGCATCAAACTAATCTATGGATTGATGACCTAAACAACAGCAACTGGTGTCCTGAGGCACTTCCTGGAATACTCCCTGCTTCAACGGTTGAGTAAGCCTACAAAAATATAGTGTCGCAAGTACGTCCCAACAAACTACATGCACTGGCTGATCAATTTACATTATTTGTACAAATATTGGTATAATTAAATATAATAATCTTAACCTTTTTATAACATTGAATGCGTCTAAAATTAACTACATAAATATATATAAGGAATAAACCGCTCCGTATTTAATGTGTAACATTGTACGTGATACAGGTGGAACTGTGAGCAGTACATAATGGTAATTTGTTACTCATATAATTGGAATTTGCGTAATAATTGTGATTGGACGAATGTTAGAATATTCAATGGAATTGCCATTAACCGTTAATGACAATTGCCATTAACTGTTAATGACACAATAAAACTTTGGATTCTGTCGCTATTTCAACGTGATCGAAGCATGATGACAACGCGCTCATGTTTCGAAACGATACAATTTATGACGACCACAAAGGGGCAGGACTCATTCAGTCCAATTTGTTAGAAGTCATGCATCTTATATGTCAAATTGTTAATAATGAGAGGGTCCGATGACCTAGCTAGCTGTTAGGTCCCTTTAAACAACAATAATTAATCATCATCTTCTTAATAATGAGAGTATAAACAACCTATACTGGCATTCAAACACAATTTATAGCAGAAACTATGATTTTGACATAAGATCTGAAATAAATAACGTATGAACCCAGAATGACAGTTTTCGTCCAATCAACTGGACGTTTTGATATTTCTCAAATCATAATCTATTGTAAACTAAGTCACATTAGAAAAGATATATCCTTTCAGAGTTAAAAATTTTGGGATTACTAATTGTTAACTTGTTAAATCACTGCCAAACTGACAATTTGATGGGATGTACCTCACTAGCTCCTTCCTATCTGTGTCACGTTAATCATATATCATCTAAAATACGCGCCCTTCAATCCAATGATTGTACCGTGAATGAGACCGCTACACCCTAGGAATATAGCTTAAGTCACGTTCACTCGCGTACCACTAAAGAAAATTAGCACTGTGTGGTTTATTTTAGGAATATACGAGAATGCATTGAAAGATGTCAAAAAAAGCCACAACACTCATACGATCTGCGAACAACTCCAGAACGTTCGACTGCGGACCCGAGACAGCCACTCACACTCATACAGGTATAAGGAATGCGCCATACTTATGATCTAGTGATTGCCGTCACCGCACAGGGGAGTATCAATATTTCCCTCACTTAACACAGGAATAGAATAGAATAGAATACCCCCGTCCACTCGTTCCGGACTGCCAGGAACTGGGGACTGAATAATCATTTATTGCAATCCAAATTATCTTTGATACATGCATGAATTTTGTAACTATTTATCTATACTACATTAAATTTCCGAATTACGCTTAATCACTATTTACACTCAATCTCTAAACTGCAGTTTTAAAAGTTTATTTATTTCTCTCATAGACGTTAACAGTGTTATATTGTCTAGTACAACATGCATCTTACCCTTATTCTTTCTTTTTTTACAGTTGGTTTTACGTCGCACCGACAAAGGTAGGTGTTATGGCGACGATGGGATGGTAAAGGGCTAGGATTTGGAAGGAATTTGGCCGTGGCCGTGGCCGTGGCCAGCTTTTGCCTGGTGTGAAAATGGGAAAGCACGGAAAATCATTTTCAGGGCTGTCGACAGTGTAGTTCGAACCTACTAACTCCCGGATGCAAAATAACAGCTGCGTGCCCCTCACCTCAAGGCCAACAACTTTTTCGGTCCTCATTGATTTATATAAGTGCAAGTTGTTATGTATGTCATGAGTCTGAACAGAGTTACCATTAGCTTACAGTAGATATTATGAATAACTGGATGACTGTACAATGAATGAATGAATGAATGAATGAATTGCATGATTGGATTGGATCCATGTCTGCATGAATGAATAAATAGTCCTGTCTCCCAGTCACAGGTAGCCACAAACTGGAGGGAGAGCATTGATGAGTGGTTTGAATGATTGGATGAAGTGAAAGCACTCAGCCAACTTCTACGAAACTAAACACAGGAGTAATTGTAACTGGTGTCAGGGTGAAATACCAACCTTAACAGACAATGTCGTCATAAACAGAATTCGTTATATTCATTTCCCAGACATTTAGGTCTTTTTCACCACCTTCCACCACCATACCAGACTGTACCGTGATGGTATCACAATTTACAAGCACTACAACAATTTCAGCAAAAAAGGTAAAGAACTCATATTCAGGTGGATTTGGTACCTAGAAGTATGAAACGCCCAAACCAAACCATTGCGTGTTCTTTGTCAGTGCATTCCAATCAGCTGCAAGGTTACCCACAGAAAACTAGTCAGTAACTACGGATTCCATGACAACGTGATGACCTACGATGCCTAGTGCTATCCAACCAGATTGTGACAACGCCCCCAGCCCGTCAGAAATTAAAAACATGTTAAAGTTCCACAAATATTCCTTCTCTTCAAGCCACCTACCTAATTCTCGGTACCTGTGTGGAGTTTTTCACAATTTCGTATTTGATGCATAATCACCTGAGATCGTCACTCCGCTCAGTACATATTCAAGGACATTATTTATCTAGTCTCGTGTGCGTGGTAGGGGTTTGCATACCACATAATACAATATATTATCGGCTGGATTACTTCAACGAAACTACGAAATGAACGGTATTTCAGGTGGCAAATAACTATTCAACAGAAGATGCATGAAATAAGTATCAGTTAACGGAAAATGTAAACTAATATCCAGGTTGATGACAAATGTCATTAAAATGTACATATGTGATACGTTCCACCTGAAGTGTTGACAAAATGAGAACATTTTCCCAGTAGTGTAATATTTTAAAAACTGGATTTCTATGTGCGTTCCTAGAACTTCACTGTCCTTCAAGGTCTGAGAGGGGTACAATGCATAACCCACTCGGTCCTTGAACCATCTCCCCATTAATAGGCTGAACGTGAGAGCTGAATGAGGGAGAAGCGGCTTGTCAGTTGCAGACTCCCAGCCAGCCCGATGCAGGCATGCTCTAAATTATGAGCACATCGTAATCTACGCAGTATTGAGTAGATCGTTACTGTACACGTGAGTTATTTCAAAATTCTGGTTCTGACAAAGAATTTCGAGTTTTACGGCGTGTTATTTTATTAAGTGGTAAAACTGAAATGTCTTTTTCCTATCATGCTACAGTGGATTACAGAGTTTGTACGAAAATATCGTCCAATAATAACAAGCCATGATAAAATGGATAAAACCAATCAGCTTACTGGCGATTTTCATCCAGATACAAATGCGACAAGTAACATCATATCATTGTTGAAGATATCCGCAGCCCAAATTCCTCGAAAAGAGCTCCATGGAAACTTCTTAATTCACAATTACGTTGTGAATCCCACCCTTTTAGTTATCTAACGGCCACGAAATACCAACATGCTGTACCAGTAAACGATAGCCCTTACTAACTTGTTTTCTAAAGGAGCATCAATGGAAGTTCTCAAGGCGTTTCCTAAGCAAGAATAGCTAGGGTTTGGTACAGGAGGATAGGTTCTATCTACAATAAGTGAAGATATACTTTGAATATTGGCTTTATTTAAAATATTGGCAAGTTAAAATACATATCACCTTGGTGCAGTGAACCGCCATTTCCCGAATCGTCTTCCCGAATTGCTCTCCAGGCAACTCGTACTCCAGGATCCTCTCGTCACCATGAAACTGGACTCGTACTCCCAAGTCCGCTCAACTTCTTGGAATCGAACCCGTACCTCGTACCTGGAGGTCTCGAATTTCTCGGCGGTCTACGACGCTCTTGATGCAGGGTAATAAATCGTGGTATAACTTTATACGAGTGGCCACAGCTGTACAGTCCACCGACACGCTCATAGTCACTTGTCGCCAAAATTTGTTAAACACTGCCTTTAATTGATATAGGAGGACAGCACGTAGTTTGAAATATGCCAAAAACTTCACTTGACACTTGCAGATAGAAATTAATGAATGTCACTTCAAAAGTTGAAAATGCGGAGAGCATTAATTTAAGAAACGAAATGATGGAACACAGTTTATGGTTATTTACCACTGGAAATGAAAATGATGAAACTGAACACAGTTCACTTGCAATACACTGTCTGTGGTTACTTACCACAACGTACAATAATGTTGTCGCACGTGACACAAACATGGTTATTTAAGAGTTTATCTGCGAGACACTGTTAATAGCGATAAAATAAATAATAACTTGTCAGTCACTCTTAGCACAGTGAGTCTCATACAATAATAAAGTCACTGAAGAATATTTAGAAGTAATTGTGTACAAGTATAAGCAGAAGCGGTTCGAATCCAGTTAACACTATAACGGATGATCCGTTTACGTCGCTCACTTTCAACAGTGCGGTTGGCACAGTTTATCGTGCTCAAAGTTTATCATTAGTTAAGGAGCACTTAATTGTTGAATAGCAAGAAATAGGCAAATACTTGTGTTGTCACGATGAAATACATTAAAATCTTTTAAATATCACAGTTAATGAAATAATGTTCTGACACTTGCATAGCAGTGGAATAAGTTTAACACTTTACTTGGTTTTTGACAGAATAAATATTAAGTTCCGCAGTTCGAGAATTATACTGAGTTCGGTTCTCGGCGCGAGAGCTTACACGTCGCTTGATAATGATCACGTCGTTTCTGGACGGACAGAATAACATAGGGTCAGACCATGCAGAGCCCTTGCCGAAGAATGCCCCTCTAGCGCTGGGTAGCCCCGCCTTATATATGGTGAAGTCCTACATAGCATAACGTGATTATTTTAAAGTGAATTTCCTCGAAAATCCCTCGATGGATTTTCTTGAGATTTGGTAATGGAGATGTTCTTGCAATTGGCTACAGAATGATTTATCTCCCAGGACGATAGGAACATAATTTTGAAAGATTTGAAAATTTCTGTATCGAAATTTCTCGAATGTAGGAAGTATCGAGTCCTTGCCACAAGACAAGTTGACCAGTAGGGCGGGTTAGTGTACCTTGGTCATGCATCTACGTCATTCACAGCTGTTCACTCATAAGCTAGCTCGTCCTGGTAGATGTAAGCACATCGAGCTTGGAGTTCTCGGTGCGCTTGATAATTAAACGACATTGTTCTTAATAAATACGGCATATACCGTGCGTTCCTGGTACAATACTTTAAAAATTAAACGTTGATTTTTTACACAAATATAATAATCCCTTCACACACGCGGTCATTCTAAAGAAAACTCGAACTGGAACGAAGGAGGACTACCGCGGAGACTCACATCTCAAATATTATGGTTGCAACACTAAATGACAATATTTTCATGCAGTTCAGATAGAGGGTTGGTTCCTACGCTAATTACAACTGTCGTGATCCACCTTCATCACCGGCAGCGATACCTGGCCTTTGGTCAGAGGGGTCCAGGTTCGATTCCCGGCAGGGTAGGTAATGTTAACGATAACTGGTTAATTTCACTGGCACAGGGTCTTGGTGTATGTGTCGTCTTCATAATCATTTCGTCCTCACCACGACGCACAGATCGCCTACGGGCGTCGAATCAAAATACCTGCACCTGGCGAGCCGAACTTGTCCTCGGACACTCCCGGCACATACGCCATTTTATTTACCGACAGCGATTAATGGACGGTATTCTTCCTACATACTGCTTCACTTGGGACCGTTTACATTTTATGGAAAGTTGATATACTGAAGTATTTCTTCGGTTTTTCCTCTTGCTTCTCGTCGTAGTTCCAAAATTCATTCTGTGGGATTGTGTCATTAGTAGAGCTAGTAATTTTAGGTGTAAACGTTTGGTTAAAAGGTGCAAAGGGGCGCCTTAATGTAATAGAAAAAGGTGCCGAAAGGTGCAAATATTAAATGTTAATAATCATCCAAACATCACCAAAACCAATTTTACATCATATAAAAGGACACAAAATTCACGCATGTTATCATCTATTAAAAATCTGCCTAAAACGAATTCCAGAAATTTATTACAACCAGATATCCAGAAAACGGTCAAAACACAACATTTCAGTGTTTTTCAGTGAGGTTGCATCTCCGGTCACTAAGTAAATACATAGAATATACAGAAATACATAGAAAAGGAATGTTTAACGACAACGGACACAACAGCCCATTTAAATACTTTCATCTTCTTCTTTTCCTACCGCTTTTCCCACATCTGTAGGGTCGCGGGTGCGAACTGTGTCGAACATGCTAATTTGGCCCTGTTTTACGGCCGGATACCCTTCTTGACGCTAACCCTATATGGAGGGAGGTAATCACTGTTGCGTGTTTCTGTGATGGTTGGTAGTGTAATGTGTTGTGTGAATATGAAGAGGAGAGTGATGGGACGGACAGAAACACCTAATCCCCAAGCCAGAAGAATTAATGAGAAGCAATTAAAATCCCCGATCCGGCCGGGAATCGAACCCAGGAGCCCCTGAACTGAAGGCCAGAAGGCTGATCATTCAGCCAACCAGTCCGACTATTTAAGAAATTTCATATAGCCTCCTTATTCTTCCCATGTCTTACCCTAGCTATATAGGCCTATTGCACAACGTGATTACATTGGTGTTTCTTTTTTTGTATACATCGTTATTGATATATCACAAATACTGCACCTGAAAACTGACCCGTCGCTCTGAATACCATCAGCACTATACTGTTTAGCACTATCGCGCATTTTCTCGGCGTTCATTTTTTTGTTTCAGCATACTTGTTACTAATACTACAGTAATAGCAAATAACGTAATATTAAAATATTCGCTAATGGGACAATGGCAGACGCCACGCACAATCAAAGAGTATTCTGAACCGTCACATACGTAATCATGAAAAGGCCGGCAGATAAGCAGCTGATGAAGGGCGGCAAGCTAATAGTTCAACAATCACCAGGTTCGTAATTAAGCTCCCGATTAGTGCAATATAGGGAGCCTACGGTTCTAGTGATGAAGTGAGAACCAAGCTTTGCAGACGAAAGATTCGGTTTTTCTAATTTAATTTCTTTAGAAATAAAGTGCAGCAAAGGAGCCAAAAATGTATTAAGCAAGTGTAAAAAGGTGCTGACATTAAGAAAAGGTGCAAAAAAGGTGCAAGCATTGATAAAAGGTGCACAAAAATACAACTAAAACAGAGTTAGGTGTGTTCATTTCATGTTTTCTTTGCAGTACAAGCTAATTTGGGAAATTTGATAGCGAAAAAGGATTAAGATGCAGCACCTATAATTCCTAGTTCAAGTCATCAGTGCACATTGACGCTCCGTGAACGCGTAAGCAGTTGTAATTTAACACCCAGTCAGTTTAGTACATTTAATTAGTCAGTTTGACATAAGAAACTTAAATAATCCTGCGCAAAACGCTGCACTTCTTCCATTCCACATTGAACTTCAGAAAATGTGGGAGAAATAAGAAGTATAAGTGACGGACTGGCCAACTACAGCGTTGACAACGCGTACACCTCCACTCTACTACCGGACTTACCCTAAACTGTCTTGCGACTTGCCTGCCAGGAATGTAACAGGCACTGTCAGAATTGTTCCCACCACTGAACAGGGACCAATAAGACGTTTCCAAATCCTTTTTCTAATTATTGGAGATGATTTCTTCATCTTCTTGGGACTTTTTGTTGGTTGTTCTGTCTACTTTTGTCACCCAGAAAAATGCAGCAATTATCTCTTGTCACTTTATAGGGCATCTGGAAAAGAGAAGAAAACATCATACAGTAAGTAAATTGCATGCTTGATCGTGAGACGTTGGGATTAATGCATCTTCGCGCAGAGTCAAGTTGAGCAAGTTTCGTTCAATGGATCCAAAAGAGGAAGAATTTAAACTTTTTTTGGAGGGAAAATCTTGAGCGACAGAAGGTGGCAGTGAAATCAAAACTCTGAAGAAATAAAAATGGAACAGCAAATTGCAATCGAGCCAGTTCTTGGTACGAGAAAAAATGTATAAAAATGCACGTATATACTTGGTCAGTATTCTTGGAGCTTCACCATCGCCAAATTGAAAAAATCGTATAAGTTTTACACTCGCGCAAACGTTCACTTTTGACGTCTCTGTCGGACTAAATGCTGGGAATTTCATGGAATAATTTTACTCATGGAATTCTTAGCCTATTGACCACTTTTCAGAAGTTTTATGTTGTCTAAAACTTACCTTTATGAATAAGTGCTGGCCTCAATGGTGCAATTCTTTTGTAGTTTTTCTTCTGTACCGAAGATAGCGGGTTTGATAAAATTTCAGTATGTTCGAACGTAACTACTCCGTGTCGTTGGCTCCTGGCACGTCCATTTAGGTAGGTAATTTATTTCAGCGGGCTAAGTTGGGGACATTTTAACTTGTCTTAAAATTAGCCATTTAAATATCTAAGGCCCGGAGACTAATAAATCGATTCAAAAACCTAGCGTTCTGGTTCCAAATCCTGTGGACCAGAAGTGAAATTGCCCCTACAGTCAATGTTTGTCAGCAGGAAAGGCATCCGGCCGTAAATATCCAGCCAAATCAAGAGGTGAAAGTGAACACCCCTTTGATCTCGTATAAACGTGGAAAAGTGAAATTCGAAAAATGAATTTTCAACATTTGCGTGGTTGTTCTCATCTTCTTAGAAACCTGTACTCTACCAGAATTTAACCTTCTACTATCTGCTTACGTCAGAACTATGGTAAAAGCACACAGAGATCATCGTGGTTATGTAAGCTATTGATGCATAAGATAACTTTACATACTATATCGCCTCTCCAGGCATGTTTCAAGAGATAAGGATGTGTTTGTTGTTAATACATTCACCTGAAATTTAAATTTAGATCCACGAAAATGTACTTCCAGAATTAATTCAAACAATTTTCTTTCCATAACCTCCGACCAGTCTTCAATTCGTCGCATTGGTAATCGAATCCGGGTATGCAAATGGAAACTCTCATGTTAATCTTTGGATTATGGAGGTGGTATTATTGTTTACTTCAGTAAGTGTTGTTTATTTCATAGACGACCTAGGGATTATCTAGTAAGTATCTCCATTTATTTTACGGATAATACATCTCTGACTGATCGAATTGGCTTCAGGTTTTAGGTCGCTAAGCTAGTTTCGAATCTCAACATTGGAAGCCATGAAGAGAATTTTCAATGGCTTACAGTGGTTCCTCATTTTCACATTTGACAAATGTTGGGCTGAATCTTAATAGGACTAGGACGGCTTTCTTCCCGCTCTAAGCCATTTCCTATCCCATCGTCGCCAGAAGACCTGTATGGGTCGGTGGAATGTATCATTTACGTATGGACACTCGGAAAATCGTTCTGTGGTTCACACAAACACTTTAAAGCCAGGTGTCCTACTTGAAGAACAGAGCTTTTGTACTATTTTTAAATAATGTCAAGCTCTTAACTAGTGAATATATTACTGCATTATACTCTACCCTGCCAGGCGCCGGCTATTATCCCAGGGTCGTACACGGCTGATGCCCGGTGATATCTTTGAATAATATGAAATATTCTTAAATTAATAAGCAGGAAGGTGTAAGAGTTCCTAACGCATTTATTGACTTTAAAAATATATAAATCTGAATTTAAATTGAAAATTATGAAAATTTATATTCATTAAATAAAATACACAATTGTCGGACCTTGTACTCACACTTAGTTCTTTCCTGTTTACTTACACATACGTTATTTGAAGGGCGCCAGCTACAATTCAGTGCAGCAATAATAGAATGAGAATTTTGAATATCTGTAGGGTGTGAGGTAATAAGCTTACTTTTGACAACATACCATATAAGTTCTAGGAAAAGGAGATTGGCGTTCGGTTTCCCCATTACATTTGAGGTTATCTAATTCTTTCATTGAAATAATACGATAAATTCATTTGATAGAACAAAATATATTCTTTAAATAATTTCAATAACATAGTGAGAAATGCTGCGATTGAAACAGATGAGAATATGAAATTATGACATTGCAACTGAAAGAAACTAGGCATGAATTTGAATTCTTCTTGATCGGACATTTAACAATTATACACGAAATATATCCCTCACTGGTTCACTTGACTGTACCTTCAACACTTTGAGTGTAATTACGACGTATTCCTTTCATCTGGTGTCTACTGTAGATGTATTAAGCCTAAATTGGTGGTGTATCCTTTTTATTTCACTGACGACTAGGTATCCATGTGACTGCTTCTTCTCCATATCATATGACTTCTTGGTAAGTCTGTACTGTACGACTTTGTGGCAAGCGTCTCCTTTTAACTGTGGCTTCTCCTTCCAATTGAATAATGACTCGCTGAGTTCTCTCCATCTCGTTCACTCCTTGACTGTTCACTTATCCATTTGGCTTCTTCACTGTACACCTTCCGTTTAACTAATGACTGACGCTACAATATACAGTCACCATTTATAGACATTGGTTGACGCACCTACGCAATCTCCAGGAATAACTATGATCTACTCCCACCTCGCGACAAATGTTACACACTATGGTGAAATCGCCCGCAGCACCCAGTAGGTATCTCCAAGAACGTGCGCTCACCGCTAAATAAGCACGATGACGTAGCAATGACTTGGCAGTAACCCCAGCAGTATTGCACATCTGATATACAGCAACTCTTACTGTACATGTACTTAGTGTTCATCTACACACACGTATATATGCATACATTTAACTAGAATCACGCAAGCGACAAGCATTGCAGAATTGAACTGAATAATAATTATAATACAATAATAGTAATCTCACAGGTAAAATAATAATAGTATGGACATAATAATAATAATAATAATAATAATAATAATAATAATAATAATAATAAAAATACAGATGTCATCTTGTAACGGGATTTGAACCGTTACAAAGGATAAAGGAGAAAAAATAACAAAACGATTATGAATGAGAACCTTTCTTCAAACAAATTTATTTAAAAGAAAAGTTTTGGCAAAGCGAATACGAAAAATTAATGACGACACCTGAAAATAAAAATTATTACTCAACTCTCACTAGGTCAACTGAAACTCATAATTGTTCATTAACGTTACAAATAGGTTATATCTATTTAATATTATATTCCATTAAGCACCAATGCTTTATTTGTTAAGTTTAATAAGTCGGTATGTATCAAATTTAATTCATTTCCACTCTTTAAATCACTGACAGAAAAACAATACTCTTCCGTAAACTCAAACACCAAAGAAATAAATACTGAGTGGTTGGAACTTCATTACAACATTCGATAGATCCATATTTACGACATCGTTATAACAAATTTTTGCCGACAATAATTATTAATTATTTTATTTTATTTTAATTATCTCTTATTGAATTTCATTATTAATTTATTGAACATTATTTCCAAAATATAGTTGACCTGTGCTACCTTTATCAATTAATTTGAGTTACAGTTCACTGTTCATTAATTCATCATCTATCATGGCTCACTAGATCACATCTACAATAACTATCATGAAACGAACGCGGACTGACGAGTTCATCGGATATGACTACAACATGAGAAAATCTGATTTTCAAAGAGAAAATTCTAACTTCACACATACTGCACATAACCAGCTGTCTCAATATAATCACACTGAATAAAGCAAAATGTATAGCGAAGTCTCTACGTAATATTAATAACACAAAAATCCCCAAAAATATTACATCTACACTGACTACTGCAGAGGGAATAAAAGCCCTGCCTCAAACAAACAAAGCAAACATATGAAACTGATTCCACATATCAATAAAGTCACTACAACCACAAATCAAAATTCTCGTTGCCAACTACACAATAAACATAATTCACACATAACAACAAAACAAATCCAGCAATGATAGTCATCAGTGAACTCCAAGTCCATTGACCTGGTCGCGGGTCGAAGTGACGTCCCTAAGGACGTTCCATTACAGCAACCTGAAATTCCCTATCTTTAACTAAAGTAATACTCAAATAACGTTAAATCCCGAAGTATCTGTGTGCTGTGGTCTACCTGATCAATTGGAATTATATAAAAAGTGACATCGTAATAGCGTTTGATGACCCTATAGTTAACATTAGAACGCCCTTCTGTGGAGAAGTCCAGACTTTAAATTATGCACATCTGTTTCCTTCGCGCCTCGGCTACATTACTGTTATCACTAGACGATATCTCCGTACACAAGGCAAGCTCATTCAGTCACTACCAATTACTTCATATAATCCAGCTTCCACTGGGCTTATAACAAAATATTCCTCGCCATCTACATTCAAGAATACATAATATATTTTCTTTAATTATAACGTCAACTGGTTCAAACATCACCAGTATTCACAACTATTATTCCTCGAGAATATTTAATCTGTTTGCATTCAAATATCAATTTCGACATATTTCATTCCACATTATCATTGGTTCCCTTCCTCTCACTAGCGTTCTGCTTGTTAAGGTATCCTTTCTCAAACAAGGCACAAAAATAAACTCATTGAATCAATATTGAAAAACACGAACTCATAGCACATATCATTAGCCTGACAAAATGAAATCACAAAGACTCTAAATATACACTGTAATGTTCACTGATGGTTGATTCAAATCTGTAGCACGATACAGATGAATTTGTCTCGAAGAGTGCAAATAATCATGCAACATGCCACTGCTGCTAACATGCCTCATGAATTACTTAAATGTACTAAATGCCATCTAACTTTATTAAAATATTAACAAACACTGACATTGTTTCAGAAGATCATTACCACACGCTTAGGAATACATTCTAAGGATCAAATTAACATTATCACACGCAGATTATATATAAAGTACACACCCCAAAGCATTAGTATCACAAAATTAACTACCTAAATCTAGCTGACCCTTGCTGCATATTTAATTCAAACAAAACTTAAACATTACATGCAAGAAGTTATTATCTACAAATCTACACAAACAGCTATTCAGACATAGTGTGAAGTACTCATGTACTCATCCCTGTCCGGTTAGCTCAATGATTCAGTCATACACCATCTCAGTCATCGGGTCTGCCCATCAATGCGGTGGTCACTCCACCACGACGGAAATACAACCGTCTATAAGGTTCTCCTGCAGAATTTCCCTTTTGAGGACCATGTTCCCGTCACAATTTTACGTACGGCACAATTGGAGTACACATGTCCGCACACACTCGGTTATCACTGAGCATACAAAAAAAATACAAATTAATTATGATACAAATTACAAACACAATAAATGCATTCTTCTCAATAGCACTTTATTCGCGAAACAGTCTAATTATTATCCTATTTCCACCAGCATCCGTTATTCAATGTTAATTCAAGCTCCAACGTGCCCCGCAACTTCATCAATAACAGAACCAATGTCCACGTCTGTTACCTTCAGTTCTGAGATAGAAGTATCCCCATAAAGGAATTCACTTTTTTCACTTCCTTTCACCCCCTCCCCCAAGTGAATTTCCCGTTAAAATACTTGTCTCTTTAATAGTAAAGGATCTTCTAAATACCAATTATCGCGACTCTAACATCTTCAGTTTTTGAGATATGTGCCCACATAAAAGGACTTCAACTCCTTTTCACCCCCGCCCCCCCCCCCACCAAAAAAATTATTTCGCTCAAAATCGCTTTTTCCTTTGTTTTTAAAGGAGATCCACATATCAATTTTACGCCTGTAACAACTGTAGTTTTTATTACATTTAAGTATCCTCATACAATTAATTCAATTCATTTTTCAATTTTTCACCTCCCCCCTTAATTTAATTTTCCGAGAATTATTGTTCGTTTAATTTTAAAGCAGATTCCAAATACCAATTTTCACGTCTGAAAAATCTTTCGTTTTTTAGATAATAGTATCCTCATACAAATATTCAACTAATATTTCAATTTCCCTCCTCACTCTACAGTAGGTGCATTTCCGAAAACAAAAATTACGTATTCCTTTATTTTTAAAGTAAATTCTAAATACCTAATTGCACGTCTGTAACATCTTCAGCTTTTGAGATATCAGTATCCTAATTAAAAGAATTCAACCCCATTTTCAATCAATTTTACCCCTTCACCCAAGTGGTTTTTCAGAAAACAAAAAATACATGTTTCTTTATTTTCAATAGAGAAAAGAATACTATTTTTCACTTCGGTAACATGTTAAGTTTTTGAGATATACTGTATAAATGCTCATTTTAAAATTTCACCCCCTTTTTAGTTCTCCTTAAGTGAGTTTCCAAAAACAAATCACCTATTTTTCTTTACTTTTATAGGAGATTCCAAACACCACTGTTTACGTCTGTAACATTTTACGTTTCTGTGATATACTGTAGATGTAGTCTTTCTAAAAATTCACCCCAATTTGTCACTCCTCTTTAACCCCTATTAATTAGATTTTTCAAACGCAAAAAATACCTGTTTCTTTATTTTCAAAGGAGATCTCAAATACCGATTTTCAGGTCTGTAATATATTCTGTTTCTGAGATATAAGTATCCTCATATAAGGCATTCAACCGCTTTTTCAACCTTTTTCTCCCCAACTATTAGGATTTTCTGAAAACAAAGTAACATATTTCTTTATTTCGAAAGGGGATTCTAAATACCAATTTTTACATGTGTACACTTTAAAAGTTTTGAGATATATATATATATATATACTCATTTTAAAAATTCACCTCCCCTTTTCAACGCCCCCATTAATTGGATTTTCCAAAAAATACGTGTTTCGTTATTTTTAAAGGGGATCCCAAACACCAATTTTCAGGTCTGTAATATCTTCAGTTTCTGAGATATAGGTATCCTCATTAAAGGCATTTAACCCATTTTTGACTCCTTTTCACCCCTTCTATTGGGATTTTCCGAAAACAGAAAATACGACTTTCTTTATTTTTTATGAAGATTCTAAATACCAGTTTTTACATCTGTAAACTTTCAAAGTTTTGAGATATAGATGGACTCATTTTAAAAATTCACCCCCTTTTTCACCCTCGTATTAATTGGATTTTCCAAAAAAAATGTTTCTTTATTTTTAAAAGATCAAATGTACCAATTTTCAGGTCTGTAATATCTTCACATTCTGAGATATAAGTACCGGTATCCTGATTAAAGGCATTCAACCTCTTTTTAACCCCTCCTATTGGGATTTTCCGAAAACAAAAAGTACTTGTTTCCTTATTGTTAAAGAAGATTCTAAATACCAATTTTTACATCTGTACACTTTTAAAGTTTTGAGATATAGATACACTCATTTTAAAATTTCACCTCCTTTTCACCCCCTTAGCGACGGTATATCCAAAAATTCTCTCTTAGCGAGCACTTATATCTTAATATGAATGTATCCCCAAAGTTTCATTTCTTTATGTCCAGTAGTTTTGGCTCGGCGATGATGAATCAGTCAGTCGGTCAGTCAGTCAGGACAAGTTATTTTATACAGGGTGTTAGGTGTATACCTGCAGATATTTCTTCTAGCAATAGAGAACGATGTGACGAACCACTATATATCAAACTTTTAGTAATTCTCGGAAGTTATTTTCGAGAGCAAAGAGATACGATGTTTTTAGAATAGGTAGTATGTCTTGTTCTTGTGAATGAATAGCTTCCCTTTGAGAACAGACGAGTCACGCGCCATGCGTGCCAAACTGGTTTCTGTTTATGTTTACGAGCAACAGCTGAACGCTACCTATGCAATGCACGAGATGTTACGTAACATACTTGTCAAACTGGTTTTATGTTTAAGAGCAACTGAGCTACGATAACAGCTGAAGGTGGCAACTACAGTAGCGTATGCCTTGTTACGTTACATTCTCGCCAGACTGGTTTCGTAGTTGTCAGTATTCAGTTTCCATCTTAGGTTCTTCAGACAACCCTGGTCATCGGTTTCGGACCCTGGAGATATACCGAATTCTCAGCGTTAATACTGGTTCATTTGCTGTTATGTCCTTTAAGGGATTGAGATATGTGTGGTCATCAGCCCCGTGGTCTAGTGAGTATGGAAATGACCTGAAAACCTGAATCGGTGCGGGACCTGTACGAGCGTGTGATATAATTATTGGTTGGGATAGGCGCGCCGGGACGTGAAATACAGTAGATCCCCGTTGTGCATTGCGTAAAGGTAGAAGAAAGATGGCAGGTCCTTACGCCAACGAAAGCAGTCATGGGATGCCCAAATGAGTAGCATCGGAATTGAATTATCGAAACACATCGAACGTTTAGTTTCAAAGGAATATTGGACATGTTATACAACTAAATAAAGTAAACGTACCTACATTTCGTGCCTCCTTCCGGGCTGAGTTGCTCAGACGGTTGAGGTGCAGGCCTTTTGACTCCAACTTTACAGGTTCGAACCTGGCCCAGTCCGGTGGTATTTGAAGGTGCTCAAATACTGTAGGTCAGCCTCGTGTCGGCAGATTTTCTGGTACATAAAAAGAACTCGTGCGGGACTAAATTCGGGCACCTCGGCGTCTCAGAAAACCGTAGAAGTAGTTAGTGGGACGTAAAGCACTTAACGTTATTATTATTATTATTATTATTATTATTATTATTATTATTATTATTATTATTATTATTATTATTAGGTCATTAAAAGCTGAAATACGTGGAAGAAAATAGTAAAATATGTGTGGTTTAAGAGGAAACAAGATGAAATGTATGTCACGTGAGTTAGCATCGGTCGCAGTAGTTACCTACAGATTACTATGCGTAAAACGAGAATCAGGTCAAGCTCGTGGGGATGAGTCAGCTGTAATCTCGTATTGTGTCTAAACATCAAACATACACATCAACAAATATAAGAAACATAAACAAGGTTACACGTTAGAGACATGTAGCTATTAACCTGAACGCCAGGCCGACGGTCGCTTTCATGAGTACAGATGAGTTATCAAATTATACACAATCCACAGATGTCGAATATATCTAAGAAGATTCCGCCACAACTATATTACATTTTACTATGATGGTTCTAATAACAAATCGCAGCAGCTATTGGCTTTACGTCGCACCTACACAGATAGGCCTTATGGCGACGATGGGACTGGAACGGGCTAGGACAGGGAAGGAAGCGGCCGTGGCCTTAATTAAGGTACAGCACCAGCATTTGCCTGATGTGAGAATGGGAAACCACGGAAAACCATCTTCTGGGCTGCCGAGAGTGGGGTTCGAACCCATTATCTCCCGAATAATGGATACTGGCCACACTGAAATGAAATGTCGTATGGCTTTTAGTGCCGGGAGTGTCCGAGGACAAGTTCGGCTCGCCAGATGCAGGTCTTTTGATTTGACTTCTGTAGGCGACCTGAGCGTCGTGATGAGGATGAAATGATGATGAAGATGGCACATACACCCAGTTCCCGTGCCAGCAAATTTAACCAATTAAGGTTAAATTTCCGACCCTCCCGGGAATCGAACACGGTACCCCTGTGACCAAAGGCCAGCACGCTAACCATTTAGCCATGGATCCGGACTTAAGCGACTGCAGCTATCGAGCTCGGTAAATCGCAGCAGATTACGCTACTGCGTGTTGAGATGATGTCGGTAGAATACAGTATACCCGTTAAGACATAAGGCTGCAGTAGAAGAAGAGGAAGAAGAAGGTAACGAGAGCCACATAGTCAAGCAGCACACAGCTGAACAACGTGCACATTAGTGACACAGACATAAGAGTGGCGTGGTCGCGGGAACTACAGTCGCATTCGTAACACTCTGTTGTAGAAAAATAATGAACTAACATACAGTACGGGCTCCGTAATTCCAGGTAGACGGTAACAAGACTATCTCGAATAGAAAAGTACGGATTTACGAACCTACATGAAAACGCCTGTGAACAACATAATGTACCTATGTTAAACATTACAGTACAACACTTTAGAAAACAAAAACATACAGATTGCATTAAAAGAAATGTTAAACTTTCTTTTGTAAATTAACAAAACACACTAGGCAATCTTCTTAAGTTAAATGTTAACTTATAGTTCCTATTTCAATAATGATGAATATAAAACGATTATTTTATTGAATATTTATACGTGACGACGACGACGACGACGACGATGATGATGATGATGATGATGATGATGATTGCTGCCTTAATGTCATCGGCCCTTAAAAACGCAAAGTGTCCTCTGTTTTAACTCGTAGGGAATAAGAAACAAAATATAAATTGCTGGAAGCCTTTCCCGATAGATTCATGAAGGGCGACCCGTGTTCTGTTCTGCCACACGATACACTAGAAGCATATAATGGTATTCGTGGTATTCATACACTAGCATTATTCAAATACTACTACTGATGCTACTACTACGAAGTAACTCGCGTACTAGTACGGACGATAATTCGCATCTCTGACAGCTATTATTCAGGTCAAGGTCAGACAGACAGGTTTCATGTAGGGGTGGGGAACCCGTCTAGCCACATCCCCCTCGCTAGGAACAGCAGACAACCGGCATGTGACAGGTCTAGTGCTTTTGTCGAACTGCTTACGTGGAATATTCTCCCACAGTGTGATTTCAATATCATGGTCTTTTGGGAGTCCAACTCGCCGTATGCAGAAACAACCTGTGTTGACGTGTACGTAAATAAAGTTTATTACGTCAACGAAAGAATGCATGGGATAGAATTTCAAAGTGAGTAGTATCGGAAATGAAATGTCAAAAGACATCGAACGTTTTACTTCATACCAGTAAGGGACATGTTATAAACATAAATTAATTAAACGTACCTTCCTTTCGTCTTTCCAACCGAAGAGAACATGTTTAAATGTAAATGAGAACCTTCTAGCTTACTGCTGATTTTGCAGTGCCTATTCAACGTATCAAAATAAACGTTGCCAGGCTGAGTGGCTCAGACGGTTCAAGCACTGGTTTCATGAACTTAGCAGGCTCGATCCTGGCTCAGTCCGCTGGTATTTGAAGGTGCTCAAATACGACCGCTTCTGATCGGTAGATTTACGGGCACGTTAAAGAAAACCTGTGGGCAAAATTCCGACACCGCGCGTCTCCATTGGCACGTGAAGATTTATTATTATTATTATTATTATTATTATTATTATTATTATTATTATTATTGGGCGAGTTGGCCGTGCGATCAGCTTGCATCCGTCGAAAATCCACTAACAATATTATTATAAAAACTGTGTTAGTCTATTATTACTGACTATTATGAAAATAAAAGTTAATCGCCCCACTCAAACTTCGTAGCTCGTAATCTGTCAGAAAACACCAAAGAAAATAGTGAACATTTAACAGGTCCGAATTATTATTAATATTATAATTGCAGACATGTCTCCGAAATTACCGAAGCATGTACTTACAAATTGTTTTACGTCGTACGGACACAAATAGGTCTTACGGCGACGATGGGAGAGAAAAGGGATACAAGTGGGAAGGAAGCGTTCGAAGTCTAATAAAGGTACAGTTCCAGCATTTCCCTGATGTGAAAATGGGAAACTACGGAAAACCATCTTCCCGGCTACCGACAGTGGAGTTCGAACCCACTATCACCAGAATACAACCTCACAGCTGCGCGCACCTAACCGCACGATCAACGTAATCTAAGCTCCAATGCCGGTCTGCGTAGCTCGGATGATAGAGCGCCTGTCTTCTGATCCCACCTTGGCAGGTTCGGCTCAGTTCGGTGGTATTTGAAGGTGCTGAAATACGCCAGTCTCGTGTCTGTGGATTTACTTGCATTTAAAAAAGTACTGCTTTACGAAATTCTGGCACCTCAGCGTCTTTGAAAACCGTGAAAATTAGTTAGTGGAACGTAAAGATATTAGTAGTAGTAGTAGTAGTAGTAGTAGTAACATTATTACTACGAGACGTTTTAATTAAACAGTCCGTTACATTACCTATCGGCACTTACTGTCCAGTAATTAGCCTTCTGTCCACCTCTGTGGTATAGTGGTTAGTGTGATTAGCTGCCAACCTCCGGAGGCCCGTTTTCCATGCCCAGCTCCGCCACGAAATTTGAAAAGTGGTACGAGGGCTGGAACGGGGTCCACTAAGCCTCGGGAGGTCAAATGGGTAGAGGTGGTTCGATTCCCACCTCAGCCATCCTCAAAGTGGTTTTGCCGTAGTTTCGCACTTCTCCAGGCAAATGCCGCGATGGTACCTAACTTAAGGCCACGGCCGCTTCCTTCCCTCTTCCTTGTCTATCCCTTCCAATCTCCCCATTCCCCCGCAAGGCCTACACAAGACCCCTGTTCAACATAGAAGGTGAGGCCGCCTGGGCGAGGTACTGGTCATTCTCCCCAGTTGTATCCCCCGACCCAATGTCTCACGCTCCAGGACACTGCCCTTAAGGCGGTAGAGGTGGGATCCCTCGCTGAGTCCGAGGGAAAACCAACCCTGGAAGGTAAACAGATTAGGAAAAAGAAAAATAAGCCTTCTATTAGAAATGCCCGGCGGCAACTCTACAGTAGACCGAGCTCGATAGCTGCAGTCGCTTAACTGCGGCCAGTATCCAGTATTCGGGAGATAGCAGGTTCGAACCCCACTGTCGGCGGCCCTGAAGATGATTTTCCGTGGTTTCCCATTTTCGCACCAGGCAAATGCTTGGACTGTACCTTAATTAAGGCCACGGCCGCTTCCTTCCCACTCCTAGCCCTTTCCTGTCCCATCGTCGCCATAAGACCTATTTGTGTCGATGCGACGTAAAGCATCTAGCAAAAGAAATCCACAGTAGCTATTTTTCCTTCGAGCAATGTTCACGCATGGTTGCAACTACGGTTTTTGAAATCTGTCTCATTAATAACAATATGACTGAATACTTACAGCCTTTTCTTTCAGTGTTCACCGTCCTTTCATTGACCTGAAAAGTTTATGAATAAGCATAGACAACTCGCATTGTCTATTGTCAGAAATTCATCGTAGACTGTCGCAATAACAGCACAGAAATGTTGCGCTCATTTTTCATTTACTTATTAACTATTTCCTTTCATTTTGTCAGCTTGGATCACTGAGTAATGCCATTGACGTCTTATAAATCACACACAACTACACAATACTTTATTCGCACGTATGTGCTGGTGCGTATCTTCGAGGTCACTGTAAGGATCCTGTGTACATTTCACACAGAGTACCCTAGACCGGTTTTCGAGTACAGCAAGTGGCCTGGCACGTGAGTCATCCTCTCCTATTGCCAAGCCTTTAGGGGAAGTGCACAACAACATGCGTTGGCCTGCGATAAGAAACAGGTTCAACAAGCCCTAGACTCTGCTACTGTACTTCCACTACGCGTGGACAGAATGACGTAACCGGCATATCCTGCTACGGCCGTTCAAAACACATTAGGTCCTGAAATATTTGGCTCAGTTATGGGCAAACTAATAGGACAAGATAAAAAGTACATAGCATATATTGTGAGATGTCTTTTTCTTTGCTGACTAGCTTAATATCTGCACGTATACACCTAACACCCTTTATATATAGATGAACTCTACCTGATATAACATCACTTTTGTCCTTCTACAATATTTATATGCCAATGACATGAACCAGTTGGGTTCAATACAGAGATCCAACAAACTATGAACCGGATGACAGTGAATTCCCACTAAATGGACGTGCTTTAAGCAGGTGACAGGGACAATGTCACTCTAGTTGCTCCCTGTTAATGTGGATGTGAACGTGGTTGAGTTCACTTCACTTATTATGCACGCTGTGTTTTGTTCTGCATTTAATCGTGAAGAGAAATATGGCTCAGTAGGTATCGGCATATGTTTTCTGCTACACAACATGTATTTATTTTTGATTGGTATCTATCAACTTAGCTCGTGAAGTTCAAAGACTATTTGCAGAAAAATTTCCAGGCGTAAAAGAGTTCCAGGGCATTTGACAATCCATAACCACCATAATAAACGGGTAGTGCTCAGTCCAAGGAACTTAACAGATAAGGTAGGTTTCTCACCCAAGAAAAATTACATTACATCGGCCATCGTTAGGAGACTTCCTCCATAAAGTCACTTAGATACCATTCACAACATACAGACATATCTTATGGCTTTGTGGAGAGAGAAATGAAATTATTAAAGTTAAAACCGTATGAAATATCTGTTGTACGTGCTCATCATCCAGGTGATTCATTACATAGGTGCACATTTTGCGAGTGGAATCTGAATGCCGTATTCAACGGAGAAGTAGACCCAAATTTAATACTTCTTCTCGGACGAGGCCAAGGTCCACTTTTAATGGCAATGAAAATTACCGTTATTTCAGCGTTACCAAACCTGACATCCTTCCTGAAGTAGCCCTGTGTGACGAAATAATTGGTGAATTATGTGTCATTAGTAGTGAAAGACTTATTGCATAGGGCCAATTCCTTTCGAGACAAGAGTTGATTCTACCACATACGTGAATTCAATTTTGTCTCCTCCTTTCATTTTGGGGAATTAACCCAGAGGACCGTGATTCAAACTCCTTCAACAAGGAATTGCCGCAGTTCAACAATAAAAGCTTGATTTCTTTAGATATGCAGCTAAATTTACTAAGAATTCCATGTAAAGGGAAACGATTGCTACACCCCTTGGAAGGACTGAAAAACGATATCCGTCAGGAAATAGCCAGCATTACTTAACGTGAACTACAGCGAGTGATGGATAACTTTTAAGGGAGGTGCCCGAAATATCTTGACAACGATGGTGGCCAGCTAAACACCTCTTTCTTGAAGTTGAAAAGTAAAACATTTGAATGATACAAGAAAACTGTTGTATGGTTGTTTCAGCACACTCCGCGATTCCCGCTGAAGGCAACAAGCGTCACTCGGCTCATAAGAATCGTTGTTGCATCTCCATATGTAAACTAACAAATGCTATGTTTTGCCATTGGTTTGGTAAGTAATGGACTTGTTAATAATAATAATAAGAAGAAGAAGAAGAAGAGGAAGAAGAAGAAATAAATTCGAAATTAATTCGTCAATAGTTTTCTTCTCTCTTGGTACCTTACATCTTTCATATGTCCAAGAGCACAATTTCAGCTTTATATTCTGCTTTGTCGTATAAATAGTTTAATAAAGAAAAAGGTTTGCGCTTCCTGCCATAAATATCCTCAAAATAGTTATACTGTTTTTAATTGAAAAGTCATATGTTTGTAGTTCTGTTTCGATGTAGAATTGAACGTCCACGGAAATTATCGCGATATCAAGAGTCACAGAAAATTAAAACGCTTGATATTTTCAGATTTGCTGTTATTAATTCTTGAAAATGTATGACTTCCGGAAAATGCAAATTGCTACTCTGAAGATCTGTAACCTTATTTTTAGGAAGGATTTGATAATCCTAATTATGAACATTATTTTTCAGAATATATTTGACGTATGTATATCATACTGATATATTTTCACTGAAAGTTAAATAGTATACAGTAAAAATATTTTGTGTTTTAATGACATGAACTGTCTGTAGATAAGTTATGTATCTATTTTCCTTAAATGTCTCGAAGTTCAAATAACAGAGCTGTCGAACAGCTGATGATGACTTTGATCACAGTGAGATAGTCGAGGACGGAGTGTTGTTAAATTACTCAGTAAACAGGGAACCAAAACACTGCACAGTTCACCTCCACAAATATCATTAAGGAAGGTGTTGACCTGGAAGTGGTAAATATACTGATGTTAACTGAGCTAGGAAGTTTGTTTCCGTGCAACTGGGCTTCGCTTTTAGTGCTTGCTACAACTGTGATTGAAAACTACCAGCTTGAAGTTGAGAGAGCTTGAACTCGTGTGAGGGTATAGAGACATTAATTAGTTTGTGAGTTTCAGAGACTATGATAGAGGTACTGTTTCTCATGCTGAAAAGACTTCAACTGAGGTGCCAAGCGAATTATCCCCTCGTCGTGAAATACAATCGAATGTACTCCTAAACCTTTTCTAGAAAGTGACAATTTGTATCAGACCACCACAGCAAATTGGGTGCAATAATGGAAATACATGGCCACAGATCGTTAATACCTCATTTAAGAAAATGACGCATTCAACTCCTACTTTCCAGGTAATACCCGAAATGATTTTATGAAGGAAGAAATGAAAGGTGAGATAGTAATAGAAGTAAATATCTTAATATAATGATGTACTGCAAAGTTTTTAAACGTGGCTTAGGTGTAGTCATGATGAAACATGGAATATCAGTCGATCTCGAAAGTTAAGCAGCTTAAATTGCGATCATTATTAGACAGAATTACTATCCTTCCAGTAAATTTAGATTCAGGAAAGACTTCTCGAAGACAGACAACAACATTCTTCTTCTTCCTCTTCTTCTTCTTCATCTTTTAAAGGAAGAGTGACATTCAGTTTACTTGAACGCATGAGTTAGTTGAATATACTAGAAACATAAATAACCTGCACCTAGGGACAGAAATTTTTTCCCTTGCAGCTACAACAGGGTAGAATATTTTCACACATGTTCCAATAATCCTAATAGAATTTTCTTATGAAGTTCTAACGTCTGCAATTATTTAAAAAGGAGTTGAAAGTATGAATGGCATATATCCGTTTGCAAGCACGCTATCTCCTCTACACTCGTAAATGAAAAACATTCTGTGAAGAAGGAATCACTTGAATCCTTTAAAAGTTGTAGGTAATCGTTTCAATGTGTGCGAACAGATATTTCTATTTTGCAGAATAATTCAGTGAAATTCTATTTTTCATCTTATGTTGAGATTTCGCGAGTGAGAAGAGGTGCGTACTTTACAGACTTCGTTGGAGGAGTTGTGAGGAAGTAAGAAGTCCAGTGATATCGACAGGAGCCTAGGAAAATATCCCATGCTGAGTATGAATCTATTCAGAGTAAAGGATGGACCCAAATAGACTTTAATTATGAACTCCTCAGTCCCGCATTAAGAATTATCAATTGAAATCACTCATCATTGTTCTGAATTTATGGCTGTCGCTCCGGTGGCAAATTCCCTATCAATTATTTGCTTAGTATTTTCTTAAATCGTTTCAAAGATCTTCAAAATTTATCTCGCATTACTACAACCCCTAATTCTTATTCCTGTGAATATTCTCCCCATGTTGTCCTCTTAAATTGCAAATTATCTTTATATTATGATATTTCCTGCCTTTAGAAGCTCCACCCAAGCTTCTTCGTCTGCTGATGTCATTCCCTGCCATTCGTCCACTGACAGCTAGAAACATACCGCTTAGCGAGCAGGTCGTTTGCAACACTTTAATGACACCAACCCTTTGTCGGAAATCACCCACAACAAGTAGTGGTGCTCTCCTTTGGATATTTTCCAGTTCTAGTATCAAGTAAACCTTGTGTGGTTCCCATACACTGCAACCATACTGTAATTCTGGACGTCAACAGTAAATTACCATGAATGCAAAAACGACGACTTTGAGGTTTCTATCGCATGTGATTTGTTTTGCTACCGGTGGTGTCTTCTTATGGGTACACTATTGCATGTTTCGCAGGAATGAAGATAAGATATGTGATACTATCGTATGTGCAAGGAGAACCCAGCGATAAACGATGGCAAGTGATCACACAACCGTTGAGTCTTATGCCGTCAGTCACACTCCTTATTGTATTGGCTCTTACGATAATTCACCATGGTCAGAACTGTGTATTGGACCTTCCGAAAAGGTAGCAAAATTTGCCCCAAAGCAGCTTCTTTCTGCACTTTTTTAAAGTTAGTGAAAGTTAGTTTACCTCTGATGTCCAAATTGAGGTCTTACCAGAGATTTATACAGGTTGTCCCAGGAGAAATGATCAATATTCATGGATATGAGAGGAACGACCATTCTAAGCAAAAAAAAGTCATATGGACACATGTCCTATTCCGAATGGTTTCCGAGATACATTCTACGTTAATGTACATTGTTATTTATTTTCTTTATTGTTCAATACATGGTCATGTTTACACATGTACACATGTACAAGAGTTGGTAAATATTGTAACATGCGTTTTAAAAAGTGTCAATTTAAAATACTTATTTATAACACATTCACCTCTAAGCATTATCGTATACGTGACATTTCAGCTGTTGTACAGTTCACGACATACGTTCGAATAATCCACCGTTAATTTCTATGCATTTGTGCACTGTTGGGAGAACATGTTGTGTTGTTTGTCCGAGTGCCTCTGCACACAATCCCTAATGAGGTGATGCTTCTCTCTCGGTCCCCAGCACTACTTCACTTACAACGCACCATGGAAAAGTGAGCGTTCAACAGGCTAGTATAATGGCAGGAAGATATCCCGAGCTAAGAGGTGAACTAGTATCAAACTAGTGTAAAACATCAAAGAAGTTGGGTGTGTAAGACACATACGTGCGCTCCACTAGCCCAAAAGGAACTGAACATTAAATGTGTTCTATCTCGGAAACCATTCAGAATAAGGCATAGGTACGTCTGATATTTTTGGCTTCAAATGATCGTTCCTGTCATATACCTGAATATTGAGCATTCCTTCTGGGACAACCTGTATTTCCTCTCCTTTTCATCCTTAAAACACACTTGTTGTATTGACCTGTATCAAATAAAAACTCGCTTCGCTGACAACTCGCGTGAAATACAATTCTTGACCAACACAGAACATGCGAAGGGATTTAATTTAAAACGTCTCTTGAAATATTCTTATTCATGAAGAACCTACGGTTTTATGTGGAATCCTAACTATGGAATGACCCTATTCCCATATCATTAAATTACACATAATAAATCCTCGGATTCCCTACAATGAAGAAAGCCTGTTCAATACTACAGGATTTCAACAACCTGATACACCCTATCTTTGCAAGACTTGAACCACTTGCTATCCCAAATTCTCTACAAGACAATAATATGGAATATCTCTCTTACGTGATCCACTAAGTTGTTACATAAAACAGTTTGTGACAAACTAACCCTCTCTCCCCGCATGTCTGAGTTTGACAACACAATATTTCCAAAACAGAAACTCACAACTTGACTTACATAGATTTTACCTTCATCTTCCTCTCATCAATTCTACACAGATTTTAACAGACTTTTAGAATAACATTTCCCTTCCAACAAATCACACACCAGTCTCGCCTCGTACCTTCCCATGAAAAATTTACAGCGCCGAGCACATGACGGTGTGCCTTACGCAACACCTGACATTCCATGATTATCGCCCACTCGCTCTAAATGGTAAACCACGGATTGCCCTTAAAGGAATTTCAACTTTACACTGAACAGAATTTTGTGATAAATTAGTATCTGAAATTTGGCAATCAACAAATATAGGAAATAAACGTAAGGAACTGATACTTTGCTCTAGACATTATATTCGTTTTTTCAGCCATCAAATCTATTACTATTCAATATTTTACACGCTAGTTTCGCGGCCTTCCTGAGTATCCAAGAAACAAAAAATGACCTTTTGCCCTATTCCTCTGACCTTTTCACGAAATAAGTGACAAAAAAGTGTCACAGATACACAAATAAAATGGTGACAATGAAATAAACAAATGCAATTTATTAAAAGGTAGTCCACATACCTGAAGTCGTATGTGGTCTTACATTATAACAGGCCCACCAGACTCTCTCAATCTTTACCTATCCAACTCGACAGATAGTGGCTATACAAACATATTCTTCCTTTCATTTGTATTTGGTATCGTTCGCCTGAAAATAAAGACATAAATAAATAAATGTCCTTCACACGTTCTCCTCCTCGCGAACAGAATACGTTCGTCAAATTACCGATCCGCACACGCAATAAAGTAACATGATGATCTTTCCTAATTCAACTGAAGAACTTCGGAATTATAATGACCGTCCGATGCCTGGATGTGAATATACATGACGGTTCCACATTTCGGAGTACCGTCAATTTGACTGCTAAACTACCTCTACTTCGAGATGGCGTTAGATAGCCACCACTGCTTTCCCTTCTGGGGACTTTGTCTCCATAATAAGTTTATGATGTTAGTCTGAATGACGTGCCGTCACATCAAATTCACTGGAAACAATGCGAGGATTGCAAATGGCGCGGCGTGCTTGTATAAAATTTTCTCCCACTAAAAATGATATCCGCATTTACCGCCAAAGGTTTACTGACACTGTTTTCACCTCACAGAAAATGTGATTATGGCTGATTATGACGTAACACATAGTTGCTTAGTTCAGTAGTTTAGTGTTGATGATAAGCATTAAGGGTTTCTCTTAACAAATTTTAGTCGCTAAATTAACCCATAAGCTAAGCGCTATACTTTGGTCGATTTAACAGTGTTTAAACGAACAGGCGCGTCTTTCGACAATTTTCCTTCTGGAGCTATTTAGCGGTCTAAAGTCTTTACCACTAACAACCAAATTGTTTCACTTACGATTTCCTGACGTTTACTGTGGCAGTTTCGTCGCCAGTACTTCTTAAAATGGCCTTTTAACAAAAAAAATTGTTCCGCCAAATTACTTCGTATCCCTGCGCATTCTACATGTGTGGGTGACGTAATTTTTCTAGTGTGAAAATGAGAATCACCCCACCTGTTCTACACGAGCCGTGTCTGCTCAGATATCAAACTGCAACTAGGGCTCCTCATGACTTGTAATTTATATGGGGCCTCATGTAATGATTTAGGACTTTGGCTCCTTATGACTCAAAGGTCATGGGTTCAATATCCTACTGCAACGACGTTTATCTACAGTGCGGAACTTCGAGAGGAAGGTAGTTCCAGGATAGTCACGTGAAAATTTGTTCCAGTTCAGGACTTGAACAATTGTACCTCATTTCACGAACCCATGATACTAGCTGAAGGTATAATACAAAAGTTCTACAAAACTTGGCTCTATTATCGTCCTTCCGTATCCAAGATAGCAGAGCAGGTCGATGTCACTTGAGAATGTTTCAATTCTGTAATTCTACTAAACAAACGTCTGTAAGATAATCCTGTTGTCCCTTCAAATTCTGCGGCAATTGAAGGAAGGTTAAACAAAAATAAAATAAAATAACGATAATTTAGTACAAATTTTCCATCTTCTCGATGCTGTAGAAGACCTTTAGGGAGGGAGATAACAATTTTAAACTTCAAAAACCATTTCAGTATGTGGTAGAACATGCTATTGGAATTTCACACCAATTCGAATCAGAACGTTAAGATATGTTCCTTGGCGATAACTAGATGAAATCCGGATAGAGCCTCTGCTAGTGGACATGAGTCGAAAGTTATAGGATAATCAGTAGACAGAGATCAATTTAACTGTTATATTAATAATTGATGTAAATCAAGGAGCAATTTCATCCTAAACTATAAACAATATCCACATACGTAATCTGTAATATGTATGAAGTTATCTTCGTATAAGACAGATAAGAGGTTATAAGTATTACAGATAGAAATGAACACATCATTGAGGGCTAAATTGACTGCGTGATGGATAGGTTTCAGACTATAAATGTAGCCTATTTTAAGTAAATGTGGGTTCATCCCAGTTCATTAATGTGTTCATATGAAGTGAATAGGGAAAAGTAGAATGAGCTTGTTAATAACTGTAACAGTTTAATATCGGCATCATAGTCTTGGGACTAAATGAAATATTAATACTAGTTCCATAGTAGCCCAGAAATTTGTTGAAAGTGTATCTCCGTTAAGATTTTGTGCAACTGCAAAATTAGCTCGATAATATTGTGAGATGAACAGTAGGCAATGGCATGATGATTAACGGGGTTAAAAGTCAGGTTGTGAGTTTCACAAGTAGGAGAAATACTCCCAGTTTTAATTGCTGCGTTTCATGAGGTGGGAGTTCATTATGGGGATCATTGTAAATACCTAGTTGTTAATATGAGAAAGACCTTCATTGGTGTAAACACATAAATGTTATTTTAAATAAAGGGTACAGATCTCTTCACATGATTATGAGGGTACTTAGGGGTTGTAGTAAGGATGTAACAGAGAGGACATATAAGTCTTTAGTATGACCCCAAATAGAGAATGGTTCCAGTGTATGGGACCCTCACCAGGATTACATGATTCAAGAACTGGAAAAATTCCAAAGACAAGCAGCTCGATTGGTTCTGGGTGATTTCCGACAAAGGAGTAGCGTTACAAAAATGTTGCAATGTTTGGGCTTGGAGGACTTATGAGAAAGTAGACGAGCTGCTCGACTGAGTTGTATGTTCCGAGCTGTCAGTGGAGAGATGGCGTAGAATGACATTAGAAGACGAATAAGTTTGAGTGGTGTCATTAAAGTAGGAGAGATTACAATATGAAGATAAATGTGGAATTCAAGAGGACAAATTGGGGCAAATACTCGTTTATAGGAATGAGAGTTAAGGATTGGAATAACTTACCAAGGAAGATGTTCAATATAATTCCAATTTCTTTGCAATTATTTAAGAAAATGCTAAGAAAACGACAGAGAGGGAATCTGCCACCTGGGCGACTGCCCTAAATGCAGATCAGTAGTGATTGTGTATATTGTAAGTACAGAGTGATGTTATCTCTTGCTTTTTTTTGCTAAGGGCTTTAAGTCGCACCGACACAGATAGGTCTTATGGCGACGATGGGATAGGAAAGGCCTAGGAGTTGGAAGGAACCGGCCGTGGCCTTAATTAAGGTACAGCCCCAGCATTTGCCTGGTGTGAAAATGGGAAACCACGGAAAACCATCTTCAGGGCTGCCGATAGTGGGATTCGAACCTACTATCTCCCGGATGGAAGCTCACAGCCGCGCGCCTCTACGCGCACGGCCAACCCGCCCGGTATCTCTAGCTTTAAGCGGAACGTTACCAACATTAACGGCCACTGCTCATTATGTGTTGTAAACTTCTTAGGATGGTCACTTAAATCGTATCTTTCCAGAAGTAGCTACAATCGTGAATCAATTGCTTGAACTGATAATTGCAAACACGAGAAGTTTAATCACAAGATCAAAGAAGTAGAAAATGAAGTTAAAGGTGATGTGTGAAGTACTTTACGTTGCCATATCGTGAGGATATTTGCTATCTAACATGGAGTATATTGATCACTGTGTTCTATATTGATAACTCATACAGTTGCTCTGAAACGACGGATATGAAAATGGGCTAAGACTAGGAAGGTAGTAGCCATGGCAAATAAGTACGATACGGCATGGGAATGTGTCCGGTGTGAAAATGTATAACCACAGAAAACCATACTCAGTGATTCAAAGCCACCATCTTCCGAATACCAGTGAACTGTTTCACAACTTATACCATCCTCCAGCAAGCTTGGGAGGTTATTAATGCCAATGATTTTGATGAATCCAATTTTAAGTGTTACTTTTGACACCGTCTCTCAAAGAACAGTGATCTCCATTCCACAGCAGTAACAGCAGGGGCTGCAGATCGACCGTACCGCCGTCGCCGGCACAGTTAGTTTTAATGTCTGTCCATAGAGTGCAGAGCGCGTCTTATTCCATTCCACAACGCGCGACCATTAATCTATCTTTACCGCTGAATTTATGAATAATAAGAGGCGACTTTGTTTCTCCTTAAACTCTATATCATGTATCTCAGTTCAGGTAATTGTCAACTTCATAACTAGTCAATATCATAAAGGCAGCAGTGCATTTTGTATTATTATTATTATTATTATTATTATTATTATTATTTAGTTCTTTTTCCGGGTTGAACCGTGTTGTTGTTTTCTGTACACTCCATACAGTTTGTCGACGTTTCGAATACATTGCAGTATTTTTTTGTCAAGGCGACTGAAATACCGCTATTCGATCTGGATTAATCAGTCCCCCAGGCAGCAATCACACTATGAGAGTAGTTCCTGACCTTGGCCTTATATATCCTACCCTCTCTGGCTGATGTAACCCCCTGGCTATTATTATTATTATTATTATTATTATTATTATTATTATTATTATTATTATTATTATTATTATTATTATTATTATTATTATTATTATTGCAATGATTAGAGGAGCTGCTTGCTGTCGTAATAAGCCCATATAACTGTACTTGCCTGAGTACCAAAACTTGCTGTACCTTACTTCAAGTCTAAGGATACCTATTGAAAATTAAGACATATGAAAATATGCCAAGTGATGGATATCAGGTAATGGTAGTATGATAAAATTATGGCTCACATTGAGCACTCTTGAAACTTCCTTGACGCATGCGTTTCCGTGTTATTATGCTGGAAGTTAAGCTCCATCTTATTCACAAAGAATGGTAGTTCAGCATATAACTGTCAATGTCAATGATGAATTACATGACGTTATGATAATAATGTCATTCCTTAACAAGTATGCATAGCATAACGCCTTGCTTTCTTCAATACATTGCCAACAAAAATCTCTGTTGTGCCAAATTTGTGTTACGACATAACCTCGGGGGACGGTCGCTGTTTAGACATTATCCATATCGTGACACACTACCGTGCCTCTATCCTGACACTCTTATCTCAATTCCAGGCACAAATCATTACCGGTATGTCTGCTACACAGGTTAACGGCTAGGTTTTACTACAGAGTTCAAGACGATTTTATCCTTAAGTTGGGGAACAGCATGTACGGAAATAAAATGATGTAATTGGGAGTGGAATTAAGTCAATTAGGTACGGTCTATGAATTCGGACAATAAACAAGCAAATTGGATCGAATGAAACTTCCATCCCATATTCACCGTACGGAGATATATTGAATGTGTGAATTGAAACTCTGCTGGCTGAGTGTTAGAAATACATTGATCTTTAATTCTTTGTTCCATAAACTGACTCAAAGCAAAGAACGTTTTAGTCTCTATCATATGAATAGGTTTTAAGCAATGAACGGGCAAAGAACGATTCTTTACTACAGTTTTCATTTTCTTGTTCCAGTATATTTAAAACCAAATAGACTCCCAAGACTCTAATTTGCGTAATATGATATATTGATTAATGTCACATTGTCTTAACGATATTTTCAGGTCAGTAGGTCGACAAAATGTTGGCCTAATGCACATACTGTCAAAACGTGTCTTCTCCATGCCAATCACGTGGAGTTGAGGAAACGTGCCACCCTCTTACCCAGAGACCACGCTTTCGATTCCTGACCAGTCAATGGATTTTAATTCTGGACTGAGGACAGGAGATCAAAAGGCGCCCTGCCTGATACGAGAGGAAGCCGACCCGATCAAGGGAGCAACGCAATGAGGCTGAGGAAGTCGTTAAGCCCCAGCAAGCCGTCCAAGGTCGTAGTGGGGCGTTACGCCAAGGTTTGTTTCTTTTCTTTTACTCTATACGCAGCCCAAATGGAAAGCGATCACATCGATGGTGAATAAGATTAAATACAGTAAATATATAAGTAAATGTAATGACCATTCCCTAAATAATGTGCTGGTTTACAGTAGTAATTAAGGAAGAACTAGTTAGATCGAATATAATGCATGAACATAATCTCTTGCCCTGATACGTACATAATTTATAAGAATTTTTCATTTCTCTCATTGTGTCTTTCTCGTTCTCTCTCTTTCTAGAGTTATTAACGTACCATAGAGCAATGTGATTGAATTAATGTCACATGATTATAGTTTACAATTTTATTGATAGATTCATGACCAAAAGGATATTTACTTCAGTTTTAACAAATATGCTTTTTTTCATTTCAGGCATTCGTTTTGGTTTGCTACAAAGTTAGAGTAATTTAATCAAATGAATGTTTCATCATTCTGCTTTATCAGGGCCAATTTTCCAGTTTTAGTTACTCGGAATACATTTCATATTATGAGCACAAATTTGTGTTCGAGTTTGGTTTAAGAAATCTCTTTGTAAATAATACGTCAAAGCTAATACCTAGAGTTGCTTTGAAATAAGTCATCAATGCCTTTGTAATTAATTCCACAAGTAGCAAGCAGCAGTAACTACAATAATTTAACAATTGTGGAGATGAATAGTTTTGGGTTTCACTGCTTCAGTTAATATAGCGTAGTGGTGCGTTCATTACTGTAACATATTGTAACGTATGAAGAATTGAAACGTCACCTTAAATAATAAATAATAAATTTGACGGAAGAACGCAGAAATTATGACTTATGGTACAGTAACTGTGACCATAATTTTAGATTTTAGATTTACGTACTTTTGCCACCTGTGATAAATATAACCAAGAAGTGGATTAATATATGAAGCGAATATTGTATTTTGAACAATGTCCCTAACTAGCAACCAAATTGAATAGACTTAGAATTCAGGGATTTGTTTGAACATAATGTGCTGTTCTGACCCATTCTGTGTAGAAACTGAAATTTGATCTCCAAACTGGAGACAATTTTGTTCGAAATGTGTACGATCATTATAATCAGTGTAAATGTAAGGGTTATCCCACATGAAAGCCTGGAGACTAGTCCATGCCACTAAGCCGCGTGTATCCAAGTCCGTTGGTTGTCTTTCTACATATTCTTACAATTGTTATTGTTTTATGGATATAATAATGGATGGATGATAGGTTATGCTTTGTCCCTGACACTTGGTTTTGTGTTTCTTTGCTTGGACATTAGGAATGCGGGTTCCATTCTCCAGCTGTTGCTGATTATATTTGTTTTTCTCCGCCCGTCAGCGTTTATTTTAATTTAGGTTTGGACGTTGATATATTAGATTTAATTGTAGATTAAGGAGACACACTCAGGTAGACAGACCTATGTTTGTAGTTGTAAATGGAAAGAGATTCACGTGGCATATGTTCCGAGAAAACGTGGGCTTGTGATTTAAATTATTTTCAATGATTTTAAATCATCGTAACCTGAAAGTGGATTTATTAAGAATACGTTTCAAGTGATTGACACTTTTCTTTAACGTCTTTATTTGGGAGTTCCTTCTGAACGTGTGATTAATTAAACATTCTTGCATTTCCTTCCGACCGGGGGAGTTGGCCTTGCGGTTAGGGGCGTGCAGCTGTGAGATCGCATATGGGAGATAGTGAGTTTGAATCCCACTGTCGGCAGCCCTCGAATTAATTCATAAAGAAGTATTTATTTTTGAAGTTTATTAACCTGGTTCTTAGGATTTTTTATGTACCGAAGTTGTTAGCACTTCAGGTGGTTCCTCTTCGATTGTAATCAAGTTGTCAAACACTTGTAAATATTTCCTCCAGCCAATTAAAATTGGAGGTGTGTACAGGAATCCAGGCTATCAGTAAAGAGTTCTGGAAGCTTGCCCTTATAGTGCTATAAAAGCAGTACACTTTTGGTCCGTATTGCCTGAATTGCTCCAGTTATTGAGAGGGCGGCATGTCCGGAGGGAGGCAGAGGCGTGGCCTGTTTGAGGAAAGCCCAACGACTCAAGATAAGGCAGAATTTTCTTAGACATCTGATAGCTCCGGCGGATAGTTCGAGGGGACGATTTCAAACCTCTCTTATTTAATGTAAATTTCAAAATGTGGTGGTTTAAATGTAGTATTTTCGGCAAGCCTGAGGACTTTTGTTCTATTCCCTTCTGGGAAATAGGTAATGTAAGAGAACGAAGTGTGTCGACGCTCTGCCATATCCCATTCAACCTTGCATGGTATGGCTATAATTTTAAAAACCTCTAAATATTGTAAATCTTATTTGACATTAACGTTTCACATTTAGTCACCCCGCTGTTGTATACGATTAGCCTCTTCATCATTGGGACTTAGGATTTTAACATTTTCTGGAAGGAGTGCAGGAGTTTTTCCTCCTTGCATTTTGTTTATGGCCGGTTACAGCAAACCGTTTTCTTTTGTCATGAAAGCCATTTAGTATGGACAATCTTGCGCATGCTTATTGGGTAATTGTTTCTGGTGTTAGTTCCCTTTGCAAACATGGAATTATATAAGTGTTCAGTAATAGACAAGCCCACTTCGGGCAACTGTGTATAAATATTTTAATGTGAGGAAATCCGATAGGTTGTTAGGTGAAACATGAGTGCGCCATAAGAATTTGATGCCTCTGCGAGGCTGGACTATGCTAATTTTGGAGCGTAGGTTCCCATGTAGTGTAGTAACCGGAGCTAATATTGCTCTTGTAATGTCTGTATCTGTCAAGAGCAATAACGCACTTTTATCTGTTTGCTCATTATTAAAAGTTTCAGTACCTGATTTTCGGACTTCTAAGTCCCTGTAATTGTTAGAGCTGGCGAGTCATTAATATTGTTGTTATTCATTCAGATTTTCTATTGCTCAATTTTTAAACTAGAAAAAAGAAATAAAATTTCAAAATTTGTTGTGTTAAATTCTGCTCTAGTTAATTCATTGTTCAGTCATTCAACCCACACGCTCCTTATCCTTCTGTGACCCACGGATACCCCGCAACAATCACAATATTTCGAGTCTAAATGGCCTGAATAAACACTGCATTTTTAATTTATAGAACCCCTCCCGAACATGATCAAAATGCTGACGGAACTACAACCGTTCGCCAGAAAATGTTGATCAACTTGGGGCACATAAATGATATGTGGGAGGGTACTCCTCATGTCCTCGTTACACCTTTATATGATTCAAAACCCGAGCAGTTCAGCAAGAAATAACTGTCTATTTTCTTTCTTTCTTTCTCTCTTTCTTTCTTTCTTTCTTTCTTTATTCTGCACGCATTGTACGTGTCAGTGAAATATTAACCATTTCACACAGAATTGATGGTCAATAACATAGAAATTACTGCAATACTCAGTACCACAGATCCCTGAACATCACATAAAATCATGCAGTGTTTACAAACATTAATGGCCGTGGTTAATGACGAAAGTAGTGACGAATCCTTAACGCGTATCGTCAACAAAAATAACAATCATTTCTAAGTCTAGGTTTCCCAAACGCTCATGAGCAAGCATTAAATCAATATCCTGTACAATGCGAGACTGACGGGCTAAAATGTCCACTGGAACGGAACATATTGCAAACAGAGCCTCATTGATTTACTGGCCGGCTATGTGGTGACTATCTGCTGAGTAAGCACAGAACTACTGTCGACATTAAGATAATTTTATGACCTAATCGATTCGAAGCCTACTGTCATTATCGAGAACGGTACTGCGCCCAGGAATACAATGCGCACGGTCATCAAGTTGATTTGAGTGTATGTCAATGAAGACAGAATGCAGGTATTTCACTGGAAGTTGAGACTGAATTAAGAGTGTTGTATGTGTGGTTAAAAAAACACTGTAAGTGTCAGCAGATGGATTTACGCTGTACTTTAAAAGCATAGTGAGAGGTAAAGGCATTTCGATTCACCCGGAAGGACATGGGTTCGATTCCAGTCGGAAAATTTATGAAGCAGTATTTCCACATCTGAAGCGGTACATTGCTCTGGGGCTCACTCAACCTATACCAAAAAAAACCAGTACCAGGTTAATTCTTGGGAGTAAGGATGGCCTGGGCTAGGACCAACCACTCTACCCCATTAAGTGCCAAGGTTACGGAAAATGGAAGCCTTTAACTTCCATTTTTTCGAGGGCCTTCATAGCCTGTACAGAGATGGCTTTGCTTGAAGATATACTGGTACTGAATTTTGTGTAGAATCATCACATGATAGTATAACTTATGAGGTAGGTCTTTCTCTCCTAATTATTTTTGTGTTTGTTTCTGTGTTCAAATAACATCTGAAAACTGAAAATATTAACACAAAACTCGGTAAAGTATTACTCCATATTAAGGACACTTCTAATTTTAACCTCATAAATCCACCCTTAACATCAGTGGGTGACAGGCCCATAGAAGACATCATAGTCAGCTCAGGAGGTCAAATGGACTGCATCGCGACTGACTTACCTAAGGCGTTTGATAGGGTAGATCATGGGGGACTACCGGCTAGAATTACTGCAATTGGACTAGACAAAATAGTGACTGAACGGGTGGCTAAATTTCTACAAAATAGAACTCAGAGAATTAGAGTAGGCGAATCTATATCTGACCCTGTAATAATTAAGGCAGTATTATTGGACCTTTATATTTTCTCACATATATCAATGAACTGAGTAAAGAAGTGGAATCAGAGATAAGGCTTTTTGCAGGTAATGTTATTCTGTACAGAGTAATAATTATGTTACAAGGTTGTGAGCAACTGCAAAATGACATCGATAATGTTGTGAGATGGACAGTAGGCAATGGTATGATGATAAAGGGGGTTAAAAGTCAGGTTGTGAATTTCACAAATAGAAAAAGTCCTCTAATTTTTAAATACTGTTTTGATGGGGTGAAAGTTCCTTGTGGAGACAGTTGTAAGTACCTAGGTGTAAACTTTTTGTTTGTGTAGTGGCTTTACGTCGAACCGATGCAGACATATCTTATGGCGACGGTGGGATAGGAAAGGGCTGGGAGTGGGAAGGAAGCGGCCGTGGCCTTAATTAAGGCACAGCCCCAGTATTTGCCTGGTGTGAAAATGGGAAACCACGGAAAACCATCTTCAGGGCTGCCGACAGTGGGATTCGAACCCACTATCTCCCGGATGCAAGCATCTACAGGTGTGCGCCCCTAAACGCATAGCCAGCTCGCCAGCTTTGGATGTTAATATAAGTAAAGTCTTCATTGGGGTAATCACATTAATATGATTGTAAATAAGGGGTACAGATCTCTGCACATGGTTATGAGGGTATTTAGGGGCTGTAGTAAGGATGAAAATGAGAGGTCATATAAGTCTCTGGTAGGACCCCACCTAGAGTATGAATCCAGTGTATTGGACCTTCACCAGGATTACTTAATTCAAGAACTGAAAAAATACAAAGAAAAGCAGCTCGATTTGTTGTGGATGTTTTCCAACCAAGAGTAGCGTTACAGAATTGTTTCAAAGTTTTGGCTGGAAATACTTCGGAGAAAAGGGAAAAGCTGCTCGACTAAGTGGTATGTTCTGTGCTGTCAGTGGACAGATGGTCTGGAATGACGTCAGTAGACGAGAGTGGTGTCTTTTAAAGTGGGAAAGATTACAATATGATGATAAAGCTGGAATTCAAGAGGACGAATTGGGGTAAAATTTTCGTTTTTAGGAATGGGACTCAGGGGTTGGAATAACTTACCAAGGAAGATGTTCAATAAATTTCCAATTTATTCGCAATCATTTAAGAAAAGGCTAGGAAAACAACAGATAGGGAATCTGCCACCTGGGTGACTGCCCTAAATACAGATCAGCAGTGTTTGTTTGATTGATTGATTGATTGATTGATTGATTGATTGATTGATTGATTGATTGATTGATTGATTGATTGATTGATTGATTGATTGATTGATTGATTGATTGATTGATTGATTGATTGATTGATTGATTGATTGATTGATTGATTGATTGATTGATTGATTGATTGATTGATTGATTGATTGATTGATTGATTGATTGATTGATTGATTGATTGATTGATTGATTGATTGATAGTTTCGTAAATTTAACTCTAATTTGGCAGGTAATAATTAATGCATGTGTGTTCTGTTGCTATTGGCCATAAATGATAACAGTAACTAAAACAATAAAATGAAATACAGTTAGTATTCACAATTATGCATTGACTGTGTCCATTGCTCGTGCTGGTCGTTCACAGCACAAAGTCTCGTTATTGTAGAATCTTGTCAGTCATAGGTCGTCTGTACGTAGAATTGTATCAGTAGAAACTCTGTTCGCATAAAGAACATACACAGTCCAGTGATGGATCGGGGAATCGTTTATTATTGCACATCTTATAACGAGTACCTTATACTGCAAATCTGTTGAGAATTAGTCTCAGTTCGTAGTTTACATCCAGTCTTCCCATAGCGTCTGTATTGTAAAAGTCCTGTCAGTTTCTTCTTTTGTTCTTCTGGTGTTCGATATGCACTCCTTCGTGCTGGGTGTATGGATTCTGCGCAAATTGTCTAGCAGCGTTTATTTTCTGTATAGTTCGCAGGCTACCCTCAAGACGATTTCTCTTTTTACATGAACTTCATTACGAAGAAGACTTTACATATCAAAAGACATTGTAATTTAAAATGGCACTGCTATGTTGTTATTGAGTAAGGAAAATTTCTGAAGTAGCAATGTCCTTAAGCTCACATAAGGGAATAAGAAAATGTCTTTAAAATTGTACATTTTAGTAGTGATGATATCATTTAACTGCATTCGATTGCTGTATGTGATTAAGAGAATTTTCGCACTGAAATTCGGGGAAAACCTCCGGCAGTAGTGACATTCCTTGATTTTTGTTAAAGCATTGTATGTACCTCTAATTAGATAATAAGAACATTTTATGCTGTCCTTTCACTAATATTAGTAGTCGAGGAATGTTCTGAATACAATCCATCCCGTAAACATTTTAAGGTTGCTTAAAATCATAAAAATGTGAAAATATAGCCAGGAAACGTATGAAGGGGAATTTGCTAATATTACATGTTACACATCTGTCTTCGTTTATAGCTAGTCACAATCAAATCACTGTCTTTATTGAGTCAATTTTCTCAACGTATCTGGCACTTGCTTAAAGAAAATTCTATTTACTCAGTTCATGTGGTACCCGAATATGGCAGCGAAAAACGTAACTGCTGTAGAATGTAACTAAGCCCCTTCAGCTGATTCCTCTCGTTGTACTAATTCTTTCACTGTTATCATTTGGCTGTATTCAATTAACTCCTTCAGATTTTCTACATCAGTACGCATCGGTCTTCCGGTACGCGATTTTCCTTTGAAATAAGAATGTCTACACCAAATTTCTAAGACAAATATTCCTCTGGGTTTGATCAGTGGTTTCGTCCTTGTTATAATAAAATAGTATAATGTGTCAAACATGTTCCTTTAAAATTTTCACCTTGACATTCACTAAACAAGCAGGTTGTAAAAGCTAATTTCCATAGCAACACTAGATTTCACAACTATTATCTCGAAACTGATTTCATGAAATTAATTATATGAAGACACTAATGAATGATGTAGTTTAGTTATGTACTGTATTCTGCATTATTATCAGTTACTATGAAAAACATGAACGTGATTTAAATTAATTCATTGTCTTAATGTATTATTATTAAATCACACTTGATTGTTTTACATACTTTTTAAACCATTTTCCTCAGGAGGAAATCAATGACAGTAAACCATAAATTTCTCGGAATATAAATTTTCTTCGTGCCTTTAGAGGACTCTTACCTCTTCTGCGTCTTTCTGAGTTAATTCGTGTAGGTATTCCTAATGGAATGGATTTTGTTTTGAAGTTCATCAGCTGTCAGTCCATTCGCATTAACTGCTTTCAAATAGTTCTAGATCATCCACGCGCTTGACATAAATCTTTTAAATTTACATCTTTTAAGTCCCATTAACATGTTTGGACTGCGTACCAGTGGAGACATCGATTATTTCTTCATATCTCCACTTCATTCTAAAAGCAGTCAAAACGTTCATAACTTTGAAATTGCTAGTTGAATTTCACGAGTAGCCGAAATTTGCTCATTTCGTATACTTTATCTGCATTATACCACCTGACAATGATTCAGAAAGGAATTAAACACATGGATGACATCAAGTTAAGAACTGCATCAACTTCCTTGTATGGTATAATATATTTTGAAAACTTAATTTCATAAACAACAAATACTTTGTGTAATACAATTTTCGAAGCATGCTACCTATTCACCGTAGGGTGTTACAGAGTACAGCAGCCTTGTAGGCAGCATAACAATTACTGTAGAAAAATCGTTCGTAGTTTGTTTAATTTTGTAAATAATAACACAATATGTATTTCATTAATATTAAAATGTTCTTCACAACTATCGAAAATCTTCTCACTTATAACATCTATAATATCATGAGTTTACTAGAGAATGGCCTTGATAGGGAATGAGTCTAAAGATGCATAACCATGTCTACGTGATCATTGCATGTTAAAACAGTATGAACTCAGTATGGCACATGCCCATTCTCGCTATTATGGAACTACACATAATGTATGTACAATGTGTTTGATTCGTAGCTGTGTTACGAAATTTGAAAAGTGGTACAAGGCCTGAAACGGAATCAACTCTGGCACTGGTAATCAACTAAGTACAGATCAATTTTAGGAGGACGAAGAGGAAGATTAGGAGGTTTGTTGATAGTGGTTTTTTTTCGTCCGATGGGTACGCAAATCCTTGAGCAGTCCTCTCGATGCTATCCGACAGCAGAAGGCTATGTATCACTACCGGGTTTACCCTCTCCTTTACTACTATCATGTATCATGGCATTTATTTCGTATTATTATCTTCCCTGACGAGGTTGACGTCAGAAATGGAAGCCGGTTATGAAAAAATCGATCTTGACTGGTCCAACCCTTGTCCCGTTTCTCTACAGTGTCGTGTAGTGGGTGAGGTGAACCTGCAACGTTTGCGATGGAAGGTTAGCGTCTCAACAGTCTGAACCATTCAGCCTGGCAGAGTAAGATAAATGGTGGTATACAATTTCTAATTACTAGATTGTGTGCTCCAGAAAAGCCTCGATTAAATTCCAACCCTCTCCTCAGTGCTCATGTGGAGTGAGGGCATATAACGCTCTCAATGACTATTTGTCTGTCGGGTTGTGACGTAAAGCCTCCAAGGGGAGCTATTCGACAGGAGATGGCTATGTGTCACTGCCGGATTTTAACCCTCTCTCTTCCTACTATCATGTATCATGTCATTTATTTCATATTATTATCTTACCTGATAAGGTTGACGTCAGGAAAGGCATCCGGTTATAAAAAAAATCCATCTTAAGAGATTCATCTCATCACAAACCCAACACCCTAGAGAAACGGGACAAGGAATGGACACGCGTTAAGTTATAACGTCATGCACCGTTAGCCAGCAGTCCGTATTTCAAATCACCCACGCTGTGACGTCAGAGCTCTGTCAGGAGAAGGCCTGCTCGTTCGGTTGTGTAATGATAAGTATGTATTTATAAATCGCCCAGTATCTCACAATGTCGCAGCGAGAATGCACTGATATGCCTGTAGCGGGATCTGGTAGTCATTTGCCACGCTGTGACGTCAGAGCTCTGTCAGGGGAAGGCAGGCGCGTTCTGTTGAGTAAAGATAAGTATGCATTTTTAAATCGCGCGCGCTAATTACGTCACAACTATGTTACTACTCCAAGGGGGGAGACGACAAATGCCTGTGTGAGGTTAGGTTACTGTTCGTGGACAAGGTTTGGTTAAGACACGTATTAACCAGGCTTATAAGTTACCTCACTAGTTCGACTCCTTCAAGGGGAGCCCGTGTCTGAGGTTAGGTTTTTGCATTCGTGAGCAAGGATAGATTAACACGTCAAAATGAGGTCTTAACCTCATCTGCAGGTCACCTAACCCATTTGTGGCTCCTCTATCGAAACCCGATTGATTCGACACCTCCAGAAGGATCCGTGGCCTTAGCATTGCCTTCGTACCTAAGGGATCCATGACCTTTCCGAGTCGGCTCTCCCAACGGGGGCCCGTCCATTTAGGCCCCTCCAAAGTGGCCCGTGATGTTTGCATTGCTCCCGTACGTAAGCGTATGACGTCATAACCTCACCTAGCGGTCAAAGCACTCCAGGTTGGCCAGTGAGGTTAGCATTGCCCCCGTACGTATGCGTACGACGTAATAACCTCAACTAGAGGGTCAAAAAGCACCCCAGATCATTCCCTGACCAAATAATCCCCTCCAATGGAGTCTATGAGGTTAGGCTTGTTCTCGTACCCAAGGTTCCGCGTTCAGTGATTCAGGACCTGCATTGCTTACTACTCAACTAGAGGTCAATTACCTCGTAGCAGGATCGGCATTGCCTTATTACTCAACTAGAGGCTGATGACCTCGTGGGAAAATGCTGACTCAGCACCCATTCTTTTAGAACACACCTTGCCCTACTAATCATTTCATTTTTCCCTCCATTCCTTTGATTCTTTATTACTGTCCAGAACGTTTTCCCTGCTACTTAACCTAGCCTTTCCATGTTATTACCAAAATCTTCCACAACTTCCTTTTGGATTCAAAAAATATTTGTTTCGCTCTGATTCCTTCATCTACGTACAACTACCTGTCTGCTTCAGCCCTTTTTTGGTGCCATTTCCGATAAGCATTCTTTCTACGTTTTCAAGCTACTCTGAATTCATCATTCCACCAAGATGTCCGCTTTTTCCCATCTTTACACACAGCTTTTACTTGGCATTCCCTTGCTCATTCCACTACAGCATCCCTGTATGCCACCCATTGCATTTCTATATCCTGAACCTGCTTATGTATGAAGAATACATTCGCAACTGCAAATTCATACTAGAGCAGAAGTCCAGCAAACGCTTCCCATTCCTATTAGCTTCCATACCTTACCGCCATATACCAATCACCCTTTCGAATCCTTCAGTTCTATTTCGAAATCTCGCATTGAAATCGCCCATTCGCACTATCCTATCCTTGCTGTTTACCCTGACTACGATTTTACTCAGTGCTTCATGAAACTTGTCAACTTCATCTTCACCTGCACCCTCACATGGTGAATACACTGAGACAATTCTCGTCCTAATTCCTCCAACTGCCAAATCTACCCACACCATTCGCTGATTTATGTGCCTAACAGAAACTATGTTGCGTGAAATAGTTTTCCTGATGAACTGCTCTACCCGAGAATCAGCCTTTCCTTTTTTAACACATGTCAAGTATACTTTATAATCTCTTCCTCGTTATCTCCCTTTACCCGAACAGCATTTACTCATAGCACATCAAGATGCATCCTCTCTGCTGACTCAACCAGTCCTACTTTCTTTCTTCCATAAGCCCCATTAATATTGTTAGCTCCCCATCGAATTCCTTTTCGTTCGCCAAATTGTTTCCAAGGAGTCCCTTGCCTGTCAAATGGGAGTGCGACTCCGTTACTTACATAGGTCCCAGGCTTGCTTAAAATGTTCTGAGCACGTTAAATTCATGAAGAAAGATGCTACCTACCCTACTTACACATACTCCAGGTGAGGATCTCTCCTCTGACGAGTTAGATACCACTGGTGGATTGTAAAGTCCTAGCCGCCTGAGCACAAGGAGGGCCATGACTCAGAGTATGTCCGAGATGCCCACTCTAATTCCGTAGCAACTGGTATCCCGACTCTCAGGACCACTAACTAGGCCACTAAGCCGTTGCCCATGGTTCACGAACTAGGACGTGACTACAGTCACCCACACCATAGACCATGAACCCGCACCTAGTCTCGTCCTATTTAAAATATAAGTGAATCACTTCAAATTATTTAGCCTCATGTTGCTTTTATTGAACTGTTTGTTGTTAATGTTTAAATAATTTCTGCGATTAGTATTCAAACTATTTGAAACGGGGCCTGTAAGATGTACTCAGATAAAACGAAAATTCTTATTCTCAACACAGTACGGTACTTCGAAAACTCTATATTTAACGAAATTTATATTGCCCGATCCGAATTTGGTTAAAGGTTGGGAAGACCGTTGTCACGGATTGTAAGGCACTCCAGGATGACAACTCATATTGTACATTTTTTATGTAATTTCTGCTACGAATCTACTATATATATATATATATATACGATCTCGTATATTTTTGCCACGAATTTTGATAAGGTAAGGTGCCATGGGACATCCTTGTATTGGGGAGAAAAGTAAAAGTAGTTACTATAATCGCCGATGCCCAACATTTTTAGAAACATCGATGTACATGAGCGATATGATGTTCAATCTAGAGAATAAGGGAAGGGGATAAGGAGCGGTCACGTTCCTTTTCAACTCTAGACCTTACGTTGTTACAAATTACTGGTTAAGGTTAGCACGATGTTTAATGACTTTTATCAAGCTCATTATGCCTGCTAGTGTTCGTAGAGTTATTATTAATAGTGATGAGTCGTATAGTTCTTGGTGGTGATCTTCTTTAAGTGAATGTGAATATTTCAAGCATTTGCATGCTCGTTAACTAGCATTAAATGCATTATGCTCCATGAGTACGTTTTATGACTTTCATAAAAGCCTGTATAGGGGGTAATGTCAAGGAGACGTGGTCTGCGCTGTAGCACGGGAGAGTCTTTGTTGAAGATATGCGTAAAATTATAATATTACACAACGGTATGTTCAGGAAACCCTGCTAGGAATAGAGTTTTAGGAGTATCAAGATTAACAGGAGAAATTGTGGCCTTGATGATGGAGTTCAATAAATTTAACAATCGGTTCTGTAACACAGATACACCTTGATTTTCTGAAATATTGTTCTCTGCCTATTTCTTATATATTCATGAATCACCTTATGTATGACGCATTTTTCTCAGATTTTGTAGGTGTTTTGGCTTTACTTCTTAAACGCTCTTGAGTGTACACTAGTCACTGTTACTTCAACGTCGCAAGGATTTTTACAGCCAAACTGAAAATAATGCGAAATACTTGATTGTCTATTCATTGCTATTAATGTTAAAACATACGCCGTGTGTATCTGCAGCAAAGGCCATAGAGGAATAAATCGATATTCTCTATACTCAAAAGCCATTAAATCATTAAAATTGTTTATCGATATTACATGATACAATAATCTTACCAACGAATGATCACTGTTGATCATCAGGTCTCAATGAGGGTTAACTATCACTGAAACAATATATTTTACTTCCGAAACTCAAGCATGAATCCGGGACCACTGAAACGATGCCAACCAGCTGGCTATCACCACTGGGTGGCATGGAAATTAAGTACATATGCGTCTTCAGGAATTCTGAGTTGTAATTAAAGTTGATATGAATCGCTTTGCCCGTCAACAATTTAGACAGTTTTGAAAACTATGAGAAATAATCATGGTGAGGTCAGAAGTCCCGATATCATTAAGACAGTTGTTTTACAATGGGGCAAAACATACTTATGGTTACGTATTTTCAACCTTAAATCTGCAGGGACGTGAGAGCCGATTGGCTTTGTCACTGGCTGCTCACCGCGGTGGCCGCTGTACGAAGCCCTGTCTATACACGTGTCATTTTTAAACGGAGTTTCACATTCCTATCGATCGTATTTCACGTAAATATGAGATTCCTTTGCTATGATCATGACATCTATAGTCACGTAAGCTATAGGCTTTCTTGCTACGTACATATGTGTACAGTACTTTGCTCTGTTATATTCCCATGTGCATGGCTAGATGTGAGAAAATAAACTGTACTCGAAATATCACTAACCTAGGTAGCAAATTTTCTTCGCAAAGGCTTCACAGAATGGTAACAGCCGTGCGGGAGATCAGGAGGGTGGGAGATAATTATTTACGATTATTGATCTTTCCCCTCTAGAACATTGTCTTCGCCATTTGTGATGCGATTATGATCTCTACATTTATGACCAGCACGGAAAGAGGTATCTGTCGTAATAGTTTCCCTAATTACGAAGAAGGTTTGCGTAATGTACACTCACATACAGTAAGATAAAGAATTGGAATACTTTATAGTTATATGACAAATTATAACCCGTTTCTCACATACGTAAAATGTTTCATTTTACAATTTGCTTTACGCCGCACCGACACAGATAGGTCTTATGGCGACGATGGGATATTAAAGGCCTAGGAGTGGTAAGGAAGCGGCCGTGGCCTTTAAGGTACAACCCCAGCATTTGCGTGGTGTGAAAATGGGAAACAACGGAAACCATCTTCAGGGCTGCCGGCATTGGAGCACGAACCCACTATATCCTGGATGCAAGTTCACAGATGCGTGCCCCTATCCGCACGACCTACTCGCCCGGTGTGAAATGTTTCAGGAACTCGGGTAAATTGTTAACTATTTACATGTTGTACATCTATTCTAGACTGTTCAAATTAGTGTCACAGAGATGGAGATTGTCCAGCGAAGGGTGTTGGTCCTTGAAGATCTTAGACGTCGAGGCTAATTAGAAACTAATATTTAGAGGCTCCATGAAGAAGAAAAAAGGCAAGCACTGTCCCCAGTATTGTGAATTGGAGAGTTCTGCAGTCTCCGCTTCTTCAGGCGGTTGGGAGGAGGACTCCTACGCTGAAAAGCCCTGCTTCATGTGCGAGCACAACCTCCCATTACGTCATAGTCTAATGATGGCTGTGTGCGAATTTAACGTCACATGACGTCATACCATAACGCTGGTTAAGGGTGCACGCTTTACATCACATGACGTCGTAACCTAACACCTGCTAAGTGTGCATGCTTAACCTCACCTAACGACACGCTGACTCCGTGTGCATGTTTAACCTGCCAGGACGTCACGCTGGCCACGTGTGCAAGTGCGGGTTCGACTACAGGCTATGGGGAGTTGACCTAGCAGATATGAGTTTGATGCTCAAGAGTGCAAGCTTAACCTCACTGGCTTAAGTTAATTGGACAAGATGCCTGCCATAAATGTTCTTATGGGAACCTCAAGGCGTCCGAGCTTAGCTTGGAATTCCGAACAAGATGGCGACCAGGGAAGATGACTAATACGTATGAATTGCTTATATCTGGAGGCGGACCTCAGGGCCTCGGAGCTGACCTGGGGTTTCTGAACAAGATGGCGCATTGTTCCTAGGAGGCAAGGAAGGTGGTGTATGGCCTAATACGTATAGTTTGCTTATAGAGGACTAAATCTGGAAGGTGTCTTGAGGAATTCGGAGCTGAGCTACCATATCATCCTAGCATCCTTCAGATTAAAAATGAATTATCTCCTCAACAGCTGGACCTAGAAAATTGAATTTTGGCAAAAACGTATCAAAAATTATCCTCTACCAGGTGTATATATCAACTCAATCCTCAATGCTTCCTTTCAAAGTATGGAATAAAAATGATTTCCAAAATCAAAAAATATCGGATGATATTTTTTTAATGATTTTTTGGGTAAAAGCACTTTGGAGATGCAGATAACGCTTAACTTAAAAATTCAATATCCGTCAAACACACAGTCCTAGAAAACTGTTTTTAGCTTAAAAATATATCGACCGAGCTCGATAGCTGCAGTCGCTTAAGTGCAGCCACTATCCAGTATTCGGGAGATAGTGGGTTCGAATCCCACTGTTGGCAGACCTGAAAATGGTTTTCCGTGGTTTCTCATTTTCACACCAGGCAAATGCTGGGGCTGTACCTTAATTAAGGCCACGGCCGCTTCCTTCCTATTCCTAGCCCTTCCCTATCCCATCGTCGCCATAAGACCTTTCTGTGTCGGTGCGACGTAAAGAACTAGCAAAAAAATGTATCGAAAATTATCCTCTAACAAGTGATGTACATTATATCAACTTAACCCCGACTACATCTTTGTAAAGTTTCTGATTAAAAGGCTGCTAATGTTAAAAAATTCTCGGGTGGTACTTTGAATGACTTTTAAGATTAAAAAGTAGGTTGGGGACGAAGGCAACCCTTAATTTACAAGTTCAATATATCTCAACCGATCGTCCTAGAAAACTGATTATTTCCTTAAAACTCATTAAAATTTATCCTATATTATGTGATAAATAACTATTTACCCCGACTGTTTCTTTCTAAAATTTCGTGTAAAAATGACTTCTGACATTAAAAATGTCTCGGATGGTTCACTATGTGACATTTAGGGAATTAGGTTGGGGTAAAAGCAACCCTTAACTTATGAATTCAATATCCCTCAAACCGATATACACTGACTGACAGAGCAAATGCAACACCAAGAAGGAGTGGTCAGAACTTTATGCCAATTGCAGGGTAGACTGACGTCACTGAGGTATGCTCATGATGTGAAATGCGCCGCTGTGCTGCGCACGTAGCGAACGATAAATGGGACACGGCGTTGGCGAATTGCCCACTTCGTACCGTGATTTCTCAGCCGACAGTCGTTGTAGAACGTGTTGTCGTGTGGCACAGGACACGTGTATAGCTAAGAATGCCAGGCCGCCGTCAACGGAGGCATTTCCAGCAGACAGACGACTTTACGAGGGGTATGGTGATCGGGCTGAGAAGGGCAGGTTGGTCGCTTCGTCAAATCGCAGCCGATACCCATAGGGATGTGTCCACGGTGCAGCGCCTGTGGCGAAGATGGTTGGCGCAGGGACATGTGGCACGTGCGAGGGGTCCAGGCGCAGCCCGAGTGACGTCAGCACGCGAGGATCGGCGCATCCGCCGCCAAGCGGTGGCAGCCCCGCACGCCACGTCAACCGCCATTCTTCAGCATGTGTAAGACACCCTGGCTGTTCCAATATCGACCAGAACAATTTCCCGTCGATTGGTTGAAGGAGGCCTGCAGTCCCGGCGTCCGCTCAGAAGACTACCATTGATTCCACAGCATAGACGTGCACGCCTGGCATGGTGCCGGGCTAGAGCGACTTGGATGAGGGAATGGCGGAACGTCGTGTTCTCCGATGAGTCACGCTTCTGTTCTGTCAGTGATAGTCACCGCAGACGAGTGTGGCGTCGGCGTGGAGAAAGGTCAAATCCGGCAGTAACTGTGGAACGCCCTACCGCTAGACAACGCGGCATCATGGTTTGGGGCGCTATTGCGTATGATTCCACGTCACCTCTAGTGCGTATTCAAGGCACGTTAAATGCCCACCGCTACGTGCAGCATGTGCTGCGGCCGGTGGCACTCCCGTACCTTCAGGGGCTGCCCAATGCTCTGTTTCAGCAGGATAATGCCCGCCCACACACTGCTCGCATCTCCCAACAGGCTCTACGAGGTGTGCAGATGCTTCCGTGGCCAGCGTACTCTCCGGATCTCTCACCAATCAAACACGTGTGGGATCTCATTGGACGCCGTTTGCAAACTCTGCCCCAGCCTCGTACGGACGACCAACTGTGGCAAATGGTTGACAGAGAATGGAGAACCATCCCTCAGGACACCATCCGCACTCTTATTGACTCTGTACCTCGACGTGTTTCTGCGTGCATCGCCGCTCGCGGTGGTCCTACATCCTAATGAGTCGATGCCGTGCGCATTGTGTAACCTGCATATCGGTTTGAAATAAACATCAATTATTCGTCCGTGCCGTCTCTGTTTCGTCCCCAACTTTCATCCCTTTCGAACCACTCCTTCATGGTCTTGCATTTGCTCTGTCAGTCAGTGTATTTAACAAAATTATCCTCTGACAAGTGATATATATTACAAATACCACCGACTGCTTCTTTTCAAGTTTATGAATAAAAACTTCTAACGTTAAGAAAGTCTTGAATGATAATTTCAGTGACGTTTAAAGTAAGAGATATGTTGGTGTGAAAACAAAGCTTAAGTGAAAAATTCAGTATCTCTCAAGCCGTCAATCCTAGAGAAGTGATCATTAGCTCAAATTCATCAAAAAATATCCTCTAATGGGTGATATACATTGAGTGGCCAAAAAATCACGAGAAGGCACTGAATGTGATGCTAATAACGGGTAGCTTCTCCGCAAGCCTTCAAAACGGCAGCAGTACGGCAAGGCATCGACTCTGTAAGGTGTTGGAATTGTTCTGGAGGGGTCTGGAACGACGCATCCTCCACTCTACCCACAATTGGTTTTGTGTAGTTGGTATGGGGATCATGGTGCGTACACCAGCAAAGACAGCATGCAATAAATGCTCGATTGGATTAAGGTCGGGGATCTGGAGGGCCAATCCATGGTCGTAACTTCACTGGTGTGCTCCTCCAGCCAATTGCGTGCCACCAGAAAGCGGTAACATGGCGCATTTTCGTGTTGAAACATGGCATCTCCATCAGGGTACCTTAGGGCCAGAAAGGAATACAGATGGTCTGAAGGAATGTCCACAAAACGTTCACCTCTCAGTGTCCCCTGCAGCCTTACAACGGGGTCTAATTGCGACCATGTGAACGCCACACAGATCAGAACTGAGCCACCTCCCGCCTGGACAGAACCTTATTGACATGCAGGACCCATAGCTTCGTGGGACATACGCCACACTCTGACGCGCCCATCTGTTCGATACAACTGTAACCGGGATCCATCGGACCATACCACAGACCGCCATTGCTCCATGGCCCATTGCCGATGTTCGCGGACCAATGAACGTCGTTGAGCTCTGTGTCAAGGTGCCAGCAAAGGGACACGAGTCAGTCGTCGGCTGTTGAAACCTATGCGGTTGCAGTTGCCTCCTTAAAGCCCTGATAGAAATGGGTTCCGGACTCACAACAATCAACTGGGCTTTGATATGACTCAGAGTATCCCTTCGAGCGCCCAGTATGGTACTGCAGAGGTGACGTGTTGTCAGATTTTTAACACCTGCGGTTTTCCCGTGCAGCGGTTTACGCGCGTGGTAACATTCTCACTGTGATTTTGAATACCACCCTCGACAGTGTTGACCTCAGAAACTCAAATTCGCATGTAATATCTGCAATGCTATGACCCATGCGCCGTGCGCCGATGATCATCCCAAGTGGTAAACTCCGACGCGTTGCCATCTTCACGACATAGGTGCCATTGACAGACTGCTCAGCTACGCCGCGGAAAGCGGTAACATGGTGCATTTTCCTGTTGAAACATGGCATCTCCATCAGGGTACCTTAGGGCCAGAAAGGGATGCAGATACAACACTTAGGGGTCATACACGACACATTTTCTATTTGGACACCCCTTTCCGTGACATTTGGCCACTCAGTTGGTAACAACTTACCCCTAACTGTTTGTTTTCAAAATTTCGGGTAAAAATGACTTTTAATGTTAAAAAGTCTCGGCTGATACATTAAATTAATTTTAGAGTAAACAAAAACGCTGGGGTGAAAGAAACCTTTACATTGTAAATTCAATGTCCTTCAAACCGATAGACTTAAAAAACTGAGTTTTGCTTAAAATTAATGAAGAAGTATCTTCTAACAGGTGGTATATAACAACTTACCTCGACCGTTTGTTTTCAAAGTTACAGGGAAAATGACTTCTAAAGTTAAAAAGGTCTTGGATGATAGTTTAAATGACGATTAGAATAAAACGTTGGTCGGGGTGAAAGCAACCCCTAATTTGTAAAATCAATGTCCCTCAAACCGATAGACTTAAAGAACTGATTTTCAGCTTAATATTTAAATAATATTGTCCTCTAACAGGTGGTGTATAACGACTTACCCCCGGCTGCTTCTTTTCAAAATTTCGGGTAAAAATTACTTCAAACGATAATAATAATAATATTAATAATAATAATGATATTAATAATAATCGTATGGCCTCAGTTACCGGGTGCAGACTTTTCAATTTGACGCCATCTGGCTGTCTGCTCGTCAATTTCGACGTTCCGTTTTACTCTAGCCCCACTAGATGGCAGACTGAGTAAACCGAAACTCTCTTGGGCGTCTATGGCTGAGATTTAATGAATTTTGTCGGGTAAACACCAAATGTGTCCCCAGAGATCTTTTACATGCCGACATCGTACGACATGAAGTGTCGAATGGACTTTTTTCCGCCCTTCAAAACTACAAGTACCTCTGCCGGGTTTGAACTCGCTATCTTGAGATCCGGAGGCCGACACTCTACCACTGATCCACAGAGGCAGCTAACGATAAAATTAGGTTGGTGTGAACGCAACCCTTGATTTATAAAGCCAATGTAACTCAAACCGATGGACTTACAGAACTTGTATTTTGACATAACTTTTATCAAAATATATATTCTAGCAGATGGCATATAACAACTTACCCCCGACTGCTTCTTTTCAAACTTTCAGGGAGAAATGATTTCTAACTTTTAAAAAGTCTTGGATGATATTTTAAATGGCGTTTAGAGTAAAAAGTAGGTTGGGGTGAAAACATCCACTAATTTAAAAATTCAGTAACTCCTCAACCGTAGTCGTATAAAACTGACTTTTACCGAGCTCGATAGCTGTAGTCGCTTAAGTGCGTCCAGTATCCAGTAATCGGGAGATAGTTGGTTCGAACCCCACTGTCGGCAGCCCTAAAGGTGGTTTTCCGTGGTTTCCCATTTTCACACCAGGCAAATGCTGGGGCTGTACCTTAATTAAAGCCATGGCCGCTTCCTTCCCATTCCTAGGCACTTCCTATCCCATCGTCGCCATAAGACATCTGTGTCGGTGCGACGTAAAGCAAATAAAACTGACTTTTAGCTTAAAATTTACAAAACAATTCCTCTAAACGGTGATACATATAAACTGACCCCCGACAGATTATTTTCAAAGTCTCGAGGTAAAAATATGTTCTAACATTAAAAAAGGCTTGGATGATCTTCAAGGAAAAATGCGGTGTGGGTAAAAACATCCCTCAAATTAAAAATTCATTATCTACACAACCAGTTGTCGTAGAAAACACTTCTTGAGCTTAAATTGTTTCGTTTTACCTACCTTAAAAATTCTTATAACGTCTCTGCTGTTTATCCATATGTTTTAAAATATGGAGTAGGAATGCATATAAAATAACCAATTTTATGCTTAGAGGTTATATAATGCATTTTCATATTGGACTAAACCTTGTTCAAGGTCGATTCTTTTATGATTTATCTAATTGTGTTAAGATGCTGAGATTGAGATGGAGGTGGGGACGGATGTGGAGTTGTAGGTACAGATGGAGTCGGGTTACGGAGTAGATGGTGGAGAAGGATGAGATTATGGTGGAAGAGGAGATGGAGGTTGAAGGGGATTGGGAAGAGGAGGTAGGAGGAGGTATTTAGACGGGTGAGATAAAGAAGTAGAAGAAAATAGCATAAAAAACGCTCAGTACAAAAGTTACCTGTAACATGCTATATCTTGCATTAATTGGATAGATTTCAAAGTCACTTTTAAATGTGTTAGTACTCGTATTCGCTTGGCAGCCAGGTCTTCTTATAACAGAGAGTCGGCTGATGTTATTAGAGGTTGCAGTATGATACCTACCCATCAGGACTACCTAACCGAGCACACTAATTTTAAAATATCTGTTATGTTTAAGTGTGACCTATGTGCTGAGGATTTCACCAGCAAGGCAATTTTTAGCGACATAAGGCTGTTAGGCATAACTTCAGGATGTTCGCATGCAGTCAGTGTACCGCCACATTCAACAGGTGAGATAATTTCGCTCATCATATGAATTGTAAGCGCATTTGCTTAAGTAATCTACCAGTAAAACGCGTAGACACTGGGTCCGAATGTTCACAGCGTAATACAAAGAAGCGTGATCAAAACGATACGAGATTGTCCGAGCATATTACTAGTTCTGTTACTATGCAAACACCTCACGATAAGAAGAAACAAGAAGAGTAAATGCTGGAGGAAGAACGGGAAGAAGATCACAACGTTTTTTTACCATCACAGTATTTGAATTCTACTTTATTTCCTAAGCCTACTACTACTATCGACTTGCAAACATCTCAAGAAGAAGAGAAGCAAAATGAGGTTGAAGAAAAAGATTTCGACGCTTCTTCATTATCAAAGCGAGTTAAGTTTTTAACTACAGACGCCTCTGCAGAAGCATGTATTGCATTTAAACATGTTTTCCCACATCAACGGTCTGCACGTAGTAACACCAAGCCCCTGTTACCCTATGCAGATTTTGGTTACACACGGTATGAATAGGAAATTCTAGATATGGAGGAGGAATTCCGTCTTGCATGTATTATTGAGTAACACTTATTCAAAACGAAAACCTCATCTTCAAAGGTAAGTATCTCGCATGAGTTACAAGAAACCAGCTGGTCACAGAGATGTCGAGATGTGGAAACGATGAACTATATAAGAGGCGATCAAAAAGTTTCCGTTCGACGGCCGTACAGCCCTGAATCGGGATGCCAATCAGGAAAAATTGCCGTGAACATTGAGGTACTCATCCCACCGACGCACCAGGTTGAAGATTCTCGTGCGGTAAAACACAGTGCCCTGATGCGTGAAGACCAAAACCGCCTGCTGCACATCCTCTTCCGTCACGAAGCGTCCACCCTTCAATACACTTCTGAGGGAACCGAAGGCGTGACAATCGCATGGGGAGAGATCAGGACTATAGGGCGGGTGCTCGAGTTGTTGTTGTTGGTGTCCGTAATGGATGAGGCTGGGCTACCAGATCAACCGGCGTCATGTGCAGAAACGCGACCCGCACGAAACTTGGTGCACCATTCCACAACGGTAATTTTCGACAGACATGCTGCCCTATACACAGCCCGATGGATGTCCACCGGTGTTTATCCTTCGGCAGGCTAGACTAAAATAACAGCACGTTAGTCTTGTTTGAACGCATTTGGTAATAACTCCATCATAGTTCACGTGGCCGCATTTAACGGACGCTCCTTAGCACGACAAGACTGCCACACTAATCCCATTGCCTACATGTCCATGCGTGTATACCCGCATCGGAGTCAAGCTACGTTGCGTATCCGCTGCAGCAACGCCCTCAAACGGAAACGTTTTTTGTCAAGCCTTATAGTAAGATGCCTTAATAGGAATAATTCCTCATACTTCTATAAATAAGGTATGTAAGTATCTATTCACTGTCACCGATGTGCACTCTAATGTTTCTGTATAGCATGAATGCAATTACTTATAGCGAATACGATTGCACTTTATTCCTAACTTCACATAGAACCGCGAAAGTTTTACATCTAAAACGTATTCCAGGGTAAGTTTGACATCTTCCCTCCTCGACATGTCATGGCTACATAGGAATCTTGAAATAGCGCAAATTGGTCAGCTGATAAACCTCGTCTTATGTAGGAATAGTGTTATCTAATTTTGTACTAATAATGATTCACGTTATTTTACAATCTATTTTTTATTTTCAGCAAAAGTGTCATATTTCTGTACAGTTGAAAGCTAAGTCTTCGACTGAATTACAGGATTTGTTGGAGTAACGACATGAGTAATGATGGTACAGCAGAAGTGAGAGATATTTTGCTGCAAGGATGTCACATTTTGAAATATGAATGTTTCCGTTGGCATTATCTGGCTGCAAGGACACCCTATTTTAATTTGTGACTATCTTGCATTCAGAATTCACCTGCTTACATATGTCACGTATTGAGATAGTGCATTATTGATGTAACCAGCAATAATCTTACCTGGAGCTCAAACGTTCCAACATGAAATGTAACGTTCTTCACGCAAATCCTGTGGCTATAACATAACGGTGACCAAAGCACAACTGAGTTGTGCCAGTGTTGCTAGTTATCGAGGAACTGAATTTCAAGTGTGCGACAGCGACACAACTTCTCTCTACTGGCGTGTACAGCAAGTAGAGTTCTGACGCTGCAGCGTATAAGAGTGCGCCTCAAAACAGTTCCTCCAATGACAACAACTCAAAAAGGACAAATTTTGAGTTGTGATTCTCTTGTGGCAATTGAGTGATATTAGTCTACCAAGCCCACTGAAATGCATTCAGCAACCGACCCTATACGCAACATTTTCACACCATTCATAGCAGGGATAACTGCATGAGGAATGACATTATTACCATCGCTCAGACCTCAGTCACACATCTTCAGAGCAAGTGAGACAGACAAATGAAAGTAACAAAATTGCACTAGCCCGTACCAGAAGATATGGTGCACTGCAAATACTAGATCTCGCCAGAAAAGACATGTATAAACAGAATGATTTTAAAAGAGAATTGCTTCCTAACAAATTCACTTTGAGGAAGTTGTTCTTTACCAGCTACCACGTTATGAAGGGTTTATTCTTGAAGGTTTCGATAGCTCATATTGTCATAGTTTGTTGTTCGATAATCACTGTTAGCATCCCATTTCTCTGAACTATAGGATCTCCACAATCAATCAATCAATCAATCAATCAATCAATCAATCAATCAATCAATCAATCAATCAATCAATCAATCGATCGATCGATCAATCAATCAATCAGTCAAACATTGATCTTCATTTAGGGCTGTCGCCCAGGGGGAATCCCTAACAGTTCTTTACCCGCCGCGCTAAGTAGCTCGGATGGGAAAGCAACGACCTTCTGATCACAACTTGGTAGGTTCGATTCGGTATCAGCACAGTGGTATTTGTAGGTGCTCAAATACGCCAGCTTCATGTCGGTAGATTTATTGGCACGTTAACGACCTCCTAAAAGACAAAATCCTTGCAACCCAGAGACCCAGAAAGCCGTGAAAGTAGTTAATGGGTGATAAATCAATAACATTATTATTATTATTATTATTATTATTATTATTATTATTATTATTATTATTATTATTATTATTATTATTTCTTTACTTAGTCTGTTCTTAAATGATCTTAAAATGTTGGAATTTTATCAAACATCTCCGCTGATAAATTACTCCAATCCTTAATTCCTCTTTTTATAAACGAAAAATTTTCCCAATTCGTCCTTTGAATTCCAACTTTATCTTCATTATATATTTCCCACTCTTAAAATCCCCACTCAAGCTTTTTTGTCTACTAATGTCATCCCAACGCATCACACAACTGACAGCTCGAAACATTCCGCTCAGTCGAGCAGTTCGTCTCCTTACTTCCAAATCTTCCCGGCCCAAAGTTCACAATACTTCATAACACTACTCTTTTGTCGCAAATAACTCGGAATAAATCCTGGTTCTCGTATCAAGTAAACCTGGTGAGGGTCCCATACACTAGAACCATACTCTGATTGGGGTCTTACCTTTGACTTATACCCCTTCTCCTATACATCCTTACCACAACCTGTAAATACCCTCATTACCATATGAAGAGAATTGTAACCCTTATTTACCACCCCGTTTATGTGATTACCTGAATGAAGATATTTCCTTACATAACACCTTGGTAATTACAGTGATTCCATGAGCTATTATAATTCTCTTTGTGTAACTTACAACGTGACGTTTCACCTCGTTAACCATCACATCATTGCCTGCTCCCTATATCATAACTTTTTCCAGATCTCTTTGCAAGTGCTCACTATCCTGAATATTATTTATTAGTCTATACAGTATAACATCATCTCCAAAATATAGCCTTTTCTGGGACTCCAGTTCCTTACCCATATCATTTATACACTATATACACAGCCTGAAAGAATATTAAGCACCCAGAAGAGAGGGAGGAAACGGAATTAAACTTCGCGTGTTTAGAGAGTGTGGGATGTAATTTCAGTAATTACAAAATCGAGTCAAATTTACAAAGAACTTGGCAGTACTAGGCTAATTATCAGTATGATACTACACCCTCCCTCACCAGGATATATGCAGTGATTCGGTTCCGAAGGTGTAATAAAGCCATTGTATCCTTTCCTGAGGCAAGCAGGCCCACAACTTTTGTAACTGGTCCTTGATATCCTAGATACTGACATTGGGACGACGTTGACGTCCGAGCTTGTCCCAACATGGTCTATCAGGGACACATCTGGGGAACTTCCTGGTCACGGGAGTACCTCAAAATCACGCAAAAATTTCACAAAGACATATGTGGATGAGCATTGTCCTGTTGTGAAATGGCACCAAGATACTGTCGCATGAGAGGTAACACACCAGGACGCAGGATGTCCTTGACGTAGCCTTGTGCAGTCACTCAATCACTACCAGCAGTGACCTGAATTAAAATCCGATAGCTCCCCACACCATGGCGCCAAGATTAACACCGCTGTGCCTCTTGAAACCATCGGAAGAATGGGACCTCACCCCACACTCGCAGACGATTGTCTTCTGGAGTAGTGCAGGGCCGCAATTCATCGCTGAACATAGTGCGACGGCACTCATCAGCAGTCCATGCACCACTCCAAAAGCAGCCGTTACTTTTGAAATGTTAACAGAACCCTAAACATGAGACGGTAATTACCTAGTCCGGCTGCTGATAGTCTCCAATCTATGGTGCAGGATGACACAGAACGTTGCAAGGAGTCAATTAATTGTTCTCGGATGGCATGAACAGCTGTGAAGGGGTTACTATTTTCTTGGTGCACAATACGGCGATTCACACTTGACGTGGTCAGACGTGGTCGACCGGGAAAATGACGGCGAGTATGCCTGCTCTCACGTTCCCATAACGTCCAACATCGGGCCATTGTCACATCCGAATGCCCCATAAATCTTGATATTGCACGTTTTGATCAGCCAGCCAAATGGAGAGCCTCAATGAATCCATTTCAAAACCTGTCAGGTGCTTATCGCGCTGTCTCACATGAGTAGACGGCGTCTCCCTTTCCATCACAGTGATCATTCAGCATCTGACGCTGTTCACGCCACTTACGTACCCTACCAGGCTTGGTAACATCACTAAACCCGAACAAAACTAATGCACACTGGTGGTGATTTCTACCTGTCACAGAGTATTGCAACTCTAATAATTTACATACCCATCGATTTTGTGAGAGTGTACAAAGTTACACTGACATCCGACCATTTATTCTGGGCGCTTAAATATTTTGTCAGGCAATGTATCTAATAAATAAATAAGAAAACAAAGATCCAACAACAATGCCTTGTGGGACTCGCGTCTTGATCATTTCAGGATCAGATGACGCTTCATCTAGTCGAATTCCCTGAGTTCCGTTTTCGATAAATTTACCCTCGAATTCCGTAACTTTTTGTCTATTCCCATGGCCCTTTCTTATCAATAATCTTCCATAGTCTACCCTGTCAAAGACCTTGCTTATATCTTTAGCGGTACTGTCAATTTGACCTAAATCTCAAATACCTTCTGCGTCTTGCTGAAATCCTACAAGTTGAGGCTCAGAGGAATAACCTTTCCTAAACCTTGGCCATCTTCTATCAAACCAATTACCAACTTCCCAAACGTGTTTAATACTACCAGAAATAATGCTTTCCCAATGATTACATGCAACACACGTTAAGCTGACTGGCCTATTACTATCCCTTTTATGTTTTTCACCCTTCCCTTGGCACACTTGGGCTACAATTCCAACTCTACATTCATTTACTACAGATCCTTCATGCAAACAGTAATCGAATAAATATTTCAATTTTCGACCCATTGCCGTTAGCATATCCCAGGAAATCTTATCAGTCGCAGCTGCTTTTCCAACTTTCAATTTGTGTATATTTTCGTAAGTACCGTTACTATCGAAGGAAAATTCCGGTACTTCACGAATATTACTCAATTTCTCTACCTGTACCTTAACTCTATATCCAACTATCTTGATATACTGCTGACTAAATACTTATGCCTTTGGTAAATCCTTACATTTACACCCTTTGGTGATTTATATTTACTGGAATATTGTTCCTGGAACCCGTTTCTGCACTTAAGTACCTGTACATCCTCTTCCATTTTCCTCTAAAACGGATGACTATCAACAACGCTTGCCTTAGCTGACTTCATCGCTAAATTCAATTTCCTGGCAAGTTCCTTCAAGTTCTCCTTACTTCTACAACCACTCCTGACTATAATTCTTTCCAACGTGCACATCGTACTCAATCTATTTATTTCTCTGTTATATTATATTGGATATTTGTCATTCCTTACGACCTTTAAAGTACATGCTCTTTACCACACTCCTCAACAACGGCTTTAAACACATCCCATAAGCTGTTTGAATTGTTATTTACCATTAGTAGTGGTTTTTCACGGGTTCTAGCACCGCCGTCACAACAGGCTCTTCGGTCGCCGCTGCTCCCACACACTCTCGTGAGAGGCCTCCAACTCGTTGACTGCGCTTCGGCTGCCTCCACCTCAACACTCTCTCGGGAGAGGCCTCCACCTTATTGACTGCGCTGGCTAAGACTGCATGCTTAACCGCACATCCGCCATCTTGGATGAGCTTAACCTTACTTATGACGCGCAAAAGAGCAAGCCTAAACGCATGGACGGGCCTCGCCTCGGTTTTATGGTCAGATGCCCTTCCCGAGGCCATCTTGAGTAGTAGGGCAATTTGTAATCTTGAGACGTTATTTTGAGTAGTAGGGCAATGGGGATTAGCATAAGAGAGCACACCTAATCGCACGGAGGAGCCTAAACAGTTTTACGGCCGGATGCCCTTCCCGACGCCAATTGCACAAGATGGCGTGTATACACGGCTCCTTATGAGACGCTTTAAGGGCTCTTGCGCAAGATGGCTGCTGCTCTTAGGAGACTCCCTAGGGGTGCTTGCGCAAGCTGGCGGTTATATACAGCTCCTTATGAGACGGCCCAGGTACGCTTGCGCAAGATGGCGGCTATACATAGGCTCTTATGAGACGGCCTAGCGGGGCTTGCACGGCGGCTATACATGGGCTCTTATGAGACATCCTAGGGATGCTTGCGCAAAACGGTGGCTATATGCAGGCTCTTATGAAGCAAGCTAGCTTAGAGGCTATTGCACAAGATGGCGGCTGCAGTGCTTTAAGCCGCCATCTTTAACTACATGCACATTGCTTACTACTATTATCTTGACGGGAGTAAAACATTATAGCGTGGGACTTAGCCAGGCCGCAAGCAAGCAAGCTGCCCTTCTTACGATCATAGTTATAAAGCAAGCTGCCCTTCTCAGCATACTTACCGAGCTGCCCTTCTCGACATACTATTATCTCAGTTTTTAAACCATGATGCTGTTAGAGATGCCGGTTATGGGTGATTGCACAAGATGGTGGCGATGGCCAAGGGGGGGGTTTGATTGCGCAACATGGCGGCTATACACAGGCTCTTGTGGAGAAAACTAGCTTAGAGGCTATTGCACAAGATGGCGGTTATACATAGGCTGTTATGGCCTTCTCCTCTTCCTCCTCTGTTAAGGCATAGGGAGAAAGGTGAGGAAGCATGCTGGACTTGGGCTCATCAATAAAGTGATTGATTTTCTTCCCTTCGAGCTTCATCCTACTAGTTACGAGTTCTACGACCCTAGAACACGACTTGACGTTTGCTTGGCACGTAATGTTCCTGGTATTAATATGTTAGATGCTGCCTGCAAAGAGCTTGACGTTGCTTGTCGACAAAACAATCCTAAACTAAGAAGTGTAGCTGATGAAAATCTGCTTCGTAAAGCTATGATGCGTGCGTCGTCACCTAGTGCTTCAGTTGCTGAGAATATAGCAGCACTTCTTATTGTTGGTGCAATAAAAGGAAAACTGTTACTAGGTAGTGGTAAATACAGTAAAATAGAGAAAGGATAAAACAGATTTACTTGAAGAAAAATGTATATATATTCTAAAATAAATATGAATTGCCAAAACATATTACAGGTGTTTTTTAATATTAATCCTACGGCATGTCCTAAGAATAATGTTAACTTAGAAGAAAGGAAAGGTAGAGGTTCTAGAATTTAAAAACACACAAAATTTAAAGTACATCCACTTCATTACTCCATGAATTAAAACTGTTAATAAAACCAAGCCATTTAACATACAGTTTATTCCCACGACGTCGAATAACACGTTCATCTAAATAGTGATCAGGATATTTTGCTTTCTGCAGTTTTTCGATGTAGAATCCCTCTTCAATAGGCAGTCCTCTGAGATCGCTAAGTAAATACGTAACTGGATTAGTAAGCTTAACACTCCTGATTTGAATAAAATCAGTGCTCTAGTTGGGAGTGTATCCTTTTGCAAAGACAGACTTAAAATTTCTGATGCGAACAAAATCACCTCGTTTAAAGCGGTGGCGAAGCATATCATCTGTTTTAATTACAAGATTAATAGCATCTAGTCGAGGTGTATTCCTTGTAACAAGACGTGGCTTTATTCCGATAGTGCGGTGAGGTGTATAGTTGTAGGTAGATACAAGTCTAGGTAGCAGATCAATCCAACGATATGAACCCTGTGCTGTAAATTCTTGCCACATCATTGTTTTCAGTGTACGATTAAAGCGTTCTACAACACTTGCCTTGAGATTGCTGAACGTACAGTAGTGTTGGATACCAAGTAACTTGAGGTAAGAAGAAAAATCCTTATTGTAAAACTCTTTACCTTGATCAGTTTGAAGAAGCCTTGGGCAGCGTTTTGATTCTTCAACAATATGTTTAAATGCTTCTTTGACTGTCTTAGAACGCACAGGTTGTGCAAAAGCAAACTTCGAGTATACATCAATAACAGTAAGTAGTTACTTATACCCCTTATTGCTAGAGGCATATGGAATCATTTCTACTAAGTCTGCTTGCCAGAGATCATCTTTTCCTCTTGTAATAACGCGTCTGCGACAGTAGGTGCGACGTGCTGGTTTATGTAACTCATGTCCAATGTTTACCTTTAGAGGCGAGATATTATTTTGACGAGCCATTACAAAATAATACCGGCATGTAATTCTCTCTCTATTTCTAGAATTTCTGATTCGTGACCTGTATGACTAGCATCTTGCGATGCTCTTAGAAGTTGTAATCGTTCAACGAGTAAGTTTAGGTCTTTCCAGTATCTTACGTCCGCATACTGCAACAAAGGCTTGTAGATAACATCAAGACCACGTGTAGCCCGAAACAGCTTAGAAAAAAACTCACGATACTTGTAACTCTTTTTTGCATTTACAGCTTCTGTTCTCTTGTAATTACGTCATGTTGCATCATTAGCAAAAAGTATTGCTTTATATTATTAAGATAATCTTGCAAAATTATATCCTTGTCAGGTATTCATGAGAAAAGAAGTTCTAATAATCCTTTTGTAGGTTTATAGGTAACACCTTTTACAATAAGTTTGTTGCTATTAAGCTTAGCATTTGAATTTCCTATCCAGAAGCAGTCGTCTTCATAGTGAATACCGCAGGTAGTGTCAGTTTGTCCTGTAAAGAATTTTCTATATAAGGTGCAAAGAGAGATCCATAGGTATCTTGAATAAAAGTTCAGAACTGATTACGATACTCTGGCGTGATCATAACCTCAGGCAAATATGGTAGATCTTGTGTCGATGTAGTAGGTGTTTCAGCAATAACATCTGTAGTTAAAAACTCAACACGCTTAGATGGTGAAGTATCGTTAAATTGTTCTTCCTTACCCTCTTCTTGATCTACATTTTGCTTCTCCCCTTCCTCATCTTGATTCTCTTGTTTATGCTTCTTTTCTTCTTTATGCTTCTCTTTATCATATGATGTTTGCACAGAAACAAAACTTGAAGAAGACTGCGGCAATGATGTAGAATTAAAAATTTCTTTGAGTGGTGTACTTAGTTGCGTTTATAAAAATAAATCCGTGTCTGTTTCAATACGTTTTGTAATCTCCTTGCTAGATGTTAACATGATGCTGGTTTTTGATCAAGTAGTCACTGTAATTCTGTGTTAATGCATATAAGATAATCGAAACCCATGCGATAACCTCTATGCTGAACATAACTTTCTTTATCAATAATTAAAAAGCTGTAACGATATGATGACCAACATGTAGCACACATACGTTTAAAGTCAGTGAATGTCATATCAGAGTTAATATGATCGTCATACACATGTCGCATGTTGCGGTCTCTTGCCGAAAAATCACAATAACATTTGCAGCAGAAACACCAGTGGAATCGAAAATTACACTTCATCGTATATTGTGAAGGATTCCACACGTAACCTTATCTGATCGTGAAAAATTTCGATTGCTCAAGATTGTAGAAAAAGATACACCATTACCTATACGTTTTCTAAATTGGGAGCTGCACGAATATCCTGTGTTACCACCTACAAACATAGCTGGGCTGTTAAAACTTCGCGTTCTACTGAGAATCCCTTGTATACTAGTTTTGGATGTCAAACCAATCGTAAATTCAATCAAGAAAAAGATAGCTCACTGTTTGGTTACTGTAAAAGAAGACATGTTAGATTATATCTCAACGGAATTACGTATCACTACCAAAAATAGACATTAACTCTCAGGAAAATAAATTTGGGATGCTCTATGACACGTTTTGTAAATTCCAATCATCACATTATCAGAAAGAAGATCGTCCGCTATTTTCGCCTCAATAATTTAAAAATATAGCACCGATTGTACTTATAGACTGCTCCTATCATGAAGAATCTATAAAAGAATCTCCTGTTGATATTCGTTTAGAATTTGGAACATCTGAAAACATTCCTGCTAACACAGCAGCTTATTGTCTTATTATTCATTTGAATCATGTTACCATCCGCTAACGAATATTGTTACTAGACTATATATAAGGATAGCCCATTATCATCAACGTTAGTGTGTGCTTCAACATCGTACGCTATGGAACATAAAGAGTACAACAAACAAAACTGTAACTGCGCATGCTGTTTTCATGCTCATACGCAATATCTTATGTATCTCTCATGAGGAAGTGAGGCTATTAAGATGTTCTATAAACATAGAACCTCATACGAGATGCCAGAACATCTTATTAAATACTTACTGTACAGCCAGGATTCTTATCTACGTACGCTTCCCCTTACATACATGATAATTAGGACATCCTTCCTCTGCACAGTAAGATGTCAATCGATGTAGCTTTATGCAGAACCTGGGAACGTCATTACGAGCATCGAGGGGAAAATGGTGATAATGATTGGGATGGACCAAATCCGAGGATTGAACACTGTACACAGTGTATGGATGAACTTTTTCCAGTACCTGATGACGATGATTCAGAAAAGGAATAAACCACATGAATAACAACAAGGTAAGAACTACATTATCTTCTTTCTAAAAAAGTAACATACTTAGTATAGTATATTTCTAAATGTTTTGTTTAATTTGAATGTTGCAGGAGGCATTAAAATTTCGGAAGCATACTACCTCTTCGCAGAAAGCTGTTAAGAAGCACAGCAACCTTGTCAGCAGCAAAACGAATACTATTGTAGTACATTGTAAATAAATATTTCATTGCATTCAAAATGTTGTACTTATTGCATTCCTTTGCCTCCTTACACCTACTCATTCTTGAGAAAACGATCAAGTCTAAACATGCACAACTAAAATAACGTCATTTCTGCAGGTTAAAACACGTACTCACTCTTGCCTTCGCGATGCATGTTTAAACTTGTTCGATGGAGATATACCTTAACAGAGGAGGAAGATGAGAAGACCATAACAGTCTATGTATAGCCGCCATCTTGTGCATTAGCCTCTAAGCTAGTTTTCTCCATAAGAGCCTGTGTATAGCCGCCATCTTGCGCAATCACCCCCCTTGGCTGTCGCCACCATCTTGTGCAATCACCCATAGCCGGCATCTCTAACAGCATCTTGGTTTAAAAAACTAAGATAATAGTATGTCGAGAAGGATCATAACTATGATCGTAAGAAGAGCAGCTTGTTTGCTTGCGGCCTGGCTAAGTCCCGCGCCATAGTGTTTTACGTCCGTCAAGATAATAGTAGTAAGCCATGTGCATGTAGTTAAAGATGGCGGCTGACAGCACAGCAGCCGCCATTTTGTGCAATAACCTCTAAGCTAGCTTTCTTCATAAGAGCCTGCATATAGCAACCGTTTTGCGCAAGCGTCCCTAGGCTGTCTCATAAGAGCCTATGTATAGCCGCCATCTTGCGCAAGCGTACCTAGGCCGTCTCATAAGGAGCTGTGTATAGCCGCCAGCTTGCGCAAGCACCCCTAGGGAATCTCCTGCGAGCAGCAGCCATCTTGCGCAAGCGCCTTTAAAGCGTCTCATAAGGAGCCGTGTATACACGCCATCTTGTGCAATTGGCGTCGGGAAGGGCATCCGGTCGTAAAACTGAGGTTCGGCTCCTCCGTGCGATTAAGTGTGCTCTCTTATGCTAATCCCCTTTGCCCTACTATTCGAAATAACGTCTCGAGAATACCCATTGCCCTACTACTCAAGATGGCGTCGGAGAGGTCATCCGGCCGTAAAACTGGTGTTGGGCCCCTCCATGAGGTTAGGCTTGCTGTCTTGCGCGTAGAAAGTAAGGTTAAGCGTCTCCAAGATATCGGATGAGGGTTATGCCTGCTCTCTTAGGCGTCAGGAAGGGCATCTCTCATAAAACTGAGGTTTGGCCCCTCCATGAGGTTAGGCTTGCTTTCTTACGCGTCAAAAGTAAGATTAAGCCTGTCCAAGGTGGCGGATGTGAGGTTAAGCATGCAGTCTTAGCCAGCGCAGTCAATAATTTGGAGGCCTCTCCCGAGAGCGTGTAGAGGTGAAGGCGGCCGAAGCGCAGTCAATGAGGTGGAGGCCTCCCCCGACAGCGTGTGGTGGAGGCGGCGGCCGAAGAGTCTATTGTGGTGGCGGTGCTAGAACCCTTGAAAAACCACTACTACCATTCTCCACTTACCGTAATTAGTACACAAAAATTCCCTCATTGCCTTCCTTATCAACCATATTATCTTCAAGTAATGTTTAAACACTAGTTCTAACTCATAGATATCCGCTACAGACTGCTTTATTTCTGTGTCTAATAAAATTCGCGACTGCCATCAACAATATCTACAAAATGTTACCTCGTCAACTAACAGCATCACGTCTTGATTGACATAATTTTCACATATGATCGAGCGATGTTAGTATGAAATTCCTTCGACTGCACATCGATAGAAATCTATTAATAATTTGTAGACTGATGTCATTGATGTGTCTTTGTGTTTTGTCAAACATTCAATCGGTATTGTTATTATTATTAATAATAATAATGCTATTTGCTTTACGTCCCACTAACTACTTTTACGGTTTCCGGAGACGCCGAGGTGCCGGAATTTTGTCTCGCAGCAGTTATCTTAAGTGCCAGTAAATCTACCGACACGAGGCTGACGTATTTGAGCACCTTCAAATACCACCGGACTGAGCCAGGATCGAACCTGCCAAGTAGGGGCCAGAAGGCCAGCGCCTCAACCGTCTGAGCCACTCAGCCCGGCTGGTATTGTTATTAGAGAGCACTATTCCGAACTGCTTTTTATAAAGGGATATCCTCGTTCGTTTAAACATATTAAGTTTGCAAAGCAGTTAAGTGGTTGTCGGGGAAGTAAGGTTCATTATTAATTCAGAAGTCTTCAGACCACTTGTGGAATCAGTTCCATGTTCAGAAGTTGTTCTTCACTGGGGAGTTTTAACAGGACTATAGCATGACCTTTTAGACTTGAGTGTGTTTAGCAGTCTGAAGCAAGAGTGAAACAAGTGAGTATCTGCAGATTGTCCACCCGAAATAGGGGTTCATACCCAAAATGTAAGACTGTCACTCTGACGATGATTATCAATATATTTAGGAGCAGATGTAGACATGTTTAGGAAGACTGAGAAAGAGTCGTAAGTTTTCTGAAGATCTTGGTGCAAAATTCACGATCTGTCGACAACTTTAGTTGTTTACAAGTACAATGTCCATTCCGTAACATATTAGAGAGATAACGGGGTAAATTGGACAGTCTTACAAAAGTGTACTAACTTCAGTAATAAAACAAACTTAGTGACAGTTGTATCGTGAGTTAGTAGATATACTTGCTCACATCTACCCTTCAGTGTCGCAGGAGGGCAATAAAATGTGTATTACTATGAAGTTGGTGGCAGTTTCCTGTTGGCACTTGCCATAATTGAGGACTGTTTCTAACGAAATCGAGATTATTCCACGTAATCCTTGCAGTTAATAAATGGATTTAATATTATTCTACTCGGATGTTGTCCCTGTTCCTTGGTGTAAACAGTTTATGAGGATTTGTACCAGTTTTATGCCCGGATGCCTTCCCAACTCAAACTCTATGTGGAGGCATCTAGTCACTATAGCGTGTTTGCCGTGTCGACTCTCAAATGGAATTTTAATCAAAAAGTTTATCATGGCGAAACGAGTATGTCCTCACTTTGGTTCCACTGTTTCCATTTCATTTGGTGTGGGATGAAATGCACGTCAGTTTGGAAGAGCACAGGTCGTAAGATGAGTAGAAGAAAAGGAATGAGATAGTGCCATTGGTGGTGATGATGTTCACGGCGATAGTGTTGATGATTATGACGGCGAAATGATATCACTGGAGGTCGTGATTAGAATAAGATGCTGGATAATCCTGATAAGAGCCCTTTTAGCCTCAAAATTATAGCTAAACGTGATATCATTTTTCAGAGAATGAATCACTTTTGAGAAGACATTCGCCCACGCTTCAGAGATGTCCTTTTGGCAGTTGTACTCAACAATTTTATTCCCGATATATTGATTTGGAACTAAACATGGAATTATTTAATGGGCATCCGTAGTGAACGGAAGTGACTTGTCTTAACAACGAAGCATAACATACGTAAAAACTGCATGTTGCGCTGGTCATCTAAGCTCAGGTCAATGGCTCCAGCCTCGTGTCGGGAAATTTACCAGCACGTAAAAGATCTGACACCTCGACACCTCCAGAAGTGGTAAAAGGAATTAGAGGTATTTAAAACTAATAACATCATTATTAAATTGAACATTCAGTCCCGTATTTACAACTAGAGCCCGGAAAATCAGTTTCTTATAAAAACAACTTAGGCTCTTATCTCAAATTAGCCTTTTACAGCTTTTTAAAATTAGATTAGTCTTTTACAGAAACTACGTGACAAATTTATAAATGAGGCGTACGTAGATACTTAATTGTTGTTGAAAGGCTGAAAAACTGTATTTCCATCGGTAGTGAAATCAGCGTCTTCCCAATCCATACCAGACTCGGTTTTGAAGAATTTTGACAATTGAAATATATGTATAAGAATAATCGCAACGCCCACGAGATGAATAAACTGAACGGAATAGGGCACACAGCCTCTCAAAACAAGCTCAGTATACACTCGCTAGTGACGGGAAGGCGACAAGATGCAAAACGCTGACCAACACTCAAAAGTAAAAGTTACATTTCAGTATCTTGTTGACAGAGGTAAGAGCTACCGCATTCTTTTTATCCATTCTTTTGTATTCTATCAGCATTCTCGAATATGGTTGTGAACAGGCTACAGTTTTGATGTAACATGTAGGATCAAAATAAATCGTAGCTCCATATGGATTTGAAAAGAACTATTGATATTCTTAACTGAGTTTGAAAAGTGTCATTTTAGGCGTTTTAGCTCTTAAAATCCCGTGCAGTCTCCTTGAGGTTTAATATGATTTGTACTTTACAATCTTATGGGCATGAAACACGAAAATATTTTGACATTTTCTAATTAAGGTGCAAGGAAAATATTAGGTTGAAAACTAAGAATCCGGGCCCTGTAACACGTTCAAAAAAATCGGGGGAAAAAAGCATCAGGAGTGATGGCTTCTCTCTACGCAAAATGCTACCGTAGCATATAGCAAGCAGGATTAGAGTACAAATATTTCAAATAAACTTGAAGAGACTGTTAAAATATAGATTTACCTAGCTGTACATGTATAGCTGATCGCTCCTACATCCTGACCTCGTCGTTATTGATTGAGTCCGGTCGTGTTAAACGTTAACACTAGATTAATAATACACTAATGGTTAATCGATTGGTTCAGCAGTCAGGTTCCTTAATGGAACGGTATAGGTCGAATCCGAAGGTTACAGCATAAGAAAGAATTTCACCGGCCGTAGACAAAAATTGTTGTCTCATGTTTCTCCATTTTTACATCACAGGAGTGTCTGCACTTTCCCTTAATTAAAGCCACGGCCTCTACCCACACAGCCTAGCTCTCAATGTTGCCAAATGTTGTGCTAATTTTTCAAGCAGTTTATTTTAATAACGTTAATGTGTATACAATATAATGATTTACAATATTTTAATATGAAAATATTTAATTCAAGATACAATTAAGATACAAATCAAATGTTATACTTTACACTCTATACCATAGTACACATATGAGTTCTTGAGCATAATCTCCTAGATACTACTGTCGCTTTTGACATACGACTATAGTTCGACCTCAGCAATATCTGGTATCTCATCCAGATTATTCCCTTACCAAAAAAAACATTCCCTTCAAATAACGTCTGCTGTTGTATAGTGTATTTGAGAAGTTCCCATCATATATCTTTCAAGAACCATACTCACGCTGCCGAAATAGCGAGGGGTCTAGATGTAACATACAGTATGTTGATGTGAAAGCTGTGTTCCTGTTCATGAAATTGAATCTGGGGCTTCGTAAATACTCGATGATCCTAAATCTGAATTCATCTTGAAGAGATGGTGCATTTTGTGAGACTGTGCAACTCCACTAGCCTATTACGGCGTTTTCCGTCAGGCTCCTCATGCATGTCATTTACGAGTCGAGATCAGTTACATGAGACGTGGCATAGTCCGATTCACGAATGTTACCAGAAAACAAAGTAAGAACCTGACTCAACTCGACAGTATTTTGCACCAAGAATTATGAAAACTATACTAATGCTCAGTATGGAGTAGCGAGGAATGCCAGTTATCGTGCACATCCATAGCTTACAAGAGCGATTTGGCTCAAGGTAATCCGTGACCTTATTTCAACAAATAGCCGACTAGTCCATATTCACATGAAAGAGACGGGCATTTGCAGTTCATGCAGGTGGGATATTGAAACAGCTCTTCGCAGACTTCAAATAAATAAATAAATAAATAAATAAATAAATAAATAAATAAATAAATAAATAAATAAATAAATAAATAAATAAATAAATAAGTCAATCAATCAATCAATGAATCAATCAATTGATCTTCAAACCAGGTGGAATATTTTTTTGTCAATTGTTTAGCTGAACGTTTCTTAAATGATTTCAAGTAACTTGGACATTTATCCAACATTTCCTTGATAAACTATTCCAATCCCTAATTCCTCTTCCTATAAATGAATATTTGCCCCGTGCAAAATGTGAGAGCATCAGACTGTTATGAAAGAAAAAAAACCTCTTGTTAATTAACGTCATCAGGTATTCGAACACGTACATTCCTTCGGAATGGTTAATTCACCCAACATTCAGCCTTCAACTCTCTTAGCTGAACAATTCAGTGGCACTTCATTTTGAGTGCTACGTGCATGCATTGCGTGATGGAAGAACTCTACATGGATGGAAAACGATGGAAAACAACCTACACGAGACTTGACTAACTGCTGGGGACAGCAGTAAAATTGTATGAAGAGGATGGTGGCATCAGGACATGTTTGAAATCCATATAATTCACCCAAAAACTTGTGTAAATTCAGTTCAACTTTAGTGCAGGTTCCCATGTAATGACGATGTTTACAAGCTGATTTGCATATTAGAAAAGGAAAGTAACCACGGTGGTTAAAAGATGATTTGTATATAGAAACGAAAAGTCATGATGATGTTTTACATGTGACTTTAAACAGCCTAAGTGACAAAAATTACTTTTGCCATTTACTCAGTCTAAATCCGGAATAGGGGCCGATGACCTTCGATGTTAAGCCCCTTTAAACAACAAGCATCACTATCATAAATCCTGAATAAAGTTTGATGGGAATCAGCTAATTTGATAAGTAAATGAAAGAAAATGAATTATACACACCTACATTAAATATATTAAGGTTACCTTTTGAAATGTAACCACTTTAATGGCTGATGGGATTCAGTTTAATTGACAGATAAGGACCAGGCTGGGCGCCATTTACACTGAGCGCGATTTACAGGTCACCGACGGCATAAGGTTGTACTGTTGTATGATCACTTACCATCGGTTTTCGCTGGGTTCTCCTTGCACAAACAATAGTCTCACACAGCTTATCTTGATTTCTGAGAAACATACACATATACCAGTGTATCCATAAGAAGACACTACCAAAACAAGTCACATATGATAGAAATCTCAAACTGGTCGCATTTGCATTTATGACAATGTACCTCAGATCGTGAACTCGTAACCATCTGTCAACCACAGCAACAAAAAAGAATGGAAACAAGCTGAGCGACACCCGCACGATCACTGCAGTCCGGTTTGCCGCGCCAAAAGCAACTCGTTAGCGCGACAGCTATTTTAAAAGCTAACACGCATGGCCGTGCTACGTAGGTTGGAAGGGGCTTTAAGACGAGTAATGGATGGCGTTTCTTTTCTTCTACTTTAGTGGTCTTTGTATTTGTTGTTCTCCCCTTTCGTCCCTTGCCTTATTTATTCTGCGGTATGTGTTTGGGTCGGTGGAATATTCCTTATATAGCTTAGGCATTTGTAGTAACAGGTTTTCATCTCATCAATCTACCGTCTTCGAACAGCACTGTATGTTTACATAAGCCATATCACAGGGGTTTTCGCATTCACTGATCAACAGTATGAGTACGCTGTTTCCATTTCTACCATTCAGAAGTGAACCGTTTCTGCATGTTCCCGTTCTGCAAGATGAAATAATTAATTTACACATTCCGATTGTCGATCTTACAAATTTATGACCAGTAATTCGTAAATGGAACTGAGCAAGTATCTACATCATGGTCTCCTGCAGGTAGGTTCCGTGTGACATATACTCTACCCAGTCGTGATGCACCATAATGATACAGCAAAGTAGAGACGACGATGTTCATTGTTTAATATCCTGCGCGTCTTTTAATTGCAGTCCATTTATGAAGGTACAGAGCCCTGAAACTGAAAACTCCGATCATTTGCTGATAGAACTACTTTGAAATAGCCTCCGAAGATCATGCTCCTTCTATACTTATGAATGTAAGAGTGTATTTCTGAGGGTAGCGTCTTGCCACGCGGAGATTTGAAACAGTTTCTCCAAACGGTGATTACATCATGCTGAAGGACACGGGCCCGAACAAGGAAAAATTCTAGGAAATCTACGTCAGGCGACCCTGGAGCTTTAACGACGATTTCTGAATTCGAGCTTGGTTATTTGAATGAAGGTGCTTCATGATGCCCCTAGTGGTGTGAGATTTCACCGCACCAGAAAGCTGCTATATGAGAATTTTCCATGAGGCACTGGAGAAAGAAAAACGTGGGGACAGAACTACTATGTAATAGGAACATGCGAAAGACGACCAAGTGGGTGTGAGTTTCACTCATATATACGAATTGCGCATTCTAAGGAATCTCAATTATCACCTGTAACTTCTTGACTTCGTACTTTGCAACTATTCTCGCTCGGTACGTCTCAGTCTCATTCAATCATTCACTCTCAATCACTTGGCACTGTCATGCTAATTAACTTTCTACGACTGCCTGCAGTCAGAATTTCATGGACCGACTTTTCGATCGAGACTTGTTAAGACTTGTTCAATTATGCTTAGATTTTCATATATTTTTTGTGATTTATGTGATAACTCGGATGAATATCTATATGGCATTCTCTCCATAAAACCGAATCCATGGTGGTTTATATTTTATCAAGGCTGATATTCTAGCTATGAGTACTGGCCAGGGATTGATAAGGTCAGCCCGTACACCATTCAATGATTGATGTACTCATGAGGAAGGACTGGTACCAAGCTGGCGAGATGACCGATGACCACGAGGAAACCAGGACCACGGAAGGAGCCTAGATAAGATAATCTACAATTGGTGATCATTTGAGTAAAGTGATTCAAGTTACCACGTGATTTATTTCATTAATAATGGTTAGCGCTCGATCTTTGATTAATGCAAAATATTAGTTTTTGGTACAAATTCGTCACTCCATTTTTAAGTTCAATAAATCGTTATTTTTGCTTTTTAAATGTAATTAGATCACGTCAATTACCCCTTTTTCTCTTAAGAGAGTACTTAATGATTAGTGTCCCGTCATCCCACCCGTGGGAAATCCTAGAGTCTTTCTTCCCATTTATACATTTTGTCTCAGAGCCTTCTCCTCTGGACTGGCGCGCATTCTCACTAGAAAAACGAGCTAATGCAAATTCACACTGGGAAGCCACGGATATTGCGTTACATAACGCTTGTATTTTAATCGTTAAAATTAACGTCTAAGTGAGGGACAGTCACAAACGCCGTTGTAATTGATATCGAATTACTAATATTTGTTTCAGTTATACGAAGGTTTATCACACACTAAGAATGTCTTTGTAGAGTCGTTCGAAAATTGTTTGACGTGTGCACATTATTCATTAATAGATTCTTAATGAACGTCAAGGGAATACAGCACGTACTCGTTCTATCTGACTTGATAAATGCCTATATTAACATGCATTTAGTTTTCCCGGGAGTTTGGAGTCCCTACTGTCCTGAAGGAGGATACATGCATCTTTAAGGAGATTCTTTATACTTTTAAATGTTTATAATAAATTCCTCTGCTAAGTATTTCACTTTGAAACATAAATAACAGACTGAAATATGGCAAAAATTAATATGCATATTATATTCGTCAGTTCATAGTGATGTTAAAGGCATGCGTATGCCCAATTTTGAGAACAGAATAATTTATAACCACAATTGTAAATAAAAAGAAAATTCTTGAGATAAGCAACCGTTTCATAAGGTAAGGGGTATTATTAGTAAACTTGCTTGTGGTCATCCCTAGAGGGAGGAAGGACAACAGCTGAAATGTAAATCTAGTAACACCATGATTTGCCATAGAAATAGAGACCTCATCTAAGTTTCGTGGTTTGGAATCGACTCTAATTTAACTAACAGTATTAGAACAAATGAAACAACCTTGTGAAGTTCATCAACGGATAAAGGTCAGCTGAAACACGCGCTTGTGTGACGCAACTGCATTGGAAAAATACAATCAAACGCACTTCTGAGTCCTATAAAAGTCACATATATTCTAAACCAAACCAAAAATCCAAACCCCATGGCGCAATAGCCCCGAAGGGCCTTGGCCTACCTAGCGACCGCTGTTCAGCCCGAAGGCCTGCAGATTATGAGGTATTGTGTTGTCAACGCGACAAATCATCTCGCCCGTTATTCGTGATTTTCTAGACCAGGGCTGCCATCTCACAGTGAGATAGCTACTCAATTGTAATCATGCAGGCTGAGTGGACCTCAAACCTGCCCCCAGATACAGGTAAAAATCCCTCTTCTGGACGGGAATCAAACCCGGGCCGTCCGGGTAAGAGGCAAGTGTGCTACCACTACACCGTGGGGCCAGCTATATATATACCAGCCACCCATAATCATATCATATTAACGACATATAACATATGTACAGATTGCTACGGAAATCACATCACTGTATCCAAAACATACATGAAATCTTTTCTCTACTACAGTACATATGTATCATCCTCGACCGGAATGAAATACGACCTAACACATCACTCAGCACTAAAGATCAATAGGTATTGCCTTGATCAATAATAACACTTCTACTCTTCCTCAGCTTATTGCAGAATCGTAAGTGGTATTGTTATTAAAGAAGTTAACACACCTTTGACAACATGGGGCCTTGCAACTCACCCCTTCCTGCCCTCGTATATCCTAAGGCTGAAGTACGTCCTTGTCAGACCACATATTATGTTTTAAATGCCCATATCTTCACTACCGTAAAAACGTTTAAGTAAGAAACCTTCCTCAAGCATAGGCTAAATTTCGGCTTTGTACAAATGCTGTACAACAATGTTTGACACGTATATGACACCGTGCTTATCTCTGATAACAACGAAGAAGTAGAGCGGCAACTGGATCGCGTCCTGATGGCGTGTGAGGAGCTCGTATTGAGGCTGAACCTCAATAATACCACATACCTTATCATGCCCAAGCCGCCAGTAGTAGATCGAGCCATGTAGGTGGCAGGAAGTCTTCTTGCAAAAATGGCATGCCTTGGTTCTTCAGTCAGTGAGAATTGGAACCACTTTCTGGAAGCGAAGTGTCGCAGTGAGAGGGCGTGAAATATATTATTCAAGCTCCAGAAAGACCTCAAACTTGACGTCTTTACCTTTCTTTATTTTATTTCGGTCCTTTTCTTTTACTCAGTACAATCATGGACACTGAACGAATCTCTTCTGACATACGAGATGGGCTCTGGTTAAGACAAAGCAGGTCGTTGTGCTACTTAGATTCCAAAATGGGTAAAAAAATAAATAAGTAAATAAATGCAATGTAAATTTTAATCTTATACCAGTTGTAGAATGTAGTATTGTTCGAAGTAATTTCACATACCGTATATGAGTTGACTATGTTTGTAAGTACAGGAGATATTATAAGGAGAATTTTGTAAACAATATAAATTTGTTAAGGATGAGCTGTGTGTTTAATAGAAAAAATTGTTATCATAAATCTTATAATAATGTATTCTAGGAAAATGTTCTTCTTCTCTTGTTAATTTAAACTTTAGTGCTTGACAATAATGTATTTTAGTGTACCATTTGCCACCGAGGTAGACACCTCATTTGCAAATAAAGAGATTTTGATTTTTTTTTTTATGTTTACCGTGGAGTTCCAAGAACAGGGCAACGCCTTTGCATTTACTATCAAACACTTTCACCAATGTCTCAATACGCATGGAGTACTTTTAATTCCTCAATTGTTCTGTGAGTAGACTGGTAAACTGAGGACTTGGCAGCACTCCAGGAAAAAGTCAAGTGACAAATCGGGACTACGTGAAGGTCAGAGCCCTAGTGAAATTATTAATTCCTCAAAAATCTTGCATGGAGCGATTGAATGTATTAGCTGTTGCTCCGTCTGGTTAGAAAAAAGAGCCCTTAATTTCTGTTTCATTCCTTTCCGCAATGAATGAGTGTAAAATTTCATTACGGTAAACGTTTTAATCCACAGTGCTGTTAAAAAATGTCGGCCTAATAATTCGTAACCGTGAGATTTCACTCCACACGCCAACGCCAATCTCTTCAGAATATAGTGGCATTTCACAAATCGCATCTGGAATTTCAGATGTCCAGAGTCGGATATTTTAACTGTCCTGTCTATGTAACCAGTTCAATGAAACCAAGCTTCATCACTAAAAAAATGAATGCTCTCTCTAACATTATTTTCCTTCCCGCAATGATTAACAAACCCCTGAAACCACTTGCAATAAAAAAAATCATCTTCTCTGCATCCGCCAACTTCAACACTTGAATGACATAAAATATATACTGATCTGTGAAGACTTACACGCCAGTTTGCTGTGTAACTTTCCTCATGAAATTAATCGGACCTTTAAGGAGCCTGTCAGCAATATCAAAAGGTTTCTCTTCCGTTAAAGAGAAACCTTTTGATATTGCTGACGGGCTCCTTAAACGTTAAAATTGGTGGCCTACCGCACTTCGGAACATCGTATACAGCACAGCAGCTAAGAAATTTACCTATTAAATATTGCACATTATCACGATGTGGTAGACCTGAGTCGGGAAAACGTTCGCGAAATCATATTTTCTGTACGCCAGTGTATTTATCATCTTCCCCGAAAACCCACTCCACTAAAAACGTTCGCTGCTCTGCAGCAAGCGCCGTTAGTCTCGTAAGTTACAGACCACCTACACCGGCCTTACATCCCGCTCGGGTCGTCTGGAGAGTTGTAAAGTAACACTGCCAGCCATGACCCCTGCGGAGACTCCTTTCTAACACACCGTACAAGTGTATAAGAGCACAGGATGATATAAAAACATTTATGAAGTACAAGTTTGAAGTAGTCGTGGTGCCAGAACGTTATGCTTTCCTCTTTTCCACACCGAAAAGTTATTATCTCTTTTGTGAAAGTCTAGGTGAAATTACGTTTTGGCTCACATGCGCATCGGTTAAATAGAGTTAGTGCACAAGTCCTGTACATATTTTGAAGTTAAAAAATGTCAGAGACATTTTTTGGACAATGAAAGAATCTGATATGTTTTCTCTTTATTAAAATTGAAATAAATTTTGCACAGAAATGTTTTTCCTTCAAACCTCGATGATAGTATCTTAACATATAACGGTCATAAATTTAAATAATGATATTGATAGCGATATGGGTGGAGGATCTTGATAGAGATACATCTGAATGACTAAAGACTTAAATCGATGTCAATAAAATGTTAAGGTTAATATCTTATATTCGACTACCAAGCAAGTCACACAATCAATACTTTTATCGGGAGTTCAAGTGTGAATTATTGGAGTACAAGACCAAATAGAACATATTTTCTGCCTTTGATAGTGGCTCCAAAAGTTGGGTTAACATCGTCATCGAAGTCTTTTGATGCACTGAATTCAGGTGGGCAATCGCAATCAATCACAACGTTGCCTTCTGTTATTTTCATCATACCTCTCTTCATCTAGGATGCTGCGAACTATATCAGCAAAGTTCTTATCAGTTACTCGAAACGCCATTGCTGCAGAGGCATCTAACTAACACCCACCGAAAAAATCCTATACGTCTATCTATAAGAGCATATGGGGGTTGCTGATCAACCCACCGCACACCTCACTGCAGCCTTGCTCAACGTACACCAGCAGAACACTGCTGGTCTTATTCCGATCACCTTTGTTATATATTAACGTACAGCCCAGAAACCTATGTGCACGGACGACTGTACTGCAATAAGAAATAGAAACGAGTGGGCTGACGCCACTCTAGAGTTAAGAATAAAATGAAATTTGAGATGAGCAAAGAGATAGTCTCTGTAAATCGAACCCAGGGAAATAGAACGGGAAGAATGCATGCATGTGATGTTGGTGGCTGAAATGCTAACAGAGTGCCATCAGAAAAGCCCACAGTTGAGCGACACATTCCCACAGGTAAAGACAGTTTAGTCACCCAACAACGAAAAGTAATAAGTTCAGACTGCAAGGTCAGCTGAGTACAAAGAAGTGGTGGTTAGTTGTACGTGTGCTAGGGATGAACTATGGTACGATTTACTACAGATCAAGGACTCTTCATTCATTACTACATTACAAAACATGAATCGGCTGCTCTATGTCGTAGATCAATCCACGAACAATTTCCTGACGTTGATCCGCTTAAAAGGCGCACAATTCGTTAAGTAGTGAACAAATGCAAAACTACGGGGTCGATATCACATCGGAAGAAAACGAAGATTACACGTTTTAACAGAGGACATGATTGACGATATCCGTGGTCGATTCGAATGCTCGCTTCTTAAGTCCCTAAGTTAGCTCAGCAAAAAGGACTGAGCAAAGGGGCGACACAGAGAGAATCAAAATTGGATGCCGTTATGCATCACTAGACCAAGCGCCAAAAGTTGGTTGCGAGATAATCGCGTTTAAATTTGGTTCTATGTGTAAATTCGAGCGAACATAATTTTGCTAAATACGATATTACTGGTGTTGTAGGATAATAGATTGTACCTTCTCACCAAATTTCAACATTTTTATACTCGCACTGCATAGATTTTCTTGAAGAAATGGCGCTTAGTCTACTGATGCAATTTAAGGTTTTTCTCAAGTACGAATAATGCATCACGATGCTACACCAATAACCCCTTACTGTTGAGTATCTACAGAGTAAAACTTCAAAAAACATGACGTGGCGGCAGCCATGATTAAAACCTGAATCTCCTACTGTCTGGAAAGGCCCGCTAAGTGCTTGATCCACTGCGAGCCGCGCCACAACTCCGGTACATTATTCAAGTTCTAGATGGAGAAATTCCAGATGGGAAGCTATTCTCTAAAGTCGTTTCTATAACGACTTACTGATTTGAGGAATTTCAACTTACCTGAGTCAAATACATTGGTAAGACATGAGCCATTGTAGTCTGTACAATTTTTGAATGGATTTTCCTTCACGATAGGCCTATTAGGCCTATATTCTGAGAGTAGGCCTACAATATTGACGTGATACTTTTAAGCCTGTGGGTAAGTTTAGTTCTGCTTGAAACAGAAAATGTGATTCCAGATATATTCTCCCATAAATACACACAAATCACTGGACAGGTAATAAGACTGTTGCACTCAGTTCATTCAAACCTGAAATCAGGATCTCCATTAAATCCATGTACGTCATCCACGATGTCAGAATCTGCTTGAAGATTCTGGTAAAATTGTTTGGCATCTGCAGGTATTAGGTGCATCAGCAAACAAAAGTATCTTAGTTTGGCTTCAGAGATAGGTTTTCCCCTTTGGGCCACAGAGGTATTAATGCCTGGTGAAAGGGAATTTTACTTTCCCGTGGTCGTCCCTGTCTTGACTTATTAAGATTTACTTCCTGAGATTCACCATCAAATTCTAGAGAATAATTTTCAGACGCAACCTTCTTAGCAAGCTGCATTAATAGCATTGTCCTTCTCCTTACTTTTGGAAGTACTTGATACATCGCTGAACTTCGTCACTTGATAAACCACTCAATGTATCACCACGTAAAAATGTCAGCACTATCGAAAACGCGGGCTCCCTCGCTGTCATCTGCGTGCAATGTGAGGAATGTGGCGCTTGGTCTAATGATGCAATTTACATTTCTACTGATTCCCGCTTTGTCGCTTAGGTTTTCTGTTTACTAACAACTAGCGGCCTCTTGTAATGCATTGGGGATTTTTTTATAAATAGTTCAAGCCTTCCTCTACAAGATGGGGCTAAAATCTCAATTTTCACCAAATGGCGCTTAGTCTACTGATGCATAACGGCATCCAATTAAGGAACGTACATCCAAGTAAGGCAACAAAAGTGTAAGTCTTAACGGACAGGGGCCCGCAAAAGTGAATTTAGTTTTGTGTTTGGCTTCTAGGGTCCGTACGTTGCATTATATAAACCCGTTGTATAAAAGCGTTGTTCAATGAAGAGACGTAGTTTCAATTGCATGGAAGAGATAAAGCTCATAATAGTCGCTACTGTGCAAAACAAAATCGGTTTTTTCTTACAAGAAAATCCGCTACACGATCAGCACTAACTGAATAATGCCAATCCTTAATTTTGGAGGGGCTTTACCCTTAATTGAAGAATGAATGCATTGTGTATTTCAGCAAGATGACGCTACACCTCATACCGATCGGACTTCCTTGAAAGTGAATGCTGACGTTCTTGCTGACAAAATAGTTAGCGCACGGTTCCGGTCCCTTACAGTCGGCACGTCGGCTAAATTGTCAGCGTTCTGGTCTTCCATACAGAGGGTCCAGGGTTTGATTTCTGTCTGCGTGTGGGATTTTAATCGCGTATCGTTAAATACTCTGCCTCGGGGACTTGAGGTTGTGTTCATATTCATAGGGCTCAGTGGCCTATTATAATTATTTGTGGGACTCCTTAAGAGGCAAAGCGTACAAATAAAGTACAAAGAAAAGCATTTTGGAAGAAATATAGAGATCCAACGAGTTAATTGAAAACCTTTAAGATGCTGCAACTCTTGTCTTGCAGCACAAGGAGAACCTTTCCAATATCTTACTTGAAACGTAAGAAATTTTTATTTGTTAAACAACGTTACAAAGGGAGCCTTTTCCCTTTTAGGTATATGAGGATGTGTGCTCGTCGGCTCGCCGAGGAGACCGGAGTGTCACAGGGCAGGCGAGCGAGCGATACGTGCCTCAGGTCATGGTAAGTTGCGGGCGGGCCCGAATACAATAATGACCCTGTAGAACTTCACAGTTAAATTAATGGCTGCATGACAATCTTCAAATGAAGTACATAGCTCAAGTGGACACAACGACTTGGTTATTTTCATAATTACTTCAATTTTTTCACTTGCTACTTCTTAGATTATAACATTATTAGTCAATATAAATAGACTACAAAATATAATTTTGATGTAAATTATATACAACTTACATACAGCCAAGCATTTAGATATGATCAATAAAATTCTCGATTTTTTCTGCACCTCGGCTAAATTGTCAGCTTCCTGGTCTTCCGTACATAGGGCCCAGGGTTCGATTTCTGTCTGGTTGTGGGATTGTAATTGCGTATGGTTAATTACTCTGGCTCGGGGACTTGAGAATTTGTTCATATTCATCTAACTTACGTACAATACTGTGCACTATCACCCACAGCAGAACACGAAGTGATGAAAACATCGCTCAAAACAGGATTGACGTCAGGAAGGGTATCTGGCCATAAAAGAGGGCAAATTCACAACAAGTTCCGACTCCAAAACTTGAGGAAGAGGCTGGGAAGATGAAGAAGAGGAATAAAATCCCGGGTTAACTAAATCACGATCACATCTATGTTCAATTGCGCTGTCAATCACTAGAACACTTCATTTACGACTGTAAGTGGATTGTTTTTCGGAGATGTCCACACGGATGTCATAAGTTATCTGTAATAATCTCTAATAGTGTACATCACAAAAAGGACAAATTTTGAAATATTTGGAAAAATAGTAAGAATAATGCTAAGTATGTAATTTACGATCAACTGCTCTTGGTCGTAAATGACCAGAGCACTCCTCACTTCAATGCAACAGTCTTCAGAACTCCTTGGGGAGTATTCCTTATAGTAAAGTAATGACAGAAGGCAGTTCGCCACCAGAGAAGGAGCCGTATTATATTTCTCTTTAAATTTTCCTAAGGAATGACATTAAAGTCGGTCAACTGAGAAGGTGGGCTAATTCAGGTTTTGAAGACTTGAGTTCGCAGTAGAACGTATTAGTGGTTTTTGAGGTGGTGTTTCCTGCGGGGCTGCCTTCTCGGAGAGGGGCACATACGTCAAGTTATATCAGTGCTACCGTGGTAAAGACACACTGTGCACCTCTATTTATTGCATCTTGTGATCCACCTCGGCTACCTGACTGTATCTGATTAAGCTACACTGTTGTGAAGGCCTTCTGTTCACAGTACGTTAGTTGTTGTAGTTGTGTCCACTGAAGTCGTTGTTTACTGTTTTAGTCAGTTCTGCGGTTGCTCGTCCTACTCTGGTTAAGAACCTCGAGTTATTTCGAGAATTTGGCACTCGTCTAAAAATGTTTCTGTAGGGTGTCGAATTTGGTGTTAAGTTGTTCGTTTACTGGTTGGAGTTATTCAGTGGCTTTGAGTAGAGTTTTAAAATTCTCGTACGACAATCCTTCGATTGAATATATCAAGTCCAACATTTCCTTAAATAGCGTCAGCTTTCACTGAAGTGGATCTCTAATTGCTTAAATACGCTCCGTGATTAAGGACCAGTTCTGACCTCAGTGCGAAGTTGAAGTTCAGGAGTACGGGCCAGTGTGCCGGCTAACTTTCGTTTCATCTTTTCCGGGTAAAGTTACTGAACAGAAAATTTCGTAAACATCCTACGGCTGACTGACGACTTGTGAGGGAGACTATCCTGAATTATGCACTGCAGAATTATTCATTACATTACCGCGGGTGGCTCTCCGTGGTTTACAAAAGCATTTGTGCAAATGTCATATGACTGATGAAATGGTTTTTAGTGCCGGGAGTGTCCGAGGACATGTTCCGCTGGCCAGGTGCAGGTCTTTCGATTTAACGCCCTTCGGCGACCTGCGCGCCATGATGAGGATGAAATGATTATGAAGACTACATACACATCCAGTTCCCATGCCAGACAAATTAACCAATGATGGCTGAAATTCTCGACCCTGCCGGGAAGCGAACCCGGGACCCCTGTGACCAAAGGCCAGTACGCTAACCATTTAGCCATGGAACCGGACATATGACTGATATAAGTCGTTAAAGCAATGCCATTTAACTCACCCTTTCATACACAGAGTTAATGTAAGCCCGTTTGTGCTACATGGAAGGAATGTCTGTAAACACAGAGTATCGAGGTAATCTCATGTATCATTAAGGGACTGGCCTACTTTTCCGTGATATATTTGATACAAACTCATAATAGTCTTAATTAAATAAAGAGGAACCGCACATTTTCATAAAATATTATCTATAATAGGGCAGTTAAGTCGTACGAACCGTAAGGTCTGAGTATAATAACATAATTGAATGTAGTTGGAATATAATTCTTACTTCGTTCAGTGACTCCATTTTATCTCTATAAGTAAAGATGAATCAATAGAAATTACAAGGTCGGACTGGACAGTCGATGTAGGAAAAACATCATCAAGTTAATCACAACGCCCACAGCTATCACTGGACCTCCTACACATATATTTTCACAAACGTGACCTAGTTCACGAAATGGAGCCGTCGATCTATCAACACTTTCGACTCTTCAGCAATGAAGCTTTAACATTGCCATTTCAAGGTGAGTAGCAATTGATTTTATTGTATCGATCTGTCAGTGTAAATAGCACCGTGCGTCGTCGTCGTTGCCTCCCCCTCCCCCTCCCACCGCCACCTACACCGCCTACTGACCGCGTCCATTTCTGGCTAAGAAATTGCAATGGTGTAAGAAGTTTCGAGAGTTTATGACTTCGAGACTGCTGGTATTTTATTCTTAAAACAGTAAAAAAAGTGTTAACTACTTAGTGAATACTTGGTACTCTAGGAAATGTGAATATACTGTATGTACAAAATAAGTTATCACTCGGAAGGGAAGTCCTACCGAGTGAGTTGCCTGTGTAGTTAAGGGGGGGGGGGCTTGTATTCGGAAGATAGTGGATTCAAACCCCTGTCGGCAACCCTGAAGTTGGCTTTCTGTGGTTTCCCATTTTCACACAATGCAAATGCTGGTGCTCTACCTTAATTACAGTCACGGCCGCTTCCTTCCCATTCCTTGCTCTTTCCTGTTTCATCGTCGCCATAAGGCCTACATGTGTCGGTGCGACGTAAAGCCAATGGTAAGAACATGAAAGTCTCAAAAAAGCAACAAAATTGGATATTTCCGAACATTTAAGATGCATCGAATGTCAGCAAGCAAGCAAATAAAGGTTTTTAGTAAAAATAACCCATCACATATAATTGCATTTGTTGAAACGAGTCGTTTCACATCAACTAAGGAATTGTTGAACAGGTCAGTAATATGCAATATTAAATTTAAATATCCAGTTCATTTGGTGATTCAGAAGTTGTCCTTTCGGGAACGTGTTTTGAAAGTATCCTCAACTTCGTTGCCAAGAGGGAACGCTTGACTATGAATTCTTCCATTTTTATGTTTACGTTCATAATGGGTTTCTTTTTAGAAACTAGAAAAGGAACCACCAAACGAAATGGCCATTAGTGTGAAAATTGTTTATTGGAATTAATGTTAAGAACTTTTGTTCACGCTCGCTGTACATTTTTTATGCAATGACACTTCAACTTACTGTGTCTCTAACTATTCATTTTTAACATATTGGCTAATTAATGGCGTATGGCCTCCGGAGAGGCCTGGTGCAGGTCGTTTTCTAGTAGACGGCCTATTAGGCGACCTGCATGTCTGAGAAGATGAGGGCCCTAACTAGGATGATTTCTAATGTTGAATACGCCACACAGACCCAGCCCCCGAGGCATTGGAATTAACCAATTAAGGTTAAAATCCCCGACTCGACCGGGAATCGAACTCGGGACCCTCTAAACCGAAGGCCAGTACGCTGACCATTCAGCCAACGAGTCGGACAACATATTGGCTAATTTTGATGGACAATTTTGAAATATTTGGGTAGTTCCTTAAGCACTGGTATTTACTGTCAGTCGGTTCTACTTTCGTTTGAGGAAGGCAAATGAACTGAAGAATTTACTTTAATATAAAATGATAAATATATTAAATGAGATAACTGGATGTTAATGCCATGACGATCCCCAAACCCCATGGCACTACAGCCCTTGAAGAGCCTTGGCCTACCAAGCGACCACTGCTCAGCCCGAAGGCCTGCAGATTACGAGGTGTCATGTGGTCAGCACGACGAATCCTCTCGGCCGTTATTCTTGGTTTTCTAGACCGGGGCAGCTATCTCACCGTCAGATAGCTCCTGAATTGTAATCACGTAGGCTGTGTAGACCTCGAACCAGCCCTCAGGTCCAGGTAAAATTCCCTGACCTGGCCGGGAATCGAACCCGGGCCTCCGGGTAAGAGGCAGGCACGCTACCTCTACACCACGGGGCTTGCCATAAGGATCACAACTCATAATTCACGCAAGGGATCATAACAGTTACGATAGACAACCGAACACAAAAACATACAGAATACAAAACACTGCACTTTGTAGTCATGTCGTGATGGATGGTAATCGAACGATTTTGTTTTCCTGTGATTTCTGCCCCTTGATTCTTCTTCTTTTGAAGCGCTTATGGGGCAGAGGTGCTGTAGCTATTCTCATCTAGTGACAATGTTCCGAATTTGATTTTTTTTTTTGCTAGGGGCTTTACGCCGCACCGACACAGAGACACAGATAGGTCTTATGGCGACGATGGGATAGGAAAGGCCTAGGAGTTGGAAGGAAGCGGCCGTGGCCTTAATTAAGGTACAGCCCCAGCATTTGCCTGGTGTGAAAATGGGAAATCACGGAAAACCATTTTCAGGGCTGCCGATAATGGGATTCGAACCTACTATCTCCCGGATGCAAGCTCAGAATTTGATTGTGATATCATCACAATCATCTAAAAGAACTCCTCTGTCACGTATATTCTTTATCTTCTATTTATAAACTCGGTCAGTGTGGAAAATGCATTGCTTCTAACACTTTGTATTTAGAAATTATGTAGATGAATGAATGCATTATGTGTGTGCATACTTGGTTCTAATTCCGGCCGGAACGGTGATTTTAACTGCGTATGGTTAATGCCTCTGTGTCTCGAGCTGGGTGCTCGTGTTTCCACCCCCTCCCCTAAAAACAACACTACCAACAACCACAGTAGCACACGGTAGTGAACACATCCCTTCATATAGCGTCTGGAAGGACATCCGGCCGCAAAACAGGACCAAATACACATGAGTTGGGGGAAGATACCAGAAGCAAGGAGATGAGTGAGAGCACGTCTGTCTCATTAACGAGCTCTAAGGAATTCTCGAAGAGGTTCGAATGCACGAGGTACAGTATTTTCCTGATACCCTCTTGTTGAAGACCTTCAGTATTTTCTTTCATCTTCGTCATCCTCATCATCATCATCATCATTATCTTCTTCTTCAATAGTGTTATGATTTCTGGCATAGGGACCCCCAGAGTAAGAGATTTCTTTTGAAGTTCAGGGAGGTCAGATATCTTGAATGTATCTCCATTGACAACCTTCAGAACTGCTTTCGAATGAAGATGTAAACCGGTAGTGAAAAGCACACTTCATCCATTTCTTAAGGATGATTTTCGAATCATTATTGAACAAGTTTAAAGAAACATTGTTATTTATTTATCAGAACGTAAATTTATGGCTAATTGTGAAAATAAAAGATTTTAATATTAGTTTATCTCAACAGTAACTTCATCCGAAATAGCACTGCAATAATTCCACATAACATAGTCTTGCCCACAGCGTAACTACGAGGTACGTCGAAACAATGGATCTCGTGAAATCTCCCGAATGAAGCAAAATCGGGTGTAGTCAGCACTTGGAAGGGCATACTGCGTACTCTTGGCCGGAGAAGAAGCGGAAAGTAATCGGCGAGAGTCTGCCTGATCAACGGTTCCCAGACGTACTTGCAATCTACCGTATAACTCGGTCATAAGTGTACAGTGTTGAGCATGAGCTCCGACGTCTGTAGCAAGAGAGCTAATCGAAGTGAAGGGAAACCCGTGTAACCGGGAGTTTACGCAGGTCTTGAGGTAATTAACACATGTGCAGTTACGTACGTACACTTTTACAAAAGAAAATTGCTCACCTTGAAGCAGCCATCGCAGGGTCACGTGAGTACAGGCACACGACATGGTAGTTTAAAGCATAGATCAAAACAATGCACCACACCCACCTTTTATTGCAGGGTGACATACTTTCGCAGGTTGCACTTAGCACGGTGCTGGACCACGGGGGCAGGGGCGATACTGTTGGACAGTGGGACATGCAGACGCCGGATATTTTCAGTTGGCGCAGTTGACCCTCTAAATGAGCCATAGTTGCCATTTTCCGAAGTTTCCGTCCAATCTGGTATCAAACGTTCTCGATAGATGGGTAGTTTGGATAATTTGATGGCTAAGGAATCATGTTGATGGACCAGAAGTAAGCCTGTTGTGTGAGGCCAGGCATTACCCTACTTGATAAGTGAGGTCGTCGAGATGCACCAGGAAATGAAGCACAGGCGGTCGCAGCATTTCTTGGACGTATCATCTTGCCGTAATTCAATCACCACCAGTGGAGGGCAGGAATCGCCAGAAATTGCGCCCCACACCGTTATAGCTCTCGTTGGGGGTAGTGTGTCGCTTTACAACGAAGCTTTCATCACTGCGCTGACCAGGAATTTTCCAGACTCGAATTCGGCGGTCGTCGGTATCGAGGTAGAACAGCGATTCGTCACCAAATACCATAGTTATTCCACAAAGTGCCATGCTGCTCGTTCCTGGGAGAAGTTCAAACGTGCTTAGTGATGCTCAGGTCGTAATTGTAGAAGTCGGCGACGAAAATATCCCTTTGTACCTAGCCGTCAGGATATGGTGCCGGTGGACACAGGCGTACCCACAGCGATGACATGCCTCTGAATGGTGCCAGCGACCATGTGAAGTGGGGTGACACCAGCCTGTCACTGGATGAAACTGTCCTTCTTTCTGGTGGTCAATCGGGGTCGATCCGAGCCTTCTCGAAGAGTGAGAGTACCCCCACGTTCACACTCCGTCCAGCATCGCGCACCGTGTAATCTGAATGGTTCAGGTGGCGTTCAATGCATCGAAACGTCTAACTTGCGTCTCGTAGTCCGACAATTCAGCTTCTCTTAAATTATCTAGCTAGTCCAAGTCTTGTTGATTGTGAATTCGAAGAAAGCTGTGTGTTCAAATGACATAGCTCTATGGCTCACACTGCTACTAAGGCCTTATTCCGGGAGATAGTAGGTTCGAATCCCACTATCGGCAGCCCTGAAGATGGTTTTCCGTGGTTTCCCATTTTCACACCAGGCAAATGCTCGGGCTGTACCTTAATTAAGGCCACGGCCGCTTCCTTCCAACTCCTACGCCTTTCCCATCCCATCGTCGCCATAAGACCTATCTGTGTCACCGCGACGTAAAGCAACTGGCAAGTTCAATGTGGTGCTACTAGCGGCATTCTTCATCAACTAGCGCACAAGTTTTACTATGCGTTATGTGCAAACAGGGCTCTCAAATTTCGTTTTTCTTGGTGCTGGGATTTCATTTTCGGCCAGTGTGTTTCCAGGTATGTTCAAAGGAATATTGTCCATAACTTCTGGTAACATATCCGTTAGAAATTGCAAGTACCGTTCACCTGTCAAACAGGGTGAGTAAACACAAGGACCAATTATTATTTCCCCTATAATTGAATCGGTTTCTGAGAAACCCGTAAATAAAGAAATATTTCGTCGCTAAAGACATAAATAAAATTCAAAGAAATCTTTATCTCCCTATAAAGAACACATAAGGCTTGAAAATGTTTGACGTGTGTAATATCTGAAAATACTGAAGTGGACGAGTTAAATCAATTCATTTCGTGACAGAATTGAAAGTGAGGTTTTCCTACACTTCTGCCACCATCGTTTATAACCTTCAATATAATATGTGCTTAGAAGTATAAGATTGATTATTTGCTGACTGTTTGACGCTACTATTTGCTCCTTGCTACCTTACCTGTCAGATTGTACTCGTGAAGTAGTGGGTTCGAACCCCAGTCTTGGCAGCCCTGAAAGTGGTTTTCAGTGGTTATCCATTTTCACACCAAGCAAATGATGGGGTTGTGTCTTAATTAGGGCCACGGCCGCTTCCTTCCACTCCCAGCTCTTTCCTATTTCATCGTCGCCGTTATTCTTATCTGTGTCCGTGCGACCTAAAGCAACTTGTAAAATATATACCGGGTGGTTCGCCAGCCCCTTATTTTTTCGCAGGTAGGTAAACCAACTAACGCATATATCATTGTCATCTGAAAAACATTGATACCTGCTCCTTTATGGCCTTACTACAAATATATATTTTATATAATGCTCACGAATATGGTAGAAATCATTAGCAGCAACGTTATTTCTTCTTCCTCCTCCTCTTCTTCTTTATCTGTTTAACCTCCAGGGTCGGTTCCCTCGGACTCAGCGAGGGATCCAACGCCTACCGCCACAAGGGTGCTGTTCTGGAGCGTGAGACTTTGTGTCGGGGATACAGCTGGGGAGGAGGATCAGTACCTCTCCCAAGCGGCCTCACTTGCTATGCTGAACAGGGGCCTTGTGGGGAGATTGGAATGCATAGACAAGGAAGAGGGAAGGAAGCGGCCGTGGCCTTAAGTTAGGTACCATCCGGCACTTGACTGGAGGAGAAGTGGGAAACCACGAAAAGCCACTTCGAGGATGGCTGAGGTGAGAATCGAAGCCCCCTATACTCAGTTGACCTCCCGAGGCTGAGTGAACCACGTTCCAGCCCTGGATCCGCTTTTTAAATTTCATGAAATTGAATCCGGACCTCGGGGGTGGAAGCTAAACACACTAAGCACTACACCACAGAGGCGGACACCCCTTAAAACCAATAGCAAATAAATATTTATTATTGTATCCCCGCTAAAATTGAGCACCTCTGTCGTCCAAAAAATGTCCTTCATGCCGGATTGGAACCACTACGCTGACGGTATACACCTTGCGTTCCGACCCTTAATGGATTCAGACGAGAAGTCAACATGCATAATGCTTGCTAGAGGTTAGTAGTAGTTTTTCATTTCCTTGGTCGATGGATCAATTTACAGTGATGACACACAGGTAGGGGAGAGCTTTATCGACCATAAGGAGAAATTTCAAGTTTTTTGGTATTCATAAAACTAAATTATCAAGACCTTTAGGTTATACTCCTTATTGGGGTTGCCTGTTTCAGAAAAAATAAGGTGCTGGTGAACCACCCTATTTTAGGCTCCACATACTCCGAAATACGCCGAAATCCTTCAATGTGCTAGTGCGACTAGCAAAAATATGACTGTATATTGTTGAAGTCACTTTTTGTGATGAGACTAGGTGTTCCTGACTAACGAATGGTTATCGACAAGAGAGGGGAGACTCCGACAAGTACGTCGTATAAATCTGAAAGAAAGAAATGATTTACCTTCCTCTAGCATAATGGGGGTAACTGTTCCCAAGAAATCTGTGCATTCTGATTGGGTGGCCAGATCAAGTTTATTATGTAAGTCTGCGAATGTTTTCTGGTCAGAAACAAATAAATAAGAGCTGTAGCTGAACATCACTGTACGATAATAATCCTATTCATTCAAATTTTCTAACCTGAAACTGAAGGATGACTGCGTGTTTGATCACTTAACGTTCAGAATTTATCTGTTCTCAAAAACAAAGTACCACTCAACCTACAATATGTTTAAAACATCATCCTTCGCGAACAAGAAGTGCTAAAAATCTGAGTATATTGAGGTTTGGTCTGCCCTTTTTTATATAACCCAATTACAGTGACGTCATTAGCATTAACTTACTTTAATAGGATAACTTACAAAGAAGAATTTCAAATAATCTTATACTGTATAGTGGCACTCCTATTTTCATTCTGTTACACTGTCTACAGATCATTAGCAAGCGCATTGTCTTAGACAGAAATGATATACCCTAAATTCCTTCAGTTTCCTCACACAGAAGGTCAGGACTGTATATATGGACATTTTAGATAAAATATTGTCCTGGAATATGAAAAAATGAAAAGAAACTGAAATTACGCAATCTCCTTCTCTGTCATTACGATGGGTCAGTTGTGGATCTATTACCATGTAATTTGAGTCACACCTAGCATTATGTAGAGTGACTTCAAATACGATCCTGAAATCCAAAGGTAGTACACAATTTTCTTCACAATAACCAACTCCCACTAACACTATATGTTTCGATTTAATTCTGGTTGTAGTATTTCACCTTGTATAGGGATATGCCTTCAAATTACAGGTTTGAGGAAGACAATCTGTGGGTAGCAGTGAATTTTTAATGGCAGCGGGCCCTATACTTTGGGATAAACGCTAGGGAAGAGAGAGAGAGAGTAGTGGTTTAACGGCCAATCGTCTTCTTCGATGGTATTGTGCTAGATGACTGAGCGTGTTCGAGTCCATACACGTCACTGAGGTTTCTATTCGAACCTCTGAAGAATAACTTCCCAGTGGAGGCTGTATGAATGCACTCTGGGATAAAGATGCATTTGACATACATAAGTAGCCTTTAACTTCGAATAACAATAGCATGAATGAATTTATGTTCCTTAAAATTTCCTCTTTTCAAAAGTTATATGGTATGCTAAATTACTTCTCATGATTATATCAACTTCATCCCTGCTCACTGTCGACTCAAGGATTTATAATCTGCTTAACCCAATGCACATCTTCACGATCTTCTCCAAATTAAACACGCATTATTTTGTGCACTTCCCAGATTAAGGTACGTCCATTCTACCTGCAAGTTTTAGAGTGGACTAAACGTGAAATATCGCGCTGGTGACGACATACCACACTGTAGTGTTAGATTGAAGTTCCTGTAAAATTACTCCATGAACGTGAGGTGTACTTCAAATCAAGTACGCTATTCACTTACACAGCACTCAGAATATTTCACAACTCTTTAGAGCATTGTTGATGATTTAGGATGTAAATTATTTACGTTTCATATATATAATCTGCATATTAAGCTGTATAAGGCTCTAATGGAATTGGACGTCCTGCTTATTGCATAGAATGAAATCGAATCTTTATACTTCCCCACAATATCCCCAATTTCCCAACGAAAGAAAACGAAACATTCTATTTAACTACTTGTATATTATAAAATACCGTACGTTCCTCTACAATTTCACTACACAGGTTATTGGATTCGGTAATAAACTGAAGAAAATAACAAGCATAACTATACAACAATCAGAGAAGAAATAACCACAAGTAACACTCAACCGAAACAAAACCTCCTCTCATCAAACATACCAGCGACACCGTGATCGATAAACCATCAGTTACACAAACTAGTATTCGGTATTCTTGTGACAGAGTAACATGAAATGTTCTTTGCAATTCATTGTCGTATCCGTATTCTTACCATAATATAAACCAATAGTTGCTCACGAGATCAGAATATCTATAACGGGAATAAACCTTCTTCCGCATTTCTGCGCTGGTAAAGCCATTCTACCTGTCAATGATCTTTAACCCATTTCCCTTCTTCCCCAGTCTATGCTCAGATTCTTTTTTCTTTTCCTTTTCCAGCAAGTTCGAGTAAGAAATATCTGTTTCCTTGGCGATTAGCCTTGCTGCCTCTTCTACCGATATTATAAATCGCGTTACAGTCCTTCTTCCCAAGTATTTGTGCATGGAGATTATAATGCACTTTCTCCTCATTTGATCCCTCTAACTTCGTCTTTACAGCTGAAGTATGTGATAAATTAGCATAACAGCCATTTTTCCCTTTCCTAAACACAAGTGAACACTGATCAGGTATGAAAAGGAGTGTTAGTTGGAATTACATCGGCGCATCATGATTTAAAGTGCACCCCTTGAGTGCACAGTTGAATAGTCACACACGAACAATTTATACACACCAGGCTCATAAAATCAGTAATAAATCGTATTATAATAAAAAGAAAGGATGAGACCCAAAGTAAAAAAGGCAATGGGCTCACCAGAATCTCAGTACATTTGGCACTACAGCTCTTACTAGCTTTGAGGACCTTGTTATCCGCTATTGGTCGTATGGCTGTTAGTGCCGGGATATCCCAGGACGGGTTCGGCTCGCCAGGTCCAGGTCTTTCTATTTGACTCCCGTAGGCGACCTGCCCGTCGTGATGAGGATGAAATGATGATGAGGACAACACATACACCCAGCCCCCGTGCCATTGAAATTAACCAATTAAGGTTAAAATTCCCGACCCGGCCGGGAATCGAAACCGGGACCCTCTGAACCGGAGGCCAGTACGCTACCGTTCAGCCAACGAGTCGGACTCCGCTATTGGTATTTGAGACCCTTTCATCATCAAACCATTCAATCCTAGCTAAGTTTAACATACACTCCTTAGTAGTTATGTTGGAATACTTCAGTGACAGCGAGTTAACATTTTGCTCGCAGGGCAGAGAAGATGATATCTTCCAGAACAGCAACTGTGTATCCCTTCCCTACTAAATATCACAATCATCCTCACCTACCGAAATGTTTCGGTTTAGTGGGCTCAAAAACTGGATAAAGGAATAAACTGTTTCATTGAGCACATAAATTGTGGTTCAGTGGTTCCTTCGCAGAAGAGTCACAAATCTATACTAATTCATGAATTGTACAGAAACTGTCAGTAAGTAAAATCTGCGATAATAATCGGAAGGGACTGTTTTGCAAGTGACACTGACATCCAACAGTTTCCTATCAAATCTTCTCGACGTATTCAAAACCGTAACTCTCACGGTCCAAGTACGTGTCTCCATTCCACAGCAATGCACTGAGTTCAATCGTTTAGGGATACAGTGAAATAATGCTTCTTGTTTATGGATAACAATGTCTGCGAGCATATAGCTGTCTCCTAGGATGAATAATTCCTCTGATCATACCTGACAAAGATCCTAAGTATGCAGGAAGCTACAGGCCGGTATGTCTGACAAATTTTCTTTGTAAGCTGTTCGAGAGGATGGTAAACCTACAACTTCTGTGGTGTCAGGAGAAAAGATTATTATTGTTTTAGTACCAGTGTGGCTTTCAAGCAGTTTGATACTCAACTGACCACCTGGTATGCATGGAGAGTACAATTAAGGACGATTTTCTCCGAAAAAAAATTGGTGGCTGTGTTCTTCGATTTCGATAAAGCCTGTGACACCCCATGACGATGTTACATCCCCTCAACCCTGTATCAGCGGAAATTTCGAGGTAACTTGCCCGTGTTTATTTTGAACTTTTGGTGACACCGTCTATTCCGTGCTTGAATAGGGATGGCATTTTTTCAGCACCCTGTTCAGAAAAATGTAGTCCCTCAGGGATCGGTTCCGAATGTCACTCTGCTTGCGATGCCCATAAATGGTATTGTAGCTGCTGCGGGTTGAGCAGTAATACCGTCCCTATATGTGGACGATTTTGCGCTACGTTGTAGCTCACGTAACATGGCAGTCGTAGAGCAACATTTACGTGAAGCGTTTAGGATAGAACTGTGAACATTAGAATACAGCTTCCGTTTCTAAACGAACAAAACATACGTAATCCATTTATGCTGAAAGACCATTCTCCAACCTCGTATTGAGCTTTATTTGGGGTTCGTCACTATTCCTGCATAAAACACATACCGATTTGTAGGCTCCTTTTCGATGGTGAATTTTCGCGGAATCACACATGCGTCAATTAAAATTTAAATGAGCTAAGAAACACAATATTTTGAGATTTCGTAGCGATACAAAGTAGAGGGATGATTGTATGTATGGTGATACGCTTTTATAGGTCACATTTAAAAAAATCAAGGTTAGACTATGGCAGTGCAGAATATGAGGTTTTAATAAACTGAATAGCATCCATCACAGCGAAATTAGGCTGGCAGCGGGCACTCGTCCAATAGCCAGCCTTCTCTCTGAGTCCGGTGTATGCCCTTTATACCTGGGACACAAACATAATTGCGGCATGTGCCATTTCACCGCAGCTATGCTTGCGTATTCCATAACAAGCATCGTCGGCTGTATGCTGCTTATCAGCGAGCAACGTTGCCCGTAGAATATGCTTGGATAGAATTTTAACAATGTTCAAATGTACCAATGGTGCCTTGTCTTGTCAGAACGCCTTGTGGGGTGCATCCGTTGACAGTGCGTCGATCTGATATTATGCTAGATTTACACACAGACCCATGTACTAACAAGGATGCCGCCAATCATCTGAGGTTTTACAGGTCATTTGCAAGCCGATATCAAGAATGAACTGTGCAGTACACGGAAACCACGAGGGCAGCGGGGAGTGTGGACTGTTCGTTCATTGCGAACAATAATGGTTCTCTATTTTTGAAGCGTGCAGCGTGTACACAGGTCATCTTGGAGGCTCTGCGGTACTTGCTGCACAATAACGCCAGCATTACCGTGTATACATTGACTCTTAGAACAAGTCTCATTCTGTCGATACGTGCAATATACCGTGGTGCAACGTATCCACAATCTGCTGGCTGGATTTAGGAATGTAAGCACCAGCATTACACTTGTGTCGCTTCATCACCTCATGGATATAGCGGTATGCGAGTTGGCCGATCAGGAGTCAAGGAGACAGTTACAAGGATCCAGCCAGTGACAAACCTTCTCGCCTGAGACATTTATACAGTATAAGTCCCACTGCGTGGAGGAGTGGCAGGTCAGTCCTCTTTCCAATGAACTGAAAAAAGGTTATAGGAACAAAGTGGGTATGAAAGACTTCCCTTAGGGTCTTCCTGTGAGAAGCGGTGGTATTGTGTCGTTCCGGTGGTGTCGTCGAAGACGTCGAAGACGTCGAAGACACACCCGGTGTGTACTTGCGACGGATATCTGGCAGTGGTACACATGCTTACGGAATGCACGAATCTGGTGGGTCTGCGTCGTAGGCAAAATCTGACCAGTACAGTCAGTAGATTGTTCATCCGTTGTATGAGACATAGTAATCTCTCGTATCGTCTTTAACAGTGAAACATATTTCTTGTTTTAATCTAGTATTGTCACTGTAATAGTTTCAATTTACTTTTTATAACAGTGCTTTTATGTGTTGGATAAACGCTTTTCAAATTTGTTTTTACTTTTTATAATATATTTTATGTAATGGCTGAGTGTAATTGGAAGTCAATGCCTTATTGAAATTAGATATTATTCCATAATTTCAAATCGTATTATAATCATTTTGTGTAAGATAGTGGAAAAATACAGTGATTATTTTAAACGCATATACATGCTCACCCTAGTCAGTGGATACATTTCAAATAATCATCTCATATCCTTCCATTAGGTTCCGATGAACTAGAATTTAGTCCCAATTAAAAACAATCATCATCATCATCACCATCGTCGTCGTCACACTTTGTCTCCTGATATTTCCACTGAGAGAATCCATATTATTGTTGTTAACCCTGTATTTCTTTATACATAACACACACAGCAAGATTAAAAACAGTGCTAAAGAGTTACGATTTAATAATAGGACACCACACTGCCCAAGTCCGCAACTCAGGACTTTGAGGTATTATGTTAGTACGTACTTATGTTTAAGGTCCCGGTTTATCTTATCATAGGGGCCGATGACCTTAGATGTTAGGCCCCTTTAAGCAACAAGCATCATCATCATATCTTATCTTAACAGAGAAAAGAAGATCTGGCACACTTTGCATGAGTTACCGTTGACAGATTTATTCATTTCCTGATCGTGCATTGACAATCCAACGTTCGACGCATGTAAATTAACGATAAGCGATACCGGGGTGTGCATGATGACGGCGCTGTCGAGATGTATCAGCGACGGATCTCAAAATTTCACTCCGTTCCAGAAACGTGCCAAGCATTTGACCGTCCTCATAATTTTAAGTATTCCTCCAGCCAATCAATAGTTGTGGTAAACACGGTCGGACTCACACCTGAAATAACTAGATTAGTCTTACAGCAAGACTGAACCAATAAATATTTCTAAACATGGATTTTAATTGAAATTGCTGATTATCATTTATCTCATTTGAGTTTTATGTTTCACTGTTTTTATACAGGTTTTTCATCCTTGTGTTATTTTAAGCTGAAGATAACCCCTAGACAGACCATTTATTAAACGGCAAAATGTGTATTGGATAGGTGTATTTAATGCAATGTCACGAATATGTATAAAATTACGGCCTAAATGCTATGTATGCCAGTGGGATGATACAACGTTAGACGAAACTTACCATCAATGGAACATTCATTTGGAGACTGAACGAGAAGTCCGCATTTAATATATTTTTTCACCCGTTGCTAGTTTTGTAGTTAGTTACTCCTCTCTCATGCGTAGCTAGTTATGCGTAGTAAGTATTCATTAATCTATATTATAAGGTGCTCATAACTGAAATGCGAAAGGAACAGATCATTCAAACAGAAGCCGGGCATTACGTTAGCTTCACTTTAAGAAGGCCAATCACATATTGGGGATGCTCACTCGTCTAAAATGAATAATAATAATAATAATAATAATAATAATAATAATAAGAATAATAATAATAATAATAGTAATAATGGATCACGTTATACGGACAATAATCTGTAATGTGCATCATATATTGTCGGATCACTTGCTAGGTTTGATCTGAATGTGTTTATGATATTCTAACCTAAAGATCAGATTTACCTCGGGGATGGATAGACTTGAAAAGGGATATTTAAGATAACGTACCGGGATTGCGGTATGATAGGAAACTTGCAGAATAATGTTACAGTTAGCTCCTGTTAGTGTTCCTTCATAGGGTACACTGTACATTGCATGAATTTTAAGACTATGTCATCATGTGCTATAAGTGGTTTCAGATGAGTATGAGAACGGGGTATTATATGTATAATGTCTGTGCCATAGGAATCTTCAAGCATATATTTAACTATTGAGAAGTTCAGGAGTCTTCGAAAATGAAGTTAGGTTTCATTTACGAAAGTAATCTGTATAGTCTTCAAATATAAGTTATGAGTAAGTTTACCGGCGGATTAATGTTAGGCATCAATATGTATATGATATTTCATAGAGGAATTGAGTTTAAAGAGCACGGGGACTCTTACAGAAACCACGTTCTCAGATCGCTCCTAGGAGCCGGGATATTAGTAATTACGTCTTCTGAGGCGTACGAATATGCTATTCTCATCAACTGTGAACAACGGACATTCGAGTACCATATTATATTTCCACCAGTTTTATTGTTTTCTGACTATTGTTATCAAATAAATAATATATTTATCCTTCTTATAGCATAGTAGAGAAGGTTTCTACACATTTTCTTACACGGATGCCGGAGCAATGTGGAGATCGTATGCTGTGAGCAAATCATCTAATTATCCACCAGTAGGGTGGAGTGAAACTCTTAGTATTTTGTACATGGTATGGATTGCGATTATTCCACAGCAGTTCCTGTGTGTTATATTTCCAGGTCTTTCTTTTGTTTCCTGAAACCTATGTTTATTTAGCCACCATCTGAGATAGTAGCTGCAGCTGTGTGTGTGTGTTTCACGTTTGAATGTAAAGCGTTCATTGCGTCTCATGTTATTAAGATTTCAAATGTTCTTTTTCTTTGGTATTTAAATTTATGTTCTTATTTCGAGCGAGGAAAACTAACTAGCGGCCTGATCGGACCTTGAAACGACTTATCATTGATCTGTTATTATACGTACGCTAATGAATTATGTTAAGCAAACATGTATAGAGATATTTCATATTTTCGTGAATTGCTTACGGTGGAAAGGCACATGCCATAATAAACTGAAAGAATAACGTTTATCTCCATGCAAATATGAGATTGAAAATTAAAGACTGAATAAAACAAAATTCCATTTTACAGTAGATTCATTGAGTTTACTTTTGAATGTATAACATAACTGAGTTAATGAATTGAGTCCCTGAGTAAGAGAAGGGGCTAACATACAAAAACAAAGTTTCGAGATAAATAAGGTTTTAGTAGATTAAATAAACCACACAACAAAATTGTAAAGTTAAATCTCAATTTATAGTCCTTAAATTAATTACATATCAGTGTAATAGAGATAATTAAGAGCAGAATAATATTTTAAGTTTAATCGTAAAAATACTATATTAATCTATATAAATAAAATTGTAGGGGGTCCGCTGTCTGTAATTTCTTTTGTTTTGCCAATTTTTCAGATATTTATCCGTTTAAGGTCAACTCAAGACCGAATCGGTGGTTTTTATGTTTCGTGTCTGTTTGTCTGTCTGTTTGTCTGTTTGTCTGTTCCACCATCACGTCGAAACGGCTGGATAGATCTCAACCAAACTTCATATTTAGAGTATACTCATCCCGGGGAAGGTTTCTATATGCATATCGTTTTAAAATCTTTGAATACACGGCGGTTTATAGGAAAACCAGAATGGTTCTTCCACCATCACGTCGAAACGGCTGGATAGATCTCAACCAAATTTCATATTTAGAGTATACTCATCCCGGGGAAGGTTTCTATATGCATATCATTTTAAAATCTTTGAATACATGGGGATTTATAGGAAAACCAGAATGGTTTTTCCACCATCACGTCAAAAAGGCTGGATAGATCACAACCAAACTTCATATTTAGTTTACACTCATCCCGGGGAAGGTTCCGATATGCATATCATTTTAAAATCTTTGAATAGACGGGGGTTTATAGGAAAATCTGAATGGTTTTTCCACCATCACTTCGAAACGGCTGGATAGATCTCAACTAAACTTCATATTTAGAGTATACTCATCCAGGGAAAGGTTTCGATATGCATATTATTTTAAAATCTTTGAATAGACGGGGGTTTATAGGAAAACCAGAATGGTTTTCCTCCATTTTCTCTTATACTATTGAATTTCTGTAAACTTAGTTTACCGTATGTGAAACGTATCTTCATTATAAACTACTTTCGTTATGTTCATAATTTACCTTACTCTTCACATGACGGAGAAATTTACAATTTTCCGCTGGTATCATGCTCTGCATTGAGTGACCGACAGACCGACAACGAACCTACAGGTTACCATGGCAACGTCTTTGACTGCATGCCAGCAGGGAAGTAACGTATTGCGATTTTCCTCATCATGCTTTTAAATTCGTGGTTGTTCCTTGGGTAGAAGGCAAGAGAGGCGTCAATCGGCCTATCTGCGGTATATTGGCGGAATATCGTTGGATGTTATAACCGCCCTCGAATAGATTAAGTAATAACACCATTAATTATCTTATTATTTGTTTACCTAGGAATCACTGGACCTAAATTTCTCCACTGTTACCCCGTTTATTATATCCATAACTCACACTAGCATAATTTATTGAGGGGCATTTGATTTTCCAATACATTCACTTGGCATTTACATATTTGTCGTTATCCGGCAGTCCTCAGTTATAATCAATTTTCTATTACTTTCAACTTTCTTAACTGTATTATTTCTTCCTTAATTACGCCGTATGTACGCGAGTGCTACAAACTACTGGATATATTTCCACCAAGACTCATATTTAGAATACACCTGTCCTTGATAGGTTTTACGGCAAATATTGTTTCTAAATCCCTGAACTGACTGGGGGTTTATACGAAACGAAACCGAAACTGTGATTTTGCACTTCCACAAAATATACACAACCAAACTTAATGCAAATCTACCTACCTTGGTAGAAATTAATTTCTAAACCTTTTTTCTCATGTGCATCATTTCGATACGAGGATTAATAAGGGAGATATCATTAACGGACCGTTTTTCTGTACAAGTCCCATCGGACTTAACTCACGAGCGGGTGCGTGTAAAGCGTATTCCTTACAACTTAAAAACTACTGAAGACATTCGAACCAAAATTTATATTTAGCCTCCACCTGTCCAAAGGCAGGTTTTAAACGTAAATAACATTTCATGTTCCGGAATGGACTGGCGGTTTATAGAGAACCGAAATGGTGATTTTACTCTTCCACAATATATACAGAACAAGACCAACCTGACTGGAAATCGACCAAACATGATGGAATTCCACCTCTAAACATTTTTTCGTCAGGAGGATTAATAAGGGAGATAACATGAATGGTCACTTTTGCAGGTTAAGTCCAGCGGACATAGCCCAAAAGGTGTTTTACATGGAGCAGATTCCTTATCTATATAAATCAAATCGTAACGACTGGGTCTACACTGACTATTTTGGCGAAATTTTCGTACAGCTTTCCGTTTAAGGGGTAATAATGACCATCTCCATAACTTTTGGTTTAGTTTCCTGAAAGTCCTAGTTTTTACCCGCCTCGCCCAAAATCCAGATTGCAGCATAATCTGCCAGAAGAAAAAGAAGATAATTGAAATTTGACAAAATTATACGTTTTAGCCTGTAACGAACGGAAAACATCCTAGATCATTAAATTTTTCACTTTTTATCCTCGAAGAATATCGAAATATGCAGGCAATTTTAATGATGGTGCAGACCTTCGGAAATTCCTATCACATAACGGATTGCACAATCTCCGTTCAATTTGGAATGATCTACAACCTTGGTCTTATGACTTATTGCCGTATCTGTATCCCTTTTACGTTTGATTTTTCTCTATTAATCGATGTTAAGTCAATTTGGAATTTCACATGCATAATTCATACTTTATATGAAATACAGAATCATCAAACTCTTCACGAAAATTGGCCCACCCAGTAGCCATATGTGAGCCAAATGCTATGTATGTAGCTGTCACATAATTATCCGAAAAGTAATGTAATGTGAGATAATCTTACAAAACCTTTACCCTGTTCCACGTTTCTAACTCAATCCGACCCAAGAATAGATGACATACCATAGGACCAGCCATTTAGGCCACTAAATCCGGCGTGTCTTAAGGTATAATCCTTTGTCGATATGACGTACGTTTAGTAGCAGTTAATCTGTAAATGAAGGTAAACACGCATATACTTTGGTATGTCGATCTATATATATTCACTGATGTCGATTTTTAGCGATCGAGAAAGGGTGGGTCTGCTATTGTAATCAGTACTCCCCACACCGACTGTGACTGGCAGTAGGAAAGGGTTCCTTCTCCAACTCCTGTGTAACTGTCATAAGTAAGGAAGGCCTACAATTGTAATGAACAGTTCCCTTCTCGATTTGACTTGCAGAAGGCAAGTGAGCATGCAGTTTTTTTAAAACTCCCCTACCCGATTGTGTTTGGCAGTAGGCAAGGGTGCCCGCCATTATAAAGAAATGTCCTCATCTAAAATGTGACTGGCATTAGGCATAGTGGCCTGCTATTTTGATGGAAACTCACCAACTTGGTGTGACTGGCAGTAAGCTAGCTGGCAGTAGGAAAATGGGCCTGGCGTTATAATGATAACTGCACAACTCAATTTCGAGTGATAGTAGGGTAATTGCCTGTCATTATAATAGAAACTCCTCAACTGTAATCTGTCTGGAAGTAGGAAAGGGGGCTGCCATTTTAACGAAAACTCCCCAAATCGATTCTGTCCGCGTAGTAGGCAATGGGGCCTGCAATTATAATGTAAACTTCCCAACTCGATTGTGAATGCCAGTAGGCAAGTTATCCTGCCGTTATATCACAAATCCGTAACAAACACTTTACATTGGAAACAACGTACGGGGACCTCCCCATGCTCTTTCTCGGATAACGCTAAGAGACATGCAATTTTAAAACAATCTTATTTACTGCAAGTACACTATTTACTTCGATATTCGAATACAATGTAGAATACCGTAGCGAAGCACGGGTACATTCGCTAGTTAAAGATAAAACTGTATGCAAAGAAGATAATACTTCAAATTATAATAATTTCCTCTTTGATTTCAGTAGTGTAAGTCAGGGATTTCTGCTGCCTCCGCCTCCACCGGGGTCCCAGGGGACTCCTCCTCCGCCGCCGCATGGGGAGCCTTCCCATGGGCCCGCTCCTCCGCAGCCAGGGGCCTCTTCCAGTGCTGCCAACTTAACCTTACTAGCGCGAAATTTTAATTGGTAAACAAAGCCACGTGCTTTTTCTTTACAGTCACGTGCTTTTTGACAGACAACAACGCATCGCTAACCTCACTGCTGCCATCTTGACGGGCCTAAACCTCAGTGCTGCCAACTTAACCTTACCAGCGCGAGATTTGAATCGGTAAACAAATCCACGTGATTTGTTAACAGCTATCATCAACAACAACGCATCGCTAACCTCAGTGCTGCTATGTTGACGGGCCTAAACCTCAGTACTACCACCTTAACCTTACTAGCGCTAGATTTGAATCAGTAAACAAGGCCACGTGCTTTTTTGACAGCTGTCATCCTCCATCTTTAATCAACAGAGCACCGTGCTGCCCTCTTGCAGGCAATTTCGTCAGCTGTCATCCGCCATCTTTAATCTACAGAGCACCGTGCTGCCCTCTTTATGGCACGTAGTAGCGGGCAATTTGAAAAGTTCCGTTAGCTGTCACCCGCCATCTTTAATTAAGAGAGCACCGTGCCGCACTCTTTAGTTGAAATGTGGTGACGGCAAATTCCACGTGCTTTACACACGTACTTTTTGACAACTATCAACCGCCATCTTTAATCTACAGAGCACCGTGCTGCCCTCTTTATGGTACGTAGTAGCGGGCAATTTGAAAAGTTCCGTTAGCTGTCACCCGCCATCTTTAATTAAGAGAGCACCGTGCTGCACTCTTTAGTTGAAATGTGGTGACGGCAAATTCCACGTGCTTTACACACGTGCTTTTTTGAAAGCTGTCATCCGCCATCTTTAATCAACAGAGCACCGTGCTGCACTCTTTACTTGAAATGTGGTGGCGGCAATTTGAAAAATTCCACGTGCCCTTGTTTGGAAACAAATCAGCGTGCTTTCTTAACAGCTGTGATCCGCCATCTTTAATCAAGAGAGCACAGTGCTGCACTCTTTAGCTACTTACCTTTGAAATGTGGTGGCGGACAATTTGAAAAAATTCTACAGCAGCCATCTTTAATCAAGAGATCACCGTGCTGCCCTCTTTAGCCACATACCTTTAACATGTTGTGGTGGACAATTTGAAAAAATATATTTGACAAGCTGCCATCTTTAATCTACAGAGCATCGTGCTGCCCTATTTAGCTACTTACCTTTAAAATGTGGTGGTAGCAATTAAAAAAAAATTATATTGGACATGCTGCCCTCTTTAATCAACAGAGCGCCGTGCTGCTATCCTTATGGCTACTCCATCGCTAATTAGCACTTAGAGGCTACTACACAAGATGGCGGTGGCTGTTCTAGTCTCTTCCTCTGTTAAGGCACAGCTTTATCGAACACGTTTAAACATGCATCGGGATAGCTAAAGTAAGCAAGTAAGTATTATCATGATCTTTGCAGGCAGCATCTAACATATTAATACCAGGATCACCACGTGCCAAGCGAACGTCAAGTCGAGTTCCAGAGCCACAGTACTGGTAACTAGGAAGATGAAGTTGAGGCCCCGCAACTCAACATCTTATGTAACGTCATGTCCAACCCCTGCTTAGGTCCTGGAGTATGTTTACGGACGTACCTCTGGAGGACAGACGCTTCACTTTGCTCGTCTTAAGAATGGCTGACATTATGGGCCAGCTGTTTGATCTGAACAACGCCAAGAATTGAAAGTAGATTGCACACATTCTTTGCGATTTCTATGGTAGCCATAGCAAAGGAACAAAATGGGTGGCAGTTAGGGCAGATAATTTAGTCCATTATATCGAGTGACTCTCTAGATTGTTACCTATGGAATAATTGAAGCAATGAATAAGATGGCTGACACGGCATAAGAGTTAATAGTAAATATGAACAAAAACCACTATGAAACTAGAGAAAATTCGCTAGATAACACTAGCACAAACTTGGCACTCAAAATGAAGTCACAAATACTCCCCGGAAGCCACAATTGAAGCGGAGATCTTCTATATAGGAGGATTTTCGAAGCACCACCATAACACATTATCTCATCCGCTGGGCACGGCTTTCACTCTTTCAATATAATAAATTTTTGGGAACTTTCCATAATCTGGGCGTTATTATTTATAGATTTGAATGACGTACTGAACCCGATACTAAATTATTTCTTTTAAATGCCATTGCACGGGATGTCCATTGCATTTCAGGTCTGTTTACACCAAGGAATTTCCTACCGTCCAGAGCCTATTTGACTTGTGGTTAAGATGTCTGAGAAACACGTCATTTTCTAGGATCCATAGTGAGTCGAAGGTATTAACGATATGTATAAATACCATCCAAGTCATCCTTCCTCACCCACATACCAAAACGGTATTGTACTAACACAACATGTTTCAGAAACCTCGGTGGGGAAACTTCTCATATTAATATAGGATATATTATCGTTAACTGAATAGTTTAATGACTTTCAGAGGAACACTTGTCTCTTCTGTTCCTTCAACTCCGCCTCAATTACCTACCACGAGCTCGATAGCTGCAGTCGTTTAATCGCGGCCTATTTACATTTTTGAGGAGATAGTAGGTTCGAACCCCACTCCCGGCAGCCCTTGAAGATAGTTTTCCGTGGTTCTCATTTTAACACCAGGCAAATGCTGGAGCGGCCACGGCCGCTTCCTTCCTTCCCACTCCTAGCCCTTTCCTGTCCCATCTGTGTCAGTGCGACGTTTTTCATCATATCTTGGGTAGAATACACACATCGTCCTTTCCTTTCCTCTCTTTTGAAATAACAGTTTTGATGAAAAAATGAAATGTCGTATGGCTTGTAGTGCCGGGATATCCCAGGAAGGGTTCGGCTCGCCAGATGCAGATCTTTCTATTTGACACCCGTAGGCGAACTGCGCGTCGTGATGAGGATGAAATGATGATGAAGACAACACATACACCCAGACCCGGGCGGTAGGAATTAACCAATTAAGGTTAAAATCCCCGACCCGGCTAGGAATCGAACCCGGGGCCCTCTGAACCGAAGGCCAGTACGCTGACCGTTCAGCCAACGAGTCAGACTGTTTTGATGAAGGTTATCTAATACGAAATTACTGAAACAATAGGGCTAACATTCTTCACAGCAATCCAATAATTCTAGCTTACTTTTGACATTATGAATACCGAACGAGCTGGCCGTGCGGTTAGGTGCGCGTAGCTGTGAGCTTGCATCCGGGAGATAGTAGGTTCGAATCCAAATGTCGGCAGCCCTGAAGATGGTTTTCCGTGGTTTCCCGTTTTTGCACCAGGCAACTGCTGAAGCTGTACCTTAATTAAAGCCACGGCCGTTTCCTTCGCACTCCTAGCCCTTTCCTATCCCATCATCGCCATAAGACCTATCTGCGGTCGGTGCGACGTAAAGCAACTATCAAAAAGAAAGACATTGTGAAATAAAATGTTTCACGAAGAACATGTGCTTAATTATCTCACTGTCTCGTAAAGTGTTGTTACTCTTTGATATTATATTCATAAGCATACTGATAACAACACGTACTTGCGCAGGACGCAATTGGACGTACGTATTCTTCAGCAGTAAGCTCACATATTTCTCTTACACGAAATCAACTTATTAGTAAACCATCTCATCACAAAGTATTTTGAGACGAATTGAAATATTGTGTAAACAATTGAAAAGTTCCTAGCAATAAGGAGATAACCGTCACTTTACTCGATTTTTCGCCACATGAGGAGACTTGTTCCTCTCTACACGCATTTCTTCACTTCAACGTCCCGATGCACGATTAGAAAGGTAATATTGTGGTGTGGCTTCCTCGTTCCTGTGATTAAGGGTTTATGTGTATCAGTCCGAGGAGCAATGGCCGAGACTTCTCACGCTACTGTTTCACTTATTCAAGCAGAACTTTTCAACAAAGGAAAATGTCGGCCTTTAAACATTAACAGCTGTAAGGGCAATGTACGAGGGATGATGAAAGATGAAAGGGTGTTTGTGTCCACTAGAATTCGTGCGTTCTGTAATATAAGGCTTGTTGACGTGGCGCTGGTAATAATGCAGTGAATCTGGAAAGATTCATACTATCCACCACTTTCATTAATCGATAAATATTCAAGGATAGAAAGTAAGGTATTCGTCCGTATTTCACAGCGCACTTTGGATATCCGGCTCCATGGCTAAATGGTTAGCGTCCTGGCCTTTGGTCACAGGGGTCCCGGGTTCGATTCTCGGCAGGGTCGGGAATTTTAACCATAATTAGTTAATTTCGCTAGCACGGGGGCTGAGTGTGTGTGTCGTCTTCATCATTTCATCCTCATCACGACTCGCAGGTCGCCTACGGGAGTCAAATCAAAAACCTGCATCTGGCGAGCAGAACTTGTCCTCGGACACTCCCGGCACTAAAAGCCATATGCCATTTCATTTACTGCATAATGTAAGCCTAAATTGAAAGTTTTGAGTCCGACAAATACAGGTACTAATAATAATAATAATTTCTTCTTCTAATGTCTTGAAATAAATGAACACATTCAACAGTTTCACAATGCTTACACTTTAGAAACTGCTACACAATTTCAGGTAAAACAGTAGTGTCATCAACAAGATAACATCCACGATAATCTACTTCACTCACAGACTGTAAATAAGAAAGTTTTATCATTAATGAACTAGGCCTCTCTAGTGTTTCAGATGTAGGCTACTGGAGTGGGATTAGCACTGGTACTATTTAGGCCTACACCAGAGCTATTGGCAGAATTACTGCATCTGTTACCGCAAAATTTATTATTTCCAAACTTCTTAATCCTTCCATTCACTGAACATTATGTGATAAACAGCGAATAACAGTATGTAGTCATTGCAAAGGATACCACCACGTGTTTCTATGTTTTAAACAAAGCTATGATCATTAAATAAACAAAGTAAGCCTTCCTATCAACTATACGTAATGGCAACTATGTTGCTTTACCAACTGAAAATAATGTATCATAACCTCAGCTGTGAGGAATGAAATGTTCAATTTGAGCACCTCGAAGTGAAGATGCATCAAACGTGTTGAGGAAGAAGAAGATTCGGCAACCATACTACCAATTTTAAGAGCCAATAGCAAAACCGACAAGATAATTAAATACCCTTGTAGAAGAAATCATGGATAATATCTTAGTTCATGAAGCAAAACATAAATGCTTTTCTATACCAACATTCTGTCTTAAGTAACGCATATATAGTACTATTTAAGTCGGAGTGGCTTTAGAGATATTACTGCATTCGCAAACACAACCAAGAGATTTGTGTTCCGAAAATAATTCAGGCTATGTGGCTGCAGAGTTTGATGACCTTACGAAACTGCGAGGACGAGTGTTTCATCAGCAATGAGAATAAATCGGGGAAACGTTATCACTCTTCCACCTTCTGACAAGCTGCTTCGCTTCTATAAGTGTCTTCCCATCGCTATAACCAAAAGGAATGACATGTTCTCGAACTGTAAATATCTATCAGACTGGGCTAGTAAATCCTCTTAAGAACGTTTTCAAAAATAATTATAGCATTTCATCACCTCAAGAAATATTATTTTCGAACTTGGTGTTCACGACGTTTAGTTTTGTGGGAGGGCAACGTGAACTTTCAATAGGATTCTTCAGATCATTCTATAACATTGGCATATGTGTATAAGATAGCATATTATATCAGTTACGCAAAGTATGTATTTTCAGATTATTTTGTCCTTTATTTATAGTGATTTGTGAAGAGAGTAATTAAAATTGATACCCGTACCTATGATGAGTTATTCTTGGTCAGAGTATGTACGTTAGTGAAATGAGGGCATAAATCCTCGGATATTTCACCTTATCTCGCTAGACAGCAATCGAAATACATTCTGCCCATTTTGTATGTCGTAAATGATATTTTGCAAACATTATTTAAAAGAATTACCAGGTTATATTCGTAGGCAAATATGGATTCCTTCATTTTAAGCTGTAAGGTACATTTGTTTTATCTCTTCGTAAGCTTTCAATATGGTGGTTACCTCCTTATTCCTGGAAGCACTATTGTTTAGCCTATAACTGGCCACAGACGGGTACATTGAATGAAGATCACGAACTGTCAGAATATGAAACGTAATAATAGGTTGTCATTGAGGTGAGTGGCCTACCATTTAGGTGCGCACGCGATGTTCCAGGCAGTGCACTCACAGTCCCTGATTGCGAATAATTCAAAACGCGAAATCCCGAATGTTATTTCCCCGATATACAGTATAGGAGACTGAAAGTTCATGTGTAATTTCCAGCATCATTATTAGAATATTAGAAGTTATTTATAGAATAGAATCCATGCAGGGTGTTTCATTATATTTAACGTATTGATAAGAAGACTCCTTATCAAACAAAGCAATATTTTATGATATTTACGGTAATCATAAGTGAAGTATATATAACAGAACTGCATTTATTCTTCCAGATGTCCATTGGTGGATTTTTTAATATCGTTCAAAATTGAAATTCTGAACGGACACTATTTCACACCACAACAAACATTGTGCACTCGTTTCTGTTTACCAAACTAACAACAATTCTCACTTAATGCATGTGCCGGGTCATAGTGTTACAGAACATAGTTACAGTACAGTTATAGTCATCTCCTGTACGGTTTCTTATACTATCCCGCTGAACATGCGCTCAATTGTTACTGCTGGATTTGTAACGGCAACTAACAACAGGACTGATGCAACAAAAATTAACACCAGTGATAACTTATCTCTATCAACAGTTTTAATCTATTTAAATATGAACTGGCCAAATTATAAGAGCTATTTCAGATTCATCGTGACCAGCCATGATTTAACTTTTACAGGCCACAACATTAAGATAACAACATGAACGACATAATTTCTAGGTTTAATGTGCTTTTTATTGTTTTAAAGGGAACTACTTCTAGGCAGCCATTCCCATTTCCACGTCCATAAGCACTTCTTCCATCGGGCAATGTTTAATTAAATTTAACTAGGCACTTGAAAGACATGGAAACGTTAGGTGGCCACCATAATAATGCTATGTGTTGAATGTCCTCTGAACACCTATAACTCTTTTGAGAATCTGGAATTTCAAAACATTTCGTTGAAAAGAGATTCTTTAAGGTACCGGTAAATTTATGCACCCTTAAATGTAACCGGTAGGATAGGGATAGAAGCCCTCAGACTTGAACGATAGAGGAGAGGACCGTACCTATTACGCTACACGCGGTCATAGCTAAGTGAAAGATAGATGGTGTGCTGTTGTTGGCAACAATGATCTCGCAAATAACTAATATCAGACAGTGCTAAGCATTCACTATATTCTACTTTTCTTTTTTCAAATTGGAAATGAGAGTTCAATAGCCATATATAGCTTTGGTAGCTCACTATTTATGAACGGCATAATTGACATTAAATTTTCCAAACATTTATGTTGTCTGCCACGCTTAAGGACATTCAAAGTCAATGAAGATAATCTACTCGCACTTCTGTCCAGATCCATTTCAGGTGAATTAAAGTGTGTCTCTTGGTGTGGACTCGATCACATCTGATATTTTCATTTTTCTGTCCCAATCTCATCTTCGGCTTTGTCAGTATGAACGTGAATGACCGGTTGGTATATTAATTTCAGTAGAAATAATAGACAGGTATGTAACAGATCCTTCTGGCTCGGTGACGAAAGCAACGGGAAATTCCATTAGTCCCATTTTTACCTAATACACCTGTTCAGTAACACCTACGTTACTTAAGACAGCTTATGGTGGATCTGTTAAGGTTCCAACTATCCTTGGGCTAAGAGCACAACATCCATACACTTACAGTAAACACATAGAGTACATGTTTGAGAACTGACATTCGATTAAAGTAGTATCTTGCTAAAGAGGTCACCATTGTCCCTAGGATCAAATGCCCGTAAAACATTTGAGAATGTATAAATGAGTCGTATTCTCTTCCACGTAAAACTGCATGTTTGTGTGGCTCCCGACTTAAGATTTCAGTCACCAAATACAAAATATTGTTGACATGTCACCACCAAAGTTAATCCTTTCTATACCTCACAAATTCTCCTTACTTATTAAGTCCATCAACAAATGACGAATAGGTTTAACACTGACACCGATGTCAATACCATTGAAACAAAAAATATAATAATTATCTAAAGCAGGGGTTTCCAAACCGTGGTTCGCACACAAGAACAGGTATTCGAGAATTCGGATACTGGTACGTAAGATTGGTAGAAAGATATTGTATGATCTGCTGTATCTGTAAAACTATATTATTGAATTTTTCTTTGTTACTTAAACATTTACAGCTACATTATTGTTATTATCCTTTTTTATTCCCCCCTTTCCCTAAAGATAGGGACTATATCAGCACACTTCCCGTCTTCAGGAAGTGTCTCGCAGGGATGGCGTCACTTCCTCAGCACATCCCGGTACTAATAGTGGTTGAGTACTTCGTCTTGACAGTTCTCAGCATAGGGCCTTATTTCCTCCAAACTTCATTCAGTACTGTAAGTGCTTCTTTTCCACGGTTCTTCGGACTTAAAGGACCGTTTCCTCCATGAACTCTGGGTTTGCCGCCTGGCACATTCGGCACATCTAGTTTGTTTTTTAAATGGGCTAAATATGATCTTTCAAGGCCTACATGCCACACTTTTCTCAGTCCATGACAATACAAAGACCTGCAGGGAGAATTAAAAAGTATTGGAACTACGTTTCTGTTCTTGCACAGCTTCATGAGTGAAGAGCCTGAACTGGTGAATAATATAATTGAACATTGTAGGAGCTTAATATCAGATTTCAAGGATTTTTCCAGAAAATCTAAAATATAATTTCTTGATCAGAGGTACCTTCCAACCATCTCTGACAATAAAGGAAGAACATGAACGTATTGAGCTATCCTGTGACAGAATTCTTGAGAACACTTTCAAGAGGATGAAAGGTAGTTTTGATTGGTGATATGAATAGGATATCGTCTGATTTGTGAGAAAGCTGTAAAATGTCTGCGTGTGTTTAGCACAACTTATCTATTTGAGAGTGGGCATCCTTCACTTGTGTACATAAAAAGCAAACGCAAGACTAAATTAAGTATTGTGAGTGAAAATTAATAAAATCAAATTGTTTCATCAATCAACTCCTTTATGTAATACTGCTGCATTAAATGCGGTAAAATAACAGAGTCATTGATACAGTGAAAGCGAATATCTCTATCATTTGTTTCTGAGAGCAAATAAGAGGAAACAAAGAATAAACATGGAACTACCAACACCACTTCCCCTCGCCCTAGACAACCTTTGGAGTATTAATGTCCAAACACTAACCAAGCAAACTGTCCACTGAAATAAATTATACATTATTAAACTTGAATCACTTCGCAAGAGCCAAACCGACAATTTACATTCAATGCCACTTCTTGTCACAATCTTCTTGGCAGAAAGGTCAGGATTTCATGGATCACTCTTCATCCACAGTTGTACACTCAGCTGGAATGCGCACTCCGCTGAGGCTATTACTTCCAGGGGAAATAGTCTACGGATGGGCCTTGTAATATAGCCTTAAGTGTATTCAACTGCACCACTCTTGTTTTGTCCCCTTTTTCAGCATACAATTTTATCCCATTTGCACTGGGGCAGTCGTGTCACCTTTTATTCTCACTTCCAAACAGAACCATTTCTCCTCCATGAATTTCTGGATGATCTGTTTTACTGGGATTTTGGAGCAATTGGTTCAGATACTCCGTTTTAAATCTTTGCCTTGAATCTTCTCTAATATGTTGAATATACTAGAAGTGTTTCACCAGGTTAACTTAATCAATTTTTTTACTCAGGTACTCCAACCATTATGTTATTCGACATGTACATCGCCGGAGTTAGAGAGAGGTAGCCATCATTATCCACCTTCAAACAAGTAAGTAAGTAAGTAAGTAATTCGTCTTTATTCGTGGCGAAGTTAGCGCTCAAGGCCCTCTCCTACACTTAACCACAATATTTAAAATAATTAACATACATACATTATAATATTTAAATACAACACATTTTTTTAAAATAATATAGTACTAATAGAAAATGTGGAGATTGTAATAAAAACCATTATAGAATGTACAACACGACAATTTAAATGTACATGATAATAAATATAAAACTAACACTAGTGATAAATAAGAGACTTAAACCCAGTACAAACCTATAACTAGCGAATATAATTCAACTTTTTATGAAAATATGCTCATTCACGCACTCATTCACACTACTCACATCGAAAAGTCAGCTAGAAGTATTCAGAAAGTGATTTCGGCAATCCATCTTAAATCTCCTACGAGAACGCAAATCCCCAATGGTAGCAGGTAGGGTATTCCATAGCCTCGCGGCAGTGACTACAAAGGAGCGGTTGTAGGTCCTGGAGTGACTGAGAGATATTGTTAAACAGGAGCCAGATCGTGTATCGTGGTTATGATAGGAGGAGAGGTAATTCAATTTTGAAGAGAGATAATTTGGTACACCTGTGTTTAGAACTCCATGCAGAAGGGACAACATGTGGAGACTGCGACGCTCATGAACACGAAGCCATGACAACTCCCTGTAATAAGGTGAAATGTGAGAACCATATCGCAGCTTAAATATGAATCGAATACAGGTGTTTAAACTCCGTTCAAGCATCTTGTTACTGTCATGAGATATGTCCGTAAGTACAGTGTCGCAGTAGTCTAGGATTGGTAAGATTAGGGATTTTACCAGTTGTATTTTGAGATGTTTTGGAAATATAGTAGAGTAGCGTTTGAGAGGAAAAAGGGATTTCTGCACTTTACGGCATGTATTTGTCACTTGTTCAGTCCAATTTAGTGTCTCAGTCATTATAACGCCTACGTTTCTTACTGACGTACAATAGGGCACGACAATATTATTTAAAATAATTGGGGTTTACATGTCTACTTTTTAACAAGTTAAGGTTTCTTTTGGAACCAAATATAATAGCCTGAGTTTTGTTAGGATTTATTAACAAGCTGTTATTTTTCGCATAGTCATTCAGTCGTCGTAAGTCAAAATTTACTCTGTCAATGGCTACATCTATGTCTTGTGGATTTGAGTGATAATAAATCTGAAGATCATCTGCATAGATATGGTACTTGCTATATTGCAATGCGTCCCCTATGTCGTTCACACTAACAACAAATAAAAGTGGGCCCAAAACCGACCCCTGAGGGACACCTATTGACTTGTTGTGGTATCCTGAGTACATTGTTCCCACTGATACTCGTTGCCGACGGTCAGTGAGGTAGGAGCTAAAAAATTTAAGAGATGTCATATTAAAGTTAAGACTTCGGAGTTTCAGCAGTAGTAACCCGGGGCTAACTGTGTCAAAGGCGCTGCTTAGGTCTAGTAGTGTTGCTACAGTCATATATCGTTGGTCTATCGCTTGTCTGATATCGTCCGTAACTCGCAGTAATTCTGTCGCGGTACTACGTCCTTTTTTAAAGCCGGATTGAAAAGGATCAAGGAGGGAATTTTGGGTCAGGTATACAGTGATTTGTGCATGAATCAGGCGTTCGAGTGCTTTTGCGAGGGGTGGCAGGATGGACACAGGGCGGTAATCTGGTGGCGAATCCAAGGTATTGTTTTTCGGGATAGGCCTTATTAGTGCGTCTTTCCAAACGTTCGGGAATACTCCATTGGTCAGGCAGTAGTTAAATATGTGAGTCAGTATTGGTAGTACAGCCCCAATGATGTTTTTAATTAATTTTATCGAGATACCGTCATTACCTGTCGCATCAGAAGTGATAGAGTACAGCACACGTTTAACATCATTTGCGCTAACGGCGTGGAAAGAGAACTGGTCGCGCTCGGAACGGCATGCTAAGTTTGTGGGATTAGCCGGTAATGGAACTGGTCCGACTTTAGGCTGAGAAAAGTATAATCATTTAAGGTATCTAGAGATATGGTGGGAATGTGCTCTTCTACGGCTTTGCCTATGCCAAAAGAGCCTAACTTCTTCCAGGTTTGGTTTAAATTATTATTTCCCGCTAACTGTTGAAAGTAGTGGCATTTACTGTTTCTAATTAGCTGTTTAACTTTGTTTCTAAGTATCCTGTATTGCTCAAAGTCATCTTTGTCACTTGCTCGTCTGAATTGTCTGTACCAACGGTCACGGCTGGCCATAACAGATCTTATCTCGGTCGTCAGCCAGGGAGAAGGGGGGCGGGTAAATCTTACCTGCCTCTCCGGAGCATGTTTGTCATACAAGTTCAGCACTAATGAGTTGAATCTGTTGACCTTTGAGACAATGTCATGAAAATTACGTATGTCATCCCACGGTAAGTTATATGAGTCATTGCGTCGGTCATCTAATTCAATATGTTTTAAGTTAGAGGCAGTGAATTAATCACTGCTTCTCAATCACACAAAATACTTTGCACTTCGGCATAGCGAAGAGAAAAAATGCCTAGAGCACAGTGCAATAATTTATTCCACTATTTTATTAATCCCTCCCACCAACAGCCCCAAAAAGGTATTGATGGAGGGCCTGAACCCTCATTGAATTCTCCACGCAGAAAATTATCTTTGTGTCACATTCCTATATAGCTCTTTACGTTTGTCCGTTGTTCTGACAAAATTTGTTCAGTATTGTAACTGTACACTAAATCTAGTCTCCCACCACGTGGCACAAATCTGAGAAAATACATAAGAAATTCGTTAGTAGACAAGCATGTCAACAGTTCCAAGTCAACGATCCAACATTTAGCGCAGGTAACTAACACAACCCATGCCTTTCTTCTATATATTATATTTAATTGTCCAGCCATATGAACTCTTATGACCTCAAATAGCATTGTTCTCTTATCCTGTCTTAGAATAGAGGTACTGAAGGTGTATGAAATGGTTTCCCTTTGAGCCACTTGCATGTGAACATTTGGAAATAACTCTTCTTAAGGTTTTCCTTGTTTTTCGTCACACAAAATTACTTCAAAACCTATTCATCTGAATCGAATGCTTCTCTTTGTGCGAATCTCAGACGTTTCAGTTCGCTGGAATTCAACTCAACAATGGAAAGATCTCCTTCCTGACGACATTGAACACTCCTGGTGATCTTCCCAAATCTAAATATCCAACTAAACTTTCTTAAAATATTTATAAATGAAGAAAACTAAACTGTATACCAACGTGCTCCCCACGCATCTTTGCTGTTGGCTGCTGTTAGCAAATTTTTTCTCATTTTCCTTTTACTTTCATATTCATCAATATTTACTTCCGTAGTTGGCCGACCATCAACTTTGTTTTCAGCCATGATTGGCCCTTCCATCGTAGAAATTTCTGAAAATCTCAGTCCTCCTCTTTAAAATTATATGCAAGAAAGCATGCTTAATAGATGGTACTACTCCCATGTTCTTTTCCCAGAATCTTAATAGAACTCTTGATACCAGTTCCACAAGGTTTGGACTTTTTGCCAAACAATCATGAAGATAAGATGAACTTTTTATATGACACTATACATCAAACACTGGCCTCACCTTGGTTGCAGAGTTAACGATCTGCACACCTCTACAGGGCATATAATCTTCTTATTTTTCTTCTTTTCCTTCATCAAGAAGGTCAATGATTCTCTGTTTACAGCACTCTTTTAATGCAGTGTCATAATCCTGAAACTTGTTAACACTGTTGAATTTTAATACTGTAGTGAGTAGTCTTTTCGTCCCATTTTCTTAATTAGTTTACAAATCATCAGGGTCTCTTAACCAAGGAAGACCGGCTTCATCCCTTCCTGAAGGCGTAGTTATCTAGTGTCTTCTCAAACCGTTGTTTCTCGGCCAATTCCATCTCTCTGTCCTTTCTCACAGGGATCAGTCATTCCAATGGCATCTAATTTCCGCAAGCCTGATACATTCCTTGATTGCGTGAAGAGTGAAATCCTCTTACCACTGTTGCCATCGCTTATTTACTTCTGAGCCTCTGTCCAACGAAGATACATTTCCTTGGCTAACAGGCCACAACCGTAATTTGGAAGTGTTTCCTGTGATTATGTTGCTAGGAAAATCAGCACTACTAATGACCTCTGATCAAGAAGAAAAATCTTGGTTGAATGAGATCCTGCAAGATGTTCTACTTGTACTTCATAACAATCATGAACAGCTACATGTGATCTAGCTCCCCCAAACAAAATATGAACCGAAGTATCTATTCCAAAAGATATATACACCATTCCTCCAATAGTTTTCTTCAGAATATAGGATCACTGTGATCCGCTGTGTATTAACATTCTAACAATACGTCCAAAACCATTGCCCCCTTTAAGTCCTACTAACACAGCCTGAAATAGAACTTACTGGGATGAACAAATGATGTGATGCATAAACACTGAAAATATCCCTTTTTTGTTTCGTTGTTATTCTCTAGACACTGTTATTTATGTACTTAATCAGAACAAATTGTGCAAAAAAGTATTTTTGACATATGACACGCTTTACTCTTAACTTACGAACTTTACCTCTATACCTTATATTATAACAATCCAAACTAACCCCATGGCACAACAACCCCGACGGGTCACGACCTACCAACGACCGCTGCTCAGCCTGAAAGCCTGCAGATTATAAGTCATAGTGTGGTCAGCACGACGATTCCTCTCGGCAGTTATTCGTGACCTTCTAGACCGGGGTTGCCATCTCTCCACAAATTTAATCACGTATGCGGAGTAGACCTCGAACCAGCCCTCAGATCCAGGTAAAAATCCCTGACCTGGCCAGGAATCGAACTGGGGGCCTCCGACTAAGAGGCAGGCACGCTACCTCTTCACCGCATCGGACCGACTCATTTTATAACGACACGCATCTCTCAAATCGGGGTCACCAAAATATGTAGAAATTAACAAAACCAAATTATTTCATCAAACCACTTCTTTATGTAAAATTTATACGTGCAATGCGATACAATACCACAGTTACTGATGCTATGTTTTGCAATGAAAACGAATATCTTTATCACTTGTTCCTGAGAGCATATATGAAATTGCAAATAATAAACATGACGTTCCCCATATACTGATTCCGATACGGTTAAACGTAATACACATTGAACTGAATATAATAAAGCTGTGTTTCGTTAGGCAGGTCCACCCCTCAGATTAACAATTCACGTTAGTATGTTAACATTAATTAACTCTTACATAACAATTTAATTACGACAATGCTTCTGCACTATCGGTACTACATTTATGAATAACTTATCACACCAAGGTGTAGTTTATACGCCAAATAAATCTATTTATATACACATTATTAGTACATAATTAAAATAAAATGGTATTTAAATGCAGTGATAAAATATTATCTGTGTACCTTTTTGGTAATTAAATGTATAATCACTATTTACTAATATTAGGTGATAAAATAAATGGATTTTAAATTTTAGCATTAAAAATCCCTTAATATTACTTTGTGGTGCGTCGAAAATATTACTGGTGGTTTAGCGGTATTCCAATCTGTAAGTTTGGGAATCCCTGATCTAAAGAATTATTTCAAAACTGTTTAACCCATGTTTAACACACGTCGAAGGTAGAAGAATAAACAGTACGCGGCGCTAAGAGAGCACTAGAAACATAATTTACCTTTTCCTGCCAGAAGGGGGCTCATGGGCGGAATCAGTGCGTTATCTGTAGAGGGAGATAACATTATTATATCCGTATTTGTGTTTGAAACAAGTATACATTGGAGCTGAAGTGTATAGTGTGTGGTGCTCACCATATGTTGCTTTCCCGAGGGCGCACGTCACAAACAACTAATAAATTGAGGCACGTCTAGTTATATGTGACTGTTAAATCATTATCTTCGATATATGAAAGAACCATGTAAAAAATTGTGGAGAATGTTAACGTGAGTTAGAATTCTTTCCAATTTAATGTTAAAATTATTAAAGCAAGTTACGATTATCTGTGGTGGGTAATAACATGTACGTTTTTGTGAGTGTTGTGGAGTAGCGTGAGTCATAGACAGAGAGCTATTTACAGGAGAGTTATGGATGTTATTGAAGTTGTATTTACATTATACACCGACTGACAGAGCAAATGCAACACCAAGAAGGAGTGGTCAGAACTTTATGCCAATTGCAGGGTAGACTGACGTCACTGAGGTATGCTCATGATGTGAAATGCGCAGCTGTGCTGCGCACGTAGCGAACGATAAATGGGACACGGCGTTGGCGAATTGCCCACTTCGTACCGTGATTTCTCAGCCGACAGTCATTGTAGAACGTGTTGTCGTGTGCCACAGGACACGTGTATAGCTAAGAATGCCAGGCCGCCGTCAACGGAGGCATTTCCAGCAGACAGACGACTTTACGAGGGGTATGGTGATCGGGCTGAGAAGGGCAGGTTGGTCGCTTCGTCAAATCGCAGCCGATACCCATAGGGATGTGTCCACGGTGCAGCGCCTGTGGCGAAGATGGTTGGCGCAGGGACATGTGGCACGTGCGAGGGGTCCAGGCGCAGCCCGAGTGACGTCAGCACGCGAGGATCGGCGCATCCGCCGCCAAGCGGTGGCAGCCCCGCACGCCACGTCAACCGCCATTCTTCAGCATGTGCAAGACACCCTGGCTGTTCCAATATCGACCAGAACAATTTCCCGTCGATTGGTTGAAAGAGGCCTGCACTCCCGGCGTCCGCTCAGAAGACTACCATTGACTCCACAGCATAGACGTGCACGCCTGGCATGGTGCCGGGCTAGAGCGACTTGGATGAGGGAATGGCGGAACGTCGTGTTCTCCGATGAGTCACGCTTCTGTTCTGTCAGTGATAGTCACCGCAGACGAGTATGGCGTCGGCGTGGAGAAAGGTCAAATCCGGCAGTAACTGTGGAGCTCCCTACCGCTAGACAACGCGGCATCATGGTTGGGGGCGCTATTGCGTATGATTCCACGTCACCTCTAGTGCGTATTCAAGGCACGTTAAATGCCCACCGCTACGTGCAGCATGTGCTGCGGCCGGTGGCACTCCCGTACCTTCAGGGGCTGCCCAATGCTCTGTTTCAGCAGGATAATGCCCGCCCACACACTGCTCGCATCTCCCAACAGGCTCTACGAGGTGTACAGATGCTTCCGTGGCCAGCGTACTCTCCGGATCTCTCACCAATCGAACACGTGTGGGATCTCATTGGACGCCGTTTGCAAACTCTGCCCCAGCCTCGTACGGACGACCAACTGTGGCAAATGGTTGACAGAGAATGGAGAACCATCCCTCAGGACACCATCCGCACTCTTATTGACTCTCTACCTCGACGTGTTTCTGCGTGCATCGCCGCTCGCGGTGGTCCTACATCCTACTGAGTCGATGCCGTGCGCATTGTGTAACCTGCATATCGGTTTGAAATAAACATCAATTATTCGTCCGTGCCGTCTCTGTTTTTTTCCCAACTTTCATCCCTTTCGAACCACTCCTTCTTGATGTTGCATTTGCTCTGTCAGTCAGTGTACATTCCTTCTTAATGACCTAAACATCAAACATTATCGAGGGAACTTTGAAACGTCGTCTGCTTGTTACATAGCGATGCAGGTATTCGGTATTCTACATTTAATCGGTATCGTACTTATGTACTTATAATACAGTGAATTAGAAGAGTTTCTAGGATGATAATTTGTATAAAGATAAAACAGAATCAATTATGAGTCATTACGTGTTTCGGCATATTTTGGAAATAAAACATTAGATATCACTTTCAAGGTTGGAATTATAAAAGCTTTAGGCGTTGCAAAAGAGGTGTGCTATGTCACCTACATAGTGGAATGGAAGTAATGCAGTGGAACACAAGATTCACAGAGAACATATAACTGTTCCTCCTGTTCCAAGGAAATTGTAAGTAATTGAGTAGGTTGTGATGATCCTTGTTCAAACCGTTATCACAAAGAGTTTGCTGTTGTCTCGGTGGAAGAATTAAACGCTCTTAACTCTGCAGAGAGCAATCTGACGTGATTTTCGACTACTTGAAAAGCTTTATGTACAGCATAACCGTCTGCATGGGCAGATAAAGGAATGAAATACTTTGTGGATAGTAAAGCTTCTTTAGATACATTAAAATAAAATACCACAAGGAAGCAGTAGAGCCTAATGGGAAAATTATCGTCCACAGAATATATGATTGTTGCTGTTGAATCGGCTACTCAAATTAGAGGATTGACGCCTGAAGCCGAAGTTCTGACTTTAAAGGCAGATAGCAGAGTTAGAATTACGGAAAACACATAAAAAGACGAAAGTACTGAAGTAAGAACCCTAGTCTGGGGGATGGACGAGACTGACAGTCCATTGTTAATAGAAGGAAAGGACAAGGACTCTGTTCTACAAAATGGACAGGAACGTAAGAATAGAGACAAGAAAGGAAATATAACTGTCAGATATGAGCCTTTAACCTTTAAACCTATAAAGCGTGAAGATAGAGAACAACAACCAGGTGCTTGCATTGACACCAAAGAGACAGAAAGTGCCCCAGGATCATGGACGAAAGTGAAAAGTGGGTCAAAATATAAAAGGAACTATGGCACTCAAGCGAGACGCAAAACTGAAACTTGTATACTGAAAGCGGGAGCATCCATTGCGTTGTTGTACGTAGCTAAGTTACACCAATCAACAGGAAAGGGCACTGTAGTATAATTTCTGAGAGAAAATGGATTTGATGACAGTATCTACTGTGAGCATTTGGGAACTAAGAGCATTTATAAAGCTTTTAAAGTTGGCCTACATTTCAACTGCTATGAGGTAGTCAATTTTTGCAACAAGTAACGGAAAACCCGAATAAGTGCAAAATTACACTTAGAGAAGGGCAGTTAACTACAATTAAATGCATGACCTGGAACATAGAGGGCCAAAGAATTGCAACAGGTAGCTTGTATAAAGAATACGACAGAAACATTTCTCATGTCCGATTGGTCACAACCTTTAAATACGCAGGCCATATTTTCGCGAAACAAGGGGATTTCGGACGTCCCAAATATAGAATATCCTTCCTCCTTCGCGCAAGGATAACGTCATTTAAAGTTAAGTATAAAACCAGCAATATCATAGGGATTAAGACGCGGTGGGGTATCTTTATACGGCATATAGTTCCCTCACTTCACTATCAATTGCTTACTGAGTGACTCGGCTATTGTAATTAGCGGTCTCCGTTCTCCGCTTATCTACTTTCACAAGATTTAATGTAATTATTGGAGTAGTTATTGTTCGATTTCTTTCATGTCTCTCAAGGTGAGGAGACCCCATATCAAACTTAGACTGTAAATCACAATTGGTATGATATTGATCCTGAAGAATTTAAGGGCTGTTTGTGGAGAAAACGGATTTTACTGCGGAATGTCACTCATCGCAATACTTGCAGCTGAAGCCTTTTCTAGTATATATACTGCGAATGTATCCCAGCGACTCTGAAAGGTGATACCACGGTTTCACCAGGGAACGTAGGTAAAAATCTTGTTTTCACCTGCGGAACATTATATTTTAATAATGAAAGTAAAACATGAAATATCGAGGATGATATTTACAACGTTGTGCATAAATATCATATCGAATAAATATCTATATGATCCAAGAGATGTGAAATGGGCCTTTGTGAGCAGACGTTCGCAGCTCACATTCAAAAGAAATTCACCACATTTTCTCAGGTATAGAATTTTCAGGAAATATTCCTGGACTTTTTATATTATTATTTCGATATTTCTAATACTACATGGGCTCCATATAACAGTAGTGTGACATTAGTCACTAAAGATTCCTTAGTTGTTTAGTGGAACTGTCCAATGTACTTACAGAATCTGAATTTTTTCTGGTAAGATTTATACCTACAGTAAGGTTCTTGTACCGTGCAGAGCCAGTCTCTTATTGGTCTGAAGAAAATATTGGCACTAAACACTACCCTATTAACAAAGAAGGTAGGGAGAGTAGGGAAAGTAGATAACAGCTAATGAGGGAACGAATAGAGTGAAAAGGGAAGCAAAAGAGAATTATACGAATGGCATTCTTCAAGAGCATAATGACCACAAAGGGAAATGGAAAAAGCTGTATTCATATATCAGGAATCAAAAAGGAAAAGGAATCCAAATTCCTACAATGGTGGGAGAAGGGGGTGAACACTATTTAACAGTTACTGAGAAAGCAAACCTCTTTAGTAGGGAGTTCAGAGAGTCAGTAGATGATTGTCAGGAGTTGGAAACCGAAACAGAAGATAGAGAGGGAGAGACACAGAGGGAAACAAGAAGCTTATCATTCACAAATGAAGATATTTTCAGAGAAATCCAACTGTTTCAGCAAGGAAAAGCAGCACGAAGTGATCACATTACTGGGGAGGTGTTAAAGGCAATGGGGTGGTACATAGTGCCTTATTTAAAATTTCTCCTTGACTATGTCATAAATAATTGTGTAATACCAAAGGAATGGAAGGAATCTATAATAATACCAATTTATAAAGGAAAGGGTGATAAAAGGAAACCAGAGAACTACTGACCAATCAGCCTGACCAGTATAGATTGTAAAATACTGGAGAGTTTATCAAAATTCATCAGAGGAATATGTGATGATAAAAATTGGTTCATGAGGAGCCAGTATGGATTTAGAAATAAATTTTCTTGTGAGTCACAACTGGTGGGATTTCAGCAGGACATATCAGACCAATTGGATTCAGGAGGCCAGTTAGATTGCATAGCCATAGATCTTTCCAAAGCCTTTGATAGAGTGGAACATGGAATATTATTAAAGTAATTGGAGGGAATAGGATTGGACGTAAGGGTTACATGTTGGGTAAAACATTTCTAAATTCAAGGGTTCAGAAAGTCAAAGTAGGAAATAACGTATCGCAGGAAGAGAAAGTTTGGAAGGGAAATGCTCAGGGTAGTATAATCGGTCCGTTACTTTTCTTAATATACGTAAATGATTTAGGGAATAATATAACATCAAAAATAAGATTGTATGCAGATGACATAATTGTTTATAGGGAAATAAATACCATTGAGGATTGTTCAGAATTACAAAGGGACCTTGAGAGTATCCAACAATGGGTTGAAGAGAATAATATGAAGGTTAATGGAGGCAAATCAACTGTTACAACATTTACAAACAGGAGTTTTAAAACTGAATTTGAATATACTTTGGATGGGGTAGTTATCCCAAAAGATGGCAAGTGCAAATACTTAGGTGTAAGATTTGAAAGTAATTTGCACTGGAAGGGTCATGTGGATGACATTGTTGGGAAAGCATGTCATAATGAGGCTACTTAAAGGATGCAACAAAGAATTAAAAGAGAAAAGTTACCTAAGTATGGTTCGTATATTATTGGAATATACAAACAGTGTTTGGGATCCTCACCAAGAATACCTAATAAAAGAAATAGATAGTGTGCAGAGGAAAGCAGCAAGATTTGTAACAGGGGATTTCAGGAGAAAGAGTAGTGTATCAGAAATGTTAGAGGAACTAGGGTGGGAAACTTTAAGTAAGAGAAGGGAGAAAACTAGACTTATAGGATTATATAGAGCCTATACAGGAGAAGCAGCATGGGGAGATATCCGTGAGAGGCTTCAGTTGGAAAATAATTATATCGGCAGGACCGACCACAAATATAAAATTAGAATGAATTTTAGCTGAAGCGATTGGGGTAAATTTTCATTCATTGGGAAGGGTGTGAAGGAGTGGAACAGTTTACCAGGGGTAGTGTTTGATCCTTTTCCAAAATCTGTACAGATATTCAAGAAGAGAATAAACAGCAACAGAGAAAATAAATGAAATGTTAGAGGGCATTCGACCAGGGCAGGTTAATATAAATAAAACATGTGTGTGAATAAATTAATTCCATCCCCTTGTCTAAGGAATTGGACATCCAAAGTAGGGGACTGCCTGTACGGGTGAAGTACAGTGGGGACTTCGAGGGCCCTGGGACCGCTACGGTAGCTGTGAAGGCCCTTCAGGAACTCTGAAAAGTGGGGGCAAAAGGGGCTCTGGTTAAGACGCAGCAGGTCGTTATGCTACTTAGGTTCCAGAATAGGTAAAGAAAAAAAGGAAATAAATGCAATGTAAATTTTAATCTTATACCAGTTGTACAGTATCATTTGAAGTAATTTCACATACTGTATATCAGTTGACTATATTTGTAAGTAGTACAGGAGATATTACAAGTAGAATTTTGTAAATAATATAAATTTATTAAGGATGAGCTGTGTGTTTAATAGAAAACAATTGTTAGCGTAAATTGTATAATATTGTATTATAGGAAAATTTTATTCTCTTGTTAATTTAATATTTAGTGCTTGACAAGAATATATTTTAGTGTACCATTTGCCACCGAGGTAGACACCTCATTTGCAAATAAAGAGATTTTGATTTGATTTGATTTGATTTGAAGACCTACCCTTGATTAGGACTGAAAAGGGAGGAGTAAAAGTATATATGCTAACCTGCGTGGTTGAAGCGGACTGCCTTGTAACTTAAACGTGTAGATACCCTGAACCCATTCGAGGTTGCTAAGCAAGAACAAGCGCAGAAGAGCAGACTGCCAGTCAACACAACGGAAATTCTGGAACCAGATAAGCGGGCCTCAGATGTTATAGCATTCCCGTACCAACATAAATAACTTGTCTATATCTGCGTGATTCCGTGTAGTTGATTGTATATTCAATTTGAGCTCAGTTAGGAAGTTAAGGCATATATAGTATGTTTGGTACTAGGAAGGAACCACGATAAAACACACGACTGAGAGAAACACCTCCCTTCTCAAATAAGTACTAAAGGTAGCTTAGAAATATGGTTTGAAATTAAAAATGTCCACAGTTATTGTTCAACGCAAACATGAGTCATGTCTTTGAGAGGCGTAAATTATGTTAACCAACTTGTTGACATAGTTGCAGTAGAAAAGTTTTGAACCTGGAAATGAATATGCGGAGAAGGGAATAATTATAAACACGTTGATGTGAAAGTGAAATTGAATAGGAAAAGATGATTCCCTAAAATACAACTTGGATATTCATATTCTGAGGAGATGGTCTCTTGTAGTTAATTACGTGTACTAGTGAGGTAATAATAATAATAATAATAATATTAGTAATAATAATTGTACCGGGCGGTACACCTCCACGCCGCTATTTCAAACTTTGCGCCAGTTGAAACCTACTGGAGGAAGTCTGAACTCTATCCATTGTGTTAATTTTCAAGTTACCCAGAAGATGTCACTACTTGGAAATTTTGAAGTTTCTGAACTGGGTCGTTTTCGACGTATTTTTGTTTTGCTTGTAGTAAGAAGTGTGAACATTCTCCTCTAGAGGACACTACTGAAGAACTACAACGGTGCACCCTAGTGCGAAGTGAAAGAACTGTTTTTTTTCGGAGAAATTTTTATTTCAAAAGTATGTTTCTTGTTAAATTTCTTTCTGGTATTGTTTAAGTTGGCTGTATACCCCTTTCTTTCCCCTTGTTTTGAATTTAGCCAATCCTGAATTTCTCGAATTAATTTTCCACCAATAATATGTTTCTTCTTCGTATTGTGTAGGGGGTTTCTTGGTAAACCAATAAAATCCTTGTGGGAGGGTGTTCTCATTTCAAAAACGCCTCGAACTTTCCGCGAGAGTATATAAACTGCTGATTTTCGGGTCTCGGTGCCACTTCAGTACCATCTTTCAGTGTGTAAAGTACATAGCAGGGGGCGGGAAGCGCCTCTTTTTTCGGGGAGCAGTTCAACACCAAGGTAATGGCCTTTTAATAAACTCTTTTCTTGCTAGCTCAGCAGTTTAACTCTCGGGGCGGGTCCGAAGCGTTTATGCCATGTAACTTTCCTTAAAATGTAAAGACTCTTAGCATCTATTCTCTTTTAAAGCTACATATTGGGATAGAGAGTGCTTAACCCTCTCGAGCTCCCACTCATATTGTTTTGAGGTGAACTTGTTTCTCACAACCGATTTTTCCTTAATGTGATGTAAATTATTCTTTTCTAAAGTCACCTCCGTAGTATGGGATTAGCCCTTGCATTAGCGGCCTAGAGCCAGATTAGGTTTTAAACAAAATGTATTAGGAGTGCAGATCGCCTCCTCTCAAATTGTTATTTTAGAGGTCATGTACTTAACCTTTTTCTCACTTAATAGACCTCAGTAGGTTGGGTATGTTACCCCTGTGTATATGTCCTTAGAGGACAACTTGAAGATGGAGTTTGGTATGGCCTTTGATAGGCTTAAAGTTGAGAGCGAGTGGCTCTTTTTCGAAAATTGAGTGTTGTATGCCTCGAGGAGGCTTTACTGTGTAATTTGGAGCAAGTGCTCCTGGGCTTGATTGGGGTCTTCTGCCCCTTTGTTGAATTCTGTATATCGTAAAGTTGGGCTAATTGCTCAGAATTGTGTGTCTGGCTCTCGGAGCCCAAATCCTGTAATTGTACATTCTCGATTAGTGGTTTTGCTACTCTGTACCTGCCATTATTGTTATTTCTTGTTTTTTGCTAAGAAAATATAACCTTGTTAAATTTTAAATTCACTTTAATTTCGTAGCCTGAGACCTGTTCACCCCCCGCACCTTCTTTCACCTCTACCTACCACAAAAATCCGGTAACAATAATAATAATAATAATAATAATAATAATAATAATAATAATAATAATAATAATAATAATAATAATAATAATAATAATAATAATAATAATGCTATGGGGATAGCGTTCCCTCAAGTACAGTTAGTCTTGCAAGACATTTTTGGAAGGGGGATTTAATGGAGAGACCGATCGAGTGACTGCGTGGTTTAGGTAAAGTAGCTGTCAGCTTCAATTCGGAAGATATTGGGATCGAACCACACTGCTACCGGTAATAATATTAATAATAATTGTAGCGTAACGTCTAGTACTATTAGCTGCTGTTCTCGGAAGCCTGGGTTCCATTTAAGAAATTTATGAATGTTTTTGGTAGTTTCCCATTCCCGCACCAGGCAAATGCTGGGACTGTACCTTAATTAAGGTCACGGTTGATTCGTTCCTACTCCTAGTCCATTCCTATCCTATCGTCGCCATGAAACCTGTCTGTGTAGGCACGGCGCCAAAAAAATTGTTGAAAATAAAAAATAACAAGTAAAAATTAATAAAGATGCAGTGAACGCTCAGTTGCAAATTATGGTCCGCCTTGGTCAAAATTCTAACCTATTCTGTTATATTTACACTCAAGATGAGTATCTTCCACAATAGCCTATTCGCAGTTTGGAGGTAACAATTTTGAAAATATTGAACATGTAGTTACGAGAAGAGGAGAAAATGAAAGTAAGTTAGGTGGAAATTAGAGGATAACATTCAACACTTTGGAACAGACTTACATATTTTGACCAGCACATGGAAATTGATGCTTTGCTAAAGTAACGAATTGTCTCTAAATCAGAGAAGTAGATATATAGACTCTGAGGTCATTCTGTTCGTAGTTCGAGGAGCAGAATTAGGAGAAGCTCTGCGTGGAGGGCTGTGGTAACGGATATTTCAAACACGGCCGTTGCAGTCTCTAACTCGGACAGTATTTGTGTGGAATAAATATTTGGGCCTATTTAACGTTACGAGGTTGTCAGCACGAAATGGTAAACACATGGTTGGCTGCGTGAGGTCGTGGGCTTGGCTCCCGTTCAGTGAATTGGAAAATGTATATACACATCCACCACTTGACAGTTTCTTACTTACACGAGGTGACGTAATAATCTCTCATACTACTTAGGCCTAATGCAGACGTCATGCATAATGGAAGCTTTTCCTTTACTGCTATTTACGAATGTTGCGCGTACGGAGACGGATTTATTTTACTCTACGACGGTTCTGTCCACGAAACTTTCCAGGTGACCAATGTTTCAGCATTTGGATGACACATGTTTGATAATGTCTTGCTTCTTCTGGAACTACTAGCTTCGGTTTGACTGTACAACTGCAAATCGTTCATTTACAGTCCGAAGTCTGCATCGACTCTCCAGTTTCTACAACATTTAAGTGATTGGTAATTATCGATGAATTTGAAAACTCTTATATCTTGCCACTGCCGTCTTTTTTATCATGTTTGTCAATGCGAAATTTCACAAAGGAAATGAGATAATTACATACTGACCAAGTGCATGCATTCTTAAAGATCGTACCTTGTAGATAGAGGTCTAATAGGAGAAATATATGTGTTTTCACACTCTATCTATACCACTTGATGTTCCATTTTCGGACATTTGTGATAATGCAGATATATCATCCCCAGCTCCTCACTAAGGTGGAGTAAGTTCGAATCTATGTCAAAGCATTTGAGATTTTTGGCATGGAGATTCTGGGGGTTAAGAACCAATTTGCATGTATAGTTACATGCGTTATGTATGTACCAGACAAATTACATATCTCATTTTCATTAATCATTGTTCGGCTGATATGAAGCTCATATTTTTGAACTCGTTCATTATACACTAGATCAGACACCGAGTAAACTCCCGTACTCTCCAAAATTCATGTCAAAATTTGCGTTGGAATAATTTGCTCCATGGCCATAAGGTACCGTGTTCGCTTACTGGAATTTTTAACTCTCTGCCTTCGTTATTGTGCAAATAAATGTACTCGAGATTGGATATAGGGAATTAACAGTTCACCTAGGCTACATTAATAGAAACAATTCATTCAACGGATATATTTTGTAAACTTTATTGTCAGGTCACTAATATCCTTGCAGCACATTAGTTAATTTCATTCATTGGGTGGTGCATTTTATATTTAACGTTATTTTTATCACTTATACATTAAATATTTATGATGTTATTATTTCGGTATACTTATGCTTCAGGAGCACTTTTGCAGGTGTGGGTGAGATAAAGGCTGCCATCGGAATTGAATTCCCGAATCATCGGGTAGGGGCTAGAGATTGATAAATTCTAATTTTGACTATTTATGTTTCATATTGGAAGTCACATTAAATTGCAAGTTTACTCCCCTACAATACTCTTCCTTCGTATTTTCACGATGTAGTAATTATGAAAATAGGATCGGAGACGTATTAATATAGTTAATGTTTACGCCTTGGTACATACAGTTATTGGCCGTTGGTTCCGAGCTATTAGCTAAATACATCGTACCAAACACATACTTTCCCTTCCCTGATGGACTGAGCTTTATCGATAACGCTGTAATGCACAATATATTCATGACGTAAATTATCTCAGCCACGTTTAATGCCTTAGTTGCCTTTCTACTTGTATTTGCTGAGCTGATACAACAGGCTGAAACTGTCTAATATGTTGCCTGAGTATAACTTGCACTTCATACAAAAAACATAAATTTTTGGTCCTCGTCTTTTTCCATTATTTCATTGCATTCATATGACATTAGATAGATATTAATTTAATAAAACGACTCGTTTGATGGGGAATACGTAACAATATCCTGTTCATCCTATGAGAGAAGTAGTTTATAATTCCCGTCACTCACTACGATTCGTGGAAAGCTTTCTCTTTATGTCTATCCTTTGATCTGTGAAGCGCTAAACATGCTATCGAGGAACACAGTTAGTCCCTACCACTCACCCACTCACTGTCTGATAATGAGCGTGGCGGAGATTAATGGAAAGGATGCGACCTTTGGTTTTAGATGTTCTTTAACAACGATATTAACGAGCATTAAAGCAAACCACGCAGAGAAAAAGATTATAATTGTCTATTTGGAGCAGGAAAATAGGGAAAAATATCTTTTTAAGTTTGGTTCTAGAGTTAAAACGTTGAAAGAGCTTTCATCGCATCCAGCAAGCCGACACTGGAATAATTTCATGTTTCCCACTAAATACGCAGCAGGAATGATTTCCGTTGTATCTATAAATTCTATATTATCAGTACTATCGGTTAACAAGACGGTACGGATTGGTTAAAAGATTTGACAATATTTAAGAGGAGGGAAAAGTAACCGATATGAAAAGCTTAATCTATCTGCAATACCACCGTTACCTATAAAAGGGGTCATTATATGTATCGTATTCTCACAGTTGGACTTGATGACGTGAAACACATATGGTACTTTTTGTAATCTGCCTGAGAATAAGTTTATATCAAGAGCCAAGAGCTTATTTCTTTGTATGGACTGATAATACTAGCCCACTTTTACCATGTATAAAAACATCCTATGTACGCTCACGGTAATTTTAGACGGAAAATAAATTTTGCTATCCATAAATTTTATTTGTAGCAACATCTTTCACAACTTTCCCTGGTATTATTTAACATTTTCCTGGTTCATTCATGAACTACAACATCGTGGAGCGTGTCACTCTCTAGGGAGTACAAAAGTGATTTGCCGTTGGGAACTCTGTTTTTTCGTGACCTTTACTTTTGTATTCATAAGCCATAGGACATCCATTTTTATGTGCAATCTGACCCAGAGGACGTGACATTTCCTTTCGTAAATCCCACACTCATTATCCGGGAATCAAACCCGGACTGTCTTGGTGAGACAATATGATTGTTTCTATTACAGACAATTTTATTTCCTTTTCCCTGCTAGGTGAATATTTTGCAGGGGATTTCGCAGAGTTTTATGTCCCGATGCCCCTCTTGACGCCAACCATTAGAGGAGGAAAGCTGGGTGTTAATGTGATGATGGTGAGTGTCGTGTTCTATTGTATGCTGCGTGTTAATGTGATGGTGGTGAGTGTCGTGTTCTATTGTATGCTGCGTGTTAATGTGATGATGGTGAGTGTCGTGTTCTATTGTATGCTGCGTGTTAATGTGATGGTAATGGGTGTCGTGTTCTATTGTATGCTGCGTGTTAATGTGATGGTGGTGAGTGTCGTGTTCTATTGTATGCTGCGTGTTAATGTGATGGTGGTGAGTGTCGTGTTCTATTGTATGCTGCGTGTTAATGTGATGGTGGTGATTGTCGTGTTCTATTGTATGCTGCGAGTTAATGTGATGGTGGTGATTGTCGTGTTCTATTGAATGCTGCGAGTGAATATGATGGTAATGGGTGTCGTGTTCTATTGTATGCTGCGAGTAATGTGATGATGGTGAGAAACGTATTCTATTGTATGAGAGTTAATGTGGTGGTGGTGAGTGGCGTGCTCTATTGTATACTGCATACAAGTGTTGATGACGACGGAAATACCCAACCCCGGAGCCAGAGAAATGAGATTATTAACCGAGATTTGTGACAGTAGAGGGCGTAACTTCAGCTTTAAACTTAACAGACGTAATGACCTTATGCTACTATTCAATAATGTAAGATTAAACCTAACTTGGTCGATTCCAATCATGATGATTCCTGCCCCTTATTTGTACCCTGAAGGTGAAAATGGGAAAACACGGAAAACTGTCTTCAAGACGGCCGTCAGTGCGATTCAAACCACTCACCATCTGGCTGCAGCAAACGGTATAACGTGCCACTAACAATTGCGCCATGCAGCTCGGGTTGACCAGCCCGGTAATAAATAATGCCATAATGAGGACACAACTGCCCGGTTGCATAACTGAATAGCTAGCCTACTACCTTTCCGACTTGAGACTCCGCGTTAGATTCCTGTCCAGGTATTAAACTGTAAAAAGAAAGAACAAAACCCATGTCACTAGAGCCCTGATTTGCCTTGGCCTACCAAGCGGCCACTGCTCAGCCTGAATGCGTTGTAACTATTGTAGTTCACAAAAGTCGACTTTCTTGGAGAACGGTGTAAGCTACAGACCGGAAACTTGCGACGTGTGATCCTCTTCCGAAGATTTATTGATTGCGTTAATGTGATGTGCCATTTACCGTCCATCCTTTATCAGCCTGTTCTCCATAATATAATCAGCCTCTTATTTACGTTCTCGTATCGTGTTCTGATAACCAGTATGGACTTTTGGGTTTCGCGAGTTACATGTGAACGTGGCCACTACCCAGCACGGAGGTTAACAGATTATGAACTGGTGCTTGTTCGGCGGTATGGATCATTATGGCCGTTATTCTTGGCTTTCTAGACCGGGTACGCTATCTCACCGTCGGAATAATTCTCCCTTGTTCTTACTTAGGCGAGTGGACCTCAAGCCAGCCCTCACATCCCGGCAAACGGCGCTAACCTGGCCGGAAATCGAACCCAGAGTGTCCAGCTAAGAGGCAGGCTCAACCGCGGTTTCCCGAAAACCTTAAGCAGTCCAACTCAAAAATATATAAAATTATCTTATTAATTTCTTGTCTATAATGAAAAATTTCAAGATTATGAAAAATATTGTACACCTCGTCGTTCTGTATCATGCCGCTTTCAATCAACGCAAAAATGTTTTGCTCTAACATCCAAAACAGTCTTAATACAATTTCCATGTAAATTCAGCTCCTCAACAGTTGTAGCTACGCAAACTCCTCTGGAAGTAGGCCCATGCAGCCGTATGTATTGTACAACAGTCTTTAAATTGAGCCGAGGGCCAGAATGTTTCTTTTCCCGCAGGAGTTATTTTATGAGCCAGTAAATCTACAGACACGAGTCTGAGCACAATAAAACCCCACCGGACTGAGCCAGAATTGAACCAGCTCTCTTCCACCCGAGCTACTCAGCCCGGTCCCTCGAAATTGCTGAAATATCATCGAGTTAGATATGAAAATGCATCTACTTTAACGAGATGGAACAATAATAAGAATAATACTATTATTAATAATAATCATAAACAATTAATGAATGAATACTCTTCTCTCGCAGTCACGAATGACCACCGACTGGGGAGGGTGTATTCGTTTATTATAATGTAAATTATTACATGGAGTTAGTTTTGATAGTACTACAAAATAACGAAGATATTCCAATTAATGAGATGTTACAATAATGATTGAAAATACCCTGGGACAATAATAATAATAATAATAATAATAATAATAATAATAATAATAATAATAATAATAATAATAATAATAATAATAATAATAATAATAATAATAATAATATAATGGCGTGTGGCTTCCGGATAGACCTGGTGCATGCCTAACGATTTGACGCCTATAGGCGACCTGCGCATCTGTGGGGACAGGACCATAACTGTGATGAAATCTAATGCTGAAGGTGGCACAGACCCCCAGCCCCCGAGGCACTGGAATTAACCAATGGAAGTAAAAGTCCCCAACACACCGGGAAGCGATTCCAGGTCTCCTCGGACCAAACGCAAGCAAGCTAACCATTTAGCCATGGAGCAGGACTTTGAAGTAAGGAGACGCGATGCTCGGCTATGTGGTATGTTTCGAGCTGTCAGTGGAGAACTGGTGTAGAATGATTTCTACAATTCGCTGTACGTTGCACCGACATGCATAGATCTTATGGCGATAATGGACTAGGAAAAGCCTAGGAATGGGAAGGAAGCGGCCGTGGCCTTGATTAATGTAAAGTCCCAACATTTGCCTGGTGTGAAAATGGAAAAACACGGAAAGCCATCTTCTGGAATGCCAACAGTGGGGTTCGAAACCACTATCTTCCGAAAGCAAGCTCAAGCTGCGTGACCCTAACAGAAGGGCCAGCGTGCTCGGTACGTGGAATAACATTAATAGACGAATAAACTTAGGAGAAGCTTTCAAAAGTAGGACATCATATGAAGATGAAGATGGAATTCAAGAGTACAAATTCGGACAAATATTCATTTATAGGACGAAGAGTAAGGGATTGGAATAAATTATCAAGAGAATATTCGATGAAATTCTCTGAAAACGTTGAAAGAACAGCCAGGTAAATGACTGATAGGGAATCTGCCACCTGGGTGACAACCATAAATACAGAATATTGATTGATTGATTGATTGATTGTTTGATTGATTGATTGATTGATTGATTGATTGATTGATTGATTGATTGATTGATTGATTGATTGATTGATTGATTGATTGATTGATTGATTGATTGATTGATTGATTGATTGATTGATTGATTGATTGATTGATTGATTGATTGATTGATTGATTGATTGATTGATTGATTGATTGATTGATTGATTGATTGATTGATTGATTGATATGGAACTGAATGAATATCAATGTGTACTGCCCCTTAGTGTAGTGTCCGCTCTGTTGGGACTCGTATTCGATTATATGTAAGTTTCCTGTCATCGAATGCGAGGGTCCCTGTGCCGTTAGATTTACTGCCATAACCTTCAGTGGTGGCGTGCCAGATGCGACCGTGCCACTAGCGACCGGCGTTGACAACCTCGTTTTAATTTAACAAGCAATGCCATCATCCAAGATAAGGTAAGGTAAATCAGAGCAATAAAAGGTTACAAATTAGGCCAAACTTTTATAGCACTGCTTCCAAGGTTGTGAATTACATTTTTCTTTGTTCTGTTCAAATAGCGAACTACTATAGCCACAAACCGTGCACAAGATTTAATTATGTACATTGAATTAATCGTCGGTAAAAAAAATGGCGTATGAATTTTAGTGCCGGGAGTGTCCGAGGATATGTTCGGCTCGCCAGATGCATGTCTTTCGATTTGACGCGTGTAGGCGACCTGCGCATCGCGATAATTATAAGATGATGGAAACGACATATAATCCCAGCCCCTGTGCCAGTGGAATTAACCAATGATGGTCAACATTCCCGTACCTGCTGGGAATCGAACCCCCATGATTAAGACCAGCACGCTAATCATTTAACCATGGAGCTGGAGTCTTCGGTAAATGCAGCCGATAAGAAACTTTACGGAGAACAATCCCAAAGACTGCGAAAGTTCAAATAAAACATGCACACATTATGTCACACACAAAGTTAATATCTAAAACCAACGCAAGAATGTACAGTTGGGAATGCCATTAATATATTTCACCCCGAGAGAAAACACAGATGGGTCATAATTAATGAAAGTGATATTTAAGGCGAGAACTCTAGGAATGTGGGAGAGGTGTACAATCAGATAATTCTATTCTGAATACTACAATAATACAAGTTCAGTTATATTTTAACGAAGATTATGTTTGAAAATAATAATCATAATTTGGCTTTACGTCCCACTAACTCATTTTATGGTTTTCGGAGACGCCGAGATGCTGGAATTTAGGCCCGCATGAGTTAGTTTACATGCCAGTATGTCTACCGACACGAGGCTGACGTATTTGACCACTTTTAAATACCACAGGACTGAGCCAGAATCGAACCTGCCAAGTTGGGGTTAGAAGGTCGGCGCTTCAACCGCCTGAGCCACCTTATCTATAAACAAAGTTCCCGGGGATGATCAAGTTCAGTCCCTGGATTTTCGAAAAACAGAAATGACAAAGCAGCATCTTCCTAAGTTACTTTTGAAAAATTTACTTTAGGAAACTGGTACTTTTTAGAACACAAAAAGCGGTGATGAGTTTGCGTTTTATCCTACAACATGCCCATGTATATATATATGCGTTTCCATGTCCGCGAGAAGTTACCAAACAAGTTATCTCAGTACGTTACGGCACTGCCTGTTACGGCTATTTCGGGAGACAGCTGCGTTCGAATCCCCCGTCGGTCATCCTCGAAAAATTTCATTTCCAGCCAAACGCCGGGATGGTACCTGTCGCATGTCCAAGATCACTTCCTTCCCAATCCTAGCCCGTACAATTACACCCACAGAAAACACTCTCACACAGTAGTACATGTAGCTCACTCCCGTGGGATGTACCAGGAAAAGGAAGTACAGATCTGAAAGAGCCGAACATGTCCTCGGAACTCCCGGCACTAAAAGTCTTGCGCTCAAAAATTAAACTTGGAAACGATCAAGGTAATCACAAGAAATGGTAGCATTTATTCGGATACTTTGAGGTTTCGTAAGATCGTGTTACAAAACCAAACCACATTCCAGTCCATATAGAATGGAAGGTAACTGATACACCCAATTAACACAATAGATCTTGGAGAGAGGATCACAGTGCCGTAATTTTCAGGTCTCATGATAGCACCGTTACGCTAAGACTTGGGAGAATGGAGACGAGTTGTTCGAATAAATGGTATGTTCCAAGCTGTCGGTGGACAGATGGTGTGGAATGACATGGGTAGACGAATACGTTTTAGTGGTGCTTTCAAAAGTAGGAAAAATCACAATATGAAGATGAAGTTGAATTCAAGAGGACGAATTGAGGCAAATATTCGTTTATAAGAAAAGGAGTATGCCTTTGCTGGCGAGATTTAGTGTTTACAGTGCACTATATCTTACGGTACGGGCTAGAATTAATTTGTTACTTTCGTTGACCTGCCTCATTCTCATTCTTGGCCTCGACAGTATGAAAGTGACCGAGGTATGAGCGATGCTAGTAATGCCATTACTTATGCAGCTAGTCCCTGTAATGAATGGTGTGAAAATATCGCTCGTAGGATCGGTTGGTGCATGCATTCAGTGAGCTTGGCAGACTCCTATGTAATAGCAACTTCTGGCTCGGTGAGGAAAGCAACGGGTAACGACCTCACTTCTCATGCCCAAGTGTGTCTTTTTAGTGACGCCTAGGATATCTATCTGTTGGCAGAGCTGTGGAAGATCAACCCAGTCTTCGGGCTCAATACCCAACATACGTACACAAGAAACTGAGTTAGGGATTGGAATAGTTTACCAAGGGAAATGTTAGATTAATTTCCAAATTCTCTGAAATATTTTAAGAATAAACTAGGTAAACAACCGATAGGCAATCTGTCACTTCGGCGATTTCCTAAATAGAGATCAGCGTTGACTGACTGACTGATTGACAGATTGGTCGCATGCGGCACGATATCAGCGTGGTCGCATCCGTCACGGTAGCTTCTGTCACGTAACCTATTCAATAACTCGCATTCACACTAAAATTCTGTCACTTTGGCATCTAGTAGTACTTCAAAACGGATACTTTATAAAACTCTTTTATTATGATGCTCATTGAGTTTGATGTTCTCCGGATTCTTCTCATTCAGCCCGTAAAATAACAGGATTGTACTCTATTTCTAAATTTCCGGGCATGTATCACAGTCGTCGAATTACAGCATGCACTATAAATTACACCCACCAAAGTAACTCCAATTCACAGATAGCTTTATCATGCGCAGCGAAGACACGGGAGTATTCTAGAGTATCGTGACAACAAGGATACAGTTCTCACGCTCTCACCTGTATCTCTGTCGATTTGAGCATTGAGAAGGTATATGTAAATTCTGCACACCTATTGAACTATCGAGGTATATCAACGCAATTGCCTGACGAGGCACGTATTTCGAACCACTGTTGAGACGATTTTCTAAATTAACTAAAGGGGAGTGTTGAAGCGCTTATTTCTCAAGACTGCTGCCATTTCCGTCCGCACACTAACCTCAAACAATTAAAAATAATAAACCAAGAACAAGCATGGTTGTAACACAGGATATCCTTTATAATTCTCAAAAGCATCTATAAACTTCCCTGGGAGTGTGGGTAATTAATGCTTCCACTATCAATAACCTCGGGACTATGTAGGGTACAGGGCCCATGACCTAGATGTTAGGCCCCTTGAAACAATAAGTGTATTTGTCAGCATATCAGAATAACATAAAAGAATACAATGAAACGTGAATCTTCCGTGATTGTTAAGTTAAATAAGGGATACCCCTACCCTGTGACGCTCGGTGTAAAGCATATTATTATGTACTAGCGTCAGTATAGGGGAAATGTCCTTGGTTACCAACCAGGCGATCCAGTGCTGGAATACCGGAATAGACATTTTTTTAAGTTAATATTTACTGAACTCAGTTACTCTACTGCGTAAATGCACCATACTAGCGGTCACCAGTTCCACTCCGAATGCTTGAGCGAGCATATAGTTTATTATCGCTTGGCCATCGAAGGACGCTTATAGAAGTGTAAATTTGCTACGTGCCCTATAATATTAAACGTATTTTTGAGAGTGCAGTTTGCTCCGTGGAAACGTACTCGCCTGTTCACATGAGAACCAGGGCTGGAGTCCAAATTTACGCGTAATGATTTTCAAACTTTTAGAGTGTTGAATTTACCAAGTAAGTGCGTATTTCTGTCAAGTGAGAAATCTGGCAATGTGCTTTTAATTATGTTAGTCCTGAAAAGGACTGTTTTAGACATAACTTAATATCGCGTCCAGTATCCATGGGCTTGAAAAACTTGTCGGAGCCAACGTGATTCAACTAGCTTCCTAAGGTATTCCTCATCGAGTGCGATCTCCTTCCATGCGTCCAACGTTCAGTTGGGAGTGAGGCCAGTGTTTCTGTACGTCGGCTTTCTACCTTGCCCAAAAATGTTCAACGGAAATCAAGTCTGGAGCTCGAGGGACCGAATTCAGCAGTTCAATGAAATCCTGCTCAGAGAACCAGCCCTGAACACGACTGTTGGTATGGATTTGCGAGTTTTCTTGCACGAACTGTGTTACCTCATGTGGATAGCGCTCTCTCACACTCGGAACCATAATATTCTGCAGAATGTCCGAATATTGGTCCGATGTGAGACGGCATCTATCCGGTGAAACACTCCAGCCCCACCAGACGAGATCCACCCCAAACACGATACCGATATCCGGCCACTGCTATATACATTTTGTCGTATCGGGCATCTCGAGGCCTGTAAGCATGAACCTGCACGACCTCCACCGAAGTGGAAGAAGTCTCGTCAGAGAAGGTCACATGACCCCAATTAAGACTTAACAGCTTCTCGGCATAGGCGCAGCGAACGACCATCCGTTTATCGTATGGACACACTTTGGCGGCAGCTTCTCTGAAGTGGAGTCCGACATCTCGTAATCATTTACGAACCGCGTATGGACAACAAGGAAAACTGGTCTCAGGCATGAGCTACGCCGAGTTTAAGAACAGGTTCTCCTGTAAAGTTTCAGCTAACTTGTTGCCTTCTTCTCTAGTAACAACCCACTTTAAGTCAGTGCCCGGTAGAGTTTCAATGTCCCCTGTCATCCGCCACTGCTTTATCCATCCCTGAGTAGCCCTTGGCGAATCGTCCCACCGAATCGTTGCCTCACGCATGTTAAAATTGCCGTATTGCGCTTGCTGTCTTGACGCGTGTGAATAATGTGCCCGTGTCGGAATGGCCTGAATCATTTAGCATCGCAGTTAGCTCGGCCAAACCTTCATTATCACGGTGTATGCATTCCGGAACAAAAAAAGTCGCTCAGTCTGTGATTCCAAACTTAGCTCTTATGGCAGGCAAGAAATTTTTTTGCCTACAGCTGACCCATATGGCTCTACGTGTGAGCGTGTCATTTGGCTATAATTGAGGGGAGGTTTCACAAAATTTAATATCTACAAAAGTTATCAATTTTGAGATATTGGTGTATATTTCAGTTTCAGCACCAGCTGAATGCATTCGCGTATTTTTAATTTATACAAACTTAATATCTGGTGACGTAAAAGATGGATGAAGTTACGGAGTTTTCAACATCTACTGGCAACGGCTTTTTACAAAAGTGAACATCTACACTACATTTACTGAAACTTGATATCTATATATTTAAAACGAAATCGCTTTTTCACTGAACCACTGCATAACTGAACTGAAAACAATTTGAAGGATGAAAAGGAAAATAACCTTGTACAACGGCTCTTCTCGAATTCGTGTGCCTCACAGAACAAGGTTTCTACAGTCTTGTCCATTTTCATGAAAATAGTAGGTAATTTTTCTGTTTTCAACACGATTCTCCATTTCTTTCCATCAGACGTCAATTACTTTCCTCCACACTGCGCCTTTGGAAATATTGAGAAAGTTTATTGAAGAGTAGACACGATCATTTTACCATCAGAGTATCATGCGATATTAGAAAAACATTGGGAGTGCCTAATTCTTGGTTTTGCACCCATCTGATACTGGTAAAGGGTGCAGTAGAGACTGGCAAATATTTGATTTTAGATCTAAATCTCAGGAAATTTTGAAGAAGAAGTTTCCATTCAAAATGACTTACGTAAGTGAAAACAACATACGTCGAGTCCAGTATTGAAGTTAAAGTTCATAAGCCGAGAATAAGTAATGCAAACACCATTGTTTCAGCTGTGAAACATCCATTTATAAATCACCTTAGTGAAAAAAAAGAGTGTTGGAACAAATTATGTTACTGAAGTACTTCGATGTGTCTTCACAAGAAGCGTTAACATTTTATGAAGACTTGTGCCGGGATCGTCAGAAAAATGGTGAGGATAAAGCAGTGTCTATGTATTTTGATGAAGAAACATCATATGAGTTGATAAACTTGTGTTTATCAGTGAAATGAACTGTCAATTTTAGGACTTATTATTGACAATATTTCTGGACAATTAAGCAATAATACATTGAACAAAGGCATATAAATGCCTGAGATTTAGTATTCTTTCTTTCACTACACAATATGCTTTAAATGTCTAAAGATAGCAGGTTTTTTCTTACAAATCTTGATTAAGAAGTTCGGAAACTGATAATACACTGACTGACAGAGCAAATGCAACACCAAGGAGGAGTGGTTCGAAAGGGATGAAAGTTGGGGAAAAAACAGAGTCGGCACGGACGAATAATTGATGTTTATTTCAAACCGATATGCAGGTTACACAATGCGCACGGCATCGACTCAGTAGGATGTAGGACCACCGCGAGCGGCGTTGCACCCAGAAACACGTCGAGGTACAGAGTCAATAAGAGTGCGGATGGTGTCCTGAGGGATGGTTCTCCATTCTCTGTCAACCATTTGCCACAGTTGGTCGTCCGTACGAGGCTGGGGCAGAGTTTGCAAACGGCGTCCAACGAGATCCCACACGTGTTCGATTGGTGAGAGATCCGGTGAGTACGCTGGCCACGGAAGCATCTGTACACCTCGTATAGCCTGTTGGGAGATGCGAGCAGTGTGTGGGCGGGCATTATCCTGCTGAAACAGAGCATTGGGCAGCCCCTGAAGGTACGGGAGTGCCACCGGCCGCAGCACATGCTGCACGTAGCGGTGGGCATTTAACGCATTTAACGTGCCTTGAATACGCACTAGAGGTGACGTGGAATCATACGCAATAGCGCCCCAAACCATGATGCCGCGTTGTCTAGCGGTAGGGCGCTACACAGTTACTGCCGGATTTGACCTTTCTCCACGCCGACGCCACACTCGTCTGCGGTGACTATCACTGACAGAACAGAAGCGTGACTCATCGGAGAACACGACGTTCCGCCATTCCCTCATCCAAGTCGCTCTAGCCCGGCACCATGCCAGGCGTGCACGTCTATGCTGTGGAGTCAATGGTAGTCTTCTGAGCGGACGCCGGGAGTGCAGGCCTCCTTCAACCAATCGACGGGAAATTGTTCTGGTCGATATTGGAACAGCCAGGATGTCTTGCACATGCTGAAGAATGGCGGTTGACGTGGCGTGCGGGGCTGCCACCGCTTGGCGGCGGATGCGCCGATCCTCGCGTGCTGACGTCACTCGGGCTGCGCCTGGACCCCTCGCACGTGCCACATGTCCCTGCGCCAACCATCTTCGCCACACGCGCTGCACCGTGGACACATCCCTATGGGTATCGGCTGCGATTTGACGAAGCGACCAACCTGCCCTTCTCAGCCCGATCACCATACCCCTCGTAAAGTCGTCTGTCTTCTGGAAATGCCTCCGTTGACGGCGGCCTGGCATTCTTAGCTATACACGTGTCCTGTGGCACACGACAACACGTTCTACAATGACTGTCGGCTGAGAAATCACGGTACGAAGTGGGCCATTCGCAAACGCCGTGTCCCATTTATCGTTCGCTACGTGCGCAGCACAGCGGCGCATTTCACATCATGAGCATACCTCAGTGACGTCAGTCTACCCTGCAATTGGCATAAAGTTCTGACCACTCCTTCTTGGTGTTGCATTTGCTCTGTCAGTCAGTGTAGAAGTGTTTAGATGATGATTTTTGTAAAAATTTGTTATTTTCAGGTTTAATTTAGAGACAGTATTTAGGTACAAATACATGTCAAATAGCCACTATATATTTCATTTATATCCTTTTCTTGAAACTTATATTAGCTTCAAAAGTACTGTTTCATTTGTGAGTTAATTAAAAAAACATATCTCGTAAAAGTTCATATTTTTATAGATATCAAGTTTTGTGAACCCCTCTCAATTTTATAGGCTAGTGCTGTATTCAAGTGCATGTCGCGGGGTGGGAGAGAGATTGCGGAGGGGTGAGAGGGGAGTGAGAAAGACTGATACAGTGAGTGAGAACTATGGGCCGTGTTGCGAAAGGCATCTGGCCGACTGTACAAAGCCGAACAGAGTCGAAGTGAACTTTCCGATATTTCGTGTCTCCAGAGATGCGACAGTTTCTGATTGTTCATCTGGACCTACCCTAAACAGGATTTCTCTTTTCCAAATGTGTCAGCTTCCTGACGAAGAATAGTTAAAACAGCCTCATGAACCGGGTTCACCTATGCAGCTTGGACCAGGTAGACCCGGTCTGTAAACATCAGAGAATGATGACTGCGATGCCTAGAGCCCCAGAATTAAACACCAACATCAACAACGATCCTCTAGTCTGCAGATAACGTCCATCTAGAAGTAGTCGCGTTCTTAAAATATTAATCGGACAAGATCTGGAAGCAACAAGGTTAAATACTGTCCTCCGTAAAGTATTTATTTCAAGGGGCTATTATAACAGCAGCTCCTGCATTTTGACCTTGTAAGATGAATGTTCGTTCTTTAACTTGAAGGAAGTTGCTTTGTTTTCTTCTCTGTGATGGGGGGACTACGACTTAAAGGGTTTAAAAATAACCTGTCTGGAGCAAGAGGCTACACTGTCACTCGCTCCACACGTCTACTTCACCTTGCTTTACAAGAAGGCACATTGATGCAACGAAGTTGTAGTCTTCTTTTTGTAAATAGTTTTAATGCCTTTGGGAACTTGGGAGCTACTTTCCTAATGGGATAGGCCAATTCTTAGACTGTAACACGCTACAAATAATTTCACTCTAACGAAACACTACAGTCTTGTCTTTGTCACTATGCATTCGCAAGATTGATCTTCTTCACCAGACCGTGCCAGGGAGCATCCCTCTGATCACTCTAACTGATAACATCTTGGAGCTGTTAATGAAGATCTGGATTACAGCGGAGGAAGGCAGTAAGTCCAGAATTCAACACTTGTCTCTCCCTCACTCACGGCCCTGGGAGAGTTTAGCTACCCGTGTGTATAATAAATGGCGTGTTTCTACAGCCCTAATGCGCCTCGCCCTACCATGCGAACTCTACTTAACACAAGGCCTGCAGATTACTAAATGATCCGTGGTCAGCGCGACAAATCCTCCGGATTGTTTTTTCTTGGCTTTGAGGCTGGAGCCATTATCTCACCGTCACTTATATCCTTAGTGTTCTTATGTAGGACGAATGGAACTCATAACAAGGGGAAATCTCTGAACTTGCCGGGAATTGAACCCGGGGCCTTCCGGTAACAGACAGCCTCGCCACCCGCAGACCACAGGTCCGGCTAAGCATGCGATCAGCTATTTTAAAATTAACACTAGAAATCTATTAAATGAATTTAAGCAGTAATTTTCTTATACTTTTACATCATTAGAGCAGTACAGTTTATAAGGTAATCTTCCCAAGAAGTAAGATCAGTTGGCTCCGTAAATGAAGCAACACCAACGCCAAATCCCTCTAGTGGTATTGTGTAATGTTGGCACTCTTCCTGATTTACTCAGTTCTCTGGTCAGTAACCCAAATATCCTTATCAATTAAATTCACATCACATAATTCTACAAATACATTCTTTATCTTCATTTAAGGATTGCAGTATTGAATCCTAGCACAACAGAGTACCATAACAGGACACCGTCGATGTAGGTTAAATAACTATTTTTCAGTTCAGAATTCCGGAGCTCTGGCTTCTCCTAAAACAAACTGCAATTTAAAGAAACTTAACAGTTATTATTATTATTATTATTATTATTATTATTATTATTATTATTATTATTATTATTATTATTATTATTATTATTATTTGCTACTTGCTCTACGTCGCACCGACACAGATAGGTCTTATGGCGACGATGGGACAGGAAAGGCGTAGGAATGGAAAGGAAGTGGCCGTGGCCTTAATTAAGGTACAGCCCAAGCATTTGCCTGGTGTGAAAATGGGAAACCACGGAAAACCATCTTCAGGGCTGCCGATAGTGGGGTTCGAATCCACTATCTCCCGGATGTGAGCTCACAGCTGCGCGCTCCTAACCGCACGTCCAACTCGCCCGGATATTAGTATTATTATTATTGGTAGTAGTAGTAGTAGTAGCAACAGTAATACATGAGTAGTATTTGTAGAATTTCAAAAGGCAGTTGGTAACATTGCTTGGTCAAGTTCCTTGAGAATCTGAACTTGACTGGAAGAGCATAGAGAGAGTAGAACTGTCTGTAATCTGCGCAAAAATTAAACCACACTGATGGGAATTAACTCATTGGAAATAGAAGCAACTTTCCAGAATGAAATGTGACAAGGTTTCAGTTTCTATTATTCACATACAGTGGAACAAACGGGCGAAGAAGAAATTGGAAATGGAATCGCTGCTCAAGGAGAGGATATCAAAACTCTGAGAATATCTGTTGACAGCCTGTAGTATTTTTTCCACAAACTGCAGGGGATCTGGTGAAACTGAGTAGGTTAGAAACATAGCTCACATGCTCCAAAAAACAGAAATTTCCACAAATGACAGAAATTGTGTTTTACATGCGTCGTGTATATGTCCCATATGTGGACATCGGGATGTGTAAGAATAATGGCTACAAATTATGTATATTTCAGAATATGCTTTTCTATTGAGAAATTACAATTATTGAAGTTTATAATATAGATCATGTGAGTTTTGTTAATGACCTATGGAACATGTAAGTTTTGACAAGTCCCATTTTGGATCTTGTGAGTTTTGATACTGAGCTGTTTGGATGATTTGGGTTTTGAGGGAACTATTTAAATCGTGTTGCGACTCGATATGCAACACATTTATGGTTCCCACTAGAAACCACATTCTCTTCTACTGTGTGAATATAATTATGTTCTGACGTTAATCTTATTAAATATCAATTAATCATCTCTTATGGACTTTGCTTGTTTTCGTTACAAAAGATATTCTGTATTTTGGAATACCGTTTGCAAATTCATAAAAGAAATGTCTACCGTGCACATTTCTTCAATTTAATGAAGAACATTTACAAATTTTCCATTCATGAGAAGTAATTATTGGTCACATAGGAAAGTAGTGTACTGTAATCAGGAAAATAATACAAACTTGTTAAGCATACCTTGAGAAGAATAAAAATTCCAAATACCAACATAGAGTAAGCTACTAAAATGATACTGAAGATTTGAAGGAGATCAACTCCTAAGACTGAAAATAATTTTTACTGTTTCATGTCTATATGACAACATTAAGTTCCTCTTGCATCATGTCGCACATGCACTCATGATCAGTTTGATGCGATGTATTCTCATCAATGACAGGCTTATAAAACTTGAGCTCCTCAAATTCTCCCCAGTGTTCACCATAATGGGCAGTCAGAAGATTTCCAACATCCCTCCTTTTCTCTAAAGAGATTGAATTCTTAGGTTGTATGAGTTCGCGATTCATAAGTGCATTTACTCCAGATTTAAACACAGATCTAAACACTCTAAGGTCATTTTTGTACGTTTGTTCACCATGCACAGGAATTTTATTTCCTACTCCGCGCTTTATGTAAATGCGTTTACATTTTGAAATTTAAAAATGCCATGATCCTGGATTTCGTAATGCATTCGTCACACAATTCTTGAAGTCGGCAACATTGGAGTCTCTTCCTACCAATTTATATTATTCGAAAGTGTCTCATGAACTTGGTCAGGCTGTACTAATACTTCCATTTTCCTTCATTTTCCTTTCTATATTTCCAAACACACGGTCTACAGGAATGTAACTATGGCCGGTGAGTGGAAAAATAATTTCAATTTCATATATATGTGGAGGAGACTTTACGCAAAGACAAAAGTTACACATTGCAACCAAAGTAGAATTCTTATTTTGTGTAGCATACCCGTCACATACCAATCGAATTTGTATGTAATGGGACATGTGTAGGGAGTTTTATTTATCAAACACTCATGAGGCTATAGTGTTTGAATCTCGACTGAATTCGTTTTCTCTCCAACAATAAGAAGTGACATATGAATGGTTCATTAGTCGATAAAGATTTTTTTTTGTCTTGCCGCCTTCCTGGATACAAATGTGATTCGACGACGAACGCTAAGAATTGAGAATAATGTATTCTTGTTTCCTTTTAGCTACACCCTTTCTGAAGTGAACGAAAGTAATGTGGGCTTAAAACCATGCATAGAATTCCTACTTTTTATCATTTTTAAGACGTCCGATTTTTCGAACGCAATTCACTAATGGGACTGAGATTTGATATGACATTTAACAATGGTAAAATTCTGGACATAAATTTTTCTGCTATAATAGCATGACTGATCTGGAACTTTGGGAAATGAAATATTTTTCTCACAATCAAATGAAAGAATTGACCTTTCAACATCTTTGACCTTCAGGGTGTTAAAAATGCCTTATACTTTTACTTGTGAACCCATTCTTTAGTAATTTATTGAGTTTTCTTCTTAAGGTCTCCATCGTGTTTTAACTTTTCAGCTAGGCTTAAGCATCTACAACACATCGGTTCTAGGTGTACCAAAGCCTACGTTGTGTTTTGTGTTAAACATGTACCAGAAGTAAGATAGCTTTATATGGATGCTTTCGGGTTTGGAAAAGTACATTTTCCGTAACATTTTACAGTTCATATTTGCAGTCAGATACCGTCTTTATGTTCGTCCTCTGCAGTAATGTGTCTCTACACACTTTAGACTATTGATAAAATTCATGACACAGTCTTTCTTGGCTTCATACTCTGCCGCCCACCTGAAGTCACCTCTATGGTCTGGTACAAAACCTTGCTGATGAATCTGTTTAGTGATATTATTTACTCTGAATTGTGAAACTCCCAATACATTTATAAAGGTTGAGATGCAAACTGGAAATTTATTTTTCTGTGCGCTTCGTACAAAATACTCTGTCGTTCTAAGTGGTTGCGACTTTGGTTTTTAACTTGATTTGTCTCACCCAGGTCGACGTCTGGTGACGTAGCGAATTTCCTCGTACTTCAATATGAAGTGATTCTGATAATCTCTTTCCGGTCTTTTATAAAAAATCATGAATATTTTTAATATCCTTCATAGAAAGTGAGCAGTAAGTAAATGCTCCTCCACGGTATTGACATGTTGGATACTGGGGAAGCACTGAAGGTTTGTACCTACAATGATAGAACGAACGTCATTGTGAGGTTCTGTTCACTTTACAAAAATGGACTTTAAATAGTTAATTTGTGATTGCTCACTGTTAAGTTCCAAGGAAAGGTTTCTATACATTCTTACGTAGAGGAACAAATCAAGCAAATAACAAGAATCAGTTTAATTTCTAAACAATGGAGCAAACAGGATATTCTAACCTCATGCCTTTTTCACATTTCTGGATGCTGCGAACGTTTCCTTGGCCTTCCTCTTTCTTCAACGGGTGAAACGTTTTCTTCGATGATTTGTGTCTCAAATTGGTTTTATTCCAACCACTATATTGAATTATATTCCCCAAAATAACTGAACAAACAGGATACACACTACACGGGCATCAATATTTAATACTGTACAAGAAAATGGCGCCAGGTGAGCTAATCGGCGATTGGTCAAGATGAGGTACGCGACAAAGCTGACAAGACTCCGTGGATCATGAGACTTTTGAAACTAACCATGAAGTTTAAGACCTGTTTTCTCAAGAATCTCGTGCCAAATGTGAATAACTCTTTCTTGAATTATGTTCTACGTATATACCTATATGAGAATATGTCATCATCTCAATGTTCATTATTTTGGAGCATATGACTCTAACCTACTCAATTGCTCAGTGCTAAAGGAGACAGTATTGGAGAGAAAGTACGAAATGAAGGAATAAGACTAAAACAAAAGTAAAGCAATCTAACCCAATAAAGTCAGGATATGCAGAAAAAATCAGGTTAGGAAACCAAGACATTGCTATTGCTATTTTGATATTAGAATGATGAGTAATGGTAGTAATGTAATAAAATATTAATTACAAAACCAGCCGACACAAAGGAGGTCTTTCTTAAGAAAATACGTTTGCTCACCTCAAACACATATACTGTACACACGCCAGAAATAAGTTTCTTGAAGCTTTTGTCTGGTGTATGGCAATTTTTGAGGTGAAATACGGACAATAACTGGTGAATGAAGAATGAGAATAGAAGCCGTTGAAATGTGGAGTTACACAAGGAAACACTGAAGGTAAAATGAGCACATCGGATCCTAAATCAATAAATACTGAATCAATTTGGTGACAGGAAGATAATTTGGTGGAATTTGATCACAATTGACAGTCTGATACGACATACCTTAAGGCACTTGAAACTTGCCCTACTGGATTTTTAGGGTAATGTAGTGTGAGAGAACGGTAGATTAGATTAGGGAAAATGTCAGATACAGTAGTTATGTTGAAATGAAGATTTGACTGCCATTGAAGGCTACATAAAATACGTCTTTGGACTGATGATCAAAACAACAAGAAGAAAATTATTACTATTGTTATTATTATAAATAATAACTTTGATATCTAAATGGCCCCAGCCTACTTAAAATAGGGATCCCTTGCACTAAGGAGATCAATAACACGGAAGTTCTCGACCACTGACTAGACATTGCCCTACTCCATCTTGCTTTGTCTTGTATGTATGTTATATTTAACGGGCTAGCATTGTGTTGTGATAACCCCGGATGTCTGGCAGCTGTCACGCGATGCTTCGGTCAGGGTCATTAACAATGAAACGTCGGTCAAATAAGAAATTCTGACATTAAATGAGCATTCCTGCAACGACGGTAGAAGCTGATCAAGGGGAGAAGAATAACCAAGAGCTTTCGTATCCTTCATTTATAGCCTTACAATTACATGATAATTAATCAAACTTAATAATCGTAATGTAATTGCCCAAGAAAAAATTCTGCAATAAATCTCCGTAATAAGGAGTATTATACCGAACATCTCGGTATTTAACCGGCGTGCAACTATCTGCAAGGTGTTTTCAAGTCTCAGTTTACATGGCTGAAGAATGGAGACGAAGATATTCTGGCAAATATTTGGGCATGCTTATCGGGACTAGTAGAAACATACCGCTAAAACACGACATTAAATTAGGCGGCTATACTTTGTACCTCGTTCTATAGCGGTGTAAAGTGCGTTAATTTATTTAGGCAGCTATAGATTGTAGTTCTTGAATATATGAAAATTATAGAAACTAATAAATATTTAATTGACTGGAAACCCCAGAAAGGACCGAGATGTGAAACAAAACTCACTTTCAATTCTTCAATTCAAATGGCACTTCATTTTTTTAACATCATGTCATATCTCAGTTTTTGTGCTGCACCATTCATAACTATGCGTACTCGATTGGATTCCTGATTACAAAATCAGTGTAAATATTTCTTATTATCCGATAATAATTTACCGGTTCATTCAGGAGAGTGGAGTAACTAATAGTCTTAACTGTTTTAGAAATTATTTCCAAAAATAATTTCGCAAAGTACTTTTGACTGATAGCCTCCGTGGCTCAGACGGCAGCGCGTCGACCTCTCACCGCTGGATACCGTGGTTCAAATCCCGGTCACTCCATGTGAGATTTGTGCTGGACAAAGCGGAGGCGGGACAGGTTTTTCTCCGGGTACTCCGGTTTTCCCTGTCATCTTACATTCCAGCAACACTCTCCATTCTCATTTCATAGCATTTCTCAGTTATTAATAAATCACTTTGGGAGTGGCGACCCCATCGTACTAACAGCCTATATCTGATTCATTCATTACATCCCTGACCCGGTCAATGACTGGAAAACAGGTTGTAGGTTTACACTTTTGACTGATAACTTCATATGACGCTTTATGTACTCAAGTAAACTTATCAGCGATTGGGGACTATTATAGTAATGTTTGTTTAAAATGTGTGTAATGGATGTAGTTATTCTCAAAGAAACAATTAATTCGTCTTCTGGAAAAGCAACGACGAAGTAACGATGTATTTTTATCAAATGGATAAAAGTAACATGATTACTTTTTAAAGATCTATTGACATAACTAATACCTCAACATTTCTGAATCTACGAATTTGGCAAGTGTCGTGAGCCAATAACATATTCCTTAGTGCTTCTTAAGCTGTATTCATCCTCTAATTACACTATTACTTCAAGACATACTTCTCTGCCTGTGCGTATCAAGCAACCTTGAATTCAGGCAATTATAATATTCACCCTGATGTTAGAAGTATTCTTTTACGACCAGCCCTTTGCCACAACGAACCACTGAAATGTCCCAGCTCTCTCAGCAGAGTATGTTGTACATACGATGCCGGCCATGAACTGTTAGAATGTCAGGGTTTAATGAATAGAAATGCAACCAATTTCCAGTTGTATTAAAGATGATTTTGCGTTTATGTCTCCTCATCCTTGAATGATTTGGCGGAATATATCTAAAACTGGACCATTAAACTATCAAGATAAATTGAAAAGCAACTCTGTTGAAGACATTTTAAAACTTAAGACAACAGCCAGGCGTGAGGAATCATGTATATTATGTAACATAGGTGGAGCGTTAATTTTCATTTTACAATTTTTGCAGCCAGCTCTTGTGTGAAATATAATTCAGAATCAACAAAATTGTCAAAAGAAGGGGATGGGAAAATATCTAACCAAAATAAATATTGATGTGCATAAGACTCGAGTAAACTTCATGTGCATAAGACTCGAGTAAACTTCATAAATTTATACATATTGATATCATATTTAAAGAAACGAATTGATACAGCATTAATAAATTGAGTATAGTTCGATAATCTGTTTCAGAACAAAAGGTTTGATTACAATAGGAATCTTTACTGTTAGTGCCCCACAACAATGGAAAATTATGGTCTAGACTGGAGTGGCAACAATCGCGTCTAGTTAATCTCGTATAATAACGAATATCGTCACTTACTTTCAAATACAGCCATTATTTCAAAATAGATCTTAATGAAGATGAAACTTTAATCGTACAATATTCCAACCTCTAACACCGCAATAGTTGCAATTAATTCAGGTATATGAATATGACCATGATGCTCAATTTAACCACAACTCTATATTTTCATTTCATTGACACACACGTCTTTCATAATAATCTTTTGGTTGCTTACAATAGTGTATAGGTGGACATAATTAATCCCATTATGCAGGTTTTCACTCCGTTTAAAAAATGAAAATATGTGCAATCATGAAAATGAAATTATTATCAGTTACCTGAGCGGATGAAGGGAATATATCTTTCGCATAAGCTCAGAAACGTTGGTTTCCTGTAACGCCAGAGAAAGAACACACATAAACCAGATGATGATTCGGCTCTGATTTGCTTGTTCACGGTTGTAACTGAAACATTCACAATATCGTACGTAATTTTATGGGATAGTAACCATAATTTTGATTATCAACCTACGATAAAATACATATGCAATTCACCAATGTAAGCTATCATCTGATGTAGGAAGATTTTACCATACCATCCTCCTCTTCTACCACTCTTACCTTCGATTAATCTGTACCGTACTACCATATGAATATTTTAATACCGCATCCATCATCTCCATAAACATGTACGTGTATTTAATAATATTATGTAGATGACCCTTCTCTACACCCCTACGCATCTTTATACTTGCAGTTATATATCGACGACCTTACCATAGTTTCAGATCCTACAAACATATGCAGAGTGTATCAGAAATAAATGCCTTTGCTGGCGAGATGTAGTGTTTACAGTGAACTATGTCTCCTGGTATGGGCTATATCAAATTTGTTACTTTCATTGACCTGTCTCAGTCTCATCCTTGGCTTTGACATTATGAAAGTGACTGAGGTATGAGTGATGCTAGTAATACCATTCCTTATGCAGCCAGTCCCTGTTATGAATGGTGTGAAAATATTGCTCATAGGGTCGGTTGGTGCATGCATTTCAGTGGGCTTGGTAGACTGATATGTAATAGCAACGGCTGGCTCGATGAAGAAAGCAATGGGAAACTACCTCACTTCTCATTTCCCTAGTACGCCTCTTCAGTGACGCCTAGGCTATTTGTGACAGCTGTTGGCGGAGCTGCAGAGGATCAAACCAGCCTTTGGGGCTGAATACCCAACATACATACATCAGAAATAAACGGACAAAAAATCACGGATATTCTTCGTGTTTAGTCAAGAACTTTGGTGTAATCGTATTTGAGGACATTTTTTTCTTTTCGAGATAATGTGGTTACTTTGTTACTTCCGGGCGCTCAATTCAAATTGTATTTGCTATGCCAGAGTTCCAGCCGCTGTTTGTTGCTGTGCGTCAGATTAGGGAAGGGAAGGTAGCGGAAGTGGGAGACAGAGGTAATGCTCGGTGCGAATGCACACGTTTCTCGTTCGTTTAGCCAAGTCGCTTCCCAGCCCTAGTAGGTAGTATACAGTTTGTTGTGAACAAATTTACTACTATGCATACCCCGTAGAAAGAGAATATGAATTCGTACCATGAATACAGGGAGACTTTCAGGTCGTTCCTGACACACCACACATCCTGAACAGAGCCAAAAGGACACTACTACACCCTTGTGAATTATGCATAGAAGTAGGAGGAGGCAGACTGAACATCTACTGTAATCGAACCATTGGGCGAATTGTTTCCTTCATTCAGTATTTCATTCCATTTACAATGTTGTGAGTGAAGGAATACACAATCGTGGGGCGGCAGCGTTGGATCTTCGAGCACGTCAAATAGTAAAGAACGTTACTCCGAGCTACAGACGGGAGGAGAAACTGACAGTGTGTCCTTGTACTGTGCTTGTAGTTACGGCTGTTTAATAAACGAACTGTGGATATTGCCTCTAAGAGACAAGGACAATCCTATGCGAGCCGAACAAGGAAACATGTGCATACGCGCAGAGCATTACCTCCGTCTCCATCATACAGCCAACTTCCCCTACCTTCCATTCTTTTCCCCGAAGCACGGCAGTGGCTAGTGCTCTGGCTTAGCAAATACGGCGATTTCGTCAATTTCAACAACGCTCACGGAAGTAATAAGCTAACCTATTTTTCTAGAAAAGAAAAATGTTCTCTGCCAATCCGATTGCACCATTGTTCTTCACACAACACGGAGAGCATCCCTGATTTTGGTCGGCATAGTTTTGATACACTCTGTATATGCAAATTATTCTTGAAGGCTTCCTACATTCACTCTTTCTATATGCTCAGTATTCTTGAGTCAATGATTGCAATGATTAGTTCTCAGAAAATTCAAACTTCACACATACATACAAGTGGTCTCCTGTCACCCTACAATATCCTGCAATGACTACCTCTCACTCACTTGTGAAACGTATCGAAGATTCATATCATTATCGCCTCTCTATCATCTCATTTTATATGGGGCAGAGCGTACCTTCATGATCATTTACATTCTTGGGTCAATACGTCCAGGACTTCGCTATTAACCTCTAAGCTTTAGATGTTTATTACGAAGACTGTATATTCTCTTATACTACTGTTTATTCTCTAAAAGATCCAAAATTCACAATAATATACCTTCCTATCCTTATGTTGTATGTTCACTTCCTAGTTTATCACACGTGAGTATTACTGGGAAGAATTGCGTCTATTCATAATTAACTTTCCAATTTTAAACATGCATATCAAACTGGTATGTTCTGAGATAAGCACTTCTGTCTCACGAAGACTTAATTAACACTCTATTCATTCATTAGATGATCCCTATTTTCTCTTCGTCTCCGCAAATACAGAGTTAAATACACATAAAAGTACATTGTAATGAAAATGAACGTCTCTTCTTTTCTTCACTGAACTGAATAATAACCCCAATCCTGTCGTAAGTTGCACAATAATCTCATACTTAGATGACACGGGTTCCATCCATATTTATGTCTTCCAGAACTATATTAACTATCCATACATCCTCTTAATTATGTGAAGACTCCACTTAATTACACAATTCTGTATCTGCTTTGAAGACTCTAAATATTCCCACAAGTTACTGGTGTTGTACATTTAATCACTCTCACAATATGACTAATTTCATGTTATTCCAAATACATTGTCTGACAAAAAACATTGAAACACACGGAAAAATTGGTCAAATGTCAATGTAACTTCGTACACGCACACATCATCGGCGGGTATATAAATGATTAGAGTTCCAATTCTCTTTGGCAGTTAGAACGGCTACCAGAGTGCATTAGTGTTGTTTAGCGTTGTTACAAGACCTGGTAGGGCGTATAAGGGTGTGATCAGCGTCAGATGTTGATTGATCACTGTGAAGGACACGGAAATGTTGCGTACTTGTGTGAGATAGCGTTATCACCACCTGGCCGGCAGGTCGAATCGTACAATATCCAGATTTGTGCAGCATTCGGGTGCGACAGTGGCCCGATGTTGGACTGCATAGGAACGTGAGGGCAGGCATACTCGTCGTCAAAGTTTCAGTCAACCAAGTCTGACCACCACAAGGAATAACCGCCATATTTTGCACCAAACACATTCTAACCCCTTCACATTTGCGCCTGCCATCCGAGAACACGTAATGGACTCCCTGCAACATTCTGTGTCATACCGCGCCACTCGTCGGAGACTGTCAGGAGCCGGACAAGGGAATTACCATCCCTTGCGTAGGCTGTCGTTAACACCACAACACAAAAGGCTGCGTTATGTTCAGTGATGAATTGTGGTTCTGCACTATCCCGGATGTTCATCGCCCGCGAATATTGTGGCGACCTGGGGAGATGTCCCTAATTCCAATGTTTTGGAGAGGTACGGCGGTGTTACTCCTGGAGTCATGGTGTAGGGAGATCAGGTATGACTTCAGGTTACAGCTGGTAGTGATTGAGGGAACTCTGACGGCACAACGGTACGTCATGGACATCCTGAGTCCACATGTGTTACCTCTTATGCGACAGTATCGTGGTTCCATATTTCAACAGGACAATGCTAGTCCAAATACGGCGCGTGTCTCTATGAACTGTTTGCGTGATGTTGAGGTACTCCCATAGCCAGCAAGATCCCTAAACATGTCCCCGATAGAACATGTGTGGGACCAGTTCGGACGTCAACTCCGTCCCTGTGTCAGTATCTAGGATATCAAGGAACATTTACAACAGCTGGGGACTAGCTTGCCTCAGAAGAGGACACAACGGCTTTATGACACTCTTCCCAACCGAATAAGTGTATTCATCCAGGCCGGAGAGGGTACAACGTCATACTGATAAGTGGGTTCGTACTGCAAAGTTCTTAATAAATTTGGCTCGATTTTGTAATCAGTGTATTAACAACACATACCCTCTCAACACGTAGAGTTTCACTTCGTTTCCTCCTCCCCTTCTGGGTGCTTCAATTAATTTTTCAGAGAGTGTACACATAGCAAGAATCAACAGAAAAAAGCTTAATTTATGGCAAAGTCCACCAAAGTGTAAGATAAGTGAGCAACAGAGAGATAGCCATCCAAAATTATAAGCGAAAGGAATTAAGAATGAACGGAATGAATTAGATGTAGCACTTATCTAGTGTTGAGAAAGTAACTTTAGCTGCAAGTTGAATTATCCTGCCTTATTTACATCTGTTATCCTGTAACCATCCTTCAGCTTTTGTCCGTAGTCCCTCGTCTCAGTTACATGTTTAATGCTTTTCTATCACCAATAGCTTCCTGAAATCTCAGATGGTAGTGATTGGTGACCAGCCACATATCTTATACACAAATCCACAAATATTTCACGTTCAGCAACACCTTAGTTTTCAAAATGCAATTTCCATTCGTAAATTATCCTTGTGTGCACTGTAACAAGAACATGTAACATTTACCTTGTGGTAAGTCAGTAAATAGTACACCTCATTTGCTTCACAGCACTATAGAGATTAGGAACGAGTAATGTATCCACTTATAACTCCTATATTCTTAGATCAGCGGATGCAGAGTGGGTCTTGACCCGCAGGTGACCACGGTTGGTCCTTGGTCCATCAGGTCTGCATTCCGACTGGCCAACCGAGCAGAGGACTAGCCACGGTTCTACGCCTCTGTATTCGAGAGATGGGGAGGGGCTTGTCCGCTGGCCTGAGAATGATTTTCCGTGATTTTTCCTTCTCCTGCACTAAGGTGAATGCCGGGACAGTTCCTAGTATAGGCCACGACCGCGAATTCTCTCATCTCCTCCGCACACCTCCTTCTCCGATACAAATCTCCTGGCCTGAGGTATGGCCTCACTGTCTAGAAGGCCCACTTCCCCCTTCAGAAGAGGAATGTAAACACCGACTACTACTACTTAGAAGTTAAATGATATTCTTGCTAATTTGCACTTCTCACAATACTCGGCGTGCCTCCTCAGGAAATCAGCAACATGTGTGTACCGATATAGCGTCAAAACAAGAATGCACATCTCATCAAACCTCTCGCGCGCGCAAAAATGGTATGGGATTCGGGTTTGAGACTCTTTGTATTCTGCATATGTCTGCTCTGCATGGAAAATCACATAATAGTGTTCTAATGTATTAATATGTTCTGATTTAAATTTGTGGAATTCCCAACAATGTGCGCGTCATCAAAGTAGACACTATAGTTCAACCAACGGTTTATTTAACAAGTTATCCCGCTTCAGCGTAAAATTAGCAGATTCTTCTTAGTCAAAATTTGCTTTGCATTATTATAATACAATTTCTATAATCAGCTTCCTTGTTCACCGAAATATACAATTCGTCAACATAAATCTAGAGTGTCAGTTTATTACGTCCATCCATACACGTCAGCTGTGGTGTATTGTGTTTGCACCTTACTCCTTCCACTCCGATCATGTGCTCTTAGTAACATTAGTGGTTCTCCGGTCACTTCTTCAATGACATGATTATTATGCTGCAATACTTCTACCATAAATTCTACCCATTCTACCATCCCACATCCTCATAGATAGGTAGAAGGGTCACATTTTGTATTATTATTATTATTATTATTATTATTATTATTATTATTATTATTATTATTATTATTATTATTATTATTATTATTATTATTATTTCCAGTTCCATGCTAAAAGGTTAGCATGCTGGCCTTTGGTCCAAGGGAACCCAGGGTCGATTCCCGGCCGTGTCCGGGACTTTAACTTTCATTAGTTAATTCCTATAGGTATGGCTCCGGGGCTGGGTATTTTTGCCGTCTCAGCCTTAACAGTAGTACAGACGTGCAAGTCACCTATACGGCGTCAACTCGAAAGACCTGCACCAGGCCACTTCGGAGGCCTCACACATTACAAATTATTAGACTGTTAATATTAATATTAATGTGCCTCAAGGAGGAGGATCGAAGCATTTGCTATCAATGTCAAGCCACCGATTTGATTACAATCATTCAAAACTGCAGCGTTCTGATAATTACTACTTAGAAACAAGTGATCGATTTACAAAAACAGGACCTCTTGTAATGATTGTAAATTTAAAATTCCGAGAATATGTGCCACACTGCATGAAGCACAGCGTGGATGAAACCATGGTTCCGTACTTTGGTAGGCAGGGTGTAAAGAGTTAATTCAGGGGAAACATATCAAGTGCGGCTGTATGTTATGGGTGTGCGCCACTTCGACGGGTTATATGTTGTGGATGGACCGATATCGGAGTGCGAAGACTGGTAATGTTGAACAATACAAATGGTTTGGTCTTGGTCCACCTGTGGTACAGCAGCATTGTGATACTTTGAAGAAAATAGGACCTTTCTCGTTTCCTCAAGTTTTTGACAATCTGCTTACATATATTCCCTCTTTGAGGAACTTGATAAATACAATCTTAAAGGACCATTTGTTTTCTTATTTTCTCTTTTTTCTATTTGGTTTACGTCGCACCGACACAGATAGGTTTTATGGCGACGATGGTATATGAAAGGCCTAGGAATGGGAAGGAAGAAGCCGTGGTCTTAATTAAGGTACAGCCCCAGCATTTGTATGGTGTGAAAATGGGAAACCATCTTCAGGGCTTCGGACAGCGGGGTTCGAACCCACTATCTCCCGGATGCAAGCTCACAGCTGCGTGCCCCTAACCGCACGGCCAGACACAGTTAGGAAGAAACCGTACATCGAAGTGATTTCTCATTAATAAAGAAGAAATGAAAAAGAAATATCGTCGTTACTACGAATCGAAGGTTACAGCAGACAACTAACTATTGCATCTAATGCCATTCCATTACACCCTGTGCACAAAGTGAAAAGGTTTTCTCGGAAAGGGAAAATCATCGGGTTTTTTAACTAACTACTAATACTTTTTACGAACAAGGGAATGGGAGGTAGTTGAGCGCACCAATCAGAATGCTAGCATGCATCGCATAACTATTCATGGAAGGAGAGGTACTTCCTGCTGTTGTTGAAGTTGACTGACAATACGGAACGAAATTATTGGCAGGTATATAAATACAACGGTGGCAAGCTTGATCATCTGACTGTTCGTCGAAGAGTTGCGTTATCTCATTTGGACTTCGGTTCCAGAAAAAGTAAAAGAAAAGGAGTTCGAACATCCATCTTGAAAAATATAGATTCTAGGTTTGTAAAAATGGATCACATCGTCTCATAGGGAAAGCTACACGTGCAGAGTTTGCCAAAAACAGTCTACAAAATCCAAGAAGAGTGATGCGGCTGTACATGTAAATTGATTCTCCTAGAACCACACAAAACTGAACTAGTCGTCTGTTATTGGTGTTTATTAACCCTTTGTTGCCTGACGGTACTTTAAAGTACCATCTCATATTTCATGGATTTGGAATTATTCAGTGAATCCTACCCTTGTATTTTCCTCATGGTACTTTCAAGTAACTAATTCTTCAAACAGAGATATTTCGTTTTTGAGGTTGGTATTGATGAAAAACGCGGGATATCGTTTTATTCTTAGGAATGTAGTCATAGTGTTACCGCTGTAAACAAATGACATTTTGATTGATTATTTCTTAGCTCCTATTGTTACATTCGACCTGCAAGTGATCTTAGTGCATGTAAGTATGCTTCTGTAATGAAATAAAATACTCAAATTGATGAAATTTGCAATTGGTATGGATATATAGCTAGTAAACGGCGAGGTACTTAGAAGCACTGTCAGGCCATGTGGAGGGTCTCATGTTAGTCATATCCAAAACCAAAAGTAATGCTTTCCTTCGATGGACATTAGTGTTTTTCTATGGAAAGACAGTAAAGGTGTGTGCTTAGCGTCTAATTTCCATGGAACAGAAGCCACAACTGTTTCTAGGAAACAGAAGGATGGAAGTAATATTACTGTTGATTGCCCGGTTGTTGTGCAAGACCACAATGCACACATGGGTGGAGTGGACCATGCTGACAGACTTCGAGGCGTATATGGTTTAGACCGTCGATCCAAAAATGGTGGCATAGATTATTTTGGGTAATGATTGAGATAGCATTTGTCAATGCCTACATCATATACTGTAATCTGCATGAAAAAGTCCCTCTAATGGCATTCCGGCGTAATGTGGCCCTAGGACTGATGAACCAGAAAGAAATTCCTCTTCCAGGAAAACTTTCACGTGATATGAGGTCACCAAAGTCACCAGAGCAAACTTGTCTACCAAAAAGGAGGAAAACAGAATATTCTGTGCCCAGTAATGTCAGACTAAGTAATCGTGGAAATCATTTTGTTGTTTTTGTAAAAAAACCGTGGTTGATGTGAGGTGTGTTCGAGAAAGAAGGTGCAGTCAAGACCGCATTCAAAGTTTACTACATGTAGTGTTTTTCTTTGCTGCAATGAAAAAAAGAACTGCTTTGCAGAGTAACATAATGTGTCAGCTGTATAGGATGTATGAAAGATGTTCTATGTATGAAAAATAATATTAGGAAACTCCACTCTTATTACACATATTTGCTTTAAATTTTGCTTTTACATTTTTGTAATAGTTTTAGGTATGAAAAACATGGTATACTAATATTTTGAGACAATAAATGTGATATAATTCCAAAATGTGAACATTCTTATCTACCCAAATATGAAGCCTTCTATATGCCTGACGGTACTTAAAAGTACCAGGCCCCAAAACATACCAACAATTAAAAGTATGATTTGAAAGAATTAGCATTTACTATTTGAACATATTCCATTAGAATAAGGTGAAAAAATCAAGTATACTTATTATTTTTCACTATTCAGGCAACTAAGGGTTAAATGATAATAGATACAGAAGTCACCAGAACAGCAGATGATTCACATTCCTCTACGTTTATTATTTTCTACTCAGTATAGAATAATTCTAACATATGATTTTTGTGTTGTTGCCTGAAGAGATGTGCAATCAACAATATAAGCCAATGTAAGGAAATGTACTTCTACTTTACCCTTCTCCTTTCACCTCTAAAAATAATAATAGGCTGAATAATAGTAAATACTATTATTATTATTATTATTATTATTATTATTATTATTTCCTAATACAGTGTGTATACGACTCATGCATATATTATGAAGTTCAAGAGTGATCGAGAATTTCTATGCCTACGCTTTGTTTTCCTTTTAAAAGGACACGTGTTTTGAAGCAACATACACTTCGTACAACAATACTGAAAATGTCCATCAATTCACGTGCATTTTGGTGACCTCTATGCAATAATAACAGAAAGTGTATCAAAAACTCGGAAAACAACTTAGGTATATTTGGTCCCACTGTGTAAATAAAATAAAGTTTAAGTAAGAATGCTGCGTTTCAATTCGAGATTAAATTAGATTAGCACGGACTCCAGGAGGTACCATGGTGGTTTCACAATGCTATTTTACCAGTAAAAAGCACTTTGTGAAAGCTTTACTACTCAAAGTGAAAGGTTATCGTATGTCTTATTGTAGTGTTAAGCAGCATCTTAAACCTTGAGACTTAGCAGTTGGAAGATGAAAGGCTTGGCACGGGATGCGCTCAGACATGAAACAGACACTCTGAAACACTCCTACTCCTACTTTAGACAGCGTATAGGAGCATAATGTACTTACCTTTTAGTATTATGTTTCCATGATTTTACAGTAAGATAATGATTCCATTAACACAATCATGAAAGGACTGCTTAAAAAAATCAACATTGAGTGTACGTATGCCAAACACTCTTTGTAACCTTCAGACAGCGTCTAGGTGAAATTGAACTTTCTTTTTATGAATCGTACATAATGATATTCCTTTTTTATATCCGTTTTCAGAGTCCTTTCATCAAGATGTTGATACGGGAAACGCTGGACTGGTCATTCCTCATACCAGGCAAATCTAATTTCTGACAGTAATAGGCTTAGATTAAGTAGATCGCTGTACGTGACACCATGGAGCAATAACTTCTACTGACGGAGACAAAATCATTGTGGAATTTAAAAGGATGATGTGTTCTTGTTTTAACAATTGTACATTCGATAAAAGAAATCCATGACAGAAAACAACCCGCTAGACAAGAATGCTCCAAGATGCTGTAGTTATCCTGAATAGAGGAATATGTCTGGAAAGGTGTCCTTGGAACAGCTATCCATACTGAGATCAGATGATTTGAATGTTAGCTCGATTTATTAGCTATACAATTTGAAGCTGAGTTGAGAGAGGATCAGTTTGGCTTCAGAAGAAATGTAGGAACACGTGAAACAATCTTGACTTTACGTCTGATCTTAGAGGATCCAATTAAGGAAGACAAGTCCACGAACATGGCATTCGTAGATCCAGGAAAGAAATTCGATAATGTTGATTGGACCAAGCTATTCGAGATTATCAAGGTGATCAGGATCAGATACCGAGTCAAAAGTATTATCTACTATCAGCACAACAATCAGTCTGCATTAATAGAGTAAGAATCGAAGGCTAAGGTAAAGCAGCAGCAATCCAAAATGAGGGAGGGAAGGCTGTAGTTCGTCACCTCTACTTTTCGGTGTTTATATAAAACAGGCGGGAAATGAAATCAAAGAGTAATTTAGAAAAGGAATAGCAATCCACGGAGAGCAAATCAAAACTCTGAGATTTGCCGATGATAGTGTTATTTTGTGTGGGTCTGCAGAAGATCAGGAGAAAATGCGGAATGTTACAGACACGGTCTTGGAGAAGAAGTTCAAGATAGTAAATCTAAAATAGAATTAACGGAATGCAGCCCAACGAAGTCAGGTGATGCAGAAAATATTAGATTAGGAAATTAAATGTTGAAGGAAGTAGATGAATATTGCTACTTGGGAAGTAAAATAACAAATGATGGCAAAAGTAGGGAGGTCATTAAATGCAGACTAGCACAAGCAAGGAATTCCTTTCTTAAGTATATATATTTGCTCACTTCGATCAGCGGTATATTAATTAGAAAGACGTTTTAGAAGACGTTCGTTTGGAGCATGGCTCAGAAAGAGAGAGAATAGAAGCTTTTGAAAGGTGGTGTTATAGATTAATGCTGAAGGTGAAATGGGCAGCTGGAGTCACGAATGAAGAGATAGTGAATCGAATTGGTGAGAGGAGTACAATTTGGCGAAATATGACCAGAAAGAGAGATGGAATGATAGGACACATCTTAAGATACCCAGGACTTCTTGAGGGAAGTGTAGGCGATAATTACGGTGGTGGTAGACCAATGTATGAATATGACAAAGAGGTTAGTGTTGATGTAGGTTATAGTAGTTACGTAGAAATGAAAAATTTACCACGGGATAAGGAGCCATGGAGGGCTACATCACACCAGTCTATGGACTGATGACTCAAACAAAAATTATTATTATTATTATGTTAACCTCTTCAATGAGTCTCAGTTACACAAGAGTTATTGAAATTGTTTTTGAAAGTATAATACGATTCTGCTTCAGAATTTATCCTTTGAATTCAGCTATTTTTTAATTACTTACTTGTCACTTTATGTCCAGATTTGAAAACTTGAGAAACTTTAGAAATTATCTTTGTTCATTTGCTTATTCTTCAAGCATTCATTTATTTAGACATCCTAATTCATATTATGTTAATTTATAGACTTGAAGTTCTTGGGCAAAGAGTATATCGTCGTTGCCGGGACAAAACCTCCTATGTGAAATATGTTAGCTTAGATCTTAGGCCGGTGGGGTTCTGTCATCTAAGGTGCAATATTGTGTGACAGTTGTCAAGGCATTCTCGCTCTTCATAATGTATGTGCTGCGGGTCAGTATATCTCCAAAAATATTAACACATAGGAGGTTTCGTCCCGGCAACGACGATATCTCGAACAGTATTAACTGAACGTACTCCAGTGACGATTTCTGGAGCCTCGGGTACATTTCAGGACTCCTTTGGAACTTGCGGGAACAAGGAATGTGTTCAGCATTTGATAACCATCACACTAACCATCTGTACTTAGGTTATACACATTGTAGACGAATTATCAGATGCTGAGGCTGTACCTTAATTAAGGCCATGGCCGCTTCCTTCCCATTCCTAAGCCTTTCCTATCCCATCGTCGCCATAAAACTTTTCTGTGTCGGTGCGACGTAAACAAATTTTATAAAAATGAATTATCAGAAACTGTAATTTTATTGTAATAATAATAACAATGATAATGATAATAACAATAATCATCATCATTTTGTACAAATTAATACATGTCTTTATATTATTATTATTATTATTATTATTATTATTATTATTATTATTATTATTATTATATCGTCTCATCTACCGTGTGAGCGCATTTTAATTTGTAGCCCCTAGACTGCCCCTGCGTCAGTTTCGACGTTCAATTTTAGTCTAGCATATGGCAGAATAAAACATATTTTCTTTTTTTTTTTTTTTTTTGCTATGGGCTTTACGTCGCACCGACACAGATAGGTCTTATGGCGACGAAAAACATATTTCTGCTGGATGACTGTTCATGAGGTGCTAATTAATTTTATCGGATGAACACCAAAATGTGTCAGCAGAGCTATTTTACATGCCAGCATAGCGTATCTAATGGAAATCCAACACCCCACTTCAAAAATCTGACTACCTCTACTAGGTCTGAACTCGTGGTCTTGCGGTTTGGAGTCGAACACAGCCACTGGTCCACTGAAGTATGTTATTTTCATAGACAGACAAGAGGCCAAGAGCGATCTATTTCTACAAGCGAAGAATTGATGTAGGAATACAAGTTACATGTAACCCATATAGTCGAAACCTATTCTGAATTCTGCTTTACAATTCAGAAATAAAAGGAAGAAATTTCATTAATTTCATGCCTCCGTTGTTTGGAACAATCGAATGCAGCCGTTCTATAAGAACATAGAGGTGGACGTAAACTGATTGTCACTCTTCATCAGTGTAACACTCCGATGGCGTATCGTACTCATTTATTGCATGTTGCTGTGTGTCAGAATACAGGAAGTCGAACAAGGGACACATGCCCAATAATACGTAATCATAAACAATAACAGGTGAGGGGTAGGACTTCGGAATAAAATTCAAAGTATATAACTACTGAAACGAAGAAGTACAAACTCTATCACATAATATGATTTAAGACCACAGACGTTAGCTTTCCAATCATAGTCCTTTGCCATTCTTCCGTTGCCAAAAACCTTCGATTCGTCAGTGCGATGTTAAAAGACTATCAGAAGAACAACTATACATATTATGTTGTACAGTAGTTTCATCCAATCTAATCGCATTACTAATCTTCAAGGAATAAGTCGCCTTATGTAGATATGTCCTTAAAGACGGAAATAAAGTAAATAGGGATATGAAAAAGGAAACATTGTCATGCCTAAAAACGTTTCTTGAATTCTTTAAAAGCGACATCTTCTTGTAAACAATATCTTTGTAAGTAAAGTGTATTTTAAATAGCATGGAGTAAGCCGTCACAAGATCAAACATTCGCAAATACACTTCAGTTTCCTTCAGTGAAATAATAAATTTTTATTAATGTTCTGAAGTAAATTGAAATTAAATTTTCATTATTGGTGGTGTGTTGATAACGAGAAATGCTGGTGTTACAGGACAGACTAAAAGAAATGGGAAGGGTGAAAGACGATCAAGAAAGATAAACAACTGGGAACAGTGTAGTGTGGGATGATGGAGAGACGTAAAGGTCGTTGCAGGATTAGAAGAAATACGTTAAAAGAGGGAATGTAAACTAACGAAAATTTAAAAAATAAATAGGTTAGTAATGCCATACAGTTCTTCGTACATAGAAACAATTCCTATGTGAGAATTTGCTTTTACCTTCTTGTTTATAGGTATGTGTAGTGAATACTCAGTTGAAGAGGAAAGAACCCTGCACGAAAGAAAATCATTTACTCAGGTTATTACCTTGGATATAAAAAGAGTAAACCTGTTATTTTTCTATAAGTGAATGTTCACTCGGCGCTGATCGCACACGACCGGTGGACACGTCAAGTGAACTCATACCACCGCATTCTTTTTATCGCTGCTATATTTGTTCTTTCAACACTACATTGCCAAGTTTATTGGGACGATGAATGAACTAAGCTCAATGTTGATGTTGGTTGAAGTTTACGGCCGCAAATCCTCGCTTTCACCACGTTCTGGTGCTGAAGATAATCCAAGTTGAGGTCTCCGAGATTCGGATAAAGGATACTTGTGTTTGTAGCCGAGCGGCTGGAACTCGGCGGCTATGCATACGCATACTGTTATTTTATATCATAAGTACACTTCCAAATATAAACATAGGGCTACTTAACTATTCATCTTCCAGAACTACGGCAGTGCATCAAATATATGTTGCACTTTTAATATTTTCCTTTATTGAAGTGTTTTCTTCACCACCTAAACCCTGAGAACTTCATGACTTTCCGTACATTTCAGAAAACTGTCTTCTGATATCTGTCGCAATGAAACAAGTTCGCGTAATCCACGTTAAAATCAGAATGATTTTTCCACGAACTACGTTAATGTCATTGGTATATCCCAGTTATTTGGCACGCGGAAGCCACATTCTTATAACTAATTCCTCTCGCAGGATGTGTGTTGTATTCTATATAACTCCCTTCTTCTATTTTCTAGGTTGTTATCAAAATATGCAGACGGAATTCATAGTAGAGGCCGTAATTTAACATTATTCCCTTCCATGTACACGTAGCATCACAGTCCATTTGGCCTGCCAGGGCGACTGCTGCCTAGCCAGATAGCTGACTGATGATTGCCACGTGGTCCACATGACGACATTCTCAATCAAACTGTTTGCCTTTCTCGAATGGCTCCGCTACCTATCGTATTGTGCAGCTTCTCAGTATCACGAGGCTTAGTTTAAAATAAAACTGATTGGAAATCGAACTCGAGTTCTCAGAATAAAACAGGGGCATGCCACCTATACCCCAAGGACTGCCAAGTAAACAATTAGAATACTCTACCTTTACATAAATAACAATATTGTGTAACATGTGAGAAAGGAGACATTACGTTCTAGCTGTAAATAAGGAACTAGAACTGAAGGTAACAGAGTAATAATGAATGCAAGGACATTCCCATGATGCTCAGAAATTAAAGCCCTCCATTCCCGTACCTTCCGCATTAACGAGGGAAGTTTTCGTGCTCTAACGGTCCGAATTGCATGAAAATTGGTAGGAATGCTTAAATATGGTCGCTGAAAACTGCTGTAGGGTTCTCATCCTTGCAAAATGTTATTAAACTTGTAACTTGTCAAATTGTACGTCGAATACTTCATTGAAAAACTCTTTCTTCATTTTGATATTGGCATATTGACTGGATATCTACGAACACACGTCTCGTCCATATCAACACTTGCATATGTAATGGGATGAAAGAATACAACATAATCTATTATTCGATTATTCCATTTTATTCGATTATGCTATTATTTTTCTGTTCTATTTTTTCGATTATTCGTTCGAATTAATGAGGCAATTGAATAGTGACTATTTTTCCATTCGATTATTTTTCGTTTATTTTTTTATTATTCATCCGAAACTCCATTCGAATCAACGAGACAATCGTATAGTGAGTATTTCTTCCATTCGATTTTTTTTCGATTATTCACTCGAATGAATGAGGCAATCGAATATTGAATGCTTCCTAAAATATCGAATGAAAAATGACTATTTTAATATTCATATGCTAAGTTATAATCGAATGAGTGATTCTCCTGAAACAATCGAATGACACATCTGAATGAACAGTGTCGTAGGAATAATTAACTCATCAACGATTTGTTCCGTTGTCAAGAAAATTGCATATTGGTGTTATTTTAAGTCCACGTAAAACATGATGGCTCGTGACTTGTAGTCACAAGATATAAAGCCACGTAATACTAGAAACTAGCCTTTTTCTAACATTGAAACAGAGGCATTAATCACTCTTCTCCCAGTTTCCGAATAGGTAAATGCGAATTTGAACTTATAAGCAGCTCATACTGCAGAATATCATTCCAAAATTATATTATCTTGTCGTTATAACAACACTTACTAAATGTTACATAATCTTAAAATAAAAAAGAAATTAAAGTATGTTTTTACTTTTGTGAATATCTACCTTTCGTATTGGCTTCCAATCCCACCGTTGGCAACCTTGAAGATAGTATTCCGTAGTTTCCATTTTCACACCAGGCAAATGCTGGGGATGTACCATAATTAAGGCCACAGCCGCTACCATCCCGAATCTAGCCCATTCCCATCCTACCGCTGCCAAAAACTTTCAATATCTTAGTGTGACGTTAACCAAGTAGCAAGAAAAATAAATTACCAGAAATAGTAGAATTAGTAAAACTAAAATAGTAAAACAGAGACAGCACGAGACTGAGGAAACTTAATTTGGTACACCAGTAAAAACACGGAAAGAGAAAGTGCGTGTAACGGAATTTTAAGATTTTGACTTACAGTCCATGAATTTTACGAGGGGCGTACTTTATTGTTTTACACTTTATTTTTTGTACGTCCGGGTATGGTTCACATTTCACTTTTGAAATTGGTTACGTGTAACTAGTGTCTTGTTCCACCGTTTGGTAGCAGCACATGCACAGGGGCCAACGAATGCACTCGTCATAGCCATTTCATAACAACACTGTCAGCGCAGGAGCAGACAACATGGAAAGCAACCGTCAGGGACAGCGCTATACGACTTGGTTGCTATGGAAAGAAAGCGTGAGCACTGCAGAAATTCATCGGCGCTTGGTGGCAGTCTGTGGAGAATAGTCTACAACTGGGTGGAGGGTTGGAAAACAGGGCGCACATCGGTGGACAAGGGAACCAGTTCTGGAAGGAATGTGACAGTGTCAACACCAGCCAACATTGCTCGGGTCGAACAGGCCATCCAAGGGCATCACATTTACAGAAATGGAGGCAGCCATGACAATTAGCCTAAATACCCTGCAGCGGATCGTGCACGGCCACTTACAATTGGAAAGGTATCATCCATGTGGGTGCCTAGACTCTTGTCTGCAGACGAAAAGCAGAGGCGTGTGGACGTGTGCAAAGAACTTTTGCAACGCCATGATCACGATCCAGCCGACTTCATGGGTAGGCTTGTGACTGGTGATTAGACATGGCTCCATTATCATGAGCCACAAATGAAACAACAATCGATGCAATGAAAGCTTTGGGGCAGTCCACCGCCAAATAAATGTCGAACAGTGCCATCAGTTCATGTTCGGGAACATGAAGAAACCTCTGCGTGGCACAGCTGTCAAGGCATGGGTACGCAGCACTCCGAAATAATGGTTTCAGGAAGGTCTGGAGAGACTGAATGGCAAAAGTGCATACAGTTATAAGAAAATTGTGTTGAGAAGGTGGACGTAACAACTACTGTATAAAGTACTTCATTTGGGTAGAAAAATAAAGTGTTAAACAATATAGTACGCCCTTAGTACATTCATCACTCACACGCCACACATAACACTATCATCCACCACAATAACACGCAGTTACCTACACATGGCATATGCCGCCCACTCTCATAGGAGGGTCTGCCTTTGAAGGGCTGCACTCGGCTAGAAATAGCCACACGTAATTATTATTATAGTACATTCTTCAATTCCATCAATATCTAAATTACGACCTGTGCCACGGGAGAGGATTGGTTTTCAAGGAGGTTGTATCAGTTGTAAAAATTTAGGCTAGAACTGGAAGAAGAATAGATATGACAGAAGCGCTTTAATCGAAGTCACCAATACGGCGTCATCTCGAAAGATGTGCACCAGGCCTATCTGGAGGCCACACGCCAAGGCATGACAGTCGTTATCTTGTGAACAAATTTGTGAGCGAGTTGCTGCCCAAACTGAGTGTACATCTATCGACAGATGGGTGATATCCAACAAGGAGGTTAGCAGCCTACACTAGACAGGGTTCTGAGGTAAGTGAGGGGAATCGCTCCTCAGCTTCTCACGAGATTTGTTCAAGGACCAATTTGTTTTGAGACAATAAAATATATCTCCATTCCCATACAGGAAGGTCTCCGATAAGCCTTCCAAATATAACACCAGTTCTACCCGTATGAATGAGTCATGCACTCAGATGCCATTACTTAAAATGCGTAGATTAATACACTACACGCGCCCACGCCATTGTAATCAGAAAAATAATACAAACTTGTTAAGCATTCCTTGAGAAGAAAGAAAGTTTCAAATATCAAAATAAATTAAGGTACTAAAATAATACTGAATATTTGAAGGAGATCAACTCCTAAAAAACTGAAAATAATTTTACTCTTCCATGTCTATATCACAACATTAAGTTCCTCTTGCATCATGTCGCACATACACACATGATCAGTTTGATCCGACGTATTCTCATCAATGACATGCTTATAAACTACAATTCGCTGGAATTTTCTCTAAATGGTGAAGTCGCTAGTGGCTATCATTGAAATTCTGTCGCTAAATGAGCTCAAAAGGATTCCAGATCGCTAGAATTGGCTGCCATCCTCTATTAATACTAATTAGAGGGAAACTAGAAGGTGTCGAACACTTCGAAAAATTAAGGTATCGGCCAAAGAATGACAAGGGTCGCGAAGGGCGTGAAAATGAAAGACTCCTTAGGACTCGGAAATCTAATATCATAGGGTTCGCAAAAGAACAAGAGTTCATTAAGGGAGGTCGGTTAGGATAGATTAAAGTAGGGAGCCTGGCACAAGTGAGTGGAAGCAATACCTGGGCTCAGTTGAGGGCCCCATGGTCACCAACCCTCACTCACCCAATCAATCAATCAATCAATCAATCAATCAATCAATCAATCAATCAATCAATCAATCAATCAATCAATCAATCAATCAATCAATCAATCAATCAATCAATCAATCAATCAATCAATCAATCACTCAATCAATCAATCAATCAATCAATCAATCAATCAACCAATCAATCAATCAATCAATCAATCAGCACTACTCTGCATTTAGGACAGTTGCCCAGGTGGCAGATTGTCTTTCAGTTGTTACTTAGTCTTAAACAATTTAAGAGCCCCTGGGCTGGGACCCCTTTTAGTCGCCTCTTATGGCAAGCAGGAGATACCGTGGATGTAATTCTACCACCGCAACCCACAGTGGAAAATAATGCTTGTTGAATGAAAGAGTAAAAGCTGTGTTATATAATTATTATCATAAAATTTCTTTGCTGTGATCTTAAAGCTAATATAATTAATTTTTCCCCTTGGCATAAAAATAATGTGAGTATATTGCCTGGTGCTAGTTTAAAATAATTTGTCATTTGGTAGTACTGGGGCTTACTTCTATTAAGCGGTCAGTCAAAAGACGGCATTTGCTTAAATAAGGAACTTTATTTCAGTGATATTAAAGATTAAGACATTTCATTCACTCATTTAGTTCATATAGAGATTCATTTAATAAAAGAAAGGCGTCTTTATATTTTTCGTGATAGTTCATGTATTCGCTCATGTTAATCGCCTATCCATCCAAAACAAACCGAAAACTCAATTCATGACGTGTCTGATTATTCTATGCGTGCAACAGAATGACATTTGATACTCATTCGATTATTTGTTCGATTACTAAAATAACCGGATGGAAGTTATTCGATAATTAAAAGTATTATATGAATGTATAATAGGTAATTACCTTATATGTATTACATCTGTAAGTTATTTATAATAGAATTAAGTTTTGTAGAGTGCTCTTCGCGGTCATTTTCAACGTTACAACCGAACGTCACGGCGTAATATAACTAACAGCAACTACTTACTCGTTTGGTCAAATGCGTAAGTTCCCTCAAAAAACAACCCTACAGCCATCTCCATCGACCTTACTTGAGCTCTCCCACAAATCTTCATGCAGTTCGGAACATTTGAATACAAATATCTTCCTCGTGATTAGACACAAACGAACAAGCACAAATATTAACCTTGCGTTATAATAGCAATATTCGAGGTTATGTATTGTCGTATCGTTGTACAAGTAAACCAATATTTAGTATATCTTTATATTTATCAAAGACCCAGTGTTGGATATCCCTATATAGGCTACTCATTATTGAATGGCAATTTTATCTGAAAATATACTGTAGAGGTAAGACTCCCCTAGTACCTCTGTGGGACGGGTGACATAAAAATAATCTAGAAAGATCAATATAAGTGTCGAATCCATAGATTTCATAGTTTTCGAGGTAGTTGAGATTCATAGTGACATTCCGGATGTTGTTTACGTCTAATTTCAGCCACCAACGGCATGGGGCTGAGAAGTTGTGAATAAAGAAAATTCCCAGAATGTTCGAGAATATGGATGTATTTTCGCGGTATTACCACCAAAATCTCGTGATGCACCGACTAGCTAGCAATCGGCGGTAGACTTCGCCCGAACCTGGGTGTGTCCCAAACTCATAAATAACTTGTACGGTTCTCTCCCTCATTAGGAGCCAGTCACCACAAATCCTTTCAACATATAGGCTAACATTCGAAACCTCAGTACCTTTTATTCTGGCTTCTTGAATTTAATTCTTCGTCCATAGTATACTCGGATTCAGCCGGCTAATTCATCTCATTCATTGAGGCATCACATATCATAATCCATAGCATGGCGTACATCAAATCTCTCTACACCAGAGTCCTGACTTCCAAACCCGCGACATGCCTAGGAGACGTTATTCCCCTATCCTCATGGCAACTTAATTCCTTCCTAGAAGTGATTGATCTAAGGCATTTGGGGTGAAGCGGCCATGTTTTGCTAGTCACAGATTATAATTCGATCTTTAAAAATGATTTTAAACAAAGTGTGTCTTGCCTAGCTAAAAGGTGGGCGTCGTTCGAACTTCTGTCCGAGCTCATCTTCATGTCGTAGGATTATTCTACTGTTAATCAATCACATGCACGTCACACACAAGACGTGAAGGCTGGTTCCAGCCCGACTGTTCCAGTCCTTACGAAAATGACTCTGTATAAATCAACAACTCGTAATATTTCCGTTCTCAAGCAAAACATTATGAGGACGATTTTAATCTTACAGTGTGCTAAATATTCCCAACAACTACAGGCATTCACAATTACAAACTTACGTAGAATTAGTTAGACATACATGGTAAAATATCCTGAAGAAAAGTGATAAATTCCTATGGAATCCGCATGCATGTTTACACGAAATTAAAGTAAACATCCCCACTCAGCCCGTGCCTATCACTACTTGTGGGCCTGCTTTCCAGGCACATTTTATACGTCACCCTATCTATTATTTACAAGGTATTAATTTACTTCGCATCATGACATGTTCATGCAAGAGTAGGCAATTTGTGTACTCAGCCTTAACCTTCACCACGCCTCCACTCGAACTCCGGGAGCTCCATGATGGTGTTTTAGTACTGCATCTTCTTCGTGTTGAACCCCCTGAAGACCTGGTTCAAATCCTTGTTCATCCCACGACAGTTCATGACGCTGGGTTCTTCAGTACCCCACTGCTCACGCCGGGAACAAGCACACAGTTATTTTCCGACCACGAATGTCACAGTTCTCGAGAATTTCGCAATGCGTGGCTTTCTAACGTCATACTCTTTTGAACTCGGACTTAATGTTTTACGTTCTGATACGTTTCACTATGTCTCGTATCAGATTATTTCATCCCATATTATTCAAGGTTCCCGATTTCCTTTCTTCCCAAGTAACATTAATAATAATAATAATAATAATAATAATAATAATAATAATAATAATAATAATAATAATAATAATAACATTTCCGCCATCTCCGAAAGTACCTTAAATATCCATTTCTCGCGCACGTCTGCTTTACCGGTCACTATTTCACGAATATCTGTTATTAATTGGTAATTGTTACTCAACTCTTCAACAAAAATCAGTCTTACAAAGGAAGAGTACCCGGAACATTCACGTACGTGTTTTACGCCCGAGGTACAAGAGTCAAGTGGCCCCTGGTAATGGCATCTGGTCCCTTCTATAACTTAATCTGCAAAATAGCATAACTCAGGATAATTTTCCGGACTCAAAATCGAGTTCTTGCTTTCCACTGGGTGCTATGAACGAAATAGAGCGGTAGTAGTATAATACAGGGATTCGGCCGCCACCGCCACCTCCGGCTCCCAGTGGCCGCCTCCACCTCAGCCAGTGGCCTCTTCCAGTACTGCCAACTTAACCTAACTAGCGCGACAGTACTGCCAACTTAACCTAACTAGCGCGAAATTTGAATTTGTAAACAAAGCCACGTGCTTTTTGACAGCTGTCATCGACAACAACGCATCGCTAACCTCAGTACTGCCATCTTGACGGGCCTAAACCTCAGTAGTGCCAACTTAACCTAACTAGCTCGAGATAAACAAAGCCACGTGCTTTTTGACAACCACGTGCTTTTTGACAGATTTGTAAACAAAGCCACATGCTTTTTGACAGACAACAACGCATCGCAAACCTCAGTACTGCCATCATGACGGGCCTAAACCTCAGTAGTGCCAACTTAACCTAACTAGCATGAGGTAAACAAAGCCACGTGTTTTTTGACAGCCACGTGCTTTTTGACAGATTTGTAAACAAAGCCACGTGCTTTTTGACAGACAACAACGCATCGCTAACCTCAGTACTGCCATCTTGACGGGAATAAACCTCGGTGGTACCAACTTAACCTAACTAGCGAGAGGTAAACAAAGCCACGTGCTTTTTGACAGCCACATGCTTTTTGACAGCTGCCATCCGCCATCTTTGAGCACCGTGCTGCCCTCTTTCGTCACCTGTCATCGGCAGTGCTGCCATCTTGACGGGTCTAAACCTTAGTGCTACCAACTTAACCTAACTAGCGCGAGGTAAACAAAGCCACGTGTTTTTTGACAGCCGTCATCCGCCATCTTTAATCCATAGAGCACAGTGCTGCCCTCTTTAGCTACTTACCTTTGAAATGTGGTGGCGGATAATTTGAAAAATGCTTTTTGACAGCAGCCATATTGCATCGCAAACCTCAGTGCTGCCCTCTTTAGCTAGATACCTGTGGTAGCAGACAATTCCACGTGACAACAGCCATCTTTAATCAAGAGAGCACCGTGCTGCCCTCTATGTGGTGGCGGCAAATTCCACGTGCTCTTGTTTGGAAACAAACTCACGTGCTTTTTTGACAGCTACCATCCACCATCTTTAATCAACAGAGCACAGTGCTGTACTCTTTAGCTAGATACCTTTGAAATGTGGTGGCGGCAATTTGAAAAATTCTATGTGCTCTTGTTGGGGAACAAAGCTACGTGCTTTTTTTGACAGCTGTCATCCGCCATCTTTAATCAATAGAGCACTGTGCTGCTATCATGCGGGTAATTTCGTTAGCTGTCATCCGCCATCTTTAATCCAGAGAGAACAGTGCTGCCCTCTATGTGGTGGCGGCAAATTGAAAAATTCCACGTGCTCTTGTTTGAAAACATACTCACGTGCTTTTTTGACAGCTGTCATCCGCCATCTTTAATCCAGAGAGAACAGTGCTGCCCTCTATGTGGTGGCGGCAAATTGAAAAATTCCACGTGCTCTTGTTTGAAAACATACTCACGTGCTTTTTTGACAGCTGTCATCCGCCATCTTTAATCCAGAGAGAACAGTGCTGCCCTCTATGTGGTGGCGGCAAATTGAAAAATTCCACGTGCTCTTGTTTGAAAACATACTCACGTGCTTTTTTGACAGCTGTCATCCGCCATCTTTAATCCAGAGAGAACAGTGCTGCCCTCTATGTGGTGGCGGCAAATTGAAAAATTCCACGTGCTCTTGTTTGAAAACATACTCACGTGCTTTTTTGACAGCTGTCATCCGCCATCTTTAATCCAGAGAGAACAGTGCTGCCCTCTATGTGGTGGCGGCAAATTGAAAAATTCTACGTGCTCTTGTTTGAAAACATACTCACATGCTTTTTTGACAGCTGTCATCCGCCATCTTTAATCCAGAGAGAACAGTGCTGCCCTCTATGTGGTGGCGGCAAATTGAAAAATTCCACGTGCTCTTGTTTGAAAACATACTCACGTGCTTTTTTGACAGCTGTCATCCGCCATCTTTAATCCAGAGAGAACAGTGCTGCCCTCTATGTGGTGACGGCAAATTCCACGTAGAAACAAAGCCATGTGCTTTTTTGTCAGCTGTCATCCGCCATCTTTAATCACCGTGCTGCCCTGTGACGGCAAATTTCACGTGGAAACAAAGCCATGTGCAGCTGTCATCCGCCATCTTTAATCAGCGTGCTGCCCGGTGACGGCAAATTCCACGTGCTCTTATTTGGAAACAAAGCCATGTGCTTTTTTGACAGCTGTCATCCGCCATCTTTAATCACCGTGCTACACTCTATGTGGTGGCGATAAATTCTAAATGCTTTACAAACCCATGTGCTTTTCTGACAGTGCTGTCATCCACCATCTTTAATCACCGTGCTGCCCCGGTGACGGCAAATTCTACGTGCTCTTGTTTAGAAACAAAGCTTTTAATCCAGAGAGAACAGTGCTGCCCTGGTGGCGGCAAATTCCACGTGCTTTACAAAGCTATGTGCTTTTTTGACAAAAAAAAAATTCTGCTCTCGAGATACTTACCGAACTATACTTACGAAACTGCTCATCACCTTCTTTCTTCTTCTATGAGTAATAAACAAAAACTCTATCTTGCGAATAAGGAGCGGGAGGAAGGTGATACCTAACCTAAAATAAAAGAATATGCCAATTCTACATTATTTATTTACATCTTGTATGTACAAGTTTTATCTCGAATCATTTTACCCTAGCATACTTCTCGATGCAATTCTTGAATGTACAAGTTTAAACTTGCCGTACCAGCGTACCTCTCCCGAATTGTGATGTAAGACAGCGTAACGTAAGCACACACACCTCTAGCATAACGTTTATGTAAAGTAGTACCTATCAATACTACTATGCCCCCAGGCTAGCGTGTTGGTAGAATTTGGAATGACAAACCGTTTACAATCATCGCTATTAAGGGCTACCTTACTAATTAAATGAGTGTACAACTGGTGCTTCTTGCTTCTAATGACAGACATTTGCTTATGCAAAACAGGTGGATTACTTTTAATGCAATTGTTATAGTTTTCAAAACTTAGCTGATTCTGAACGACATTCTTTTTAACCCCCTTCAATCTCTTTATTTGTAATTCATTTAAGAGTTTTATGCAATATGACTTGGATTTAGTACCTACAAATGAATCGATAATATTCCCAACACATTCATCTTTCATTTTACCTAGAAACTTTTTGTTCACTAGCGGTAGATGATATTGATTATCTGCAGGATAGTTACTTGTATCAAACCTACCCAAGTCAGGCTTTATATCATTGTAATAGTCATCAGTTTTGATTTGATAAATAAACGAATCGGTATCTGTGTAGAGCAATTGCGCATTATGCGCGTACTTCTTCATCATATAATCGTAATGGAATTCATACATGAGTGTTTTAGCCAATTCAAGTACTGTGAAGCCGACGTAGGTAGGTTTGTCATACTTAACCTTGACACGATTCATCTGTATAATAACTAAATTCTCGTGTATGATGGTGCAGCTGTGGAAATTTGGTTTACTTATTAAATAGTTAGCACCATACCTTTTCTTAATATTATCCCAGTTTGTAATCAATTTTACATCAACGCGTTTGTCAACATTCTCCATAGTCTTACCAAACACACTATTATTCATGAGCTTGTAGAAATCTTTTTCAAACTCGTTAACCGCATTCGTTCTTAAATTATTGTTCAGATCGATATATGGCTTTAGCCACGGTGACTGATTAAATTCTAGTACGCGATGAATTTTGGATAACTTCAAACCATGCTGCAAACACTGTTTTAAATTTCGGTAATGAATGATATACTTAGATTTATCGCATAAATTAGCAATGAGCATTTTCGTCGTTGATGCAATGTACGGGGACTTCATATTTTCAGGGCAGAACGGTAGGTCATTATGAGAAGTGTGTAACTCTTTAGGATACTGTAAGTCAACTTCGAGGAAATAACCTTTATCAGATTCATCACCTAGGGCGTGTAGCTGTAAAGCATCAATTTCGCACTGCGTCAGCCAGCGGAAACCACTCACCGGTAGATGCTGACTCATCGCCCACCCATACTGATTATTAGCATCGAGGTAAACGATATACCGAGATTCCTGACTGGAATCGAAACTCGGCATGTACTTATTATTAGCACTCGAATACCGGCCGCTGCACTGGCTCAGACCGCCTCGAATGGATGCTTTTATAAAGTGCACCATATCAATATCAGTTAGCAGTTCTAAATTCACACGCGTGTGTTTCAACATCGCGTCCCAACTTAACCCAGCTGCAGTAAAATACTGACATGGGTCAAGGCTGTAGGTGTTCATGCAAACACAGCGAAAATTTTCAAAAACATCAGCTAACAAAAGTACATCTGTCTTTAAATATAAATCGGAGTATTCACCCAGCGTTTGAATGTGGAACTGCTCCCAGATATGTTGTGCATGTAAATAGTCATCATCACTAATATCTGCTGAATTCAGCGAGCTGTAAAAGGATTGTTTCGATGGTAAGGCACGTTCTTCGAGGCGGTCTAAGCAGTCGAGATATTCGTAACAAAAAACACCTTTACGCCGAAGTAAATTAAACTGCGCTTCTTCAGGGAAAACGCGTCGAATTTCCGTAAATTGTTCAGGCTGTAAATGACTAGAAAGTTTATCGAGGCTACTCGCCATAAAGCGAAACGAGTCAAGGAATCTCAGTTTTATAGAATGCTCAGCATCTACTTTTACAGACTTTGCAAACGCAATGTACCGCTCTTTATTCTGAGGGATTATATCTACTTTTTCATCCGAAGCTCCAAATTGTGAAATGATGAAATGAGAGTCGTAACCAGATAAGTTATGAAAAATTACAGGGATAAATTTAGGAACTCTATACTTAAGATTACAGCTATAATGAGCGGCACATCTGTAGAAACCAGTTAAATGATCATGATCAAAAACTTTAGGGTCATTTTCGGAAAATTCCCCATCACAAATGCTACACTTTGTAGCACGTTCATGATCATTTAACTGAATGTCGGTGAGTGGCTTCATAGGAATATTACTATTCAGAAAACGACCGAGACGAACTGCATCACTTTCAAGTCTTTCTAAAAATACTTTAGCAGCATCATGTCCTCGATACAGCTCTAACTTGTTAAGCGTACTATCGTAACTACACTTGATGTAATACGCGAAGCTATACGGGACATGCATGTGCGTAGTATTAGTGAAAGAGTTGTCAGGATTAGGTGAGCATGTGTTGCATGGCGTGAGGATGGCTTCAAAGTCTGCATAAATCACGAACGGTACCCACATCTGCTTGTGAAAATTTGTAAATTTTAAAACATTATTGCCTGTAGTAGGTATCTCTGTACGTACATGATTGCAGTCATTCTTGGAATGCTTCGTTAACTGATCTTCAGTTCTAAAATACTGCAAGCATCCATCACATAGCCACTTTTTACACCTTTCTTTGGATAACTGACTGCCAACAAGTCTACTCAGATTTTTAATCCAGCAAAAGTGGCTATTCTCACTGTTTTCAATATAGAGTAAATTAACGTGAGTACTCTTCTTATGACATGTATAATACAGAGGACCTACTACAGACTTTTTCTCTACACCATACACATTAATACTAATGTTATTTAGTTCCTCAAAGCGCTTAATATCCTTTATCTGCACAGGAAATTCTATACTATCGAAATTTAGCTGCGTTGAATAGTGTGGATAGGATGATGTTCTATACGCTACATTCGATTTAGCAGGATTTAAAGCTGACATCACCGCCCAAGCAAAACATGCTTCGTCATTGTTTTGGATGTTTACAACAGCTTCTTTTCGCTGAATCCATGTCGGCAGCTCGATGTGCGAAGATCCACGCATAGGATTGTACTTATTGATGTTAACTTCTAGATACATTATTTCAACTAAAGCCCACCCTGATTCCTTTTCCTGAAATTCCTCGCTCTTAGTTGAAATAATGTTAGAGACATCCCTAAGTACATCGCCAAAATTAGTCGACTGACTTATGACAAAATTCTTCGTATTAAATGATTTAATGTCCGTTATTTCGGATTCATCCGTGCTTTTAATGTACAAGGCGAAAAGTTCAAAATTAACTTTAAATAAACTATGATTGGACAAAGATTTAGCAAGAAGCTGTTGTACATCCGGTTGAACGCAATTTAAAAAGTTTGAAGTGCTCTGAAACTTTTGACTGGTGCGAATTCGGTAACTAGCAATCCTACTTTTAAATGCTGTATTAATTTCCTCGATGTTTGCGTTACTACCACTTCTACACGCATTATTTTTATGCACATTACTCCGTAAGTGTCCCTGAAAATGCGAAGATGGTACATCAGTGTTACAGTGCTCGCAGTGAATAGTTGAAGTTCATTTTTCCTAGGTTTTTTACTACTAGTACTTTCTACAGCTACATCAGTAGCTGCACGCTTTTTCCCTACTACTACCTGAGGGCAAGTAGATATTTGATGTACCTCTGCTAAGTGAGCCTGGTATTGCTCTACATTAGCGAAGTACAGCCCGCAAACATCACATAAAGCAGATGTTATGCTAGGGTGTTTTGCTTTTATATGACGGGCGAGGTTATCCTGTCTTGCGAACGTTGCCTTACACCGCTCGCAGGGGAACATAGTAGGGTTATAGTCGCAAGCAGATAGCTGATGATGTTTTGTTTTTACATGGCGTGCAAGGCTGTCACGTCTTGTGAACATTGCCTTACACAGCTCGCATGGGAACATAGTGTCTTCTCTTTCTTCGAATAAAGTGTTTAGGTGAACAGCGTATGCAACAAGTTCTGAAAAGAGAACAACCAATAGAGATTAGCCTAAAGTTGTGATGTTCAACCTATAGAGGTTGGACATGGCTGTGAGTTAGGCCTATAGCATGAGGATTGAAGAGAACGACTAAAGTTACGATGTTCGGAAGAAACCAAGTTTAAGCCTGTTGAGGACAGACATAGCTACGTGTGCGTGTTTGAAATTATACCACGTCTATAGTATGTAGATTAAAGAGAACAACTATTTATCAATAGACTAAAGTTACGATGTTCGGAAGAAACCAAGTTTAAGCCTGTTGAGGACGGACATAGCTATGTGTACGTGTTTGAAATTATACCACGTCTATAGTATGTAGATTAAAGAGAACAACTATTTATCAATAGACTAAAGTTACGATGTTCGGAAGAAACCAAGTTTAAGCCTGTTGAGGACGGACATAGCTATGTACGCACCTCGTCTATAGTATGTAGGTTGAAGAGAACAATTATTTATGAATAGCTTAAAGTTACGGAAGAAACCAAGTTTAAGCCTGTTGAGGACGGACATAGCTATGTGTGCGTGTTTGAAATTATACCACGTCTATAGTATGTAGATTAAAGAGAACAACTATTTATGATTAGCTTAAAGTTACAGAAGAAACCAAGTTTAAGCCTGCTGAGGACGGACATAGCTATGCACGCACCTCGCGTGAGGATTAAAGAGAACAACTATTTATCAATAGACTAAAGTTACGATGTTTTAGAAGAAACCAAGTTTCAACGAATAGAGGTCAGACATACCTTAAAATCTTCGCGCTGCAAACTGTTACTCTGATGTATAAAATGCGTGCGTTCAAGCCTGAAACTCGAATGATAATATTCTAGCCGTACCTAAAAGAAAAAGAAGAAACATATATGAATGTAGTGTAGGGTGCATCATCTAACCTAGTTATCTTTACAACTCAAAGTTCGAAAACATACCTTTTTAAAAAATGCACGTGCTGCAGACTGTTACTCGGATGAATAAAATTGTTGCGTACTTTCGAACGGTACCTAAAAAAAGAACAAACATATATGAATGTAGATGTCTAGCGTAGAAGTTGCTTTGCAAATAAAAAAATGTAATTAACAGTTCTACCTTACCTTAAGATAAAGGCTGAAGAATAATATTCACTGCAGACGGGAGATGTGTGTGTACGTAATAAACGCATACAGAGAACTGTGAGCACTTCGCGCAGACTGCAGCGGCTAAATATTCTGCTTGTTACCAAGCGGATATGATAATCGCTGAGCTGACAACTGCGGTACAGTCGGAACGAATGCAAACAAGAGCTCCTACCTGCAGGCTGACGTATTCAAACCTCCTGTTGATACCGAGGTGTCAGAATTTAAGAGTTCGATCCTTGGAAAGTTAGCGTGTGATCCTCGACTTCTCGAGGGTACATACGCGGTATTCCTTACCTGTAGGTATTGAGCTAAAGCTAGATCATGTAATGACGATCGCGCAGGCCCCTCGCCTAGCATTTACGGCTTCCAGTTCGAACCCGCTATCTTCCGAAGTAGCGAGAATGATTGAAGAGTGTTTGAGTGTGATTCATTTGTTGGATGGAGGCGTTAAGCTGCCTTCTTCGGTAGGAGTAGGCTATGTCGGGATATCGATTTAAAATCCTAGTCGGGAAGGGCAGCCGGTCGTATAAAACTATGGTGTGAGGCGGGGTGTGCAAAAAAAGCTAGCAATAAGTAAGGGCTGTTGATGGGGACGTTAAACCTTGTGCAGACTCCTTCGAAAATGATTTTTTTGAGTACAAGAGTGTTGATGCTGATTCATTTGTCGGATGGAGGTAATAAGCCTTGTGCAGGCTTCTTCAGTCGAGTAGGCTATGTATCGGTACCGGGATATCTAGTTATAAAACCCGCTACAACAAATTTATCACGTATACTGCGATTTAAAATCCTAGTCAGGAAGGGCAGCCGGTCGTATAAAACTATGGTGTGAGGCGGGGTGTGCAAAAAAGCTAGCAATAAGTAAGGGCTGTTGATGGGGATGTTAAACCTTGTGCAGACTCCTTCGAAAATGATTTTTTGAGTACAAGAGTGTTGATGCTGATTCATTTGTCGGATGGAGGCAATAAGCCTTGTGCAGGCTTCTTCAGTGGAGTAGGCTATGTATCGGTACCGGGATATCTAGTTATAAAACCCGCTACAACAAATTTATCAGGTATACTGCGATTTAAAATCCTAGTCAGGAAGGGCAGCCGGTCGTATAAAACTATGGTGTGAGGCGGGGTGTGCAAAAAAGCCAGCATTAAGTAAGGGCTGTTGATAGGAGGCGTTAAACCATGTGCAAGCTCCTTCACCAGGAGAAGCCTACATGCCGGTACCGTGCAGGTTCTTTCGATAGGAGTAGGCACTGTGTGTGTTTTAACCTCTCCGTACAATCATGATAGTTTACGTCAGGAACTTACATAGGCTAAATGCTACACATTCCGTGGCAGAGCCAGGAATCGAACTCGGACCTCCGAGGGTAGCAGCTAACTACTGCACTACAGAGGAGGACTATTTCAGAATATTTTACAACCTTAATTAGTACTGTGTTTTAAGAGCTTGAATGGTACTCAGCTAAGAAGACGTTCGCGAGTTACAAGCCGCTTATCAGTGTCCTCGCTCAAGGTCGAGCCGGAAGATACGTGTACAATTTCAGCTAACACGCGCATTCCACACAACTCGCTCAGAATGACTGTGCCGATACTTCGAGGACTGTAGAACAAATCTATAGCCTACAGTATGCATGCCTCTCACCCGGTAGTCTCGGGTTCGATTCTCTTTGGGATAAAAATGTGTTTAAATCACATGAATGTGTTGAGTTGTCCTTCCTGATGCAAAACTAGCAGTATCTAACCTCATACACCATAGTTTTACGACCGGTTGCCCTTCCTGACAACTCGGATTAAGAATCTGTTTTACAACGTCTAACAGGGGGATCGGGGATTTACAGCTAGATGCACTTCTTAGATTTTAAATCACGAACTATTGTTTTACGGCCGGATGTCCTTCCTGACGCAAAACTAAGATTTTAAATCGCAAGAATTTGTTTTAAGACTAGTCGTCCTCCCTGATGCAAAACTAGTAGTATCTAAGCTCTTGGTTGCCCTTCCTGACAACTCGGATTAAGAATCTGTCGAGAATCGGGGATTTACAGCTAGCTTAGATTTTAAATCACGAACTAACAAGAGCACGTGGAATTTACCGCCACCAGGGTAGCACTGTTCTCTCTGGATTAAAAGCTTTGTTTCCAAACAAGAGCACGTGGAATTTACCGCCACCAGGGTAGCACTGTTCTCTCTGGATTAAAAGCTTTGTTTCCAAACAAGAGCACGTGGAATTTGCCGTCACCGGGGCAGCACGGTGATTAAAGATGGTGGATGACAGCTCTGTCAGAAAAGCACATGGGTTTGTAAAGCATTTAGAATTTATCGCCACCACATAGAGTGGAGCACGGTGATTAAAGATGGCGGATGACAGCTGTCAAAAAAGCACATGGCTTTGTTTCCAAATAAGAGCACGTGGAATTTGCCGTCACCGGGCAGCACGCTGATTAAAGATGGCGGATGACAGCTGCACATGGCTTTGTTTCCACGTGGAATTTGCCGTCACAGGGCAGCACGGTGATTAAAGATGGCGGATGACAGCTGACAAAAAAGCACATGGCTTTGTTTCTACGTGGAATTTGCCGTCAACACATAGAGGGCAGCACTGTTCTCTCTGGATTAAAGATGGCGGGTGACAGCTGTCAAAAAAGCACGTGAGTATGTTTTCAAACAAGAGCACGTGGAATTTTTCAATTTGCCGCCACCACATAGAGGGCAGCACTGTTCTCTCTGGATTAAAGATGGCGGATGACAGCTGTCAAAAAAGCACGTGAGTATGTTTTCAAACAAGAGCACGTGGAATTTTTCAATTTGCCGCCACCACATAGAGGGCAGCACTGTTCTCTCTGGATTAAAGATGGCGGATGACAGCTGTCAAAAAAGCACGTGAGTATGTTTTCAAACAAGAGCACGTGGAATTTTTCAATTTGCCGCCACCACATAGAGGGCAGCACTGTTCTCTCTGGATTAAAGATGGCGGATGACAGCTGTCAAAAAAGCACGTGAGTATGTTTTCAAACAAGAGCACGTGGAATTTTTCAATTTGCCGCCACCACATAGAGGGCAGCACTGTTCTCTCTGGATTAAAGATGGCGGATGACAGCTGTCAAAAAAGCACGTGAGTATGTTTTCAAACAAGAGCACGTGGAATTTTTCAATTTGCCGCCACCACATAGAGGGCAGCACTGTTCTCTCTGGATTAAAGATGGCGGATGACAGCTGTCAAAAAAGCACGTGAGTATGTTTTCAAACAAGAGCACGTGGAATTTTTCAATTTGCCGCCACCACATAGAGGGCAGCACTGTTCTCTCTGGATTAAAGATGGCGGATGACAGCTAACGAAATTACCCGCATGATAGCAGCACAGTGCTCTATTGATTAAAGATGGCGGATGACAGCTGTCAAAAAAAGCACGTAGCTTTGTTCCCCAACAAGAGCACATAGAATTTTTCAAATTGCCGCCACCACATTTCAAAGGTATCTAGCTAAAGAGTACAGCACTGTGCTCTGTTGATTAAAGATGGTGGATGGTAGCTGTCAAAAAAGCACGTGAGTTTGTTTCCAAACAAGAGCACGTGGAATTTGCCGCCACCACATAGAGGGCAGCACGGTGCTCTCTTGATTAAAGATGGCTGCTGTCACGTGGAATTGTCTGCTACCACAGGTATCTAGCTAAAGAGGGCAGCACTGAGGTTTGCGATGCAATATGGCTGCTGTCAAAAAGCATTTTTCAAATTATCCGCCACCACATTTCAAAGGTAAGTAGCTAAAGAGGGCAGCACTGTGCTCTATGGATTAAAGATGGCGGATGACGGCTGTCAAAAAACACGTGGCTTTGTTTACCTCGCGCTAGTTAGGTTAAGTTGGTAGCACTAAGGTTTAGACCCGTCAAGATGGCAGCACTGCCGATGACAGGTGACGAAAGAGGGCAGCACGGTGCTCAAAGATGGCGGATGGCAGCTGTCAAAAAGCATGTGGCTGTCAAAAAGCACGTGGCTTTGTTTACCTCTCGCTAGTTAGGTTAAGTTGGTACCACCGAGGTTTATTCCCGTCAAGATGGCAGTACTGAGGTTAGCGATGCGTTGTTGTCTGTCAAAAAGCACGTGGCTTTGTTTACAAATCTGTCAAAAAGCACGTGGCTGTCAAAAAACACGTGGCTTTGTTTACCTCATGCTAGTTAGGTTAAGTTGGCACTACTGAGGTTTAGGCCCGTCATGATGGCAGTACTGAGGTTTGCGATGCGTTGTTGTCTGTCAAAAAGCATGTGGCTTTGTTTACAAATCTGTCAAAAAGCACGTGGTTGTCAAAAAGCACGTGGCTTTGTTTATCTCGAGCTAGTTAGGTTAAGTTGGCACTACTGAGGTTTAGGCCCGTCAAGATGGCAGTACTGAGGTTAGCGATGCGTTGTTGTCGATGACAGCTGTCAAAAAGCACGTGGCTTTGTTTACAAATTCAAATTTCGCGCTAGTTAGGTTAAGTTGGCAGTACTGTCGCGCTAGTTAGGTTAAGTTGGCAGTACTGGAAGAGGCCACTGGCTGAGGTGGAGGCGGCCACTGGGAGCCGGAGGTGGCGGTGGCGGCCGAATCCCTGTATTATACTACTAGCGGTAATTAGGAAGCCAATATTATTAAGTTCAGATTGAGATTAATCCGTAAAAGCTTGGATCCTAAATTCTCGAGTTATGATTTGTACCTGCTCTTCCCTCGAAAGTAATTCCCCATTTCTTCATGTGCCCCTAGACACTCGCCAAATGGCTAATGGAACTTTATGCTCTTAGGTAAAACACTCCATCCCTTTCTTTTCAGTCTTATTACAATAAAGGATGCCACAGATCCTTCTAAATAGATAGATTCTTATTGATGTTCTGATCTTTTGACTTCGCGTTCAACGTCGTATTGATTAAATTGTTGAAAAGCACGCAATGGAAACAATGTTGGTTAAGCTGTTTTCAGATGAGTTTTATATTTCGCGCGGAGGTAAAGACTCCCCTCTCTTTGCTGACTGAGAACTCCTGACTCAGTTAAAATCCACCTACTGACTTCGGGGATTCCAAAGGTTCAAATCCTGGTGTCTCCCTTTCTCCTTAGGCCTAATCGGACGGCTTGGGTACGCTATCCAGCACTCCACGCTTCGAGTTCCCGTTAACTTGCCGCTGACAGTGGAATATAAGTTCTAATTTATCCTTTTTATCCTTGGCTCATGCCCCTACGGGGAACAGTATACTTTTTATTATTTTAACTATCACCGTATATTCAGCAATTTAGCATTTTTTTAATTACTGTTATATATATCCTAAGTACGTATGGGGATGCCTATTATACAGGGAAAAGTTAATTAGGAGGATTATCAGGTAAATAATTCACTAACAACAATCACCAATTTTTAGGTTTAGGGGATACAGTATGGAAGCAATAGAATGAAACTTTATCATGAACGTACTGTATAAATGGAAAGTCACACGTGATGAGGTGATGATTCAAGGATTTGTAGGAAGTATATGTGAAGAAGCGACAGGTCTGCACGTGTAACTTTTTCTTCACGAACAAGGGAGCGATTTAGTGAATACCTTAAAGAACAGAAAGTATTACATGCACTTGATTGGTTGCGTTGGGAGAAAGAGGGAAGAAAGAAAACAATGCGAACATTTCACGGGTTTCTTCTGGGAATTTATCCTCGATGCATTGGCAAGTTCTCAGCTCGGGTGTATGGATGTGAGGTTTAAGAGCAAGAAGCACTAACTGAAAAGGTCGAGGTGTAAGATGATCGGCTTGATAACTTGCGAGCGTTGAACGTAAATGACAGTTAGGGCTGTGTGTTACATGTTCTACTTACTTTCACGTAATTAAACCTAAGCATAATTGTATAAGGTGGCTAAATATTCTCGTGTAACGTATAAACGGTCAAAATACCCAGTGTTACATCATAGTATCATATATCCACATTCATTATGGACCTTTATGCCTTTCAGCATTCCACCTGCAAGGCTCAGCGAATTTACTAAATGCCACCACAATCCTATATTGTAACTATCACTGTGGCCTCGTTTAGTCATATAACTCTTGTCGTTAAATAATCAGAAACCGTGTCTAACAATCGTCATCTTGGTCTCCCTCTACTTCTCTTAAAATCCATAGCCAAGCCCATTACACTCCTAGGTAAACTATCTCTTTCTATTCGCTTCACATAATCCCACTACCAAAGACGGTTAATACCTAACGCTTCATCAGTCGAGTTCATTCCTAACTTAGCCTTTTTCTCCTCATTCAGAGTACCCTCCTACCATTGTTCCCTCCTGCTACCCACTTTCGTATCTGTTACTTCTAACTTAGGAGTAAGACATCCTGAGTCCACCCAGCTTATCAGTTATCAATGATCTGCATGTATGGTGACAGATCCCTATTCAGTTGTTTAACAAGCGTTTCCTTAAACATTTTCAATGAACATGGAAATGTATCAAACAATCATAATTTATTACTAACCCTTACTCCTCGTCGTATAAAAGAAAATTTGCCTCAATTTGTCCTGTTGAATTCCAACTCTATGTTCATACCTTCTTTCCTATTTTTAAAAGCTTCACTCAAGCTAGTTATGTCATTCCACACCAACGCTTCACTGGCATTTCGAGGTATACCACATAATCTTGATAAATAATGTTCATTTCCGTGTTGATACTACTTATTTCAAAACTACCTTTAAAATGTTCCACCAAATCAACACTTATTAATTACTGAACTAGTTTACTACATTAATTAAGTGTACATACCACATAGTCGAGCATCTCGTCTCCTTACTCCCAAGTCTTCCCAGTCCAAAGCTTGCAACATTTTCGTGACACTACTCCTTTGCATACTGTCAACTATCAAACTATCAGAAATCACCCAGAACGAATCGTTCTGCTTTCATTTTAATGTTTCCTAGTTCTCGTATCAAGTAGTTCCGGTGTGGGTCCTACACGCTCGAACCATATTCTAACTGCGGTCTTACCGGAGACTTATATGCCCAACACTAAAAAGTTCAAAAATACTGCCATGCAGGATCCCCTCCTAATCATTACAGGATCAGATAACGCTTCACCTACTTCAAATCTCTGAGTACTATACTCCATAAAGTAAAGTTGATCTGAAAACAGACCGATGTAAAGAAAATTCCTTTCGGGAACTGACTTATTTCTTACAGACTACTGCTTATCTCAACTGCTTTGCTACAACTTGATTCAAACTCACTCACTATACCGCTATCCTGCGAGAATACACATCCTAAATACTTGAAATGGTATACCTGTTCCAGCATTGTATTCCCAACATGACATTCATTTCTCTTAGGTTTCTTATCTACTGGCATCACTTTATTCTTGGAAATGCTCATTATTGTATCATACTCATTGCATCTACTTTTAAGTTCCAAGATATTAGATCGCAAGGTTTCAGCACAATCTGCTATTAATATAGCATGTATAGAATAATTCATGTTCAAGAACTAACTGAAATCCACACTTGTTGCAGCCACCGTACACCGAACGTATGAAAAAATAAACTATATTCAAAAGTTTTTCTCTTCGTTCGTAAACTTGGTAAATGACGGTGATCATCGTGTCACCAACATTTATGATCATACACTATGAAAATTTACGCCACAGAAATAGATTGAATCTCAACCTTACTTCAATATAAGTCTATATTCTAGTTCCCAAAATAATATCTCTATGAAGCAGAATGGCATCATATTTCAAAATCCACGATGGAACATTTGAGATTTAGACATGCTCACGGGAGAGAAAATAAAATTTCCTATTTAAGAAAATATTAAGTCGATATATGTCAATAGTATTGCCAATACTACATAAAAGAATTGACTATAAATGAATGAAAAGTGTTTGCCCGGAAGTGGATACAGAGAACCACAGAAATCCATTTTCATGACAGCGTACGGTGGGGTTCGAACCGCCTCGTCTCCCTAATGCAGAATTTCACTCCATAGCCTTAGCGCGGCCGCTCTCGCACGGTTCACGACAATTTGAGAATAATCATATGATATACTGCATGAGGTAACCCTCCTCTCTTTAGCCGTAATACACTAGCAATATAATGTTCTATGTCCCTTGAATTGCTATAGATTTTACGCACTGAAGGGCTTCGAAATTTTGTCTCTGGAAATTCATTAATGTATCAGACACATGACAGTGGACTGTCTTATCTAAATACCCCAAATGCCAGTGCGTCAATCAGGATCAAGTTCCAATGCATGTGTTAATCTAAAATCACAATTCCACAAATTGGCATCTTATTTCTAGTTTTCATAAAATTTGTCTCTAGGGTGTTACCAAACATTTTGTGTATCGTATTGAATTTATACTGAAGATAGCTCCATTGCAGATAATTCAAACACTGAAATCATGTTTTCGAGGCAGGCAGGAACTAACCAGACGAGTATTGAACATTATATGCTATAATTGTACAAACATCTTATAATATACTGATTAGTCATGTTCCCTTCGGATTTCCAGATCGCGTGTTCAAACCCAGTTGAGGTAGTCGGATTTTCAAGGGCAGAAAGACTCCATTCGACACTCCAAGTAGTACAATATATGCATGTAAAAGATCTCGAGTGACATATTCGGTGTTCACCCGACAAAATTCATTAATAACTGAACCACAGGCGCCCAAGGAACAATCGATTTACTCTGCCGTCTGGTAAGGCTGGAAGATGGTGGTGGTAATTTTAACTTTGGAGTAAAACGTAACGTCGAAATTAACTTGACGGTGAGGCAGCCAGATAACGTCAAATTAAAATGCCCGCAGGTGGTAGCTGAGGCCATACGATTTTTGTTTATATTTTTACAATTTGCTTTACTTCGTACCGACACACATAGGTTTCATGACGACAATGGGAGAGGAAAGGGCTAGGAGCGGGAAGGAAGGCGCCTGTGGCATTAATTAAGGCACAGCCCCACCATTATCCTGGTGTGAAAATGGGAAAATACGGAAAACCACCTTCAGGGCTGCCGACAATATGGTTCGAACCCACTATCTACTGAATGGAAGCTCACAGGTGCGCAGCCCTAATCGCATAGCCAACTCGCTAGGTTATTCTTATTATTATGAAAAATAAAAAAGTGAATAATAATGTTACACCATAACAAATAGTTAGTGATGCAATAAAAGTAATTATTACACATTTTAATGACATTACTTTAATCCGAGATCACTCGCGTGTGTCTTCAGGTCACCAATCACGCGTTAGATTTGATAAAACATATATTGTTCGTAGTTGCTATTGATTATACAGTTGAGAATAGTTACAAAACACCTACGAGGTGATAACAATATTCATAACTGTAAATAAAATGTATAATTTAATGCATATCTATTTAGAAATATTCTGCCATCCTTGTAACTACGTGCTTAATTCGGAAGTTCGTCAAACTTTGTGAACACACGAACTCTGAACTCTGTTAAGAAGGAAGCCATACTTTCCGGTGCCAGCCTTTCAGTCTGTCGGAGACAAGTTCAATATAAATATTACACTATTATAACACACCTGTAGAAAAATACATTATTAACAAGGAATAAAAATACTCACTATTTCTTGATAGTAGTTTTACGTCGCACCGACACAGATAGGTCTTATGGCGACGATGGGACAGGAAATGCTTAGGAATGGAAAAGAAGCGGCCGTGGCCTTAATTAAGGTACAGCCTCAGCATTCGCCTGGTGTGAAAATGGGAAACCACGGAAAACCATCTTCAGGGATGCCGACAGTGGGGTTCGAACCCACTATCTCCCGGATGCGAGCTCACAACTGCGCGCTCCAAACCGCACGGCCAACTCGCCCGGTTACACACTATTAAACAAAGAATTGGCATGTTTCCTTCTCAAAAGAATATCATTAGGTTCTATCAAGTCAATATTTGGAAATACTTATGTTTAAATCTGTCCAAACTGTCCGACTCATTGGCTGAATGTTCAGCATTGAGGCCTTCGGTTCGCAGGGTGCCGGGTTCAATTCCCGGCCGGGTCGGTGATTTTCGTAGCGTGTAATTAATTATTCTGGCTCGGGGACTGGGTATTTTGTCTATCCCAACTTTCCTTGTCATATTCAGACAACACACTACACTACCAACCACAACAGTAACACGTAATGGTGTTAACATTCCTCCATGTAGAGTTGGCTGATGCCAAGGGCATCCGGCCGTAAAACAAGACCAAATCCACATGTGCGAGAAAGTTCGCACCCGCGACCCCACAGGTGTGGGAAAAGCGGTAGAAAAAGAAGAAGATTCAGTCCAAACACCTATGAATTTGAAATTTGGAACTGTATGTGCTAAAAATAATAACATTTTCAAGATCTCCCTATAATACTACTATTACTAATAATAAAATAATCATAATAATAAAATTACCGGTATAATAAGCAGACCATTAAATGCTTATTGAGAATCATTGCTTATTTAAAAATGATTGTAATACGAGAAACGACAATAAAGATAGTTATAATAAGTTAACACTAGGGATAAAGGACCTGAAGAGGAAACAGAGTGCCATTGACCTGACCAGGGTCGGGAGAGTAACGTAATGGAGAGTGAGCGGACCGGCAACGGGTTGGATTCGAGCCATTGAAAGAGCAATGGTTGTTCAAACGCCTCGCATTTTATACTGGAGTGGATAAGTTCCAAATTTCACATTGCTAGGTGTATGGCCAGAAATAAGCATTAACATTTCCATATATTGAGTATGACTTGATAGAATCTGATAATGTTCTCTTAAGAATGAAACTTGTTATTCTTTGTTTAAAAGTGTGTATTTTTATTCCTTGGTTGATAGTTGTTTTTACAGGTATGTTATCGTGTATTATTTATATTGAATTTGTGTTCGACAGACTGAAAAGCTTGTAAGTTACATTTATCTGAACTCAACCATGCCGACTATTATAGAATCCATCGAATAACATTCCCATCCGTCCAGGATGATTTTCAAACACATTTAATCTCCTTTTAAAACTATATCATGATATCTGACGGGCAGTCTTGATTTGAAGGGTCTTATGACTGTATCACTCTATTAATTCATCTCTTTCACAGAGTAATTATCGATTCGCATGAGCTGGAACAGTCATCAGTCACAACGGATCTGCATTCAGTACTGTCGCCAGGTGGGAGATTTTTTCTATCAGTTTTTTTCCTTATGAACTGTGTAAGTGCTTTCGGAATCGCTGTTGCCTTCTTGCTCTATTTCCGTGTGAATATCTTCATGTTCGCACTGTATTTTTTTCTGAATTCTTACTGCCAATTATTATTATTATTATTATTATTAAAAAATAGTTTACCTACATTTCATGTACTGAATGAAAGAATCACTGCAGTCACATATAGGCGTGATTGGCTCACAGAGAACGACGTGGGCTTGATTACCTGACAGAAAGTCGAAGAGTTTAGAAACGACTTTTCCAGTTTTGAAGAGGTACATGACCTCAGGATTCACTCATCCTACACCAAAAATGAGTAGCACGTCATTTCGTGGCGGAAATGTGGCCAGGCATAGAACCAACCTCTTTACTCCGCAGATAGTGCCTATGCTACGAATAGTGGAACTATTTAGTTTCCACTCCGTCAAGGGACTTCATAGTCTGTATTAGGATGAAAACAGAAAATTCAGTTACCATCTATGTCCTGGTATTGTAAGAACTGAAAAATTTGAACACAACCTCACTATGACTAATCTAAATATACACCAAGCCACTGCTACGTGATGAATCGCACATTAGACCTTTTTGATAATTCCGCAACTACGAAGCAATATTACAGTTATGATTTTCTGTTGCCCATTAGAATACTATTGAAAGTTGTGACGCAGATATTGAAGAAATCTTTGTTAATACATGAGCAAGTCATTGTTGCAAGTGGTAAAGTTATTAAAAAACATATGAATGTTACTTTTTCTAAAGAAGGAGAGATCACGGGCCAATATACGAGTAGAAGGAAAATGAACTTCAAAGATTGTGAGTTTGACAGAATAATCGCTTGCGTTTTATAAATGAGAAAATCGATTATCAACGAATCAAATGTTTGTTAACAAGCTACATACATGTATGTATTTGTAAATGGAACTCCACCTGCATATATTCCAGTTAATCAGATTTTAGGTTACGATGCCCTCGGTGTTTGATCCACTAAACCTGCAACAATCATCATGATCGAAATTGAATGATCAAATGTGTATCGCGTGAAAGAGGTGGTGTTGTCTTTCTTTGAAATGTTCGAAAGATATCCTTCAAAATAATGTCCCAGTGAGACCGAGCAGTATTGCTCTGGGCGATGGATCTTTTGCAATGCAGTCTCTGGATTTGGTGATGTCACAGAATTGCTAGTTTTAAGGCAGTCGCCCAGGTGGCACTTTCCCTATATGTTGTTTTCCTAGCCTTTTCTTAAATGATAGCAAAGAAATTGGAAATTTATTGAACATCTCCGTTCGTAAGTTATTCCAGTCTCTAACGCTTCTTCCTGTAAACGAATATTTGCCCCTATTTGTCCTCTTGAATTCCATCTTCATCTTCATATTGTGATATTTCCTACTTTTAAAGACAGCACTCAAACTTATTTGTCTAATGATGTCATTCCACGCCATCTCTCCACTGACATTCCGGAACATACCACTTAGTCGAGAAGCTCATCTCCTTTCTTCCAAGTCTTCCCAGCCCAATCTTGGCAACATATCTGTAACGCTACTCTTTTGTCGGAGATCACCCAGAACAAATCGATCAGCTTTCCTGTGGATTTTCCCAGTTCTTGAATCAAGTAATCATGGTGAGGGTCCCATACACTGGAACCATACTCTTGTTGGGGTCTTACCAGAGACTTATATGCCTTCTCATTTACATCCTTACTACAACCCCTAAATACCCTCATGACCATGTGCAGAGATATGTATATCACGTCATAGAAAGCTATTCACTTACATTTAACTATGCGATTCATGGTACGTGGGTTAAGTACTGTCATTCTACAGAAGGTCGTTCGAGATCTCTGGGGACGGTGTTTGAGGGGACTAGCTTGTGTAAAGCCATGTCCCCACCAACGTTCATGCTCAATTGGAAAGCCAGAATTTGTAGCTACAGCCCGACAACGTAATTTCCATTGCAGCAGACCTTTTCGCAGACTTAGCATGTCTATCCTATCCCACTCCTCCTGACTGGCTCTCCAGAGGTCACTGATAGTGAATAGACATCTATTTACCAAGATCGTTTTTTAGGAACCCAAATGCATAGAAGTCGATGTGTGACCCATCCTGTGCCTTCACTGGAATGTCAGTAAACGGAATAGCACGGATTCAAGTTGCCATCTCCATTCTCTCTAAGAACAGACGAGTCGAACGTGAGGTGTGGCCGGATGCTTTATCTTGATGTACCCATACCTGAATTTTCACCCTCCCTCTCAGTGTTGAGATATATGTGTTTTAAATGGGCGTTAAGTACTCTTTCTGGTAGAATGTAGAGTTCACCTTCACATGATTAGCGCGGTGAATGGTTTACTTGTTATTGTAACAGAATCCAGCGATGATCATGAAACCCCTTGGAAAACTTTCCCGATATTCCTTGTACAAAGTTTGATAAATTGTTTTGTCCCTAGGGCGGCAGTAAATCGAGATGTCACCCTATTTGTTCATCTGACCCTGCCAGATAACCCTCATACAGCTTTCTTTGTTAATTATGCTGTTAAGTGTTGGAACAGATATCCCCAACTTAAGTGCTATAGTCATTTGTGGGGGAAGGGTTAACACCTGAGACAAGGGCCTTTACTTTCCTCACCACTTATGGTGTACGGCTGGTAGCTGGTCGTGAATTTACCTGTTTTACCCGCTCTGGAATAAAGCCCAGTCGGCCTTTGCCTTTTTTATTCCATACAGCACTAATCCCGTTATTTCATATCTAGAAATCACGCTTCTTGCACATCCCTTGGATTACAGAATAGCTATATTTAGCACCGGAAAAGGCTCTTATATATCCCTCCGAGTGGAGTCAATCCGCTTCGGCATCGTTGCAGCAGCTAATGTCACATAACTCTACACGCGCGTACTCAGTACTGACGTGAATCATCACACCCCGTTTTGAAGTACTTAAGTTGATAACAGCGCCACCAGTGGCCTTCAAACTCGTCACCAGAGATCCCGAACGACCCTCTGTATTCTATGAATATACAAACGATTTCTGTTATACTTATTACACTATAAAGTGATCCCTATTAAGCTGATGATACCTCTGGAGGTGTCTTTCGCTCAATTAATAAAATGTGATCAAAATATCCATTTGTAAACTTCAATATTGACCACTCAAGGCCAGTTTGATGCTTAAGATGACTAAATTACTTAAGGTATGAATTCACTTCACATATTATGTATTCGTTTTGTACGGCTTCAGGATTGAGTTTACAAAGAATTCACTAGTATTATCTCAAAATTCCACCATCAATGTATGTTATGACGCAATACCTTGTGCAGCAAGATGTGACTCTCTGCTATAAGTTAACGAGCATGTAGGTACCAAGGCAGATATTGTGTCTTGCTCATCCCAATCATTATACGACCATTTCGAAGCAATACAGTCATTTTTGTTGTTTACGTTATATATGTTACTTACGGATACTATAGGCAAAAGACGTGGTGTACCGTGTTATATCTAATATATTACGTACACGTTTAAAATTTCCATATGCATTGACTGGGACACGAACAACGTCTGCAGGGTATAAAAACTAGCAGAGAAGACACTGAGCTGTGACACGTGCAGTAATTCAATCTAGGTACTAAAACTCGAACTCCATTAAGTAATGGTTTCACCCTTGAATACCATATTTCCCAGTCTGTTCACGTCACACCACGCCATAAAGTTCCCTGAGGACAGTAATAATTGGAAAGCAGCTGCTGCTGAGCGTCTCATAAAGTTCTACATCGTCCCACACATACGGATAATTTACATCCGCTGGAATTAATTGATTGAAAGTTCCCTAGGCTGTTTCCTTATGACAGAGACATAATTATGTTCGTTATTTTATGTGATATATGGGGAATTATTACACGTGGTCACGAATCAAATTCTACTCCGTCTTATGGAGCTTTGTGAGCTTACAACTGACAAGAACTTGCAAAGGCTTTTCTTCATGGTACAAGTGGTATTCTGTTGAAGCCAGTCCATTTTCAGAATAAAACACATTAATCTTTGAAGGAAGATGAATGTGTGTCAATCTCTGTGACAGCTGGAAAACATAAATTATAGGTATATGAGTTATTGATTTAACCTTCAAATTGGAAATAGTGTGCAGATATCATCCTAGCTCCATGGGCAAGAGCATTATAAATACAATCACCACTTTCACGACCATTGCCAACAGCATCAATAACAATGCCAACTAACCATTATTAGAAAGAATATCATCTTAACCCGCGAGTGGTCGCTAGCCGGAATGTAACGTGAGTGGTCACGCGTGAGACTTTCTCTCACATTAAAATAAATATGTTATTTTTCACCGTTTCGTGGGGCGTAAGGCTGAAATTTACTACTGAAAGTTAAGAACTTCATTTTGGTCCGTATTGAATCTAGATTTACACTATAAATTGAGGATAATTATGTCCACCTTTTCAATACAAAATGGCGTCACATTGTTTTTGTATTGAAAAGGTGGACATAATTATCCTCAATTTATAGTGTAAGCGCAAGTTCTACCTTATATATTTTAGATAAAAATGAAATGATTAGCTGTGTGAGAGAGAGAGAGAGAGAGAGATGGCGTATGGCTTTTAGCGCCGGGAGTGTGCGAGGACAAGTTCTGCTGTTGATTTGACTCCCATAGGCGACCTGCGAGTCATGATGAGAATGAAGACGACACATACACCCAGCCTCCATGTCAGCGAAAATAACCAATTAAGGTTAAAATTCCTAAACCCGCCGGGAATCGAATCAAGGACTTTTGTGACCAAAGGCCAGCACGCTAACCACTTAATCATGGAGCGGGACATGATTAGCTGTTTATTAAAGACACAAATTACTACTTAAAATAACATATGCAATGTACATAAAAATAACTTCCGTCCTGAAGTTGTAAAAAATAAATCCTCACACATGCATTATATGTAGTATTATTTCCGTACAAAGCAAGGTTTCTGAACAAAATAACATTTTCAAAAACAAGAAGTGCTCATAATACAAAATACTAACACGTACAACAGAAGTAAGTTTTTCGCTCGACTTCAAAATAACACCAACGCCATTAGTCGCGCGATGAGAGAAACTCTCACGCAGCGCGCACGGACACACAGGAACCTTAGTTCTGACGAAGGGAGTGGGTGCTTACCCTTCAAATGTTAATCGCTCTACTTACGACAGTTATAAACTCAGCTACAAGAGGGAACAGTCACCTTCCTTTCTCCACTGTGAAGTAACATCACAACAAAAAATGTTGTGAGAGAAAATCTCATATAGCGACCACTCGCGGGTTAAATAAGATCGCATGGTATAAGTAAAGTGATTTAGCGCTTTGTACAGTCAATGTCGTACTGCTGAGAGGTAAGTCGACATTTGCTCTCCTTCAAAGCCAATAGAGCTTTCTTAGACTTTCATCATGTTCGAGGGCCGATGACCTTAGATGTTAGGCCCCTTTGAACAACAAGTATCATCATTATCATCAATATCATCATGTTCGAGACAATGACCCTAATTGCTAGTGAACGAGGAATCTTCTGAGAACTGGGACCTTGGATACTCTTCGGGACGGTGTAAATATATGCATGTTAGGCAACATTCCTTCTCCCTTGAGTTCACCTCTTCTTACCACACTCAAAATGCTTCATCATGATGTATTGAAATTTCAAATATATTAACATCAACACAAGCAGCAAATTCTCTACATGGGTACAAAACAACACACACTTATCGCTTTAGAATAATACAAATTCACACACTAGGTTTGAAAGAAACAACATACTTAGTAAAAAGATACAATTCAAATCACTTCGTCGAATTACCGTTACAATACAGAAGTTAAGTAAGTTTCATTCCGTACGGTTTAAAGTATACACTTATGCTGATAATATTCGGGTCTGTGGCTAAGAGGTTTTAAGATGTTTGTAAGCTGCCTTTGATACAGAAGGTCCTAGGTTCAATACCCTGGTGGGTCGGGTATTTTATCCATAACTAAGTATTTCCTCTGGTTCCGGGATTTGGTACCTGTACTGGCTTCATCATTAAATTTCATCCCTATTAGGGCCTCATACTCACAGTCGCACAAGTCGCCATGGACATCAGATCTGAACTTTCAGCAGGCCTCTCCGGAGGCCAATTGCCAATATCATCATCATCATGCTGATGATGCGTCGATCTCATGGCATGAACAGAAGACTGGAATATGATAATATATTAGATGAAAATAAAATAAAATCGTGTCCACGAAATATTCAGTAATACTGTATTTGTGTTAACAGGCCCGGAAGTAAAGTGTATCCAAGAATTTTGGCGCTTCCTAGAAACGTATATCTAATTATATTAAAACAGAAAGTAAAGACACACATGTATCAGTACATAAAATGAGAAACAGAAAATGTATGTTGTTGCTCAGAACTTGTTGCAAGTTCTTGTAACCAACAACAACAATGACTCTTTACATATCAGGCCTCTTCTACAACTTGTTTGCAGATAATGGACTATATACGCTTATCTATGGGCAGTTTTGGGTTTATCGACTTGTCTAGAATAATTTTCGATTCAAACTGCCCAAGATCTTCCGATTTGTATACTATGGAAACATTGGTCTTTCTATGCAGACAAATCAATATATAAAATGACAGAGAAAATTTGCTGCGTGGTACAGGTCATTTGACCATAAGTTTGCATTCGGGAGATGGTGGTTTCGAACCACATAGTATTAGAAGGATTACTATTTCCACACCAAACAAAACCTTTATAAAGATCACCCGGATTTTTCCTGGGTCGTATCCCATCGTCACAGAAAACATGTCTGAGTTAATGCGACGCTATACCATAATCAAGCAGAACACCAACAGTTTGATACAAGGACACATTGCAGCATTAAATGACAATAAAATATGTCAGAAGTGTTTGTTGAAATGGCTTTCGTTTCATTTAAGTTCAAGGGACATCATGCCAGTCAGATACATATGGCCGTTAAATGAACGAGCTGTTACTTAGACTTACGTTATAAGTTTACAGGATCGAATCCCTGCGCCATCGGTTGATAAGGAATGAGAGACTCCTTAGAAAGTAAGTTAGATATTTGAATTTCTTAGTTGCATTTACACAATCACTCAATAAGACATGATTCAAACCGACCAAAATATATCTCCTAAATCTTGCAGTTTCCCACTCTATGTGTTTATTACAAACCATCAAGTAACGTCTTTTACAAACTCTGCGAAGTGTCTATTGTATTTTCTGAGAAGGATAGATTCATTGTCGTGGAAGATATTAAGTAGTGACAAGGGATTGCAACAATAGTTCGCTTAGGGTGACCAGACATCCTCCTTTATCCGGACATGTCTTCATTTTTTGGCCACTGTTCGGGGTCTGTGGCGGTTGTTTAAAAAGCCCAAGTGTCCTCCTTTTTAGTAAATCTGCTTATTTTGGGGTAGCCTGTTTTACTACTTCGTTTTTATAAGTATTCATCATTACGCGACGGCAATATCGATATAGAAAAGTAACTATGTATACACAGTACATGCCTTTTATTGTCATAACAGACACTTTTTACCACTCTGTATATGGCATGCTGCTCTCTCAGAAGTACCCAGTAAGAACACTGCTATGTTAATGAGTGAGAGCTGACAACAAGACGAGCAACGCGTGATAACCAGGGTTTGAAGGAAGCCTCTTTTAAATGAATGGCGCTCAAAAGTGATATTATTGTGATATTGAAAAATGTATTCTGTATTCGCAAGCTAAGTGTAAATCAGTACATATTGATGATGTGAAATGTTTTTTTTCAGTTCAGCAATTTTAAACAATTCTTGAATTCGAGTAGTAATAACCCTGAATTTAACAAGTTACCGTGTAGTCAGAAATGGGCAAAGGATTTCAAGTCACGTAAATCAGTAGATTGTGGTTCAGAGTGTATTAAAACTTGCAAAATAGTTTTTTTATATCTCAGGGCACAATGTACATGTAGAAAGATTATTTTCGTTGATCTTAGCACAATTAACTGATACTAGGAACCGTTTCAATGCAGAATCTGTTAACATTCTCTAAATGGTTCAATATAATTAAAAGAATGTATGTGTATATTTTATGAGTTTTAGTTTGATATGCCAAAACTCCTGAAGGTAACTGAATCTTCACAAAAGTGCCTGCAAGGCGTGTAAAATAGATTCATAGTTTAAATTTTGTAAGAATTTACTTCATAAAATGGAAATGGATAAATTTTATTTATGTGGAAATTAGAACTTATAAGTCTAAATTCTGACTCTCAATGCAGGAGTTTTATGTCCACTTTTTTCCGGCATTGTCGTCCTTTTAAAATAGTTTTGTCCTCTTTTTAATCTACTTATATCTGATCACCCCAAGTTCGCTCAAATGAATACCTAAAATTACTTTATAGCAGGTGCCAGATTTTATTAAAATTCACATTTTTTTTCGCGAATATGAGGGATGCGGGTCAGGGAGTTTATAGGCTCAATAAAATCCTTCATTCGGATAAATATTTCATTACTCTACTTGTTCTAACGTGTGATATTTCTTTAGTAATAGGATGTTAATATGATTATAATTCTTGTATTTATTATGATTTAATATTGCTTAAATGTAAGAACTCCGTATCGTTGACTTCATGAAAGTTAAAGCACTCATGGATGTTAAACAAATAATATGATTAAGGAACAAGTATGCATATTCCATATTACTTTGTTGGAACGTATCGACCTGGAAATCAGGAGGAAAGAACAGTACTTGCACTCTTAAAATGGCAACAATTATCTTCTCGCATATCCTTGTATACTGATAAGTGCATCCAGAAAGAAAATTAAAACCGTGATAAAATGTTTCGATGACCGATTTAAAATATCCCTTTAATAACAATGTCCAAGCTGCTTCCAGATGCTTCTCCTTGCACGTGTCGTAAAGGCAGCTGCGAGAGAGATTTCATGAATAGTATATTTTTGCGCTAATTGTTTTACCAATATATTTTATGTATACACGTTCCCGTGGAAGATCCAGATTAGTTCGTGTTGGTGGTGGTGTTGGTTGGCGGGGGGGGGGGGGGAAGGGCAGATGCACCTTTCGTTACCTTAAATTCAGTAACATTTCGCAATGTTTCTTGAACAAACGTTTGCCTACTTTGCATATATCCATTATTATTTACGAAATAATGTTCAGATTATTTCTAGAAAAGTTTATCAAGTTTGTGTACGAAATTTTTGCAGATAAATCAATATAAGTTACAAGTAAATACTACAGTTCGCTGAATATTTACATCATTTTCTATGCGCTAAAATGATTACAGTACTTATATCAGCAGTGCAGTACATAGTTTCAGGAAATATTTCTTCTTTTTGATTATCATTCATACTAAATTCTCTAATATTTGCTCTATTTAGTATTACCTAAAAGTTAAATTACTATTGTCCAAAAAGGAGCCCTTAGCACGCTGTTTATGTGAATAACATACAGTACCATACTTAAATTTCTGCAATTATCTTCACCGGACGAATTGGCCGTGCTGTTAGGGGCGCGCAGCTGTGAGCTTGCATCCGGAAGATAGTGGGGTCGAACCCCACTGTCGGCAGCCCTGAAGATGGTTTTCCGCGGTTTCTCGTTTTCACACCAGGAATACGCTGGGACTGTACCTTAAATAAGGCCAAGGCCACTTCATTGCCACTCCCAGGCCTTTCCTAACCCATCGTCGCCATAAGACTTACCTGTGTGCGACGTAAAACAAATATCAATAATAATAATGCAATTATCTTCTATAGTTTTTTTTAATTATGATGAAAACAATGGGTATTGAAAGTTACAGAAAATGAGCAACAACATTTACAACATATCTTCTGAGGTAGTGAAAATGAGCAAACTTGTTTCTATCACATTAATTTTTTTTTTTTTTTTTTTTTTTTTTTTTTTTTTTTTTTTTTTTTTTTTTTTTTGCTAGTTGCTTTACGTCGCACCGACTCAGATAGGTCTTATGGCGACGATGGGACAGGAAATGGCTAGGAGTGAGAAGGAATCGGCCGTGGCCTTAATTAAAGTACAGCCCCAGCGTTTGCCTGGTGTGAAAATGGGAAACCACGGAAAACCATTTTCAGGGCTGCCGATAGTGGGGTTCGAACCTACTATCTCCCGAATACTGGACACTGGCCGCAATTAAGCGACTGCAGCTATCGAGCTCGGTACATTAATTAATAACAGGTGAGCATGATTTGGAACATAATACGCATCAATGAATGTATCTTCTGGAATGAATTACATAAAGAATTTCCATTTACCCCTTTCAAGACTGTAGAGTGTACCTCCGCCTTGATTCGTAGACCTTAGTCACAGTCAGTGTGCAAAACCGAATGTCACTATACAAGGAAACAAGGGCAGACATATTTGCAATTTTTTTCTTTTTAAGTTGCTTTACGTCGCACCGACACAGATAACTCTTATTGCAATGATGAGACAGGAAAAAGCCAGGAGTGCGAAGAAAGTAGCCGTGGCCTTAATTAAGGTACAGCCCCAGAATTTTTCTGGTGTGAAAATGGGAGACCACGGAAAACCATCTTCAGAGCTGCTGACAGTGGTGTTCGAACCCACCATCTCCAGAATATTGGATGATGGATGCACTTAAGCGACTTCAGCTATCGAGCTCGGTTATTTGCACCTGAACAGGAATCGAGTTCGCCTCAGGAGTATTATTCGTTATACTGTAAGTTACACGTTAAAGAAGTATTGGATAGCGGCCTGAAAGTATCACTATCTGCAGGTGAAGTGAGAAATTGGTGAGTGGAAGGAAAGTTATACGTTCGCCTTCATCCTCTATTCAGCTCTTACTCGTTATCTCGAAAACACTTGCTTTGATTTAAAACTGTGACAAATATGCCTGAAGGAGGAGAATTCCATGTTCTGAAACGTCGTGTTCTGATTATTTTCCTGCGGAAGGCGGCATAATATCAATGTTTAGGAGTTACTGTTTACACGAAGATCGAGTTCTCCTAGTTGATAGCTGCATTAAGTCGGCATTAGTGATTCTGGCTGGCAGCAACTGTTCGGGTGTAAATCAAGGGCAGTGTTTAGAACTCCGTGGTTACGAGCGCACTTCATTACCCAGCCTGGAAGCTGTCTTCTTCACGAGCCTGCAGCGGCATTGAGGCGTCGTAAAATAGTCTGGTAGTTCCTTCCTCTTGAGTCACTCCGAGCCGTGAGCTCAGTGAAGATTACACATTCACCCGATTTTGTCAGTATCAGAAATCGAATGTTCATGATGAATAATATTGTCGTGAAATCTCCACTAATTCCATTAAAGATATTCTTGAGGGTGTTATCGAATGTTGTTGCTCAGGAAATATTACTTTAAGTGCTACAAATGTCAGCTGTGGACAAAGAAAACATATTTTAGGGCTGAGTAGTTATATCATAATGCATCACGTATCTTTGTTTCACTTGCATGTTCTTTTAATGAAGATATTCGTATATTTCTTTTGCGTAATAATAAAAATATGGTATGGCTTTTAAGATGAACTTCACAAATTTTGATTTATGCTATTTGATTTAGAAATACACAGTAATTGGTGCCTTTTAGCTCAAACATGAAAAACTGAAACCAATATTAACACATCCCTGTGTTCTTAAACTGCAAAGAATAGGCATGATAAAGTAAAAATAATATAGTAATTGTTACCGGTACTTGAAATCAATTTCTAATAATGATGTTGAGCTCAAATACCATACAAAGTACATTTGTAAGTAAAAAAGGAATTTCATTACATATTTGATGTTATTGCGGATAATTTTTATTATTATTATTGTTACCGTGGTTTGGTGGACCAGCAGAGGTGAAATAAGGTGCCGGGATGAATGGGTCTAAATACAAGGTCAAAGATAATTTAAAATTTTAACTAAGGTTATATTTTAAAAAAACGACAAAATTTTAAAAACTTTTCACTAGGTGAAATAACAATGATATATCAATTAGAAACAAGACTTAGAAAGATCCAAGATTTCAGAATGTTAACACTCTTGAGCTACAAGCCCTAGTATTATAATTTTGAGCTCCTAGCTCAACTTTTTCAGGCGAGCACAAATTGTTCAAAGGGCAGAAAGCCCCTAATCCCTGGAGCACTCGCTCCCAACTTCAAATATCAAGCCTCCCAGAGGCAGAGTTACCACACTAGAAAAGAGCTGCCACGCTCTCAGTTTTTCAAGCCTATTTAAGGCAATACCAGAAACTTACAATTATTTGCCATCAAGGCACAACTTACAAAAATGAAACTGGAGTATCTTCTACCCAACCTACCGGGCCTTAGCAGAAAAGAACAGGTTAAATAAATGACCCGAAACACCAAATTAAATGGAGGCGTGTACTTGCACTCCTAAATATGCATTCTTAAAACCTAAAAGGCACTAGGCCGATGAAACAGGGGCTATTACCAAACTATGGGCGTGACTCTTATAAGAATAATTTAATACATTACGGAAAGGAAGAAGAACAGTTACAAAACGTAGTCACCTCAAACCAATATGAAGGGGAGCTCGAGAAGGTAAATCACTCTCTATCCCCGAATTACAGTTACAGATTTTATGAAATTTTCACATTAGCCGGCAGCATTTACATTTTAGAGAAGTTGGTTAATATTAAAGTTTCGGACCTATCCCTCGGGTTAAACTGCAGAGCTAGCAAGAAATAAAGATGTTAAACGGCCATTACCTTGCTGAAGTACTGCTGCCTGCTGAAAGAAGCACCTCCCGCCTCCTGCTTCACATACACACACACACTTAGTTAGATGTTAATCAAATGGCCAAGAGACGTGAAAATGTGCAGTTTATAAACCCTCGGGAAAGGTTCGAGACCTTTCATGAATAATCAAGCCACACCCTCTCAATTTTATTGGACCATACAAAATTTACACTCAAAGTCGAAGAAGAAATCCAGGATTGGTCGGAAATTAATTACAAAAATTAGCGATTGGCTGGATTCAAAACTGGCGGAAAGAAAAGGTAAATATTGCCAACCCATAAATGAATGAACGAAATTTAGTAAAGAAAAACTTATGAATGCAAAATTTCTTCAAATAAAGTTCTTTCACTTCGCACCAGCGTGCATGATCATAGTTTTTGTAGTGACATCTGCTGTAGAAAGTCCAAACTTCTTCATAAATGGTAACCAAAACACGTTGAAATTCACACAGTCCTGGAGACTTCACAATCACAAAATTAGGTAGTGACATCTTCTGAGTAAAAGTTTAAGGAGGTCTAGTTCCAAGTTCACTGTTCCTCCAGTAGAGGAGGTTTTATTGGCGCAAGATTTAAATGTGCGGCGTAGAGGTGTACCTACCGGTACAATTATTATTATTATTATTATTATTATTATTATTATTATTATTATTATTATTATTATTATTATTATTATTATTATTATTATTACTAAGTCACATTGCTGGAAATGAAGAAAACCTTCCACACAGTAATAAAACACTTGCAGAAACATTCTTTACACTGAAAGGCATCGTAAAAGTGGACAATTATAGAAACAAAAGTACAACAACTTTAAACGATTAATAGGAGATTCACTTGATTCGGAACATAATACACTCCCTGACAAATATGTATACCAGGCGTAGCCGCGAACGCCGTACTTCCTACTTATAAATGTCCCGCATGCACTAGTAATGCCTTATAACTCGTTTTCGGAGGAGCGCTACAACGTGGTGTATTACGGATATTTTGTAACAAATAGCAGTCATTTTACTGCACATGTGTACACTCACTCGAGTTGCAGAAGCAAAAATCTACTAACATTAACTTATACATGTGCAGACATTCACCCTATAAAAGAGTTGTTTGTATGACATATAAACTAATACTGTTCGGCGAAATACGTGTGTAGAAGGTAGACGTCTCTTTGGAAACTCCTGTGCATAACGTCTGCAAGCTTCTAATGTATTCCAACCAGATTTTCCAGACATTAAAATGATGTCTGTGCATTCGTTGTTGCTGAACACACTAACCATTGCTGATATGCAGACAGTAAGTGTATTGCTGCAGTACAATACACCAACCTAGTACTATGCGGTCGAAAAAGAGGTTTACAGATACAAGGGCTTGCATTAGACGGGTAGCTCTGAGGAACATGCTGCGAACCACCGTCCGGTTATTATATTTCGATATTCTGACGTAACCTGCCTGCTGATAATAGTACCCCTGTGAAATTCAGTTAGTAGATATCCCATTCATCATTTGTGCATGCGGGACATAGAAATGTAGAATGTACAACGCTCGCGAGCCGCCTGGTGTATACACTGTGATTCGGCAACCCCTTCTTATACCGTTTGCTGCAGCCCAAATAACGTGCGCATTGTTATAGGGGTGCTATTCCCTGCAGGCGTGCTGTTTGGTACTCATGTTCAGTGAGCACATTTTACACACGATTCTGAACCTTAGTGAAATGTTATATCATCCGTCCGCAAATCATGACGCCTTGAAATCATGTAGCTACGTACTTTTACCATGTGACTATAATAATGTGTCGTGCATCGTGACCGGGTGTAACGAAGAGGGGAGTCAATGCATAAAACTAGGTAACAGTGCAGTAATTATTAATGTCTTAAGAACCGAACCGGATGGCGTATGTACTCTGCTCTCGTCGTACTACCAGCACTGTAGCGTCGTGGATGTCGTTAGGCGTTCGCCTAGCAATCGACGGAACGTGCCAGAGGCCGATCGAATCCTGCATCGTGCAAATATCTTTGTATCGGTATGATATTTAAATACGTAAACACAGGCCAACGTTTGCCATATTCAAACAGTAGAATGACGCTGTTATTCACTTTGTGCCCTGCGCATACTCCGCTGGTTAGGGCCTGAATGTACTGTTATCTCTGCTGTCATTCAGCGTGTTTTCCACAGACGAATACGTTTACCTGCTCCTCGTTCATGGGGAAGCAAGACAAAACGCACGCGAGGCACTGCGTATGTAGCAGGAACGGTATCCGGACAGGCGACACTCATCTGCTACGACATTCCGCCGTGTTGAAAGACGACTGATGACAACAGGCGTGATTTCCAACTAGCCAACAGTCCTCGATAGGCCCGTTATATCGGGTGAAACAGCAGAGGCCGTTCTGGAGGCAGCTCGTAATAATCCACACTTTAGTACAAGGGCGATGGCACGACAGGTAAACACCAGCCAGCCGTCCGTCTGGCGAATACTGCATGAACATAAATTTAACCCATACCACCTTCAGCTATACTAAGAGCTCCATGGGTGGGATTTCGAAGCTCAAATGGAGAACTGACTGTGGCTATTACGCAGGCTGGACAATGATGCGGCATTCGTATCGCGTATCTTTTTCTCGGACGAATCGCGCTTCCACAAAAATGGAACGTCACTCGCCACAACATGCACTATTGGAGTCCGGACATTCCTCACTTAGTGCGGCAGGCGGCTCATCATGTACGATCGGGAGTGAATGTTTGGTGCGGAATCTTGGGGGATCGCCTGATTGGACCTTATTTCTTTGAGGGCCATTGGACGGGCCTATGCTACCTGCACTTTCTGCGTCAGGAACTCCCGCTTCTGCTGGAGGATATGCCCTTGCACGATAGTTGGACGATGTGTTTGCAACAGGATGGAATTCCACCACATTCGACTTTGCCCGTTCGTAATCATCTGAAAGAGGAAATGCCAGGGAAATGGATAGGACGATTTGGCCCTGTTTCTTGGCCCGCCAGATCATCGGCCCGTCGTTGGACTTCTTATTGTGGGGATATTTGAAGAACGTCGTTTACACTCAAGCGCCGAAAAACCTCGACCAGCTCCGGCAACTCATCACGGACGCCTGCCGACCAATAACCCCTGGGATGCTTCAGTGCGCAAGACGATCTATTAGACACCGGGTCCAAATGAGCATAAACCAAAACGGTGGTCACATCGAGGATTTTCTGCGATACAACATTGTCAGGGCAGTTGTGTTTCTATTATTTCCGGTCTGTATGTGTCCGGCCTGCTAACTAATCGGCCATTCTTAGGGCCACAACCACATTCATTCACACACAATTTGCATGAGAGTGGGTATTTAACTTACACTGCGTGCGGTACGTATTAAACAAATATTTGAAAAATGTGTAGCCTTCGCCCCGGACACGAACCTCACACCTGACATGTAAGCCCGCTCCACTACGCCTTTACCAACTACACTACGGTTCAGTACGGCACACTGGTCAGCATATAGCAAGTATTAGGTTTACTGCAGTCACAATATCGCCGGCGTGTCGGGTTCTTATGATCTAGAAGGCACACGCATGTCTTCCAGTTTTTAATACGGGTATACCGTTACGGCGTCAGATCATGGTGAGGCGGCAATTACCAAGATATCCGGTTGTGTTGTCTGAGCATACCGGCAGGGCAGATGTTTTCAGGACGGAATGAATATTGTGGGTTGCACAAAACTACATTGGAAGGGGCGGCTGAATCACGCTGTATATGTATGTGTATATATCAGAACCCAAAGAAACGGTCAGTTATCAATTTAACTTCGTACACGTACCAAACATCGACGGATATGTAGCTGATAAGAGTTGCAACTCTCTGTGACAGGTAGAACGGCCAACAGAGGGTATGAGTCTTGTTCGTGTTTAGTGTCGTTTCCAGACCTGGTAGGGGATGTAACGAGCGTGAACAGCGTAAGATATTGAGTGATCGCTGCGAAGGACACGCAGATGCCGCGTACCCGTGTGAGACAGAGTTATTAGCACTCGACCGAAAGGGGCCTCATTGTGGGTCTCCTCCATAAGGTTGGCTAGTCGAATCCTGCATTATCCAGATTTGTGGGACATTCAGATGTGGCAGTGGCCCGATGTTGGTGTGCATGGGAACGTTAGGGCTTGTATAATCGTCAAGTTTCCGGTCGACCACGTCTGACCAAGGGAGGAACGCCGTATTGTGCCCCAAGCACGTCGTACACCCCTCACATCTGCGCCTGCCATTCGAGAGCAAGTAATGGATTTTCTGCAAAAT